>NW_024870959.1:357500-957500 GCF_019054845.1 Dipodomys spectabilis
TCTGAAACTCATTTCCTCAGTTCTAGGCAAATGAATTTGTTCTAAAGCCAATAGCATTTTTCTTCTGAGTGGTTAGGTACCTTAATCTCTTATCCTTTGCTTTGGCAAAACAATCTGGATGTTTCTGTAAAACCCTACTTCTTGAGAGTATTACAGTTAGAAGGTATCATGTACACACTTTCATCTAGTCTCTCCTTTTATAATAATATGTTACAAGATTGGGTGGAAGAATGATGACTATTGAATTAATTAATTAATTTGATAACCACTCTAGAATTTTTAAGCCTTAATGCTTATTAACTCAAAGGAGTATTAAAAACAATCAGAATAGTGGAATGTGGCTACTACTCATTTGATGTATGTGGAAAGATGATCAGAATTCTTATGATTAATAAAATATATCTTCAAATTTCCAGTGGTAGACTGCTATGCTAACTGGGAGGAGACATTGGTGATGCCAGGGCTTTGAAAGCTGCTAATGAAGCAAAATGTCGGGGAGATCATTTGGTAAGGATATAATTCCAAGGCTCATACCAAATATATTGAAGTAGAATGCTAAGTGATGAATGACTGAGCGCCAAATTTTATTTGTTGGCTTCTTTGTGATGTCCTGGGATTTGGACCTAAGGCCTAGGTGCTGTCCCTTTGTTTTTTCCTCAAGGCTAGTGCTCTACCAGTTGAACCACAGCTTCATATCCATATTTTTGGTGATTAATTGGAGATCAGCCTTACCCAATTTCCTCTTTTGGCTTCCTTAAAACTGATCCTCAGATATCAGCCTCCTGAGTAAGTAGGATTCAGGTTGTAAGCCACTGGAGCCCAGGTAGAATCACATTTTAGAAGTATTCTTTTGGTGAATCAGATGTGTCTGACTACTATTTTAGCTCTTTGGTTCCAGTGGGTCATGTCAGATTTATACTAAAATCAGAAATTTTCTTCTTGTAATCTGCAGCATCCAATATCTATCTAATTTTTTCCTATTTTCATTTCTGACCTCTGTTTTCTTCATTGTACCTTTCCATTCTTACTTCACAAGCAAGCATGCCAGTGCTGTTTTCCTTTTCTGAAGCAAGTCAGGTTCATTCCCATCAATGGGGGATGTACTTGCTGTTCTTACTGCCTGGAGTACCTGCTCCTAAATAATTGCCTAGATGATGGCTCTCATATCAACTATCTCTTGTTCAGGAATGTCTCCTCCCATCCCCACTGTGAAGTTGTTGCTACAAAATCACCAATGTCATGTCTCTGATTTATAGAAATTATCATTATGATTTCTGGTTTTCTTTTCAGCATGAAATTAGTGAGGAGAGAGCCACATTCACTTCTGTTTCTCCAACACCTGTAATTGTGCCCAGTCTGTAGTGCTCAGGAGCCTTACATGGAGATCAGCCTTCTCCAGCTCAATTTATCCTAGATTCTCTTTAGGACAGCTCGTCAAGCTGAAGTGTGGTGGCTAGTAGTCAGTCCCTCTCATTCTTTGTGTTTTTGGTGTTGTTGAGTCCACTTCAGGGCAAAACCAGTGCCTGACACCTATTTGTTGCTATGGCAAAGGTGGTTGTGGCATTATAGAAGTAATGGCCATTGTTTTGGGTATCTGTGTGAGGACACCCACCCCAACACAATTTCCCCAATATATGTTTCTCCTTTGCCCAGAAGTGCATTCACCAATTCAGCAACCAAACTGTCACCCAGTTCCTGATACATTCAGAGTATGTTTCCATTTCCTTTAAAAAAAGAAAATTTCAAGACATGCTTTGATGATTTGTCATTGAATTACTGAAACAGAGTATATAATTTTATGTTTTTGTAAGTCTTTGTCCATCTCTCTTGAGCCCTTGTCATATTTCTATGTGTTTGCAGCTTGGGAAGGGAAATAAGGCTTAATTCAGTATAGTCAGAGACTATAGTTCAGAAGGCTCTTTTTAGACCCTTTTGGAGGGAATGCCAACTTTCCATCTGATGTTCTACAAATGGCCATCTTGGTACAGGACCTGAGTAGACTGTCATAAGATAAGAGTCTTGTCCTGATTTCTACTGACTTTCCTCTGGGGTCAAGGAGTGTGATCCCACTTTGATCTCCTCTGAAAAATCTAAGGCAATGGGGGTAATAGAGACTAAAACTCAGAACCCAGCTTCCCACATCACTAGGATTACAGGATTGAGTCTCATGGACTCAACTCATAGCTGCTTTTTTATACATGGTGTAATCAGTTTCATTATATTCACTTCTTAGACAGATATATACAAATATATGTACGTTTGTTCATCTACTTATAATCAGTGTTAGATCTAGAAACACACAAATATGTATTCATATAATTATAATCAAATTATATCACTACTTTCCCCAATAATATTTTACACTAATATTTTGTGAAATAAATATTCAAGACTAAAAATTTAAACGCCTTTGTAGTTTGAAAAATCATATTCAATCTTATCTATTATACAATATACTATATATAACATAAAGAATATAACATATGTTTACATATAACTGATTTGTGTTATTTTTCTTCCTGATATTGTGTTGGTTCATGTATGTAAGCCTTCTTTCTTTTATTGATGATGGCTTTTATTTTCTATATATTATGTCAAATATTTTCAGCTCTAAGTAGATTTTTTTATATTACTGGAGTCAAATTTTTCTTCCATGTTTACCCAAAGCACAATGAAGATGTATACAGATTTGAACTCACTGTTGGAAGAGCATCCCACATACCAGTATACGTATTGTGGCATTTGTCCCAATTGACAGAATATATTTTTAGGACATCTGATCTGCTGTCCTAGACCTTTTGTAGCCACCTTATCACCCCATGCAGGCATGGCCTGGCTTCATTGCTGCTCCCTGTGCATTTAACAGTTCCCTTTATATGCAGTAAAGCCCCCTGTCACTCTGTGTTTTCCACCCAACAGAACACATATGCACAATGCTTCAGATTGTAGGCTTAAAAAGAAACATATTTAGGATTCATGAATCTAGAATATATCAAAAACATTGACATTTTAAGAAAGTTAGAAAAATAAATAGAATGAACATTTTACAACAATCAGAAAAAAAAATATTTTCCCAGGAAGGGGGAAGGGAACTTCTAAATCTAGATTGGCCTCTAAGTTGCCTTCAGGCAGAAATTCTGCCCCAGAGTCCTCAAAGGGGTTTACTTCCTCATTAAAGACAGGATTTTCGGGGCTGGGAAAGTGGCTCAGTGGGTAGAGTGCTTGCCTTGCATGCATGAGGCCCTGAGTTTGATTCCTCAGCACCACATAAGCAAAAAGAAAAAAGCCGAGGGACAGCGCTCAGGCCCAGAGTTCAGGCCCCATGACCGGACCCAAAAAAAAAAAAAAAAAAAGACAGGATTTTCTTCCTGAGTCCAGGGAGGGACAGATTCTAATTTCGCAACTGAAAATTGGATCCCCTGCAGGAGGACAGATTGGTCTGGGTATTCTGTGAGGAAAGATTCCCTTTCCTCAACTGAATCTACATTTTGGACCTCTCTTAATGGTTTTCCTGAACATAGACTGCGGTAATTTTCCATTAGCACACATTTTATCCTGGACACCAAGATGTATCTTTTTGATTGGTTTGGAGCCTATCTAGGTGGACTGTGAATATCAATGGAAGTCATTCTGGATCATCTTCTTCCTTGGTAATATATGCAGGTGCACCTGCATCACATGTGGCCTTCAGAACCAGTGGGATGTCCAGAGGACTCAAAGCCTGCTTGAGCCTTTCTACAAATAAAAAAAAAAAAACCCTCTATGTTCACATGCTTTCTGGAGATCAGTGATGGCTTCCGATCTCTATCAGTCAACATAGATGACATCACTGATGGGTTCTTTATCTGGAGTTCTGCAGGAGCTGCTCTACGGTGATGCAAACCTGAGCGTGGAAATAGTTACAGGAGTCTTAGAACTATAGAAGTTAAGATGTGAATAAATTTCATGAGGATCTCATGGGAGAAGCTGTAGAAATTGAATATGGACTGAACACTGATGAGAAGTTAGGGTGTTTCTAATGAGTGGCTGCTTCCAATTTCTTTCAAAAGGAGAACAGATATTAACTGGCAAAAAATATCCATAAAAGGATATTTTGCCAAGCTGGGGTGCATTAAGGGCTCTTGGCCAATCACTCACATCCCTCGAGACTCAGGTTCCATCCATACTCACCAGCTCTAAGGCAACTAAACAAGGATGACTTCCTCTTTTTCTTGGTCTCATGGGTCATGCGTTCCTCCATCTGAATTTGTAAGCTCCAGAAGAATATATAAGCAGAAGAGCAAGTGTGAAGAGGGCATGTTGAGCTTGACATACTGTGTAAGTTCTTTCAGGGTGTCATGGTTCTTGTGGTCATAGAAATCATCAGGGTAGAAGACCATCCTAATAAGGAAGATGGCACAGACCATGCTGTGGGCATATTGGTGACAAGGAAAATGAGAGCCCGCCCTCCCCATCCTGAGCCTTGTACTAAAGCATTTTTCTGGCGGGATGTGCATGTTGGGAAGTGGGAAGAGACTTCTGCAAGCAGGATATTCCTCACAACCCACTTCTAGGAATTTCTCAAATACAATCCTCTAAAATTCCCCATGTTATAGGAGGAGAAAGTTGTTTCCCCACTGAATCTGACTTGTTATACACAGTCCTCCTTGTCATCCATGAGAGTCCAAAACCACAACCACATCCACAACTGTGTAATCTGCTATCCACTGAAGTGCCAAGCCTCAACCCCCTGGTGAAAATCACAACTGGTGTGCAAAGAAGAAAGTTGACTTTGATTCAGAAACCTCAAAGATACCCAGTTTTCAAGGACAGAATTTCTCTTTGTGCCAACATCCACATACTTCATCTTGTTCATCTTCCTCCCAATTACGGTAGAAGGATCTATATCGATGGGATGAGAGGAGGAGGCTAAATCTATGCTTCTCCTTTTCTAAAATAACAGAACACACATGGGACTGGCTAAGTCCCAAATGGCAATGTAAACATGACAGACAAAAAGTGGAGATATGTCTATACAATTTCATGCAAATTCTGTGAGGATGCTTATATGGATCTGTCCAAATAAGTGCACAATGGCTCATGCCTCTAATCCTTCTAATCAGGAGGGTGAGATCTGAGGATCACAGTTTGAACCCAGTCTAGTTTGTAAAATTCTAAGGACACTTATCTTCAATTAACCAGCCAAAGGCCAGACCCAGATGAGGGGCTCAAATGGCAGAGTGCGACAAATGAGACAGCACTTAGGCCCCAAATTCAAGTTCAAGTTGCATCCTTACTTCTATCTATATTCCCTCAAAGGCCTCCAAGATAGTGATTTCCTAGGTGAGAGTGGACGTTGGGTGGCACTGACTCATTCCTTTAATTCTAGTCTCTCAGCAAGCAAACTGCTAAGGCTCCACTAGCTTCTGAGGCAAATGAATGTTCTGGCAGCCCAGTCCTAAGGAATTAGCTGGGAGTGCACTTCTTTGTCTCAAGCCAAGTTCATGTGATAAGACCTCAGTGAAACAGTCACAGAGAAGTATCAAGTATTCCAATAATCTGCCGGGGGGGGGGGGGAGGTAAGCATCAGCCCTGGGTTTGAAAGAGGAACACTCATTTTTTAAACAGAATATCCAGCAACTGCTCCATTTTGTCCCCGACTCTCTATAGTGGTGGAGGAAATTTCCAACATAGAAGAGATCACCTTTCTGATAGGCAGGGAACAGGTCCATTGCCAGCATTTCCAACAAGCCTGAGTCCAGGATCCATATGTTATAAGGCACATTCAGGGTTTGGTCTGACTCATTGTCACACTGAGGTGGTAAAAAGAATGGATCTTTGAAACATGGAAACTGGAGTACACTTCAAAATGAGTAACAGAGTGGATTGAAAAGTACACAGTAAATATTTTCTCAGTATACACATATAAAAGCACACAAGAAGAAAGTTGTACGACGGGCTAGGATGAGATTAAATAGGTTTCCTGTCATAGTTATACCTGGACTGATTTGGTTTGTTCTTATAAAAAGGCCTGAGACATTGGATTTGTGGTTTGGCACTGATCCAATGTCTGCAGCATGGAGTAAGACACTCACACCACTCACGCCTGAGACCTGACCCTCTTGAACTTTGAAAACAACACAGGAACATCTTTCTTGTTCCTGAGCTACAGGCCAAGTGAGCTGGCTTGAGCTGACTGTAGTTAACAGTTGCGTGGCGCTCAGAGTTCCATATTCTATTCCATTGTGAGGGAGGTAGTATCATCTCTCAGAGCCCAATGATCTAAGCTGCTTGCTCACATAAGACCATTCCAAAGACAAACTGGAGGCTGAAATCTCCCCTCCCACATCACTCTATACACATGTGGTCATTATCAAATCCCAACATCTTCAGCTAGGCCTACGAACCAGCATGATCTCAGCCTCAAGGAACCCTTCCTAGGTCAGATCCAGCCTTATTTGTCACTATTTCTCTCATCCTGCGCAAATCATTTTGCTTCCCAGGCCCTCTCAGCCTGCCATGTGCTTCTTGTCTGTATTTTTGACATCTGCTTCCTAGGACATTGTTAGGTTTTTGTTTCCTAATTTTCTGTTTGCTCTTGAAGCTCTTGTGTGCTGTCATGTGGAAAAAAGGCAAGTACTTAGAGGTGGGGAAATCATACAAGTATTGAAAAACAAACCTTACACATATAGTCAGACATTTTTATGGGTGTTCATTCTTGTAAGATAAAAGACTATTCTTGATACTTTGCTCATATTTTATGATAGAGGGGAGGGGAAGAAGGGAAGAGGTGCTGCATTGTCGTCTCATAATTCAATGATTATTATTTTAAAATACTATAGTTGAAGGAATTTAATATTTAAAGATTAAAGCTGTACTCCTGTTCTTTTTATAAGTTAGTCATTTATAAAGTATTCCTCACTTAAGTCTTGTCATCTGTGTCCCCTGAACTATCCTCCTCATTCAAAATAATCAGAAAAAACCTTCACAAATAAGTGGGCTGTTGTCTAATCTCCGGATACGAATTTAAGATACAACATTGCCTGTGAATCTGTGTGTGTACATGTGTGTGGGAGTGTGTGTGTGAATGTGTGTCTGTGCATATGTGTGTTTTAGGACTTGAACTCAGGCGCTATATGTCATTCCTGAGCATCTTTGCTTTGAGTGTAGTGCTCTACCAATTGTGCCACAATTCCACTGCAAGTTTTCTGTAGTGAACTGGAGAGGAGAGACTCATAAAATTTGCTGCTTAGGCTGTCTGAACTAAATCTCAGGTCTCAACCTCCTAATTAGCTAGAGTTCTAATTATGAGCCTCCAGAACCTGGTGATAAAACTGGAGGCAGTGGGGTTGCAAGTTTTAGTCCAGCTTCATAACATTCTGTATCATAAAACAGCAACAGTAAAACCCTACATCAAAATACAATAATAAGATATAATTAGAATACAATTTAGTGATATAGTCTGCTAGCATAACTTTCAGGAAGCCTTGTTCTTAATGATTTAGCATTACAAAACCAAACAGAATGAGATAATTTCAGTAGACTCTACAAATTTTTTAATCCATCATATAACAATTTCAAAACATTATAATAAACTGGAAAACATTCATACTTATAAGGAGAATGCAAAAAAGATAAAATATGGCAGAATATGAAATGGAAAATTCTACACTACAGGAAAATTATTGTCACGGTGAATATATGGTGGTATCGTCACAGTGAATATATGATAATGTTCTTCAGAGCAGCAATAGGTAAATATATATTTACTACATATAGTCTAACTTTTCTGTCTCTCAAACTTCCAATCTTCTACTGCACATTATCAGTGTATTCATGTTTATGGTATATACCAAAATAACTAGTAGAGTCAGCTTGCCAGCATACATTAGCTTCAATGTTTTAGGAGATAAACCTGCTAATTATATTGACTATTTTACATATTAAACATGTAGTGTGTTATCATTGTACTCTCTAAGTATGTACCTACAGTTTCTTCAAAGTAAAACAGAATACAACAAGGTTTTTCCTGTAAAGCTAGCTATTTGGGACATCAGTTCCAGACCAGTGTAGTTTTATCTGCAATGCTCCCCAACTCCTAGCTATGCGTGATGGAATACATCTATCATCCCAGGTCCATGGGGAGCTGAGAGCAGGAGGACTT
The DNA here is from genome assembly GCF_019054845.1 of Dipodomys spectabilis. Taxonomy (NCBI): domain Eukaryota; kingdom Metazoa; phylum Chordata; class Mammalia; order Rodentia; family Heteromyidae; genus Dipodomys; species Dipodomys spectabilis. Next base: position 365,644 of record NW_024870959.1, read on the forward strand.
CAATTTCATGCCATACAAGGCAAGAACTTCCACATGGCTCCATCTCAACCAAAGAAGGTTCAACACTGGTAGCACCTATCACCCCCACCTAGGTGAAAATAAAAATGAAAGCATTTGTAGTATAAGAAACAAACAATATTAAAACATGCTAATACAAATCATAATGAACAACACACACCTAGTGTTTGCTTCTCATACCTGTAATCCTACTTATAGCTAGGATTATATATGTGAGCCAGAGGCAACAAGCAGTTCATCATTTTAAAAATGACTATTTGAAGCCAGGTGCCAGTGTCTCATGCCTGTAACCCCAGCTACACACAATGCTGAGATGTGAGGATTGCAGTTCAAAGCCAGCCCAGGAAGAAAAGTCCCCATAAGACTCTAGTCTCCAATTAATTACTCAAAAAGCAGAATTGGCTTTGTGGCTCCATTGGTAGAGTGCAAACTAACTTGAGCTCAGAATCTCAGGGACATTTCCTAGGCCCTGAGTTGAAGCCCCACAACTGACAAAAAAACAATAAGCATTGTAATGTCTGAATTTCTTTTTTTCTATTGTGAAAATACTGTACAAAGGGGTTACAATTACATGGGCAAGATAATGAGTACATTTCTTATCAAGCATTGTAGCCTCCTCCTTTGTTTCCCCTTCCATCCCTTCCCATCCTCCCTCTCCTCCCCCCACCAAATCCTCCCCCCCCCACCAAATCTGTATAGTTCATTTTTGACATAACGACTTGTACATCTCATTGTTGTAATGGGTCCACCTGTATCCCTATTTGAACGATTTGTTTTTTCCCTTCCCCTCCAAAAATTATACCGACATCAAATACAGTGAAAGCAGGGGTTATGCCATGGGGGAGGGACATACAAAGTAACAAAGAAATAATCTTGTAAATGTGTTAGAAACAATCGCATGAAAGAAAAAAAAAACATTTGAATACATATCTTAGGGTTCCTTTCCCTAACATCAAATTATCTGACCTTTTCTGCTTGACTCAGACATATACTAGTTATTGCAAATAAGGGAAACCATGGGACCTATATTTCTTTGGGCCTGGCTTACATTACTTAATATAATTTTTTCCAAGTCTTTCCATTTCCTAACAAATGGGGCAATGTCATTCTTTCTGATGGAGGAACAGAATTCTATTGTGTATACACACCACATTTTCTTGATCCATTCATCTACTGAGGGGCATCTGGGTTGGTTCCATATCTTAGCTATGGTAAATAATGCTGCTATAAATATAGTCATGCTAGTAGCTTTAGTGTGGTCTTGTTTGTAAACATTTGTGTGAATGCCACAAGTGGGATTGCTGGGTCATATGGGAGCTCTATGTGGAGTCTTTTGAGGAACCTCCATGCTACTTCACAAAGTGGTTGAACAAGTTTACACTCCCACCAACAATGCAGTAAGGTTCCCTTCTGTACACATCCCCTCCAGCATATGTTGTTATTAGAGTTCTTGATCATAGCCATTCTTCCTGAGGTGAGGTGGTATCTCATTTTCATTTCTTTTATGGCTAGGGAGGTTGAGCATTTCTTCATGTGTCTATTGGCCATGCTTTTTCCTCTTCAGAGAAGTTTCTCTTTAAGTCTTTAGACCACTTATTTATTGGGCAGTTGTTTCTTTGAAGATTTGTTGTTGGGGATTTAATTTTTTGAGTTCCAGGTATATTTTAGATATAAGACCCTTGTTTGTTGTATGGCTAGTGAAGATCTTCTCCCAATCCATGGGTTTTCTATTGATCTTACTAGCTATATCCTTTGCCATGCAGAAGCTCTACAATTTCACACAATCCCATTTGTCCAACCTTTCTTTGATTTGTTGTGCTTCTGGGGCTCTATTAAGAAAATTTCGGCCTGTGCCAAGGAGACCTAGAGTTTCTCCTATTCCATCTGTAATGTTTCAGAGTGTCTACTTTGACCTCGAGGTCTTTGATCCATTTGGGGTTGATTCTGGTGCAGGGTGATATATAAGGATCTAGCTTTAGTTTTCTACAAGTAGTTAACCAATTTTGCCAGCACCTAATGTATGAATTTCTTGTGAACTAAAATGAAAGCTGTGGCATACAATTCTACAGACTACTACAGATTTCATCCTATTTGTTGTTAGAATTAGTAGCAGCACTTGAACAAAGGACATTTTTTTTCATAAACTAGGGCATACTGGTCTCTAATTAGAGGAAACTGCTGCACTCATATGTAGTATTTTTTGGTTGTTTTTGTTTTGTTTTTAGAACAGGATGAGAAACCTTCTTTCTGCCAGGGGCCATTTGGATATGTATAACATCATCCACAGGCCATGCAGAATTAATAGTAAAGACATGACACTGTCAACTGGCAATAAACTTACTTGTCTTTATGCCATGTTCCAAATGATTTGATTAGCTAATATGTCCCTATGGTGTATAGTTTCCTATTACTCCCTTCCTCAAAATACAAATATGTTCTACCAATTCAGATTTGAGCTAGGAAATATGTAGCATCAGTGCCAAGAGTGGAGGGAAATTGTAACACAACCAGGGAAGCATGCAACCAACACTTCAGTAGCTGGACACTGGAGACTCAGGCCTATAATCTGAGTTACTCAGGAGGCTGATGATCACAGTTCAAAGCCAGCTCCAGTGAGAAAATCTGTAAGACCCTTCTCTCCAGTTAACAACCAAAAATCCATAAAGGGAGCTGGGGCTCCAGAGGTAGAGTAGCCTTATTACAAAACTCAAGGGCAGCACCCAATACTGAGTTCAAGCTGAAAGTCAGGCACAAAAACAAAAACAATCAAAACTAACAACAAAAAAACAGAAACTGGGAGAAAGCTCAGAAAAGGACGGCATTGTTTACAAGACAAATGTACACATTACATGTATTGTGAAATGGTAAACTCACTGTACACACCTGAGTAACAATTACATTTAAAAAAGAATGTGAGAAATCCCAAAGCCATAGAGCCTTATGATGTGCTTCTGCTTTCCAGAATTTCAAAGTCCCATCATCTGACCTGGTAGCACATAGGTTGTAGCCCAGGGTGATTAGAAAATATGAAGGCAGAGATCTTTTCAGATTGTCCCAGCAAATCTTTGATTACTTTAAGCAAAAAAGAAAACAAAGCAAAGCAAACAAAATAAACTTTAAGGTTAATTAGGCTGCTATTAACGATTCAGATATTGGTACACTTTGTGGAGAGAAAGGGAAAAAACAAATTCTTTAAATAAGGATACAAGTGGACTCATTGCAACAATGAGATGTACAACACATGTCAAAAACGAACTTTAAAACTTTGGCGTGGGAGGTGGGAGATGGGAAGGGATGGGAAGAGGAAAGAAAGGAGAAGGCAACAATGCTTCATAAGAAATGTACTCATTATTTTGCTCATGTAATGGCAACTTTTCTGTATATTATTTTCACAATTTAAAAAATTGAAAAAAAATATTCCAGGCAGATTTATACTGTTAAATGATGAGTTAGTACATATGTAGTACATTTGTAGATACTGAACTCACATGTGTCGGAAAAATATTCTTGGGTTCATAACTAGAAACTCTGAAGTGTAAGGTATATTAATTTGGTAAGTTTCATTAGGTAGCCAATGAAGAGAACAGCACATGGTATTCAGTCAGGTAAATTAGTTTATTTTTATTTATTTATTTTTGAGTCCAGTCGTGGGGCCTGAACTCTGGGCCTAGGCACTGTCCCTCAGCTCTTCAGCCCAAAGCTAGCTCTAGCACTTGAGCCACAGTGCCACTTCTGGCTTTTTTCTTTTTGCTTATGTGCTGCTGAGGAATCGAACCCAGGCCTCATGCATGCAAGGCAAGTGCTTTACCACTGAGCCGCTTTCCCAGCCCATGCCATACATGGTGGAGAGGCATGTAATAAAAGGGGGAGGGGGGTTGGCGACCCAACCTAGGGCCAAGTTGTATCTAGGCCAAGGACAAGATGAGGTATGCCCAGGTGGGCAAAAAGTCTGGCCACACTGGATCTGGATGTGACCTCAGGGCCTGGGACTCTCCTCTGATCAGATGGAAAGTGTGACCAGCGGCTGATCAGGTTGTGACTTAGCAGGGGGGGATGTGGCTGCTTCCAAGAGTCCCAGATAACTAGGTAACACATAAAGGGTGGAAACTTAGCCAAGAAGTGGGGAGGTGTCTGCATAGGGTCTGCATTGCCTGGGGCAGACCTAATACCAAGTACAGGTAGTACCTCTGCCATGTGATTCCTGACTCCAAACCATTCATTCTCAATCATTTCTTCCTTCCTTCCTTCTTTCCTTCCTTCCTTCCTTCCTTCCTTCCTTCCTTCCTTCCTTCCTTCCTTCCTTCCTTCCTTCCTTCCTACCTTCCTTCCTTCCTTCTTTCCTTCCTTCCATCCTTCTTCTTTCTTTGTTCCTTCCTTTGTTCGTTCGTTCCTTCCTTCCTTTCTTTTCTCTCCTCATCTCTCCCTCTCTCACTCTCTCTACCAATCTTTCTTTTCTTTCACTAAACCTCTCTCTCTCCCCTACCTCAGTATTCTCAACTCTCAAATAATGAACACTTGCTGAGTTGAACTCACAAGCTGGGAAGAGTAGCTCAATGGGCGAATATGAAATTTAATTTAATGTTTCCTTACACCTCTACTACAGATCATTGGAATCAAATAATGAACACTCAGCAGCATGGCATCTCAAGCTATTTGGAGGAGGAAAGCAAGCACGTTTTCACTGCATTCTGTGAGCTCCACCCTGGAAAGATGGGGCAGTCTCCTCCCTCCTCTTGGCTGAATCTCAGCTCAGTTTCTGCATCAGAAGAGGTGACTGCCTCCAAGTGAGCTAGTTACCTAAGTGACACAGGTATTGGGCAGAAATTAGCCTCTTGTGATGCTGAGATTAATGCATGATTCAACATGATCCACTAGTTTGTTGAGATTGGGACTTCCTAAATTTTTGATTAGGCTATGTTCAAATTGTGATCTATTTATTTCTGATTGCTAACCATGATCATAGTTGTGAGTCAGCACATCAGATCATTCAAAGTCCTTTATCACACATGGAAGACATGAGGTTTTCCAAATGACATACAAGTTGATAGACAACAAAATAAGTCCTTAATTCTGGTTAAGATGTGTTCTTAATGTGAAACAAAATTTACTTAGCAAAATATGACTACTGTGATTATACTTATAAACTTACCCTACATTTTAATATCAAATCATTTATATCAGCCAATGATTAACTCAAATTACCTGTAATCATTTATTTCTGTCATATCTTCTACAGGTAGGCAGAACTGGATCACACACTATTAACTAAAGTGGTAGAATTTGAGAGGATCACAGTTCTGAATCAGTCTAGGAAGGAAAGTATCACCCATATCAACCTACTAGGTAGGGATATTGGAATGCAATCATGATCCCTGCTTTTTAGGCTGGGTGCAAAACTTGCTACTTAAACAAGAAAGGATTGTTGGAGTGACTCCAGTGGTGGAGTACCTGTCTGGCAAACACAACATCAAAAGACAAATCAACTTTCTAAAATTAAAATAAGAAAAAGAAAGAATGAACAACTCATGTTGAGCATGTGTTCAATGTAAAGATTTACACTAAATTATTGTAGTTATAGTGCCATCATTTATTTCTAGGGGCAAACACATTTTGTGTCAAGCCTACATGAAAAAATAAGACACTATATACAAAGCTTTGGTAAAACACAGGTCTGGCTTACAATGGTGAACTCTTAAGTTTGCATGTGCAGTGGTGTTGCAGGGTTGTTAAGGTTTATGGAAGTCCATCCTTTTGAGGAACTTGACATGAAATTACCTAAACATAGAGTTCACTGGACAGATACTGCTGATATATATATATACACACCCACACACACATATATACACACATGTATGCGTTTGTATATTAAGTGATACGTAAATAAAATAAAATTAACGATGAATAAATTCAGTGAACAGATACCTTTCCCAAATAAATATTTTACCTGAATAAATTCATGTCTTAAACTCTCCAATCACACTTATGTGGCTGCTGATTCCCTTCAGCTTTTTTATGATATTTTTTCTTGGTTTTTCAGATGAAAAAACCTGCCAATAAATATACCTGTATGACATTCCTTTCTTTAAAAAATGAAAAGCAGGTTGTGTAATCTGGCTCTTTATGTGTCATCAAAATAATTTTTTATAATTTCAAGTACATATTTTCTTAGACTTAGATCTCACTCATTTTCTTCTAATAATGCCTATGGGAAGGGGGAAATGAAGGATCATTCTGTTACTTTGGGAGCTTCTGTTATTAATCACTGCAATAATATTATGAAAATGAAACTGAAATTATTTAGAGATTATTTGAAAGTTACCTTTCTACACACTCATGCTACTCACTCAACTATATCACAGGACTTAAAATAAGTAACATTATAGCTGGGAGCCAGTGGCTGATGCCTGTAATCCTAGCTTCTCAGGAGCTGAGATCTGAGGATGATAGTTCAAAGCTAGCCCTGGCAGGAAATCTGTGACACTCTTACCTCCAATTAACAGCCAGAAAACCGGAAGTGGCACTTTGGCCCAAGTGGTAAAGTGCTAGCCTTGATCTAAAGGCTTAGGGACAGAGCTAGGCCCAAAGTTCAAGCCTCATGACCAAGAAAAATAAAAAAGGATAAACAGGAGGGGGAGAAGCAACATTTTAAAGCTTATGTATACATGTACACAAAAATTTTCTAGAAATAAAATTATAATATGCCCTGGACTGGCAAAAAAAAAGAGATTAAAGTGAAATTGACTTCAGTCATTCATTTAGACAATCTATACTGAGGACAAGCTATTGGAACTCACATCACTAACTAAAGGGCTAGAATTTGAGAGGATCACAGTTTAGAACCAGTGTGCAAGGAAAGTAATAATAATTCTCATATCATCCTAAAGCCTGGCATGTTGGAATGCATTTGTGATCCCAGCTACTTGGCAGACAGAGGTGAGGAACTTAGCCTCTGTTCAGCCCTCAGGAAAATTGATGACCTATGAGCAAAGTAACTAAATTGAAAAAGGATTGTTCTAATGGTAGAATATTTGTTCAGCAAAAAAAAATCTAAATTCATACTCATTTCCTAAAAGAGGAAAGAAAAGGGAAGAAAGACAAAGAAAAGAAAGTAGAGAAGGAGGAGGACAGAAGGGAAGGAAGGAAGAAAGGAAGGGAGGAAAGAAGAAAGGAAGGAAGGAAGGAAGACAGGCAGGATGGAAGGAAGGAGGGAAGGAAGGAAGGAATAGAAAGAAAGAAAGAAAGAAAGAAAGAAAGAAAGAAAGAAAGAAAGAAAGAAAGAAAGAAAGAAAGAAAGAAAGAAAGAAAGAAAGAAAGAAAGAAAGAAAGAAAGAAAGAAAGAAAGGGAGAAAGAGAGGTTTAAATAAAAACCTTTGCATGTGTTAGATGTTAATAATGGCACTAAATCTTTTTAGCTATTGATGCAATCATTTAATTCTCTGGGCAGAGACATTTTGTATCAAGCCGTGTTGTACGGACTTGGGACCCCTGAAAGACCACCAGAGACCATGACCAATACGAACAGCAAAAGAATCTTTTATATGCAAGTTCAAGCTTAGTCTTCCGTGCACTCGGTAACTCGGTGATGGTAAGAGTCCCCAAGCACAAAATCAGCATAGCTTTTATAATGTTGAACAAACAAGTTTAGGGAATTTCCACACAAGCAGTTATATAATTGGTTTGAGTCCACCCTAACTGCATTGCCCTTTTTCTCAACTATTGGTATATTCTGTTCCTGGAACACTTGGGCAAGTGTTCTGCTTTCTTAAGGGCGGGAAGGCTTGGTGGCAACCTGTGTTTTCTCTCTCTCTGTCTCTGTGTCTTTCTGTCTCTGTCTCTCTGTCTTTCTGTCTCTGTCTCTGTCTCTGTCTCTGTCTCTGTCTCTGTCTCTGTCTCTCTCTCTCTCTCTCTCTCTCTCTCTCTCTCGGGGTTACTCTGAGGGCAGCCTAGCACAAGATGGTGGGGTTAATCTCAAATTGGAGTTACTTTGGCTCTTCATTCCCTCCTCTTCTTGAGCATCGGGGACCAATCATGTCCCTTAATTGGCACAGTCTTCTATATTTACTGTTTGGTGTTGGGATCTCAGAACTAATAGATGGACTGTGCTGATCCTCTCTTTTACAAAGGACATCAGTCTACAAGGTCTGACTGTGAGTAACAAAATTAACAATACCAAAGTCCCTTACATTTTCTTCCAGCAATTCTGACTCCGTATATCACAGCTAACAATTTTATACCAGCTGTACTTGTAAGCTCCAATTTTAAGACATACTCATACCATTTGCTACATAAACTTTCTCAGGTTTGTCTTCTTTACAAATATTTTAAGACAATCCTTACTTTTTAAATCATTTCTTATCCAGAGGATACCAATATTTCCCCAATTCCTTTCCTAAGGCTTTCTTTACTACCCTCCTCTTCTTTACAATTCCTTGAGCTTCTTTGTGGCTAGAGTTTAAAACTGCTCATTTTCCCTTTGACTTGTGGAATCAAGTTACCTCAGAAAGCCTCAAGGTACCAGTGGGATGAAAAGCTTGCTAGATTTTAAGGCTAAGATTAGGGCTGGGTCCCATTCCTCTTACTACCTCCATTGATTTTTTAAAAATTCTCTCCTTTATCTTTAAAACTCACCCAGGAGGAAGCAGATTATTACCATATCAGAGCCAACCTAAGCTGTGACCCTGAAGTGCCTAAGGCAAACCAGTGATATCCTTGCCCCAAATATCCACTGTGGGAGTAGAGAAGGTTACCGGATATCACCAAAAGAATGTCCCAAAAGATCTTAGTTTTAGCACCTTTCAACCAGGAAGCAAACTCAAGTGATGGAATCAGGCAGGAGTTCAGTCTACTTTTATGACGGTAGAAGTGGTCTGGATGATGATGTAGATTTCCTCCCAGTGACTGTCAGGCTCTCCTTGAACTTGACCCATTAGGGTGTGCAGCAGCAGCAGCAGGGTCTCTCTGTGGCTCCAAGGGACTGTCACACCAAGTGCTGGGCTGCACATTTCTACACAGACTGGTTAAGGATACATTGCATAGGCTTGGCAGGCTGTGACCCCACTGGTTTTTAAGACTATTTAGACAATAGCCCAGGACAATTTACCAAGATGACAACTTTTTAAACAAATAATTCTTTTAATAAGGCTAGGATTTTCTAGGCAGATATAGAGGGCTCAGGCCTGTACTATTATTTCCCTTACCTTTCCTTCTGTCTATTTTGCCACATTTTAAAAAAAGTGACTCTGGTCCCTTGTTCTTAAAATGGGATGATGGACAAAGATTCATCTTCTGTCACTTCTTCAAGCTGACTTAAGGGTGTTGATCCTACCTAGCCACGAACCTATAACCGTAGCCTTTTTTACAAAGAGGATACCAGGGTTAGATGTCATTAAGAACAACATTTTAACTTTTGACAAATGCACAGACCTTTTTCCTGGCTAGAGCAGTGTAGCTTATTTAGCCTTCTGGTTTGCAAAAGGATCTTTCTGGATGGCTTAGGAATGTGATCTCTAGTAATCCTAACAATGCCTGAGTTTCCTATGCAGGCCTTCGGACAGATATCAATAGAAACACACTCTCAGTTTTACAAACATTTTTGCTGAGCAGATGAATTTCATGTAGCTGGTGTCAGCTCAAAAGTTACTGCCAATTAGAGCTCTTGGCACATACAGGGGTTGGTATCTAAACTATCCTCCTCATTTTACAACCTTAGCTTTTTAGTACTACCACAGATGACTAAGTTCCTGTCCCTTACAAGGTATTTAGTCAAAGATATTAGGCATGCTTACAAACTATTTTCCCGTGACCTCCTGGCTCTGACCAGTTGTAGAAGGGCCACGCACAAATGACTCTAGGATCTGACATTATTTCTGCCATCCAAGCAGTGGCTTATGGTCTCTGGATGCTCCTCCATTGCTTTCGTCCCAGGAGTGTCTTCTCTACACTGGGGAAAACGCCTCATTGACATTTCTCTTAGTTGGTTGCTGGACTTGAACGTGGGCCCTGAGGGCTGTCCATCAGCTCCACAGCTCAAGGCTAGCACTCTGCCACCTTGAATCCTAAAGCAACTCTGCTTGCTCTTTCAGCCTTCTGCTAGCTAGGTAGAGGTGACAGTCTCACATGGACCTTTTTCTGCCCAGGCTGGCTTTGAACCAATTTGCAGATCAATGAGCCTCATAAAAGGCCACCTTCCTCCAGTTTAAAGCAACAAGGTGGTCAACATAGAAGTAACATTTAAGCATGTTCTTACCTGAATCTAATTAAGAGCCAAATTACTTCTGACAAACTTACAAGAATCCTCACTCTTTTTTGGGCGGGCTCCTGAGAACTGTTAAAAAAAAAAAAAACCTATGAGAGCAAACAAATAGGAATGAAGCAATTATTTTGGTAATCCTTTTTGCACTTTGAGGCAAACATTTAGAACAATTTTACTTTTAAACTTTATATACAGAAATCCATTCCTAATTTTTAAGCCTCCTATTAATCTGGTTTAATATTCTATACTTTAGATTTTAGTTGCATTTTGAAAAATTCCTTGAGCTCTTGAGGCTAGGTGTCACTCATTTCCTCTTGGCTTCTTGTTTTAAAATAGATACACATTAAAACTTTTAAACTTAAATAATTTTTTCTTAATGCAAAAATTACAATCACCGTCATTGTACCAAAAAGCTAGACTTAACACCTTGATGCCTTAAAAAAAAAACATATCCACTGGCAGAATATCATTGAGAGAAAATCTTAATTTTAATTTTAACACATCCAAGGGGCAGTTTGAGCAATGCTAATCAGATCAACACATCACTCATTTTTACCATCATGTTTCCAGTGTCTATCTGCAGGGAAAAAGGACAGAATAAAGATGGCCCACTTGGTCCTTCCTGTGGAATGGTCATGCACCCATTCTGACTCTTTAGGGTTAGATGAACTGTGTTTGTGCCAGGTTGCCCTTTTCACCATTCGTGGACTCTTCCCAAGGCCTGTTCCACCATGCATGACCAGCTGAACTGCACTACTGCCTGTTCACCCTTCACTCCTAAAGATAGGTATTCTGTTGCCTTCTAAGTTTCTCCTTTCTGTTAAGCCAGATATCTTGATTACAGTGTAAACAGCCTTATGCATTCTAAAATAACAAATTTTCAAGTTAAACAATCCTTAAAAAGCCATTTAAAACAATGTGAAAATTTTATAAAATTTTTCTGGTAATGTCCCAACCTCATAACCTTTTGAATTTTAAACTTAAACTCACTCAATTGTTACAGCATGCTGACATTTTCTATCATGAACGTGTTCACAAACACATAGAAAACACAGATCTTTTTTTTTTTTTTGGGTGGGGGGTCTGTTCGTGGGGCCTGAACTCTGGACTTGGGTGCTGTCCCTCAGCTCTTCAGCTCAAGGCTAGCCCTCTACCACTTGAGTCACAGCACCATTTCCGACTTTTTTCTTTTTCTTATGTGGTGCTGAGGAATCGAACCCAAGGCCTCAGGCTTGCAAGGCAAGTGCTCTACCACTGAGCTACCTTCCCAGCCCAAAACACAGATCTTTAAGTGTGCAAAAAATAAAAATCATTTGTATGTACATTTTTTTAAGTTTTCAAACAAAAATTTAAGACAATATTTCTTTTAAACTAAGTAACTTTGTTGAGCTTCACTTTCCCAGGGCTTGCTTGTTTAGCAAAGCATTTCACCAACTGGTCTTTTGAATACTTTTTGTTGGAGGAAGGCTGGGGGAGGGGGGTTACCTGAAACTAAACTGGCTTGATTTTTATCCAGTTTTAGACAAGAGCACATTACATTGTCGGGACTAGCTGAAAAGTCAAAAGGAGGCACACAGCCTTCTCTGTGAATGAGCCCAGCTGGAGGCTAGAACTTTTATTTCCCCAGAGATGTTCAAATAAGTTTCAAAAACACATAACCAAAAACCCACATTTAAAAGTAGTGCCAAGGGAAGGTGGCTGGGAAGGCTAGGAAGGTGGTTCACTGGTAGCGAATTTGCCTTGCATGCATGAGGGCCTGGTTCAATTCCCCAGCACCATAAGCAAAAGGGAAAAAGCTAGAAGTGGAGCTGTGGCACAAGTGGTAGAGCACGAGCCTTCAGTTGAAGAGTTGAGGGACAGCACCCAGGCCCAGAGTTCAGGCCCCATGACCGGATCCCCCACTCCCCCCCCAAAAAAAAACAAAATTAACTAGTACCAATTCTAAAACAGAACTAGACAACACAACAACCAAAGGCTGAGTTTATCCCTACCAGTACTCTGTGCCATTCTCACTCAGCAAGCTGAATCCAGAGTCTGCTGAATGAGCCTACCACTCTTACCCAGAACTTCCCTATCTCAGGAAATATAGAACAGAGAACAATCAGGTCTCAGTGAATGGGGTGACATCTCACCAACATTTGTTGACCCAGGGGCCTTACAAGGTGGAAGAGAAGTCCCAGTCATTTTGGGGCAAGGGAAATAAGTCCCTAGCGGCCATCCCTTCAGAGTGGCAGATTCTCCCCCATACTCAGTACCCCCTGGGTCAAGGCTTAAGGGTAAGATAAACCCCAAATGACAGACAGAACACTCAACACACAGACACAACTTACAAAGGCATGCTGCAGCATTGTAAATTGCCAACCAGAAAGTGCCAGACTACAGAAGGAGAGTTTCCCCCAAAATGGAAAACTTCCCAATACAGGCGGAAAACTTCTCAAAAAATGTCTGCATGAAGTGCCAGACTACAGATGGAAAATTTCCCAAAAAATGTCTGTACTAAACAGCAATCTATCCAGAGGGGTCTGGGGATATCTCCTCATAAACCCCATTGGCAATCTTATAGCACGTCCGCCAAGACTCCTTGCCAACCAGAATACAGACCTCTCGGAAAACCAGAATTACAGATACAGAACCTGCAGGCAACCAAATATACAGAACAGCAATGTCTAGACTTGACAGCTGGGTTTTTTGGGCGTCTGGAGGGTCTTATGAGGCAGATTCCAGACGAGTCCCCAGAAATGTTTTATGGACTTGGGACCCCCGAAAACCACCAGAGACCATGACCAATGCGAACAGCAAAAGAGTCGTTTATTTGCAAGCTCAAGCTTGGTCCTCTGCGCACTGGGTAACCAGTGACACAAAGAGTCCTCAAGCACAAAATCAGCACAGCTTTTATAGTATTGAATAAACAAGTTTAGGGAATTTCCACACAAGCAGTTATATGATTGGTTTGAGTCCACTCTAACCTCACTGCCCTTTCTCTGAACTATTGGGATTTTCTGTTCCTGAAATACTTGGGCAACTGCTCTGCTTTCTTAAGGGTGGGCAGGGTTGGTGGCAACCTGTGTGTTTTTTTTCTCTCTGTCATGGGGTTACTCTAAGGGAAGACTAGCACAAGATGGTGGGGTTAATCTCAAATTGGACTTACTTTGGCTCTTCAGCATGAATAAAATATAGCATACCACATACAAAGCTTTGGTAAAACACAGGTCTGTCTTACAATGTTGGACCAATAGAACTGTATGTCTAGTGCTGTTGCAGGTGTGTCTTAAGGTGTGTGGAGTTTTTCATCCTGATGATCTTGCAATGATGAAATTGACCATCTACACAATTACCTGAGAAGATCCCTGCTGAGACCTCTATTACATCACAGATTAATAAAGAGCAATGTTTACAATGAAATGTATTGAACAACCAGACATCATGACCAAAGTTAGTTTTACCTGATTCAGTGTATTTTTTACACTCTATATCACATGTACAAGTTCCTCATTCCTTTCTGACTCATTATGTTGTCTTTCCTTGTTTTTGTTTTTTTTTTCAGAACCAAGGTATAATAGGGCATTTCTTATATTTTTGCCTTCTAGTTTTCAGAAAGCCTGCAGTTAAATAGGCTTAAGTTCCTTTTGTTAGAAAATTAAAAGCACATTGGTTGGGGTCTTCATCATAATTTTGTTATGATCTCAAATACGTTTTAATTTCTGGCATTTTACCTGTATAATCTCACTTCAGTCTTTTCCAAAGGGCACTGTAGTGGAAGGAGGAAATTCAAAGTGGATTCTGGTAGAGAATTTCTGTTACTAAAAACTCTGGCACATAGTAAGGTATGCAACTCCAAAATTATTCATTAGAGAGATTAGTTGAAAGTCATCTTTTTACACACTAATACTCTTTCCTCAACGAAACCACAGGATTTAAAATAACTAATATTTTTTGAAGTTAATGGCACAAATGTGCACGAATTTTCTAGAAATATAATGATCACTCATGATCACTGATACTTCAAAGAATGCTTTCCAATAAGAGGAATCCCCTTCAGACATTTTCATACAATGTGTATCTGCCTGGTAACAGAACCCCAAACTAGACTAAGGCATCTAATAGCTATTTAATTTTTGTTGCCTTTTTTGCAATACTGCTTTCTTATCATATTGATTAGTATGAATTCTATGGCCAGTATAAAATCGCATTTGTAATAAAAGTTACTAGATGGGACCTTCATGGATGAGGTGGTGTGGGGTTTCTTGTGGAACCCTGCCTGATTCAAGGGAGGAGTTAGTATTGGCATTTGGTATATTTCTCTGTGGTGGAGCAGGGTGGGGCTTTGAGGGTGAAGCCCAGTCTGTGTAGGGCTTTCAAACAGCAGGGAGGGGACAGGAAGGACTAGACTTGTTAGGGGCGGGGTCTCTTGTGGAGTAGGTGGGATTGAGCAAGGAGGCTGGCAGGTTGACGGGTTTTTAGTGGAAGAAGATGGGGTCACTGGGTAGGAGGCTGTTTGGGACAGAGCTTTGAGAAGGAAGAACAAGGCTACAAAGGAGATTACTTAGAGGAGGGGTGCTGGTTGAGCACTGTGAGCCCTTGTGGGATATGTAGGGTGAGGTTTTCCATAAGGCAGGGAAGGGAATGGAGGCAAGAGGCTGACAGAAGGTGGGGATTCTGGTGTAGGAATGCGGAGCTATGAAGGAGAGGCTTTTCAAGGTCTGACTTTGAGAGGGCCTGGTGGTACTAGGAAGACTTGGTCTAGTAAGGGGCAGGGTTTCTGGTGGAGAATGGCAGGACTTAGGGAAGTGTGTTAGGGTGGAGATGGGGTTTCTTGCAGAGCAGGGGTTTCTTGCAGAGCAGGATGTAGTCACAATATATGGAGGAGTTTTTCAGGACCAGAGCTTTGTGGTGATAGGATCCAGTGCACTAGCCTAGTTCGGATGGGTTTTCTGGTGTAGCCAGTCACCACTTCAAAAAGAAAAATCAGGTTGGGTGGGGATTTCAGTGTTGCAAGGCAGGACATGGACTTTGGACAGGGTTTCCAGTAGGGCAAAGAAACCTTTAAAAAGGGACTATGGAGGGACAAGGATTTACAGTTCAGCCTGCTGAGACTTCAGAGGCAGGCCAACTGGAGCAGTGGTTTCCAGTGGAGCAATGTGGGTGTTGAGAGATGGGACAGTGTGGTGGGGGTTTTCTAGTGGGGTTTTTCTGGAGCAGGGCATGGGGCTAGTTGGAGGAGGGGCTTTGAGAAGGAGTGGAAGGGCTACAATGGTGTAGGATTATTATGGGCATGGTATCTGATCGTGTAGTGTGTGGATCTGAGGAAGGAGCCAATATGGGGTGGGTTTATCTGGGGAGCAAGGCAGGGCATTGAGAGAGTAGATGTGGGAGGTGGAGAGGCTTGTGGTGGAGCAGGGCTGGCTTTCCAGGCAGGAGATGGGGCTATGTGAGAATCTTCTGGCCAAGCAAGGTGGGGCTTCAAGGGCAGTTATAGGCAGGTAGAGGGTTTTTGGTGTAGCATGATGGGCTTTGTGGGAAGAGGTAGGTTCAGGGCTGTGTTTGAGAGGTTAGGCCACTTAGAAGTAGGCTAGTTATGGGAGGAGTTTCTGATGAAACCAGGAGGGGCTTGTGGGAGAAGGATGATTGGGGTGGGGTTGAAAGGAAAGGGAGGAGCTTGCAGATGCTAGGATATGGCAGCAATGAGACTATGTGGTACTATAGTAGTTAGGGGCGGGGTATCTGGTGATTGAGGTGGGGATTGGAGGGAGGAGCCTGATGTAGGCTGAGTTCTTGGTGCAGTAAGGTGGGACATAGAAGGAGATATGGATGTGGCCTGGTTTCTGGTGGTGCAGAGCAGGGATTCCAGGAAGGGGTGGAGTGGAAGAGGGATTTCCCTATGGCAGAGGAGGGCTTTCAGGAAGGAGTCTGGTTTCAGTCAGGCCTTTGAAAGTTTATAGCAGGGCTCCCAGCGGGTAGGTTATTTAAGGTTGGGCTTTTTAAGGAAGAGGCTGACTGCAAGTGTTTCCAGTGGATCCAGTCAAGTTTTATTGGAAGCGGGGATAGGAAAGGGGCAAGACTTAGTGAAGAGTGGGGCTACAAAACATAAAAAGTTACTATTAATAAATACAATATAAGAACCCCATTTTCTGCCAGTGTAGAATTATATTACTTTTATATATGCGAGAGATACTAGAGAAAGTAACCAAGTAATAATTCCTTCCTGGTGAAATTTTTCTTTATTCCAGTTGAGTGAAAATAAAACCACAAGACACATCAGGCTCAGAGGCACACAGGAGACTAAGACACATGAAGCATTGGACTTGATTCCCTATCACTACCATTAAGGATCACAAATAAAAAGTTTAAAATTTCTCACTTGGTCATAATGGGCACTTTTGTGTTAAAATTGTGAATGAATAGAATTTTTACTCTGACCATTTTAGAAATCCTAAAAATAAGTAGTAATGTTTTAACTTTATACAATATTGGAAAGGATACTAAAAATAATTAGGAAAATATAAAATTGTACACAGAATGTTCATTCTCCACCATCAATTCTAATCTAAAAGAATTTAAAACCAGAAAATTACCATATAGTTAGGTTACAGCATGGTTTCTTTTCAGTCATGAAAATGGTGACTTAAGCAATGTGTCTTTATCATTGGATGCATCGATGTTAAAACTTCTAAGAATGTGAAGCACTACTATACAGACCCTGAAGAAACTCAGAAGGAGCTGTGAAATGATGTTGGAATAAAATTAATGACTAATTAGAGTAGGAATTGATCTTCACTAGACAAATAAATACTTTCCAGAAGAAAAGGCTACATTGAAAAATAAACAGTGAAAAGGAAGCAGGCAGGCAGCCCTTGAAGGAGGCATGATTGCAATCTTCTTTTACCTAAGTTACAGTTACTGACCTATGTTCTTCCCTAATGCCAAATAACAAAGCCGTGAAAATGCAGTAATCATTTTCAAGGCATTAGAATTTACAGAAAGAATTCAATGAATGTATTGATAGAAAGTAAAAATAGATGTGTGAGTTAAAGAGTGAAGAAAATATCCCCAACCCCTGGCCCTCCGCTGTGAGAGAGGTACAAGCCGAAACACAAGGAGAATGGACAGAAGTACAGAAGTGCATACCAGTAGTTCACAAGATGCAATGATGAATGTAACGGGAGAAAATCAACAAGATCATCACAGGACTTAGAACAAATGGAATGAGAGAAGAAGAGGGAGAGAAAAAAGGGAATATTAAGCGTTTAAAAGTGAACATGTCTGCCAGGACTATCCTAAGCATATATTAATTAAAATGAAGGAAACCATGGAATCTATGTTTCTTGAGTCTGGCTTCCTTCACATAATATGATTGTTTTCCAACTCTTTCCATTTTCTTAAGCAAGGGGATGTGTCATTCTTTCGGATAGAAGCATAAAATTCCATTGTGTATATATACCACATTTTCTTGATCCTGTCATCTATTGAGGGGCATCTTGATTGGTTCCATATCTTAGCTATAGTAATAATGCTGCAAAAAACATAGTTGTAGATTTAGTGTGGTTTAGCTTGAGATCATTTCCACAAGTGCCCAGGAATGGGATTGCTGGTTCCAGAACTATGTTCATTTGACCTTACAAAATGATGCTAATTGAAATGAACTCTAAGTCATAGAAACAACAAGTCTTTTTTTCAGATATCAACCTTGATGTAGGTAAAGTAGTGTATCTAGATCTTATTTTTATTTCATTTGCCTTTTTCCATTGGTTTAACTCTGGAAATCTCTGTCTTGATTCTGGTACCTTCCATCTTGTATATGCATTTATCTGATTTGGAGAAGGAAATGGAAAAAATATAGTGATGAAAGAAGTACAAAGAGTGCCCCATTGCAACAATGATATTCACACGACACTATATTGGAAATGAACTTTACAACTTTGAGGTGAGGGTGAGGTGTGGAGGGTAGGAAGGGATATGAGAACAACAATGGAGTGGGTAACACTATTCAACAAGGAATGTACATTACTCATGTAACTGTAACCACTCTGTATATTTTTGAAATGAAATAAAATATAAAAATTGAACCTATCCTAGAAAAGTATATCCTTTTCAAAATAATATATCTGTTACAGTACTTGTAAGGGATTCTAGCTCAAGCTGTTAGACCTGGAAAGGGATATATTGGGAAGCCATCTCAAACAGCAGTCAAAAGGCTGAGAGCTGTGCTCTGCAAAGGTCAAAGAGTCAAGGGAAGACAGGGATATGAGTTATTACCTCAAGAGTATTTAATTTAGAGCTGTGGGATGCTAAAACATTAAGACTTTGTAGACAAGATAGATGTCTGTGTTATGGTTGTAATGACCATTGCTCCCTTCTGCTCCCTAACAATAAGGGATTCAATTATCACTATGTATACAAACAATATCTCATGTCAATAGTTGTAACCACCAGCAAGATTGATGCCTTAGTTTGTGGACATACCTGTAGCCACTGACCCCTCCCCCCCTCCCCGTAGTAGAAGGAATATAAAGCATGTCAAGCAGGATTTAGGGATCCAGAAGCTGGCAATGAGGCTTTGGGTCCTCTGGTGTCTTCTTTCCTATTACTTCCTGTGATTTCTCAGTTCTTTGGCCAGGTATCCCATCATCTTTGCTGTCCCATGGTTGTGGTTAGGGACATTACTGATATTCTGAACACCTCAAAACAAACTATGGAAAAACACTTCCTCAAAGAAGATTGACAAACTTATAGGAGCACCTGGACAGATCCCAAACATCAGCAGTCATACTGTGATCCTCTAGCAAAAAAGTACTATTTAGGAGTATCTTAACTTCTGATAATATAAGAGATGGATAATTGTCCCTTTTGTGTATTTGGTATTGCATAATTTTTCAGAAACACATATACATTGTGAAATAATGTTATTTATTTCATAGGTCACAGACCACGTCACTGGAGTGATGACCCTAATGTCTTATCTCAGTTGCCTGATTCAGACTTGTGAATTGCCTAATTATGAATGTTTCTTCATGAAACTCAACAACACAGAATGAAGTGTCAGGGTTAGGCCATTCCATACCTGTAAGGATTTTTACGTATATTAGAGTAATATACACCTACACTGCTCAGCACTTACGGCACATTGGTATGTTATAATTATCTTCAGATCAGAAACACGCTAGAGCTTAAAGTAGAATGATGGGCTACACATTTTCAATGCAAGAGTGATGATCATCTCCTGCAATTATTCTCAGTGGAGAATCCTTCCTATACATTTTACTGACTTAGCTTCTACTCTGTGCTTTACCATTATCAGACAGGGTCACACTGTATTGAGCCACAATACTGCAGCAATCTTAGCTGCTTTGAATTTTACCTTCAATCTTGATACCAAGGTCAACTCTGTAACTCTAATAACATAGTTAATTGACACCCGAACTTTTCAAGCCTGGTTAAAAATTCAGCTATCACTGCTCATTGCCAGTGTTAAAGATCTCACTCCTTTAGATTTGTTGTGCATCTTCTTGTATTTCCAACACTGCCTTAGATGTTGGTTTTTGAAGTAGAGCTTTTAGTTTGCATTTGATTTATGGAGGTGTTAGTGATACCAGTTGATCTGCATATATTATAATGTAAGTAATTTGATGTTTTGACATATGAATTTAATTTTGGCATTGAAGAAGTGAATACACATCACTCACAAAAGTTTCTTTATGTGTACTGGTATTACTTTCTTGTGAACTTCCTAAAAGCCAGCCATGGGAGCACATGTCTCTAATCTCATCACTTCTGTCACTGAAACAAGGCTTGAAAGGTCCAGACTACTTGGCACTTCATAGTGAGAACCTTTCTACAGAGAAGGGGAGAGAATAGCAAAAAGAGCAAATGAATCTTCCAAGAGTTTTGTTACATATTCTTTACACTTAGCCATTAAGACCACTATAATAGTATTTTTTATGACTTCTTACCTACTATTTTCCTGTTCTGAGCTGTTTTGTTTATGGATCTCTAAGAAATCATGTAAGAATCGCATAAGAAATCTATATAAATCATATAAGAAATCATAAAAAATAGTTTTGTTGGGATATTTAATCCAAAAGGAATAATTTCAGGAAAGTATTAAGCATATAAAATGTAATGCAGAGCTGGAAAGGTGGCCCAGTGGTAGAGCGCTTTGACATGGATTTGTTCTCCTTAAGCAATTACTCCAGGAATAATAAACAGTGGAACTGAATGATGTTAACTCAAGTATTTCTTTAGAAATTAAACCAATCTTTATTTGCTATAAAGATCACTTACAATGTCATTACCTACAC
Organism: Dipodomys spectabilis; assembly: GCF_019054845.1. NCBI lineage: Eukaryota > Metazoa > Chordata > Mammalia > Rodentia > Heteromyidae > Dipodomys > Dipodomys spectabilis. The sequence continues at coordinate 386,209 of NW_024870959.1, forward strand.
CCTTTTCATTTAAAATATTTATATTCTGTAGCAATGTCATTGCCGTTATTACCATGCATGAGGCCCTGGGTTCGATTCCTCAGCACCACATAAGCAGAAAAAAAAAGCCAGAAGTGGTGCTATGGCTCAAGTGGTAGCTTGCTAGCCTTGAGCTGAAGAGTTTAGGGACAGTGCGCAGGCCCAGAGTTCATGCCCCACGACGGGACCCCCCCCAAATGTAATGCATTGACTCTTTATTGAAAACTTCAGCAGTTGTAGTTTATTTATTCTGATAACAAAGATTATAAACTAAGTTACAATGGTATTCCAAATGGAACTCAGAATTAGAAACATGAAAGGTAGCACTAAAGAATGCTACTGCTACCACTAATCGAGTAAGAATGAAATTTAGGCAAACCTCCCTCAGAGTAAAAGCCACTGGACAACCCCAACATTGCTTTCATTGTTTCATATGAAGAAAAGACTTTTTTTTAAAGTGAAGACAGTTTTTCACAGATATTTATATCAATTAGGTATGTATTTCTTAAGGCCTTCAGGAAGAATGCTGTGATCATGTTGATGGAAGCTGATTTCTTTTTTTTTTTGGTCCGGTGGTGGGGCCTGAACTCTGGGCCTGGGTGCTGTCCCTCAGCTCTTTAGCTCAAGGCTAGCGATCTACCACTTGAGCCACAGCGCCACTTCTGGCTTTTTTCTCTTTGCTTATGTGGTGCTGAGGAATCGAACCCAGGGCCTCGAGCATGCAAGGCAAGCGCTCTACCACGGAGCCACCTTCCCAGGCCCTGGAAGCTGATTTCTACACAATGGAAGCTGGTGTCTACACAATGTGCAGACACCATTCCAAGCACTGCACCTGCATTAGGGTAATTTTAGTGCTCGTGAGTATTTTTCAAGTTAAGAAATGAATTAAGTATTTTATTAAAAACAGAAGTAGGCATAAGGCTAAACAAATTTCCTAAGTACCTAAGACTGATCAGAGTTGTAGACCCATAATTCAAATCCAGGTTTCCACCAGGCATATCTGAGGATATTCTGTGTCACATTCATTACCTTTCAAGAGCTATGGAGCAGATGAACCCATATTATCTTCCTAATTATGGTAATAACAGCAATGACATTGCTACAGGATATAAATATTTTTAAATGAAAAGGGTGTGGGTAATGATATTGTAAATGATCTTTATACCAAATAAAGATTGGTTTAATTTCAAAAGAAATACTTGAATGAACATCATTCAGCTTCCACTGTTTATTATTCCTGGAGTAATTGCTTAAGGAGAACAAATCCATGTCAAAGACACTTGTGCTGATGAACACAGGCTTTTAGCATTAAGTAACTTGAATATACAGGGAATAGTTTGTTGTGGATATATAATCCAAACAAGTAATTTTTGTGGCTACTTACTTCCTTGTTGTACCAAAGAAAATCTGTTCCGTATTCTAAAACATGTATCAATTTAATGGATATTAGTGATATCAGTTTGAATTAGGTGTGCGTAATATATGGACTGTATGCTATTACATAACATATGAATGTTATAGTTATAATGTATCATTACTGATATTCTATAACTACTATAAATAATATATGTATAAAACTGGTTTTAGTATTATACTGTGAAGGATAGAAGGAATGACAACTTTATTTATATAAATATATTTGTAAGTTGTAGTCACATAAGTTATTTTTGTGCCAATACTGAGACGAACTATGGTCTGGGTGTTGTCCCTGATCCATTTCACTCAGACTAGCTTCATATAGCTATCTTCAGAACTCAGCACCTAAGTAGCTTGGATTGCAGATATTAGTCATGTTAAATTTTTTAATTCCATCCTTGGTAGGTTCGTACATAATTATTTTTGAATGTTCAATTATATTATGATAGTCCATTTCTAAACCAATTCAGAATAAATAACTACTTATTGGAGAAAACTATATATTGCAATTGAAATTGTAAGGACCCTACTTTACTATCAATTTTCAAAGATATTGCTAGTTTAATTCCTGGACAGACAAGTAGAAAAATTAATTTATGTGTGCATAATACATGTAATATACTATATTACATAATATACAAATAATATATTTATAATATATGCATAATTAGGGATATTCTATAATTACTATAAATAATATATGTATAAAACTGGTTTTAATATTATACTGTGAAGGATACAAGGAATGACAACATCCCTATCTTAACTATCTCATTTTCAACAATATGTAAACTAGGCTATAAACATATATCATCAAGAAAGCACACCTGTGCAATCACATATTCACCTTCAAATATTCTCCTCATCACTATCAACATCCTCTAAGATTGGCTGCAGTTATCTACAACAAACACTTTGTGATACTTTCTGGGTAATGTTGCTTGTCTTCATCCTTATCAGCCCTTCAGCAACTTCAGTGAAGAGCATTTTCTCCTGCTTTGCCTGTAGATGATATCATCCCAGCAAAGAAACTGTGGCTGGCACTTGAGCACTGGTATATTCAGAGGTTCTTTGGTTGTGTTTTAGTGTAAATGAAAACATACTGATTTGAAAATACTATAAATATTCGTTCTTTAAATTTACTGTTAATTTAAATATAATAGGGGTGGTTTTAGTAGTGCATGCCTTTAAATCTAGCTATTTAAAAGTCTGGAAACAGAGGATCATAATTTTAAGCTAGACTAGGGAAATGAACCATGAGACACTTATCTTCAACTAAGAACCAAAAAGCTAAAAGTGGAGCTGTGGCTCAAATGGAAGACTGGCAGCCTGAGCATAAAAGAAAAGTAAAAGAACCTAGGCCCCTAATTTAAATCACAGTATTAGCACTCATATATTGTATATACATATACATGGTTCCTAAAATATCCTTTGAGTTAATTTGTCAAAACCTGGTCATAGATTACATATGAGGTGTGAAGAAGTATGTAAGTCTGAAGTGACCCGAAGGTATTTTGACAAGACAACTAGAAGAGTTGTCACTTAATCGAACAGTAATGAGGGATAGGTTTGTAGATAAAGATCAAAGCTCACTTTGGGATCTTTTGAGTTTCTTAAAATCAGCAGCTAGGAGTTGTCAGTAGACAGGATGCTATAAAGGACTTGAATTAAAGAAAGAACAGAGCTGGAGGAAAAAAACAGAAATAGTTACATGTACTCAATGGTAACAATCATGAGAAGGAAGATTACAGAACTAAGCCCTGAGATACACAAATATATAAAACATGATAAATGAAGAAAAACTAATAAGGATGTAATGCAGACTTATAGGGATAGGTATTTTTAATGTTTAAGGGCTATGAAGTGATTGTGTGATGACCTAAAATTTAAGAAATTGGTAGGGTCAACTATTCCTTGGGCCAATCATAGCTGATAGTTTAAGTAAAAAGGGGCCACAATAGTGTGTCTTGATATATCAAAGTGAAAACAGATCAATATTTGGAAAGCCATTTTTTGGACATGTAGTTGGAGTGACAATTACTGCAGTTTGTTCAAGTGTCAGTAGAAGGGTACAGTTTTAGCACAATGATAGAAATCTTTCAGGGATCTGGTAGATTTTCCCTCTGTCTTCAATTTCCCTTTTTTTTTTTTTTTTCTGAGAACTAAAATATCATCACTGGAAGCCAGTCTCAAATTGTGCTTTTGGCAAGTTACCAGATATTCAGTCTATCACATGCCCAAATGACAGAGAACGGGAACAGGTATACATTGAGCACTCACAGTAGACTGGTCTCTGGAATTTCTCATGAAGAGCCTTCTGCCGCTGTGGGATAGATAGGGCTGGATAATATACAAAATAGCCATCATACATTGAAATTATTCTGCTAAGTTGACACCTGAGATACTGGATATTTTAACTGCATTGTATTGATTTTGATGAATCAGTTAATCAGATTCCTTATACCATATCATGTTACTAGACTGTGAAATGCATGTTTATTGCATTTTCTTTGTATAACATATAGTATGTTTTGAAATTTGGTATAAATCATTCATCATTTTATTTTTTCAATATGGATTACTCCTAGTTCTCAAGCGTGGGGAAATGCCCTGGAACTTTGTACCTTGAAGTCATATGTTGCCATGTGTCATATCCTATTTTCCTTGTACAGAGTTGGTAATAAATCATATGTAATTTATTTTTTATTTTAATTTATTGTCTATTGCAGAGTTTGAACGAGGCCCTGGGCACTGTTCCTGAGGTCTTTGGCTCAAGGTTATCTCTCTACAACATCGAGCCACAGTATCAATTTTAGTCATGTGTGATTAGTTGGTGATAAGTGTCTCAAGGGAACTTTTCTGCCCAAGCTGGCTTTGAACTGTGATCCTCAGATATCAGCCTCCAGATTAGCCAAGATTACAGGCATGAGCTACCAGCACCTGGCTATACGTAATCTAAACTGAAGTTTTCTTCAAGTGTTTAATCCTACATTGAAGTTATTTTTCTTACAAACTTCCTAATACATATGTAATCTATTCTATTTTGAAAAGTACTGCTGTACCTCCCACTTATTTGTGGCATTTCTGAAATCCAAGTTCCTCTGTGTTTCAAGGTGGATACTTTTGCCTGTAACAAGTATTGTTGTTAAACACATAACATCTGGCTACTTAGAAAACAAAAGATGTGAAACTACTGAAGCCAGATAAAGAACTTCCAGGACAATTCAAGGGCAACTCATGTACTCTCTGTGTAGCTGAATAGGGACCATAGAAAAGAAATTCTTATACTTGTAAGTGATTGAGTGTGTGTGCACATAGATGATCACTTGTTTATCTGTTGCTATAGTTTTACACATTCACTAGTAAAACAATATCATATATATATGCAGATCACAGTTTCCAAAATCCAGGAACCACCTCCATGGGCATCACTTTCTTTTCTTTTTTTTTTTTTAATTTAATTTTATTTGTGAACATACTGTACAGAGGAGTTACAGTTACATGGGCAGGATAATGCGTACATTTCTTACCAAGCATTGCAGCCTCCTCCTTTGTTTATCCTTCACATCCCTTCCCAGCCTCCCCCCTCCCCCCCCCCCCCCCCCCGCACCAACGTTGTAAAGCTCGTTTTGGACATGACAACTTGTACTTCTCATTGTTGCAACAGGTCCACCTGTATCCTTAAACAACTGGTTTTTCCCCATCTCCTCCACAAGTTATACTGACATCAAATATACTGAAAGCAGGGGTTATACTGTGGAGGAGGGACATACAAAGCAACAAAGAGATAATCTTATAAATGTGTTAGAAACACATGCATGAAAGAAAAAAAACATTAAAATACACATCTAAGGGTTCATTTTCCTGACATCACATTATCTGACCTTTTCCGCTTGACTCATACATATACTAGATATTACAAATAAGGGAAACCATGGGACCTACATTTCTTTGGGCCTGGCTTACTTCACTTAATATAATTTTTTCCAAGTTTTTCCATTTCCTAACAAATGGGGCAATGTCATTCTTTCTGATGGAGGCATAGAATTCCATTGTGTATATATGCCACATTTTCTTGATCCATTCATCTACTGAGGGGCATCTGGGTTGGTTCCATATCTTAGCTATGGTAAATAATGCTGCAATAAACATAGTTGTGCTGGTAGCTTTAGTGTGGTCTTGTTTGTAAACATTAGGGTAAATGCCCAAAAGTGGGATTGCTGGGTCATAGGGGAGCTCTATGTGAAGTCTTTTGAGGAACCTCCATACTGCTTTCCAAAGTGGTTGAACAAGTTTACATTCCCACCAACAATGAAGTAAGGTTCCTTTCTGTCCACATCCCCTCCAGCATCTGTTGTTATTAGAGTTCTTGATTTTTGCCGTTCTAACTGGAGTGAGGTGATATCTCAATGTTGTTTTGATTTGCATTTCTTTTATGGCTAGGGATGTTGAACATATCTTCATGTGTCTATTGGCCATCCTTCTTTCTTCTTCAGAGAAGCTTCTCTTTAAGTCTTTCGCCCACTTACTTATTGGGCAGTTGTTTCTTTGAGGATTTGTTGTTGGGTGGTTTAATTTTTTGAGTTCCAAGTATATTTTAGATATGAGACCCTTGTCCGTTGTATGGCTAGTAAGGGCATCACTTTTTTATGTTGCTTTTTGGGTAATAAGAATGAAACCTGGAACTGTCCAGTGGTAGAGAAATTACTCAGCAATTCTAGCATTTATCTTTCAATATATTGCTTGTTCCTAACACTAAAATTAGAAAGACTGTTAATATATAATGTATGTTATATAGAATATATTTAATATATTCTATATAACATATAATATATTGCATATTATAATGTATGCTATATATAATACCTGACAGTAGTATATATTTGCAAGGAAAAATACAATAAACGTATCAATGTCCATACTTTCCTAGCCATAATTAAGTTCAGTAGATTTAGGTGCATTACATCTCAATAGGAAAAGTATACTGAAGTTCTGAGGACCTTGAGCTAGATAAGGAGAATTCCTGTAAAAGAAGCCTCTCCTCAATTATGAGAAAAGATGTTTGGAAATTTGTTTGGGTTTTTTTTTGGGGGGGTGGTAATGGGGCCTAACTCTGGGCCTGGGTGCTGTCCCTCACCTCTTCAACTCAGGGCTAGTGCTCAACCACTCAAGCCATAGTACCACTTCTTTTTTTTTTTTTTTAATATTTTTTTATTGTGAAAATACTGTACAGAGGAGTTACAATTACATGGACAAGATAATGAGAACAATTCTTATCAATCATTGTAGCCTCCTCCTTTGTTTACCCTTCCCATTCCTTCCCAGCCACCCTCCGCCCCCCCCCCATTAACTCCCCGCCACACCAAAGTTGTAACGTTCGTTTTTGACATGACAACTTGTACTTCTCATTGTTGCAACAGGTCCACCTGTATCCTTATTTAAACGACTAGTTTTTCCCCTTCCCCTCCACAAATTATACCGACATCAAATACAGTGAAAACTGGGGTTATACTGTGGGGGAGGGACATACAAAGCAAAAAGAAACAATCTTATAAATGCATTAGAAACAAATGCATGAAAGAAAAAAAACATTTAAATGCATATCTTAGGGTTCATTTTCCTAACATCACCTTATTTGACCTTTTCTGCTTGACTCATACATATACTAGATATTGCAAATAAGGGAAACCATGGGACCTATGTTTCTTTGGGGCCATAGCACCACTTCTGGCTGAGGAATCGAACCCAGGGCCTCATGCATGTAAGGCAAGCACTCTAACCACTGAGCCACCTTCCCAGCCCAAGTTTGGTAGTTTTCGAGAAGAGGAATTTGGCATTTGCTTTGCATCCTTGATTAGTAGGTATCATTTTGCTCCAAATTTTGTCTCCTTTTATGTTCCCTAAACACTTACACAGGATCATCATTCCATAGCATATCGTTAAGTCCTTCTTTTACTTCTTTTATCATTATTGTTTTGTTGTTGTTGTTTTGCTGATGCTGAAGCTTGAACTCAGGGACTAGGCAGTATCCCTGAGCTCCAGGCTAGTGATCTACCACTTGAGCCACAGCACTACTTCTGGATTTTTCTTCCTGGGCATGCTTTGAATCATAATACTCAGATCCCACCATCCTGGGTAGCTTGGATTACAGATGTAGGCCACCAGGGCCCAGCAAGTACCTCTCTTTTAGATATTATTCTAAAAGCCTCCTATCCAAGGTCACTCCTAAGATAGTAAACGGAACTATGCCAATAGTTCCTTCACACTCTCATCTCCTGTTATGGCTATGGTGTGTCTTTCCATCTTATTTTGAACCTACTTGACTGTTCTCTCCCTTATCCATGGTTCTAGGTGTGTTACTAATAATTAACTAAATTTAGTGGGTATAAACCCTAAATCACTCAACTATAAATTTCATTTAATTTTTTCAATATGATTGTTTTTCTGTACAAATATGAGCTTATACTCAGCTTCTTGCACCTACCTCTTGGCATAAGCAGAGCCTAGGCTTATTCTACCTCAAATACAAGAGGTTAGCCAAATAATTACCTACAGTATTCCTGCCTAGGAGTCAGGACAAGTAGTTGAGTGCCTGAAAGAAGCAATGCATTCCTGGCATGGGAAGGGGTGGGAGAGACAAGAGCCTAGAGAGCAAACTGGCAGTCACAACATTTAACAACTTCTCCTTTGGGGAAACTGACCTCCTGCAAAGAGGCGGTGAGATAACACCTAGTGAATTTTCATATATGAAGGAAGTTGTCATGTCTCACTACACAACTCACTTGTAGTCAAAGAGAGGGTCATTGTTTTGTGTCCTCCATAGGTCCAGTCTCACTTAATCTCCATCTTAGACTTTGCCCAGACTCTATTCCTACCAGAAGATCCCTAATGAGGAGAAAAGTGTGATCTCTTGGCTTCTGACTGGCCCTGTGGGAACTGAGGCCACTTTTAGTTTTGAACCTATTCCTCCTGACAAGGCGGTGGTGGGTGGTGGGAAAGCTCATTCTCTGAATTGTGCCCTAGTACCAAATCTCTTCAGAGAAAGCCAAGGAATTACAGATTCTGCCGGGGGGGGGGGGGGGGGAGGGGGAGGGCGCGGTGAGTTTCTCCATATCCAAAGAGTTCAATTAATATCTGATTATGAGGCCCAGGTGTAGGTCCTTCACCAGATCCTTCAAGCTGGAGTGGATGTTAGCTCAGACTCCAGGCCATCCTCATATTTCTCCAGCTCTTTCTCATGAACAAAATGGTCATAGGAGTTGAGTTCAGAAACAAGGAGAAATGAGAAAAGCAGAAGAATCATTGGCACGGGGAGGAATTAGAAACTTTGGGTGGAAAAAGGGCTCAGAAAATCTAGGATCACTCACATCATTTGGGAATCACATCATGAGATTAGGAAATAAAAGTAATAAATTACTACCTAATTAGTAACTCCACTGCTCTGACTACATTACAAGTGTTCTGTCAAAAGGTACTGTCCTAGCTCTATTTTGATGAGGAAAATGGAGCACATTCACAAACTTCTCAGTATCTTCATCCATAGCCAGGTTGTTCTTACTCTCTACTTTTCTGTAACTTTCCTTTGCTGGATTCTATCAATGACACTTGAAAGTGTTATCATCTTCAGACATGTAATTATATTTTCTTTTAATCCATTTGTTATAAAAATAAAACAAATTATGGGGAAAACTATGTCTATGGTACATTTTCTTCCAAGGCATATTTATTTTATGTTAAGTATTATTTTAATAGTTTCATTTTTAAAACTTGAGGAAAATGTTTTGTTACTATTAGCACTAATTATTGCACCTGTTTTTGTATTTTTCCATGTCTGTATGTTTGTTATTAAGCTTCTAAAATTTTCTTTTCCCCCAACTGTTGCCTTCTTAAAATTTCTTCAAATTATAAACTATATATAATAGTCCTGTATGTGTTCACTGATATATTTAAATTTTGATCTAATACCCACATATTATAGGATCTCTTCAAACTCTTGTAATTGCTCTGAAAATCTGTATGGAGGTCCCTCATTAAAGTAAAAACACAATGCCACAAAACCCAGTGAAAATAGGATTAGGTATCTATCCAAAAATATTTAGCAATGATACAGTAGAAACATTCACTTCTCACTGGGTGCCGGAGCCTCACACCTGTAATCCTAGCTACTCAGGAGGCTGAGATCTGAGGATCGAGGTTCAAAGCCAGCCTGGGCAGGAAAGTCTGTGAAACTCTTATCTTCAATAAACCACCAGAAAACCGGAAGTGGCACTGTAGCTCTAGTGGTGAAGCACTCGCATTGAGCTGAAGAGGTGAGGGACAGCACTCAGACCCAGAGTTCAAGCCCATGACCGACAAAAAAAAAAAAAAAAAGCTGATAATGAGCTGAGCTGCTAGAGGTAGTTTCCCTAAAGATCTAAGAGCTAAAAGTGGAGAGGCAAACCCAGAGCTCTGCACCACATCAGTCCACCATGCCAATTGCTTCTACCATAGTACTAGCTACCCAGTTTGCACACTCATGACCTTTTTACCCTGATTGTGCCCCACAATCCCTCACAACTTTTACTCTTTCACTTTGTCTATGCTTTCTTGTCCCTGCTAAACTCTTCTGGATGCCTGTATTAGCTACCCCAACCCTTGCAAAGCTGTTGCTGCTACCCAATTTCCTGCCACTTCAACTCAGTTATTACAGTCACAATTACCCTTTCCCTGGTATCCTAGTCTCTGCTACTCTTTTCTGCTACCCATAATTCATAACACCATGGTTCCAGCCACTTGACCCCTGACACCCTTGTCTCTGATACCACATTCCCAAACAAAACAAGGGAAGAGTGGGCACAGACAGTCGACTTGGGTACTCCTCTTGCAAGCACATTGGGACATTATTCCTCAGGTATTTAACACAAGGGACTTACTAGCGGTGGAAAGAAATGAGGTTACTCAGAGATGACTAATATCCAAGGATATCAACTGACAATTTGTTGCTAGGAAAAGAAAGCCCTAAGGTGAAAGTTAATGAGAAAAAGTTTTACAAAGATATTGGGGATTGGGCTGGGAAGGTGGCTCAGTACTAAAGCGCTTGCCTCGCATGCATGAGGCCCTGGGTTTGATTCCTCAGCACCACATAAGCAGAAAAAGCCGGAAGTGGCGCTGTGGCTCAAGTGGTAGAGTGCTAGCCTTGAGCTGAAGAGCTGAGGGACAGCGCCCAGGCCCAGAGTTCAGGCCCCACGACCGGACCCAAAAAAAAAAAAAAAAGATATTGGGGATGATGCATTAGGTTTAGCTTAGTCCCTTCTACTAGTGATCTGAATTATTTTTTGACATAGATATGTAACTACTTTGCATTTTAAAAATTATATGAAGATGCACCTTTATGAAATAGTTGCATATGATCACGTTAATGATATTCAATATTTTATGTTCAATGTTATGCTCATGAGGCTGCCTTTGGCAATATGAATTGAGCTCTCTAACAACAAATGGAATTTCATTGTCAAATACTACAAGGAGATTACTGATGCTAGTACCAAAATGAAAGCTGGAACAAAAAAACTGAAGAAAGCTGCAAGTTTGATGGGAAGGAGTCAGTGGTAAGGGCTATGATGAAAGAGAAATTTTTCACCATGGAATCTTGGAAGAATAGAATGTGTTTTGTTGAATTACTAGCTTTTTAAACCTTCTTAGAAAGCAGAACATTATTTTTATTCTTGCTTTTTGGTAGCCGTTTAATGAATGGTTTAACAAAAAAATTATCAAAATGACTGAAAATTAAATGATGTGAATTATCAGATTAACATTATACCTAAAGTTGCCCTGAAATGCAGGAAGATTGGATTCTTTTCTATTAAATTAATGGAATAAACTTCCTTTTGAATGGTTGAACAGTCCATGACACTTGTTCCAAAACAAGAAAAGATACTGGAGAGAAAAAAAAAGAGGAAGGAGACTCAACACAGCTGAAATTAGCATGTTCTCATTTGGAGTTTAATGGTTTTTTTCTACAAAGAATAAGAACTTCATCTTAACATAATAATTTCAAAATGGATGTGCTACAGGATAGCTTGTAAATGTAATATTTAATGCTGTTGAATTACTTGAAGACAAATGTTTACAGAAAACTTTAAATTCCAGAAAAACTGTAATGTTCCAATAAACACCTGGAAGAAATATAATTTAAAAATTCATGGTTCAAAGCAAACCCTGGCAGGAAAGTCTTTGAGACACTTATCTCCAAACAGGAAGTGGCACTGTGTCTCAAGTGGAAGAGGGCTTCTCTTGAGCTGAAGAACTCAGGGATACATTAAAACCCAGTCCCTGAGTTCAAGCCCCAAGACTGACAAAAAGAAATTTTAAAAAATTAAAGCATTAGGGATGGGAAGAAGACTCAGTGGTAGGGTGCTTGTCTCTCATGAATGAGGTCCTGGTTTCAATTCCTCTGCACCACATAAGCAGAAAAAAATGGAAGTGGTGCTGTGGCTCAAGTGATATAGCTTTGAGCTGAAGAGCTCAGGGACAGTGCCCAGACCCAAAGTTCAGGCCCCCTACCAACAACAACAACAACAAAAATTAAAGCATCAAACAACCCGAAGAGGTTATCCAGAATAATGAGTGCGGCATTATCCGTTTACATGACTTAGTGACTTGAAACCTAGTTTACCAGGGGAGGTGGTGGGCAATTTGTGTCTTTGCCAAAACCTGTGAAATTATTTTGTACTTTCCCAAGGAGGGACAAAACAGGGAATGGGGGGAGGAGGATAGGTGTTTGGCGGCCTTGCCTTTTGGTTCAGTGATTGTTTTCTGGAGTCAAATTCAGAGAAATCCTGCTTGCAATCCTAGTTGCAAGGGGAATGAAGAAGCCAAGCCCTGGAAGTGGACTTTGCACTGTCCTTGGCACGGTTCCAACCACCACTGGATAATCCAAGTCCCATTTCAGGACCAAGATGCCTTGAAGACTACTGATCCACTGGGCAGGTGGACCTAACCACAGCCAGGAAAGGCAAAAAATTCAATGCCGAGGGCAGCACTGGAAATCTACAACAGGCAGAGATTTTTTAAATATATTTTATTGTAAAAATACTGTACAGAAGGGGTTCAATTACATGAGTAGGGTAATGTGTACATTTCCTATCGAGCATTGTTACCTCCTCCTTGGTTTTTCCCCTACCATCCCTTCCCTCCCCATCTCTCCAACTCCTCCCTCCTCAATCCCTGCCTGACATTGTAAATTCATTTTCTACATAGTGTCCTGTACATCTCTTCATCACAATGGGTCAACCTGCAGCCCCATTTAAGCATTTTGCTATATCCTTTCCACTCCCCAAATCACAAAAGTGAATATACAAGATGCAGAACATTGGAATCAAGTACAGTGAAAACAGGGATTATACCGTGGGGGGATGAACCTACAAAAGAATCACATACTGCATTATAAGTATATTAAAAACAAAACCAAGACTGACTTGTGGTATATTTCACTTAACTTCATCTTATGTGGTCATAATAACATAACTTTTGATCTTTTCTGCTTGTCCTAGACATGTACTAGTCCTTGCAAATAAGGGAAAGCATGGGACCTATGTTTCTCTGGGCCTGGCTTACTTCACTTAATATAATTTTTAACAAACCTTTCCATTTCCTAACAAATGGGGCATTGTCATTCCTTCTAATGGAGGCATAGAATTCCATTTTGTGTGTGTGTGTGTGTGTGTGTGTGTGTGTGTGTGTGTGTGTGTGTGTCACATTTTCTAGATCCATTCATCTACTGAGGGGAATCGGGTTTGGTTCCATATCATAACTATAGTGAGTAATGCCGCAACAAACATGGTTGTGATGGTAGCTTTGGTATGACCTTGTTTGTGATCATTTGGGTAAATGCCCAAAAGTGGGATTGCTGGGTCATAAGAAGCTCTAAGTGGAGTCTTTTGAATAATTTCCATACTGCTTTCCAAAGTCGTTGAACAAGTTTACACTCCCACTAACAATGCAGTAGGGTTACCGCCAGCATCTGTAATTATTACATTTCTTGATTATAGACATTCTAATTGGAATGATGTGCGATCTCAATGCTGTCTGATTTGCATTTCTTTTATGGCTAGAAAAGTTGAGCATTTCTTCATGTGTCTAATGGGCATTTTCATTTCCTCTTCAGAAAAATCTCTCTTTAAGTCTTTAGCCCACTGAGTTATCCGGCAGTTGTTTCTTTGATGATTTGTTGTTGGGGAATTTAATTTTTTGAGTCCTAAGTATATTTTAGATATAAGACCTTGTCCATTTTATGACTCATGAAGTTCTTCTCCCAGTACGTGGGCTGTCTACAGTTCTTGTTAGCTTTGACCTTTGCCTTGCAGAAGCTCTGTGGTTTCAAGCAATCCCATTTGCCCAACCTTTCTTTTATTTGTTTTGTTTCTTGTTCTCTATTAAGAAAATTTCAGCGTGTGCTAAAGAGCCCTAGAGTTTCTCCTATTCCTTCATGTAATGTTTTCACCGTGTCTGCTTTTATTTTGAGGTCTTCTGTCCATTTGGAGTTGATTCTGGTGCAGGGCAATATATACGGATCTAGTTTTAGTTTAACAGGTATTTAACCAATTTTGCCAACACCATTTACAGAAAAGGCTATCTTTTTTCCACTCTATTTTTTTTAGCTCCCTTTTCAAAGCTTAGGTGGCTATAGGTCAGTGGATTAATTTCTGAGTCTTCAGTCCTTTTCCATTGGTCCTCAGGTTTGTTGTTGTGCCATTATCAAGCTGTTCTTATTACTATGGCTTTTTAGTCGAGTTTGACATTTGGAACTGATATTGCTTCAGCACTGTTCTTTCTGCTAAGGATTGACAAACCTACAGCCAGCATTATAGTTAATGGCAAAAAGTTAAAATCATTTCTTATAAATTCAGGAATGAAGGGCTGGGAATGTGGCTCAGTGGTAGAGTGCTTGCCTTGCATGCATGAGGCCCTGGGTTCCATTCCTCAGCACCACATAAGCAAAAAGAATAAAAGCCGGAAGTGGCGCTGTGGCTCAAGTGGTAGAGCTCTAGCCTTGAGCTGAAGAGCGGCGGGACAGTGCCCAGGCCCAGAGTTCATGCCCCACGACTGGAGCATGAAATAAATAAATAAAATAAATTCAGGAATGAGATAAGGATGTCTGAGCTGTCCCCCCTCTTCAAATTAGTATTAGAATGCTAGCTGGGGCAATAAGACAAGATACAAACTTAAAGGGGATCCAAATAGGGAAAGATAAAGTAAAACTATCCCTCTTTGCAGATGACATGATCTTGTATTTAAAGAACCTCATGGACTCCACTCCCAAGTTACTTGAGCTGATCAGAAACTTTGGCAAACTAGCAGAATATAAAATTAACCCTCGGAAATCAATGGCTTTCCTGTATTCCATTAACGATAAGAGTGAGGCTGAAAATAGGAAAGCAATACCTTTTTAATATTCACAAAAAAATACAATAGCAAGGAGTTAACTTAAGAGGTGAAGGACCTCTATGACGGAAACTTTAAAAACCTGAAAAAGAAAATGAAAGCAGAACTAAGGAAGTGGGAAACCTCCCACGCTCCTAGATTGGGAAGATTAACATCATGAAAATGGCAATACTGACAAAGGCTATTTCCAAATTCAATGTGATACCTATCAATATCCCAATCTCACTTTCAATGAAATAGAAGAAGCAATCCACAAATTCATATGGAAGAATAAAAGACCCCGAATAGCAGAGAGGATTTTTGTGATTCTCATTTTGTATTACCACTTTCATTCTACAAAGTAATCTATGGATTTTAACTTTCTTCCCTCCCTTTGGATAAACCTCACAAAAACCCTGCCTCTAGCTCCCAAGACACCTAACTCTTAGGTCTGGACAATTGTTCCTAGATAGTGAATTACTTAGTTGTATTTTGAACACATAAAACATGCATATAAAACTAGCACATTTTGATCTCATGAGAAAACTGCCTTTTTCCCTCTCTCAAATTCATTTCCTGATAGGTATTTTTAGAAAGAATCTATTTTCCTTTGTAGATGAAAGGCTTGTAGGAAACTATGTTTATAATCTGGCTCTTCCTCCTGCACCTCAACACCTAAAACACAAATTTCACAAAGCATTTATAAGAAACAATACAAAAACCAAACACTGGGAAATGCTCAGATGCAGAAAGTTTTACAAAACCCAGAATATAACTCTGCTGTCTGAGGCTGGGGCTCTCTGTGTAAATTAAGAAACCCCAAAAGAGCAGCCAGGAGTACTGGACATGAGTGTCTCTGGCTGATACACCATGGACAAGGAGCATGGAGGGGCAACCTGAGCCTGCAGGAGAGTGTCTGGAGGAAAGTTTCCCTGCCAGCCTGAGTACAAAAGTTGGCAATCACCCCACCTGGGCCTGTATTTCTTGTCTTCTCCCCACAGCTGAGAACAATCATCTCCTACTCCATGGAGGATACTGTACAAGCTGATCCCCAGAGAGGCTTCTGTTTTGTCTGCACTCCTTCCTAGGTGGGTGCCCCTCCCCACCGTGTGTGTGTGCTCTCAGGGGCTGATCCTTAGGGTCCAGGCCCATGGGGCTTGTGGGTGTTAGATGTGGGTCAGTGTCATTCACGCAGCAGCTTCCCTAGTCCAACAGCAGGTACACCCTGATATTCTCCCACAGTCTCAGGTGAGGTGCCCAGAAGCACCCGTGTTGGGTAGGCTGCCACTAGGATCCTACTTCATCAGAGGGGCCAGATGAAGTGGCTGCTGCCTGAATTACTAATTATTTTATGGAGCAGTTATAAACAAATTGATACATATTACTGTATGATATATAATGCTATATCCTTGAGTCTCTAGTCTACAAAATCATTGAACTTGATACTAGCAAGAATGTATTTTATTTTATGTGTTTATAAGGCCATAATGACAAACTGAAATGAAAGTACAACAAAACTCTTCTCCAAAAAACACATTCTAAAATCACAGAATTTGAAAAAAAATGTATGTAAGTAGTGCAAATGAAATTATACTAGGATAGTAAAATACACACAAAAATATTACATTCATTACATTCAAAAGTAAAATAAGTAAGTACAGAAAGAATTCCTACTGGATAAAAAATATTACAATGGTTTAACAGGTAGAAGTGATATAGGTTATATGTTTCCTTTTTATAAAACTTATTTATATCTTCCTGTTCTGTTTATCTTAGTGAAGGAAAACGTTAGAAAGCAGAAATTATATGTGGCATCTCTTACTTCCAGTACTACAAAGGAGAGTGGCACTTCCTAATGGGAGTCCTGGGATGACACCCACACCCAGCCCATGTAGACTCATCAGAGGTCCCTGTGGTGACCCTGAGGGGGTCTGGAAAACCGTACTGCTGTTGCAGCAGGTGCAGTATTTGTTGTGGTGGGCTGCATCCAACAAGGCTCCATCAGTGACCAGACTAAGCAACCCAGCCTCAGGTGCCAAAGCCAGGAGGTAAGGCAGGGCAGACCCCAAGTCCTGCCTTCCATGTGTGTGGCCTGCATTGCCAATGCCAGACCCATTCCTGCTTTGGATACCAATGAGGGTAGAGGATGAGCCCATTGCTGCCAAAGGGAGCATCCCCGGAATGGCATCCAGAGCTGGGCCCATGTGGACCAGAAGGACAATGGAGGAGGCTATACAGCAAAGCCAAAGGGGCTTTGGTCCCCCAGTGCTGCAGCTGGTGCATGCAAGTCCAGGCTCCTCTGGCACTGATGGGCATATGCAGGGATGGCACCTTACCCGAGATCACAGGGACCAGAAAATGGAGGTCCGTGGGGATGCTGAAGGGGCTCCAGGGTGCTCAGCTGCCACAGCTGTCACAAGCCCGCTGGCAGAAGGGCCAGCACACAACTCTAGTCCCCATTCTGCCCTAAAGTCTGAACCAAGGCTGGGCTGCCTGGCCCCAAGGGGGTGAATTGTCCACCAAGCCTTCCTTTTCCTGTGGACTGTGCAGTGTACAGGCATGGTGTCCTCCACCCCACACCCATGGGGGCAGGCAGTGACCCCAGAACAGAGTCTCACTGGGATGGCACTTGCACCCAGGACCACCGCAGACCAGTACCAGCACACTTGGCAGAGGAGAGGGAAGCAGTGGACTCAACTCCAGCCCCATGGCTGCCAGTTCCTGGATGAAATGGAACAAGTGAGACTGGGAAGGGAGGTGGGCAGGGTGGGCAGGGCTCATCTGGCAATGGTAGGGACCATGCACACACACATCGCTTCACTGCACATCCACCACAAGGGAGGGGGCTCCACTTCTCAACGGGTGACCTGAAGAGGACCCACACCCACAGGGACTACATAAATGGAGGTTCACGTGGTGATATTGAAAGGGCTCCAGGGTACAGCCTTGCTCCTGCACTGATCAACTGGCACACACACACAAAAAAGGAAAAATGACCACTACACCTTTTCATCAATGATAACCTATTATACTTTCAAAACAGTTTTACTTTCCTCTTGTCCTATATTTTTGCATGGGGCCCTCTGAATTAACCAGAAATCTCCAGGATTTCTTCATGTACAGTAATACAAATAAATATAGCTTCTATTCTTTTTTGAAATAAGGGAGGTTGCATTTAGTTCTTTCCCATGTTTGATTCATGAAAAAGAAATCCTGAAGTGTATCTGTAAAACACAAAACTCAAGCTACCCAGAGAGAAATAATCACATGATTAGTGGTTCAAATGATATTTCATCTTTGCATTTCTTTAGAAAACTGCATACTTGGGGCTGGGAAGGTGGCTCAGTGGTAGAGCGCTTGCCTTGCATGCATGAGGCTCTGGGTTTGATTCCTCAGAACCACATAAGCAAAAAGAAAAAAGCCAGAAGTGGCGCTGTGGCTCAAGTGGTAGAGCGCTAGCCTTGAGCTGAAGAACTGAGGGACAGCGCCCAGGCCCAGAGTTCAGGCCCCAAAACCGAACCACCCCCCAAAAAGAAAGAAAGAAAGAAAACTGCATACTACTTTCTACAATGAGAATATTAACCTGTATTTTGACCAAGAGAGTACAAAATTTCCTTTCCTCCACACTCTCACAACATTATTACCTTCTGGGTATTTTCAAGGGCAGGTTTTTACTATGTGCAGTACCCCAGACTGGCCTTAGAATCAAATCCTCTTACTCCAACCCCCTAAATGCTTGGAATTACAAGCCTTTACCACCACATCTGGCTCCTTTGATTTTGTTGATAAGAGTTATAATAGTTATGAAGTAGTATCATAGTAATTTTGAGTTGCATTTCTCTAATGACTTCTGTTCAGAAAGCATTAAGCCAGCGTAGAAGTGGTATTAAACACAAATTTGTAAACCCACTGGTGATTTTCAGGGCTTTTTGGAAAGCAGGTCTATTCAGAACTTTCGTCCATATTAAATCAAGTTTCTTGTTAATCTCATCTTTAATATCTCTATACAAAATGAATACTTAATTCAATATAGTAGAAAGGAAAAATCAATCAACTCCTAACATTTTTCACTTTTCAATAAAATGATATTGCTTAAATCAATTTCTGTTTATGCTTGAGACTATACTACTTAATTTGGTTAGACCTTTTACAAAGCTTTATATACTTTGTTTATTTTATGTTGATTGCTTTTTCCAAATCCTGCATGTCTAATTTTGGTTTCTTTCAGTCTCATGTAGTTCAGATTTCAAACCGAAGAATAAATGGAAGGAAACAAACAAAACAAGAGTTACTCTCATCTGAAGATGCCTCTACAAGAATGAGGAAAGAGTTCATCCTGCTAAGGATCTATGATAGAATTTTAAAAAGAGAATTCATTCTTCTAGGTTTTCCCTATCTTTGTGATGTACCTTAAATTATATAAAACAAAATATACTGCTCAGATACTTTTATCAGTTTTGTACATTTTTATATGGACTTCACATCTGTCTACAGCATTCCTTCTTTATAATGTCCCTGATATTTTTACACTATCAAGACATAAGATAACCAGCTTGATTTACAGCATGAGAAGTTATCCTCCTGGCTTCCTTGGAAGCAGAGCATGGTCAATAGATAACATTACTTCTGGTTGCTCACTACATGTAATGGTTTCTGTGATCCATTTTATTTAGTATTTAAAAAACTGTTGGCTAAACTCAAAGCTCATTCATAGAAGTTTATGTTAAGTTTTTCACAAGTTTTATTTCTCTTAATTCTTAAGATAACATTTGCTACAATACTAATATTATTACCATTTAAGTGTTGGGAAAAATTGTAATTAAAGGCACTAAATGCATGGCCCAAATACACACAGTGAGGAAGAAAATGAGTCAAAGTTTCCAAAAGTCTTTCAGCAATACAGAAAAAGTAGATAAAATCTCACCATTCTCTTACACTCTAAATTCAATATTAATATTGCTCAAGAAATAATAGCATAGCAATTATTGCCGATGATGATTGTTTTCTGTCACAATTTGTCTTCAACACAGACTGTGTTGGTGACATTGCGTTATCATGCACAGAATTGAGCTTATACATTGAGTTTCAAAGACAGTCAAATTTCTTCTGTCCTACAGTTCCATTTTTCTTTTAAAAAAGTACCAAAACTTTTAAATATCATCATTTTCTGTCTTTTAAGAATCCAAAAGAGAAATAAATTCACATTTAATTTAATAAATTCACCTTTACTTTTAAAGCAAAGTGCTTTAAAAGTAGGAGATGATAAAAACAGGCCCCCATGAAGTAAATTTTCTTCTACTTTTAAAATTATTCTGAAAACCTTGTGCTGGTTGGTTACACCTGTAATCTTGTTTACTTCAGATATCTACTCAGGAGGCTGAGATCTGTGGATAACAGTTGGAAGCCATTCAGGGCAAAAATATTTTTGAGATTATTTTTCAAAAAAATTTAATGAACTAGCAAAGAGCCAGGAGTGGAGATGTCGCTCATATAGTAGCTCACCAATCTAGAGAGGAAAGGTCTAGCAAGACCTTAAAGCCCTGAGTTCAAATTCTAAGCACTCCAACACACTTGTGTACATGCGTGCACACACACACACACACACACACACACACACACATTTATTCAAAATACCCTCGTGTCAGTGTTTTGCATTAATTTATTTGTTAACAAGATTATATGGATAAAATAAGGGAAATAAACACTTCAATCTCAGAACATTTTTGTACATTTTTTATTTTAAAAATATTGCACAGAGGGGTTACATTTACATGAGCAAGGTAATGAGTACATTTCCTAACAAGCATTGTTACCTCCTCCTTTATTTTCCCCCATCATCCCTTCTCTCCCACCTCCACAAGTACATTCCACTCCTCCTCTCTCCTTCCCCTACCTAAATTGTAAAATTCATTTTTCAACATAGGTCTTGTGCATCTCATTGTTACAATGGGTCAACCTGTATCCCTATTTAAGCATTTTGTTGTTTTCTTCTTCTCCCCAAATTAGAGAAACGTATATACAAGATGTAGGCACACCAACTTCAAATACAGTGAAAAAAGGGGTTATAGTGTGGTTGAGGAACATATAAAGGAACAAAAAAAATCACATTGTACAGTATAAGTATGTTAGAAATAATAGCAAGATAGAATCACTTGTGTACCTATCTTGGTGTTCGTTTAGCTTAACATCATCTTATCTGGTCAAATGCACATAGTTTAAGACATTTTCTGATAATCCCGGACATATATTAGTTATTGAAAATAAGAGGAACCATGGGACCTATGTTTCTTTGGAGTTGGCTTACTTCACTTAATAAATTTTTTCCAAATCTTTCCATTTCCTAACAAATTGGGCAATGTCATTCTTTCTGATGGAGGCAGAGAATGCAATTATATATATTTACCAGGTTTTCTTGATCCATTCATCTACTGAGGGGCATCTGGGTTGGTTCCATATCTTAGCTATGGTAAATAATGCTGCAGTAAACATAGTTGTGCTGGTAGTTTTAGTATGGTCTTGTTTGTGATCCTTTGGGTAAATGAACAAAAGTGGGATTGCTGGGTCATAGGGGAGCTTTACGGGGAGTCGTTTGAGGAAACTCCATACTGCTTTCCAAAGTGGTTGAAGATTTTTACACTCCCACCAAGAATGCAGTAGGGTTCCCTTGTGGCCCCATCTCCTCCAGCATTTGTTGTTGTAAAAATATGGATTGCGAGGTACCGGATTGCAGAACAGCGGATCGCCAGGAACAGAGAAACCTACCAGCCGGGAGTCTCCAGGAGGACCCCACCCCACCCATCACTCTCCACCGGAGCGGAGAGGCTCCATCCCGCCAAAGCCGCCCGGCACCAGCAGCGCCACAAAGGGACCTGTCGCGATCGCAACGACCCGGCGGGGGGCCGCCCAACCCAGCCCGCAACCACCCCAACTGAACTCGGACTGCAACAACAACTGACGGACTGCAACAACAACTGACGACCTACAGGGTGAGTACCCATCAGGGGACAGGGAATCCATCAAGGGAGACCAGAGCTGGAGGGAATCCCCAGACCCTGACCTAGACTCCCTACCCCAACACCCGGACCACAGGACCCACTAAAACTGGGAACTGTTCGAGAGCCCCACCAGCCGGTGGAGCACACTCTGCTGGCCAGGCCAGAGCAAGAGCGCCCCGGGAAGGGAGCTTAAATGCTCAAGCCAGGAACAGTGCCCCTGGGTCAAGACTACCAACAGTAGAAGAAATTTGAACTGTGTCCTCCAGGCTGCATAACCAAGGTGGTATACACATTAGCACAGGCCTAACGAGCGCGCTCCAGGCTGGGGCCGGAACCAGGCCAGGGGACCGGCGCCTGAACAAAGCAAAAAGGGTCAGAAGTGGGGCTGTGGCTCAAATGGTAGGGTGCCAGCCCTGAGCTGAAGAGCTGAGGGACAGCACCCAAACCTAGAGTTCAAGCCCACAACCAGCCCAAAACAAACAAAAACACATCAGGAGCCCATAGCAGACTCCAGTATTTGGGAGAGTGCATCCAGAGCATCTGATCTTCCCAAGAGCACCCGCAGGAGCAAACACAAGCAGTCTAGGCTGCTCAACCCTTCCAAAGGCGGGAATTGCTACAGCAGAGAGCTGAGAATCCTAAGTGAATAGCAGCTGGAAATAGGCTCCCAACAGAATCCAGATCAGACACAGACTCTCTCTACCAATAGAGAATCAGCAACCAAGCAAAGACAGACACACCAAAACAAGATTGAAGAGCAGTCTCCTGAACCCCCATGCGAAAATCACAGAGAAAAATCACAAGGTTTACCACTACCCAGGACAGCAAGCTCACCTCAAAAGCCAGCAGCCACGCAGGGGAGAGCCCCAGTGGGAGCAAAGCAGGAATGGAAGACAAAAACTACATCCAAGGGTTGCTGGAGGCAATGACTCAAGAAATAAAGCGAGAAATGGATCAGAAATTGAAAGAGCACAAGGATGAACTATCAAAAGATATACAGGATATCAAACAAAAATTGGATGCAAAAATAGAAGCTGCACAAACCTCAGTAAGAAGTGAGATAAACGCCAAATTAGAGGTAATGCATACTGATATCACCTCATTGAGAGGTGAGATCAGTACTCTGAGAACCAACATTGAATCCATAAAGGGATCCATTTCCATCATGCAAACCACAATAGAAGCCACGGTCAACAGAGTGAATGAAATGGAAGGTAGAGTGTCAGATACAGAAGACAGAATACACCAACTGGACCAAAAAGTGACAGATATGGAAAAATCACTCAAATTAAACCAAAGGGAAATTCAAGAGCAAGCAGATAATGCTAAAAAATTTAACCTTCGCATAATCGGAGTGGACGAAGGTGAGGAATTCCAGAGCAAGGGAATGCAACACCTATTTAACAAGATAGTCAATGAAAATTTTCCCCACCTCAAAAACGACCATCTTAACTACATCACAAAAGCTTATCGAACACCCAACAAGCAAGATCCCAGGAGAAACACTTCTAGGCACATAATAGTAACAATGATGGATCTGAATAATAAGGAAACAATCCTGCATGCAGCAAAAATGAAGAAGGAGCTATACTACAACGGGAAAAAAATTAGAATCACTGCAGATCTCTCCACACAAACAATGAATGCAAGAAAAGCCTGGGAAAGCACCATACGAGCCCTGAGAGCCAATAACTGCCAACCCAGACTGATATACCCGGCAAAGCTAGCATTCACATTCGATGGAGAACTGAAAACTTTTAATAGCAAAGAAAAACTAAATGAATACATAAACATTAAGCCAGCATTACAAAGAATTCTAAGAGGGGGGACACAACCTGAAGAAAGCAACCAGGAACTGGGACCTGCCCCAAACAGGCATTACTCAAAGTCTAACTGAGCAAGCACAGGAGGAAAGGAAAGAAGAAAAACTTAGGAAAACGGAATGGCAGGGACAACAATGCATCTCTCTATACTTTCTCTTAATATAAATGGGCTGAATTCGCCAATTAAAAGAAAACGAACTGAGGACTGGATCAGAAAACAAGACCCATCCATCTGTTGCCTTCAGGAGACCCACCTCTCAGCCAAACATACAAACAAACTCAGAGTGAAGGGGTGGAAAAGGATCTACCAATCAAATTCCCCCAATAAGAAAGCAGGTGTAGCTATCCTGATATCTGACAAAATAAACTTTTCATTAAAATCAGTACAGAAAGACAAGGACGGACACTACATATTAATAAAGGGAACAATCCAAGAGGAGGATATAACCATCATCAACTTATATGCCCCAAATATCGGTGCACCCAGATATGTTAAACAAATGCTCTCAAACTTACAGAATAAAATAGATCCCAATACGATAATACTAGGAGACTTTAACACGCCACTCTCACCAAAGGACAGGTCTACCAACCAGAGGATTGGCAAAGAAGCTACCGAATTAAGTGAGGCCATACTTCAAGCGGAATTAACTGACATCTACCGAGTATTTCACCCTAAAACAACACAGTACACATTCTTCTCAGCAGCTCATGGAACTTTCTCCAAAATAGACCATATCATAGTTCATTCAAGGAACTTAAGCAAATACAAAGGGATCGACATAATCCCCTGTATCCTATCTGACCACAGTGGAATCAAGCTAGCTCTCAATAACAAAGCATACCGCAGAAATTTCTCTAATACATGGAAATTGAACAGCACACTCCTTAACAAGGCCTGGGTAACAGAAGAGATCAGAGAAGAAATAAAGCATTTCCTAGAACTCAATGAAAATGAAAACACCTCACAAAGAAACTTGTGGGACACAGCAAAAGCAGTCCTGAGGGGCAAATTTATTGCCCTCAGTGCCCACATCAAGAGAATGGAGACAGACCAAGTAAATAATCTCATGTTGCAACTAAAACAGCTAGAAAAACAAGAAAAAATGGGACCTAAAGCTACTAGACGAAGCCAGATAACCAAATTGAGAGCAGAGATTAACCAATTAGAAAATCAGAAAACCATAACCAAAATAAACCAAACAAAAAGCTGGTTCTTTGAAAAAATAAACAAAATTGATGGCCCGTTGGCAAGATTAATTAAAAAAAGAAGAGAGGAAACCCATATTAATAGGATTAGGGATGCCACGGGAAACATCACAACACGTACCCAAGATATCCAAACAATTCTAACAGACTACTTTCAAAAGCTATACTCTCTAAAGGAAGAAAATCTGGCGGAAATGGATGCATTTTTAGAGAAATACAAGTTACCCAAACTGAGCAAAGAAGAAGTTAACCAATTAAATAAGCCAATATCCTATAATGAGATACAGGAAGCTATCAAAAGTCTTCCAACAAAAAAAAGCCCAGGACCAGATGGATTCACAGCAGAATTCTATAAGACCTTTAAAGAAGAACTAATACCCATACTCCTCAAGCTCTTCAGAGAAACAGAGAAGGAGGGAGCTATCCCAAACTCATTCTACGAAGCCAATATCACACTCATCCCCAAACCAGGCAAAGACCCAACCAAAAAGGAGAATTACAGGCCAATCTCCTTGATGAACACAGATGCAAAGATCCTTAACAAGATTCTAGCTAACAGAATCCAGAAACACATAAAAAAAATAATACACTATGATCAGGTAGGCTTCATCCCAGAGACACAGGGATGGTTTAACATACGTAAGTCAATAAATGTAATCCAGCATATCAACAGAGCCAAGGTCAAGAATCACATGATTATCGCCACAGATGCAGAAAAGGCCTTTGATAAAATTCAACATTCATTCATGCTAAAAGCTCTGGAGAAAATAGGAATAGAAGGAACATTTCTAAAAACAATAAAAGCCATTTATGACAGACCAATAGCCAATATTATACTTAATGGGGAAAAGCTACAACCAATCCTCCTAAAAACAGGAACAAGGCAAGGATGTCCACTGTCTCCACTCCTCTTCAACATAGTCCTAGAACCCTTAGCCAGGGCAATAAGGCAAGAAAAAGACATTAAAGGGATCCGCATAGGGAAAGAAGAAGTTAAACTATCCCTTTTTGCAGACGACATGATACTATACCTCCACGATCCCAAAAACTCCATCCCCAAACTTTTAGAAATCATAAGTCACTTCGGCAAAATAGCAGGATACAAAATAAACCCACAAAAATCAGTTGCCTTCCTATACACTGATAACGCACAGGAAGAGAGGGAAATAAAGGGAGCAACCCCATTCACAATAACCTCCCAAAAAATAAAATATTTAGGAATTAACCTAACCAAAGATGTAAAAGAACTATTTAATGAGAACTATAAAAAGTTAAAGAAAGAAATTGCAGAAGACACTAGGAAATGGAAAGACCTCCCATGCTCCTGGATAGGCCGACTTAATATAGTAAAGATGGTGATACTTCCAAAACTAATATACAAATTCAATGCAATTCCTATTAAAATCCCAATGACGTACATCACTGAAATACAGAAAACAGTCCAAAAATTTATATGGAACAACAAAAGACCTAGAATAGCCAAAACAATTCTAGGGGATAAAGACAATATGGGAGGGCTATCCATGCCGAACTTCAAACTCTACTACAGAGCTATAATCACAAAGACAGCATGGTACTGGCACAAAAACAGACCCGAAGACCAATGGAACAGAATAGAAGATCCAGATATAAATCCACAGGCCTACAGCCAGCTGATATTCGACAAAGGAGCCAAAGACATACAATGGAAGAAACACAGCCTCTTCAACCGCTGGTGCTGGGAAAACTGGGCAGCCACATGCAGAAAACTAAAAGTGGACCCCAGCCTATCACCATGCACCAACATCAACTCAAAATGGATTAAAGACCTTAACATTAAACCTGAATCTCTGAAACTACTGCAGGACAGAGTAGGAGAGACACTTGAACTAATAGGCACAGGAAGGAACTTCCTGAACAGAGTCCCAGGGTCACAACAAGTTGGAGAGAGACTCGACAAATGGGACTACCTTAAAATAAAAAGCTTCTGCACAGCTAAATCTATCGCAACTAAGCTAGAAAGACAACCAACTAATTGGGAAAAAATATTTACCAGCAATATATCAGACAAGGGGTTAACATCCTGTATATACAGGGAACTCAAGAAACTAATCCCTCCCAAACCTAACAAACCAATTACTAAATGGGCAAGGGAACTAAAGAGGGACTTCTCAAATGAAGAAATAAAAATGGCAAAGAAACACATGAGGAAATGTTCATCATCCCTGGTGGTGAAGGAAATGCAAATAAAGACAACCCTGAGATACCACCTTACCCCAGTCAGAATGTCCCACATCCACAAATCAGCCAACGACAAATGCTGGAGGGGATGTGGAGAAAGAGGAACCCTATTACACTGCTGGTGGGAATGTACACTTATACAACCACTTTGGAAAGCAGTCTGGAGGGTCCTTAGAAAGCTAAAGATTGACCTCCCTTACGACCCAGTCATACCACTTCTAGGCATCTACCCTGAACAACAGGAACCAATATACAAGGACACGTGCACCTCCATGTTTATTGCAGCACTGTTCGCAATAGCTAGGATATGGAAACAACCTAGGTGCCCCACCACAGATGAATGGATCCAAAAATTGTGGTATCTATACACAATGGAATATTATGCAGCCATTAGAAATGACAAAATAATGGCATTTGCAGGGAAATGGATGGAGCTAGAAGGAATCATGTTGAGCGAGGTAAGCCAAGAACGAAGAGACAAACGGTACATGGTCTCCCTCATAAGTGGATGCTAAATCCAAAAGGTTAGTGATACGACAAAACTAACAGGACTTAAGAAACAAAGAACTCCCGCTCATCTGGTTGAACCACTACTAAATATCCTCATGCTGCTGATCACAAATATGGTATATAACATGTGAACACTGTTATATATTACAGACTGTGGTAGACAATTTGCTCCAGGGAAGTTAGAATGAACTTGTGACTTTGAAATTATGTAATCATTTAATCACAATCAAAAAAAAAAAAAAAAAAGAACCTCGGGGAAGGGAGGGAGGGAGGGGATGGTAGGGGGAAAACAATGGAGGGGGTAACAATGTTCAAGAGGAAGTGTACTCATAACCTCACTCATGTAACTGTGACCCTCTGTATAGTAGCTTTACAATAAAAAAAAAAAAAAAAAAAAAAATATGGATTGCTTCACTAATTTTCGAGTCATCCTTGAGCAGGGGCCATGCTAATCTTCTCTGTATCATTCCGATGTTAGTGTATGGGCTGCCGGATTAAGCACAGAACATTTTTTATATAGAAGGTGTAATTGATTTTCTTAGTCAATTCCACAAAAAAGTAAGTTCAAAAGAATTGTCATGAAATTTTAGAATCATGCATTTCTTACATAAGCACACATTTTTGATGTTGGCATAATTTGTGGAGGGGAAGGGGAAAATGTTTAGGGATACAAGTAGACCCATTGCAACAATGAAAGGAACTTTACAACTTTGGTATCTCTACTACTGCCATACCTGCAGATTGTAACTTGATTGCTTCTTTTGAGGTAAGTATCACTATGCCTGGGTCTGCTTGGACTGTGGTCCTCCTAACACAAGCAAAACACATAGCACCCATCAAATGGTTAGAGTTTCTGAAACTTCTTTTTTTTTTTTGGTCTGGGCTTGCCTGGAACTGCAATTCTCTAATCTCTGTTTTCTCAGTAGATAATAGTACAGGTTTGAGCCACTTTATCCAGTAAAAGTATACAATTTCAAGATATCTTGATATTGCCTATATTTGTGCTTAACATATATAGCTAACCTTAATTTTCTCCCTCTTTTGTTTACTACTCTGAGTTGAAAACATTGACTTTCTTGATATACATGGCTTTGTTTTGGGTGGAATCCCATCACAATCCAAAAAATCTCCCAAAAAGTTTATGTCAAGAATCATGGAAAAGAAGGCTTCAGGTTGGAAAGAAAACACTGATCCTTAACTTATATGCAGTATATTTATAGTGTTAGTCAATACTTTCTGAAGTATGAGAAGAGAAGGAAGACAGAAATGTGAAAGATGTCAGGTCTCTGTGGAATTTCTGTAGTTGTTACTTCATGTTATATTCTTCCTTAAAACTTGCTTTATTAAAAGCCTCTGGGTGGATATTGGTTGGACTGATTGGTAACCTTACCCAAGAAATGAAGCTGATTTTAGAAGGCTGATGATTTGGTAAATAAAGGAATGATGAAAATGAGAACAGATATTGTCACAGAATGAGCCAACAAGGTTCATTGCTGAACAGCAAAACAAAGCAGTTTCAAGTCCGATGATGCACATTGGAACATATATAGATAGATACATATATGTATACATATACAAACATACGTGAAAAAGTATATATGCAGTAGAATACAGAGAAAGTTGGTGTGACAAGTATTAAACTATATCAAACTGGTTGCAGGAAAGGTCCAGTAAAATATCAATAGTTTAGCATAGATTTTGCATAGATTTCTAAAGAATGAAAATTCTTCCCTCATTTTATACTTTACAAATATCCTTAGTATATTTTAAGTTTTTTATATTGTAGTTGGAACATCTATATAATGCTGAGAATTGGAATTACATAAAGTATGCAACATGAATAGGCCAGCCAGAATAGGAAAGTTCATTAGATTCTTATTTCCAATTAAACACCAGGAGAAAAGGAGTTCCAGTTCAGATTTTATGTAGAGCACTGGCCTTGAACACAAAACGACCAGTCAGGCCATGAGTTTAAGCCCTAAGATCTACAGAAACAAAAACACAAAATATAACTTGGAGTTAGATATTTTATAATGAAGCATTTTTTACATACTCTACATTGTTAGAAAGACTAGATTTCTGTGTTAGCTTTAAAACCTACCATAATAAATGATATTGTCCATTTATTAAACAGAAAGGCTTACTCAGATTTATAAGTTTGAAGGTTTCAGTGTATGTTCAGTTGGTTTTATTGTTTTGGTGGCCTGTGACAAGACAATGTCAAGGTGAGGAGTATGTCAAAAAGAAATGTTTTTGACCTAGAATGATTAAAAGAGAAAAGAAGAAAGAAGATGAGAGTGCATGTTCTCACAGGTTTTATTCTGAAGAACTTAATCTCCAGAAGAACTATTCAGGTATTCTCCACCGCCTGGGAGGAAATGGAAAGTCATTTTTCTTTAACACATAGGTCTTTCTGGGGCATTGTAAATTCAAATGGCAACATCTTCACCAATGATAATGACTTGTCCAGGGGTGGAAGCAACTAGATATTGCTATAAATTCCAATCATATCCTTTTTCTTCTCATACCATGAAAGCCTGCCACAATTCCCAATCAAATCCCATCAAAGATTCAAACATTAATGCTGTCCCAAAAGTTCTGTATGCAAACCCAGGTACATTCACTTCATTTAAGATGGCAATAGTATATGAAAATTTTAAGTCTTCCATAGAAAAAATTCATATTAAGTGAAGTAAGCCGGTACCAAAGAAACTTCAGGTCCCATGGTTTCCCTTATTTGCAATAACTAGTATATGTCTGAGTCAAGCAGAAAAGGTCAGATAAGTTGATTTTAGGGAAGTGAACCCTAATATATGTATTCAATTTTTCTTTCAGGTGATTGTTTCTACACATTTATAAGATTATTTCTTTGTTGCTTTGTATTTCCTTCCCCCATGGTATAACCCTGCTTTCACTGTATTTGAGGTTGGTATAATTTGTGGAAGGGAAGGAAAAAAACAAATCGTTTAAATAGGGGTACAGTTGGATCCTTTGGAACAATGAGATGTACAAGTCGTTATATGGAATAACGAACTTTACAACTTTGGTGGGGGCAGGGAGGAGGATTGCATGGAGGGGGTGGGGGTGGGAGGATGGGAAGGGATGAGAAGGGGAAACCAAGGAGGAGGCTACAATGCTTGATAAGAAATGTACTCATGGACTGGGAAGGTGGCTCAGTGGTAGAGCGCTTGCCTTGCATGCTCAAGGCCCTGGGTTCGACTCGTCAGCACCACATAAGCAAAAAGAAAAAAGCCAGAAGTGGTGCTGTGGCTCAAGTGGTAGAGCGCTAGCCT
This sequence comes from Dipodomys spectabilis, assembly GCF_019054845.1. NCBI lineage: Eukaryota > Metazoa > Chordata > Mammalia > Rodentia > Heteromyidae > Dipodomys > Dipodomys spectabilis. The sequence goes on from NW_024870959.1 coordinate 417,094, forward strand.
TGAGCTGAAGAGCTGAGGGACAGCGCCCAGGCCCGGAGTTCAGGCCCCAAGACCAGACCCCCCCCAAAAAAAAGAAAAAAAAAAAAGAAATGTACTCATTATCTTGCCCATGTAATTGTAACCCCTCTGTACAGCGTTTTCACTATAAAAAAAAAAGAAAAATTTAAGTCTTCCAATTACATTGTCACCAAGGAAACAATTACAATATTTCCTTAAAAAATATCTAGATTGTAGAACACTTTAGTCACAATTAAATCCATTATAGGATTTAATTTAAATATTTAGTCACTGAAATGGATATTCTATATCCACAACTTAGAGCCCTTTCAAAATACATAATTACAAACCTCATCTATTACCATCTTCTGTGAAGACAGTCCTTGCTGAAAACAAACCAAATGTGGTAAACCAATTAAAATGTACGCCATTGTCAAATGCTGTTGTTTTAAAGCATGGAAGTGACAGCACAATTAATGCCAGTAAACAGCTGGTTCTAAGGAGTTTGGAAAGTGATTACTTTGTACTCTAGGTGGAAAAATCCACAGATGTTTCAGATTGTGCTTCATTTTGGCATTTGTAAGATATATTTTGGAAAGCACAATGAATGAAAGCATGTTGTTTTATAAAGATTTGCTGGCTGACAAACTAGGGAAAGAAAACTTATTGAAATATTTCAAATGAGAAGACAGACAATAGAGTGTGTAAGATGTGGTATGCAGCTTTAAATACAGACTGAAGCAAACCAAAGAATGGGAAAAAAATTTTCCTTAAATGCTTTCTGGGTATATTGTGCTATACACTATAATGATGAAATGATCATTTATTTGGAAAAGTCATGGAAAAACACTGTCACCTGTTGAATTTCTTTATAAAGTGAATCTTAAATGATAAGAATGAAGAAATTTAAATATGTTAATAAAACGTTATCAAGTATTACTTTAATTTTTGATTAAAAGTTAAATCAAACTGACAGACTATTAGTCCATTAAGATTAATGTTTCCTGTCATATGTTATTTTCTTTTTGTTCCTCTTTTATGGGTGGTGATTTTTTTTTCAGAAAGGCAACCTAGTCTTAACCATTACCCACAAAATTTATGCTGTCATAGAATCAAAAAGTTTTTTTTATTAAATTAAGACAATAGTAGGCTCATTTTATGCCAAACCAAAATATAAACACCAAAAACATTTTTCACTAAAAAAACACTCAAAAAAAATCATGAGGTTTTGGGGGAAGACAGAGGAGGAGAAGCTGGAGGGTAAACAAGCTCTTACATAGACAGCAGTTTAAATGTTCCAGTCACACCAAGTGTGCCATCACAGTACAGAGAGTTTGGCCAAAGAGGGAAAATCCAGGCAAGATGACAGATCTGAGCACTTGCCAGTAGCCACAGCTGAGGTGGCAGTAGGGACAGTGCCAGTGGCTATAGCCACCATACCTACAGAAAGAGTCCATGACAAAGGCCCCAGACGTGGCTGGTGAGCAGATTCTACTCAACACCAGCAAGAACTGACAAGGAGCAGATATCTTCATCCTACAGATCACAGACCAGAGATGACCCAAGAACCAACACTCTTACATGAGTAGAATCCTGACATCCTTACTCCTTCTCAGGGAGCAGAGGAGGGAAGGCTGCTCCTCCCCCACTACCAGAGATCTCCATCTATGATACTGACCTCCCCAGGGCTGAGCAGCTAGCTCCAATTCAGGCCTTGGAAGAAAACAAGAGTCATTTAGTAGGTCACAGGAAGTAGACATGACCTGTCAGGCTCAGCTCCACACAGGGGAATGTCACCCCACCAAGTCAGTGGAACCTCTGTGGAGTGATGTCCTTCATATGGTAAACAGAGCCAGAGGCTGCCCCTCCCTACAACAGCCTAGACAAACAATTGAAACTAAGTAAAAAAAATAAATAAATAAAACCCTGAGAATGGGTTCCATGAGTGTTTCAGGAGTTGTCCCTCAGGGAAAAGCTACCATTTTCTGAAAGGCCCCAACCCTACCTCATCAAGGCACTTACACACTGGAGGAAACTGCCATCTCCCTCTTTGGTGATATTCAAAGCAGATCTCCCGCCCACTGAATAGCCTGGGAAGAGGATCACAAAATCCTGGGTAAAGCAGAGCATTTTTCTGCCAGCACGAAAAAAAACTGACTTAAGAAACCAGTCAAGCAAAATGAAAACTAAACACCACAAGCACACCAGAGACTCCACCAAGAGACAGGTTATAGACACAGGAGAGATACAGGGTCTTATCATTCCCCCCCCCCAAAAAAAAACCCCAAAATAAAAGAACTCTTCTTTTTAACCTTTTTTTCAATTTTTAAAAGTGTTTGATGTTAATTTTTTCTCATAATTTTTATTTTTGATGTGTGTGTGTGGGTTTAATCTCTTTTGACCTTTTGGTCCTTTTTTTATTGTTTTCATTTCTTTCTCTCTCTCTTTCTTTTTTGTTTGACTTAATTGCTGTTCTGCTCATCCCCAGATACATACCAGTGGTCAATTATTAGACCTTATCCCCCATTGTGTACATACTTAATCCTGAAATTTATAACTCGATTCAAAACATCTTAGGCTTAATTTCTTTAATGGCAGTATTATCTCTTCATACCAGTATAATTTTCAATTAACTAATTTTAATTTTCTTTTATTTTTTAGTTTTTCATGTTTCCTTTCTATCCCTCCTCTCCTCTCAACCTATCCTTTTCTTTTCTCCATATCATTTCTTTAAACTTACATAATTTTTAAGTGTTTCACTTCTTAGATTTAAATTTTTATTTATCCATTTTTTCTTTATTTTTAAAAAATCTCTCTCCAATCATTCTGTACAATGCATTTCCCTCTCAGAGATTAGGACTTGGTTAAATTCACTCTTTTTTTTTCCACCAGATTTCTTTTTTTTTTTAAATTTTTTTTTTGGGGGGGGATCCAGTTGTGGGACTTGAACTCTGGGCCTGGGCGCTGTCCCTCAGCTCTTCAGCTCAAGGCTAGCACTCTACCACTTGAGCCACAGTGCCACTTCCAGCTTTTTTCTTTTTGCTTATGTGGTGCTGAGGAATCGAACCCAGGGCCCCAGGCATGCAAGGCAAGCACTACCACTGAGCCACCTTCCCAGCCCAAATTCACTCTTCTTTTACCTCTCCACATCCTTCTAATCCTATTTTTCTCCACAATTGTCCCTAAACCTAATAATTTCTGGTGTGTCAAATCCTTTTTGCTTTTATTACCCCATTAGTCCATGGTTGTTTGATGATGAATAGATTGTATCTGATGTACTAGATTGTATCTGCAGCCATTTTGACTGTGCAACTACAGGACTTCGGTTGATGCTTGCCTTAAAATAGTGGTCTAGCACAAAATTGGTTTTACTTTCATACCAAATGGGCAGAACAAGCCGGAAAACACAAAAAAAATGGCAAGTCCGGGTATATGAATTCCCACTCATGATAATCAGGTGACAGAATATTAATGAATAATCCAGAAGAGAGTTCCCAAAAAGCTCTACAAACATTACTGGTATACATGGTGAATGAATAGATTGAAAGCTTGCAAAAGACTCAGTGTGAGCGAGATAGAGAGCGAGAGGGGGCAAACCAAAGATTAATACAGGAATCTTGTGAGCATGAGGAAGCTACTCAAAGATTAATACAGGAATTGCATGAGCAGGTTAAGAACAGTCAAAGAGAAATACAGAAATCGCACGAGAAGGTTAAGAACAGTCAAAGAGAAATACAGAAATTGCATGAGAAGGCTGAGATCAGTCAAAGAGAAAGACAGGAATTGCATGATTGTGAGGAAGCTGTTCAAAGAGTAATACAGGATTTGCGAGAGAAGGATGAGAATAGAGCAAGATCAATAAAGGCATTCATGGAATCCATGAGCAGACAGCTGAATGAATTCAGGGAGACCACAAAGGGAATGCTCAATGGAGCCCAAGAAAAGTAATGGGAGTCCAAGGAAACCATAACGGATCAACTAAGTGATTTGAGAAGAAACACTGACCACCAAATTAAGGAAGTAAAGTTCATACAAGACCTAAAACAAAGCTGCAACAAAGAATTTGAAGCCATCAAAGCCAAACAATTAGAAGGAAAAGAAATAAAAAACAAAGTAGAAAATCTTGACAGTTGGTTAGACCATGCAGAAGATCAGATCTCGGGAATTGAAGACAGCCTAGATATTATAGAGAAAGAATGTATAACTATTCTTGCAATATGATAGATCTATTCAACATTTGGAAAGCACCATCAGAAGGCCTAATCTGAGGGTAATGGGTGTAAAGGAGCACCTAGAGACAGAAGTTAACAGTTTAGGAAATTTATTTCACAGAATCATAGCAGAGAATTTCCCAAACATGCAAAAAGATAGGCCTATTCAGATACAAGCTTTTAGAACCACCAAACCAGACTTACAAAAGATACTTAAACATGTCCTACACATAGAAAACCAACAAGAGCACAATAAAGGCCAAGAAACAGGATCCAAGGGAATTAAATTAAAACTCAACACTGAAAGCCACCAAAGAAAGTCCTGTGACACATGGAGGCTGAACAACACACAGTTGAATCACCAGTGGGTCATGGAAGAGATTAGAAAGGAAATGCAAATGTTCATGATATTCCACAAAAATGAACACATAACACCCCTTTATGATGAAGGTTTTGGAAAAATTAGGAATCCATGGAACATTCCTCAATACAATAAAGGCTGTATATGACAAACCTATAGCCAGCATTATACTCAATGGTGAAAAACTAAAGCCATTTCCTCTTAACTCAGGAACAAGACAAGGATGCCCACTCTCTCCACTTCTCTTCAATCTAGTATTAGAATGCCTAGCTACAGCAATAAGACAAGATGCAGACATAAAGGGGATCCAAATAGGGAAAGAAGAAATAAAACTCTCCCTCTTTGCAGATGACATGATCTTGTATTTAAAGAATCCCATAGACTCCACTCCCAAATTACTCAAGCTGATTCAAAACTTTGGCAAAGTAGCAGGTTATAAAATTAACCCCCAAAAATCAATGGCTTTTCTGTATGCCAACAATGAGAAAAGTGTGGCTGAAATTAGGAAAGCAACTCCATTTGTAATAGCCCCACAAAAAATAAAATACCTAGGAATTAACTTAACTAAAGAAGTGAAGGACCTCTATGATGAAAACTTTAAAATCTTGAAAAAGGAAATCAACACAGAACTTAAAAAATGGCAAAACCTCCCATGCTCCTGGATTGGAAAGATTAACATCGTGAAAATGGCAATACTTCCCAAGGCTATCTACAAATTCAACGCAATACCTATCAAAATTCCACCCTCATTCTTCAAGGAAATAGAAGAGGCAATCCAAAAATTCATATGGAACAATAAAAGACCCCGAATAGCAAAAACGCTCCTCAACGGAAAGAACACTGCTGGAGGAATATCAATACCAAATTTCAAACTCTACTATAAAGCCATAGTAATCAAAACAGCTTGGTATTGGCATAAGAACAGACCTCAGGACCAATGGAATAGAATTGAAAACCCAGAAATGAACCTACAGACCTATAGCCATCTAATCTTCGATAAGGGAGCTAAAACAATAGAATGGAAGACAGACAGCCTCTTCAGTAAATGGTGCTGGCAAAACTGGTTAACTACATGTAGAAAACTAAACCTAGATCCTTATATATCACCCTGCACCAGAATCAACTCCAAATGGATCAAAGACCTTGAACTCAAAGCAGACACTCTGAAAACATTACAGGATGGAATAGGAGAAACCCTGGGTCTCCTTGGCTCAGGCCGAAATTTTCTGAATAGAGACCCGGAAACACAACAAATCAAAGAAAGGTTGGACAAATGGGATTGTATAAGGTTGCAGAGCTTCTGCAGGGCAAATGACATAGCTAGCAAGATCAATAGAAAGCCCACGGACTGGGAGAAGATCTTTACTAGCCATACAACGGACAAGGGTCTCATATCTAAAATATACTTGGAACTCAAAAAATTAAACCACCCAACAACAAATCCTCAAAGAAACAACTGCCCAATAAGTAAGTGGGCGAAAGACTTAAAGAGAAGCTTCTCTGAAGAAGAAAGAAGGATGGCCAATAGACACATGAAGAAATGTTCAACATCCCTAGCCATAAAAGAAATGCAAATCAAAACAACATTGAGATATCACCTCACTCCAGTTAGAACGGCAAAAATCAAGAACTCTAACAACAACAGATGCTGGAGGGGATGTGGACAGAAAGGAACCTTACTTCATTGTTGGTGGGAATGTAAACTTGTTCAACCACTTTGGAAAGCAGTATGGAGGTTCTTCAAAAGACTTCACATAGAGCTCCCCTATGACCCAGCAATCCCACTTTTGGGCATTTACCCTAATGTTTACAAACAAGACCACACTAAAGCTACCAGCACAACTATGTTTATTGCAGCATTATTTACCATAGCTAAGATATGGAACCAACCCAGATGCCCCTCAGTAGATGAATGGATCAAGAAAATGTGGTATATATACACAATGGAATTCTATGCCTCCATCAGAAAGAATGACATTGCCCCATTTGTTAGGAAATGGAAAAACTTGGAAAAAATTATATTAAGTGAAGTAAGCCAGGCCCAAAGAAACGTAGGTCCCATGGTTTCCCTTATTTGTAATATCTAGTATATGTATGAGTCAAGCGGAAAAGGTCAGATAATGTGATGTCAGGAAAATGAACCCTTAGATGTGCATTTTAATGTTTTTTTTCTTTCATGCATGTGTTTCTAACACATTTATAAGATTATCTCTTTGTTGCTTTGTATGTCCCTCCTCCACAGTATAACCCCTGCTTTCACTATATTTGATGTCAGTATAACTTGTGGAGGAGATGGGGAAAAACCAGTTGTTTAAGGATACAGGTGGACCTGTTGCAACAATGAGAAGTACAAGTTGTCATGTCCAAAAGGAGCTTTACAACGTTGGTGGGGGGGGGGAGGGGGGGAGGAGAAGGATTGGTATTAGAGGGGGAGGGGGGAGGCTGGGAAGGGATGTGAAGGATAAACAAAGGAGGAGGCTGCAATGCTTGGTAAGAAATGTACGCATTATCCTGCCCATGTAACTGTAACTCCTCTGTACAGTATGTTCACAAATAAAATTAAATTAAATTAAAAAAAAAGAAAAAAAAATGAACACATAAATTACCAGCACTTCTGGGACACAGGAAATGCAGTACTCAGAGGCAATTTTATACCTCTGAGTTCCTACATCAACAAATTAAAGAGATCTGAAACCAACAATTAATGAGATATCTGAACCTCATTGAAAAAGAACAACAAAATAAACCCCAATCCAGTAGATTGAAAGAAATAATTAAAATTAAATCAGAATTAAATGAATTAGAATCCAAACAAAAAAAAATAGAAAGAATCATCAAAACAAAGAGTTGGTTCTTCAAAAAAATTAACAAAAATTGACAGACGTTTAGCAAATCTTATCAGAAAAAGAAGAGCTCACACAGAAATAAACAAACTCAGAGATGAGAATGGAAACATCACCACAGAAACAACCAAAAATCCAGAACATTATAAGGGAATACTTCTCAAATCTTTATGCTAATAAGTTTGAGAACCTGGTAGAAATGGACCTTTTCCTAGCAAATATTGACATGCCAAAACTAAACCAAGATGAGTTAAATCGAATAAACAGGCCCATATCATGCATTGAGATAGAAGCAGCAATAAGAGAACTCCCATCTAATAACCAATGGATTACAGTGGAATTCTACAAGGCCTTCAAAGCAGAGCTCACACCAATACCCTCCAACTCTTTAATGAAATTGAAAGAGAAAGTGCACACGGAACTCATTCTATGAAAACATCCTAACCCTCATCCCAAAACCAGGCAGGGACTCATCAAAGAAAGAGAACTAGAGACTCATTTCTTTGATGAACATTGATGCAAAACTTCTCAACAAAATTTTGACCAATCAACTTCAAGAATTCATCCAAAAAATCATACACCACGATCAAACAGGATTCATTTCAGGGATGCAAAGCTGATTCAATATACGCAAATCAATTAATATAATATATTAATATATATTATATAAGGCCCAAATAAATATAGGTCCCATGGTTTCCCTTATCTGCAATAACTAGTATATTTTTGAATCAAGCAGGAATGGTCAGATAAGTTGATATTAGGTGAAATGAACCCCAAGATAAGAACTCAAATGGTTTTTTTTCTCTTGCTATTGTTTCTAGCATATTTCTAAGATGATTTCTTTGTATGTCCCTCCCCCATGGTATAACCCTTGTTTTCACTGTGTTTGATGTTGGTATAATTTGTGGAGGAGAAGGGAAAAACAAATTCTTTAAATAGGGATACAGGTGGACCCATTGCAACAATCAGATGTTCAACACGTTATGTTGGAAAAAATCTTTACAACTTTGGCTCATGGGTTGGTTTGGGGGTGGGGAGTTGGGAAGAGATGGTAAGGGGAAACAAAGGAGGGGCAACAATGCTTGATAAGAAATGTACTCATTTCCTTGGTCATGTAATTGTAACCCCTCTGTATGTATTTTCACAATAAAAAAATCATGAAATTTAAAGTAAAAATCCACGTCCATTTTTTTTGTTGTTGTTGGTCGTGCAGCTTGAATTCTGGGGCTGGGCGATGTCTCTCAGCTCTTCAGCTCATTGATACCACTGTACCACTTGAGCCACAGTGCCGTTTCTACCTTTCAAGTGGGTTATTGGAGATAAGAGTCTCACAGACTTTTCTGCCCAGGCTGGCTTTGAACCACTATCCTCAATCTGAGACTCCTGAGTAGCTAGGATTACAGGCATGAGCCACCAAAGCCCAGATCCAAGTCAATTTGTAAAAAGCAAGCTTATTGAAACTTCTGGATTTTCCCAATAAACAATCTTACTTTTTAGTATTAGTTTATAACTATGAGTTATTTTTAGATGTAACCGTGAACTTTTTAATAGAATCAAACATAATTTTTACTATTACTCAGTATCTCACAAAATCCACTGTAATTAGCTTTCCCCAAAGTAAATTATTACATACTCCATTACTCACTATTATTACACTCTATATTACATATAGTGTGAAGTGAAAATAGTTTGGACCATTTCATATAAATTATTAGATGGTATTTTAGCATTATAAATTCACATCTGTGATTTTAAAAGAAGGAAAGAAGATTTTAGAGTTAAAATCAAATGTAAATGTGTGGTGTGTCCTAATTAAAGCAAAATTTATGAGTTCATACAGACAAATTTATTTTCTTTCCACTAAAGGCTTTGAAGTAATACTATTGGAAATAGTGAGGCAAGAGGAGGAAGAATTCAAATCATGTCAAAGAATGTGTCTGTTATTCTGCTACCCCCTCCATTAAGAAGACCTACCTGGTCCCAGATATCACAAAACTTCAAGTAGCTCTCTTAGAAATCTATTTGGAAAAGTTCTAAATCACTGATTATTTATGTATTTTCTGTTATATGAAAAAAAATATAGACACAAAACAACTGAAATAAAATGCACACATATGTTGAAGTCACCACAGGTGGAAAAACAACCAACAAAGTAGAACTCCCCCAGGAACAAAAACTTGTTGTGCCTGGTTGTTTTTAAGCACAAAAACCTGAAATACATGTTACCCTTGAGTAGATCCATAAAGATAACTGTGTCTCAGAAATATGGTTGTGTTAATTTGTAATTAAATTCATCTAGATGAACGTAATATAGCAAATCATGTGAATGGATCAAATTGTTTAAAACAAATGTGACTGTATGTGGAGTGAGAGCAGCACATATTAAAAGAATAAAATAACAAAAATCATGACATACTTAAAAAAATTCAGAAATGCAATGAATAAGTCCAATGGTATCCATATTGAGACCTAAATCCTACTGATTTAACAAGAACAAAATATGCAAATAATAGAATCTGAGCAGTGTACCTGAGTGTACTTAATTTTAAACTACTCCAAATTGTAGAAGACTGAATGTAGGTTATCTAAAGGAAAACATCAACCCATGATATAAATGACATTAAAAATTTCATGAAAAGATAGAAGTAGTTTCTAGAAAATACTATTTTAATAAGTGGTGATTAAAATCTTTCTAGTACTGACAAAATTGCATACCTATTTAGTTAGATCCAAAAAAGACTCAAGTTACGCAAGCTGATTTGAAACTTTGCCAAAGTAGCAGGATACAACTATATCATTATTATGGATGTTGACTCCGGCATGGAATTAATTTCCTCTTTGATCTGACAAATGAATATATGAAAGAACAGAACTTCAGCTAAATATCAAGACCTAACTAAACATATAACCAGAAAAGTGATCATGCAAGCCGTATTGCAACTGGGATAAAAGGAATATCAGTCATACTGATTCTGTATTTATTGTAAATGCTGATTTTTTCATAAATTATTTCCTTTAGCTTGCATTTTTAAAACATTGGTAACTAATTTTGGATTCCTCCTTCAATTTAGTTCTGAGTATAATGTATCACTTCAGTTCCTAACCCATATCCCCAGCACTCACACACACACACAAACACAAATACACACAGGAGTTTCACCATGCACCTGCTTGGTGTGTGGAGTGGAGGGGGATGGAGGAGAGTCTCCTCCAGCGGTGGGGCTGAGGGGAGATTCAATCCCCTGGGCCGGTACTGGGGGTGAGGGGTAGTGCTGAGCTGAGGTAAGGCTGCAATTGCCATGGTCTGGAAGCCTTAGGACCTAGTCAGGGCTGCGATTGTGGCCAGGGGTGGGGGGCAGGGCCCAGGGGAGCAGGGGGCGGGGCCCAGGGGCACACTTTGGTGGCAACAATGGCCAGGGGTCAAGGGGGCAGGGGCGCATATGCCTCAGGGCGGGGTTGCCCAGGAGAGGAGTGTGGGGCCAAGAGAGAGCTGAGAGAAGAGAGAGCACTAGCACAGGCACCAGTGGAAATGGCTTCAGTGGCTGGCGGCTGCTCTGATCATAGTGTGGGTCCTGGTTGGAAGTGCAGAGCATGCGGCAGCGAGGGGGCTATGGCTGCTGAGGTGGAGGCAGCGGCGGCAGCAAACACAGGGGAGGAGGCTGCTGAGGCGGCGGCATCTGAGGAGAAGGAGCAGAGGCTGCTTGCAGCCCCGCCAAGTGCCGGCAGAGCCCCCGCCTCCTCCTCCCAGTAAGGCTGCTTTTCAAACATGGTGCTGCAGGCTCTGAACCGCAGAGCTTCTTGCAGTCACCAGGCTGAGATGGCGCACCCCTGGCGTGCTTGTGGCCCTGACTTGGTCCTTGCACCGGATCCTCAGACTCTGGGCGCGCACCTGATCGCAGCCTACAGCTTCTTCCAGCAGCACACATAAGTGGATGCCCTGCAGGCCAGCACCACGCGATCCACCCCCTGCTACCTCCCCACACCCCCTCTGACAGACATACAACCAGCCTGTACCCCCAACCCCAGCTGTCAACAGTTCTGACTGGGTGATCACATTTCCCAGGTCTGCCAGCTTCTGCTAGTGCTCCCAGTCCATCTGGTCTCCTTGTCTTCCCCAAGAATCTGCCAAGTCACCCAGAAATATGTAGGCTGGAAGTAGGGAGTCCATCCATGTATATAGCCTTTAGGTCCCCATCAAAGTCCCCAACAACCCCCCTCCACCCCAGGTCAGACACCTCTCTGGAGGCACCATGACTCCCTGCTTTGTTTTCTGTCCAGGCTCTGGAGAGCCACGTGTCTGGGGACTCCTTCACCCAGCGTCCTGGCCTAGGGTTTTGGTGAATGGGGAGTCAAGGCTAGTTGTTCCCAAGGGGAAGGGTCTGGCCCTGGTAAAAGGGGGAGGCAGGGTGGTTCTGCATTATTAGAGCATTGTTCCCCTTGGGTGGTTGCCCCTGGTTCTGACAAGGGAACCCCTGTGCTTGAGCTGGTACATTGCCCAGATGAGAAACCAACAAATTCAGGAGAGGCACTGCTCTGAGACTGTGTGTTTAGGTGTGTATGAGAGAGAGAGAGAGAGAGAGAGAGAGAGAGAGAGAGAGGCAGAGAGAGAGAAAGAGAGACAGAGAGAGAGAGACACAGAGAGAGACACAGAGAGAAAGAGAGAGAGATCATCTTTCTCATTGTACAATCACCATGTCTAAAAAGAGCAAAAGCATTTTTTTGGGGGGGGGTTGGATTGTGGGGTCTGAACTCTGGCCTGTGCGCTGTCCCTTAGCTCTTCAGCTCACTCAGCTCTTCAGCTCAAGGCTAGCACTCTACCACTTGAGCCACAGTACCACTTCCGGCTTTTTTCTTTTTTCTTATGTGGTGCTGAGGAATCGAACCCAGGGCCTCATGCATGCAAGGAAAGCGCTCTTCCACTGAGCCACCTTCCCAGCCCGAGCAAAAGTATTTTATTTGTGTGTATTTGTTGTTCTCTTTTCCTTAATGCCCAGTATGAGCCCAGCCACAATTTTTGTTTTCTCTTTCACCGTTTCATGGCTCCTTTAGAAAAGGTTTCAGTAGATGTTCCTTCCCACCACTTTCTTCCCCTTTCCTGCAGCCCACAGTAACCGCTGGGCCTATATGGGTCTCCCCTAGGAGGCCTGTGTGAACTGCAGACCAGCTTTGACACCTGCCCTTCTGTCTTCAGCCAGAAGGCTCATGTGGCTACTGTGACCACAGCCTCACTCTTCCAGACAGTATGTTCTCATGTGTGTAGTTGGAGCTAATTCAAAGTTGGGAATCTGTCTGCCAAACATAATTAGGGAACGAGATGGGGGAGTAGGGCAGGGGCTGTGAATCTAGGAGGGTCTGGGAAGTGATGAACAGTGTGACATGGCAGATGGTTCACCATGACCGAGGATGAGAGAGGAATCTTACCCAGGGCATTGAAGGTGTCCGTGGACATCTGAACAGGAGGCTCCAGGCCCCCAATGGTGGCATGGATTCCATCCCAGGGCAGTGCACTGGTTGGCAGTCCTCCCTGGAGTCCTGCAGACTCCAATCTGTGTCCCTCCTGGGCTGTTTCTAGCTGGGCAATGGTAGGCAAGTGTGTTCCCTCTGCTGGAGCCTGCTTGAGATCAGGACATGGCAGTTAGCTAGGGCTCTCTGAATGCCATTTTCTGTAACCTGCTGTAGGCTGTCTGGAAGGAAAAGGGGACTACTGATTTTGGAACCCATTAAGTTTGATTGGGACAAGTGAAATGCCAGATTTCCCAGGGTTTTTTTTTTTTCCTTGAAGCTGGCTATTTCTACTAACACCTGGGATTCTGGGTCAAATTAGATGGACCATTTTAGACATTAAATTAGACATTCAAAGTGGCACAGGCAGAGTTCCCAAGCCAGATGGTCTCTTGCTATGAACGTCGTGCCTTGACTGCCTTTCTCCAGAAGCTGCTGATTCTCCTCCAGCTCTCTCTAGGGTGACCATCACAGTCAAGGATGTCTTGGGGAGCAGAGATTGTGACCTTCTTATCCACAGCCTGCCAGCTGTGAGCAGAGACAATTCCCAGGACCTGTACTGGACTCTGGGAGATTCAGAGACACAGGATGCCTCAGGGATTCTTTCTCTGCAACATGAAACTTGGGAGCCGGATATGGTGGACCATCCTGTCTGGCCCCAGGGAGTGGAGAGGAGGCCCCTTGAGCCTGGTGCTCACCTAACAGCAACCTTGTTCACACCTGAGTGGGGAATTGAATGCCACATAGCTGGTCAGTGGCTGGACAGAGATCTTTGAGAAGATAGGCATCCCAGAGGCCCTGGAATTCAATGAGGACATCATGGCTCATGTCTTTGGAACCAAAACAGTTAAGTGCAGCGGCACCAGGAGGGTGGGAAGAGGGACGAGGGAGAACTGTTGGAGAGCTACATCAGGCTTTGCCCCCACCTAGGATGCTTACCTGAATTGGGTGGGGCTTTTCTGTAGTATTGTCATAGACAGATGCTCATTTATTTATCCAACAAACCGTTACAGTGGGTGCCAGGTCCAGGGGTAAGGGTGAGGGTTATACATGATTAAAGGTACCATTGCTGGTTCCGCAGCACATGAAGAAATCTTCGTTTGAGCTGGATCTCATTGCTTCACTACTGTCATCCTAGCTACTTAGGAGGCTGAGAGGGGAGGATTGAGGCCCATGCAAGGAAAGCCTGTAAGAGTCTTATCTCCAACTAACTACCAAAAAGAAAATGCCAGAAGTGGATGAGTGGCTCAAGCCATAGACTGTTGACCTTGAGTAAAAAGGCTCAGAGACAGCACCCAGGATCTGAGTTCAAGGCCCAGGAGTGACACACAGAGAGAGGAAAGAAAAAGAGAGGATGAAAGAATGGAGGGAGAAAAGGAAGAAAGGAAGGAAGTAGGGATCATGCAGGCCTTGGTTTGGAGTCCCTGGATCAAGAGAGCCAACCATTCACAATCTCTGTGGGGACAATTTCAGAGCCTAAAGCCAGTATGTAGGACCAAGCCACTGTCCCCTCAGCAACTTCATGACATCCAGGATCTGTGTGGTCGACGACTGCAGAGGGAAATAGCCTTGGGTAGACCCTAGTGCTCAGGGTGGGTCACGGATTTTCAATCTCCCTTGGCTCACCAAGTTTATTTTCTGGTCAGATAAGAAGAAAGTATCCAAGGGCTAGGGAGGTATAGGGTAAGGGAGTGTCCAGAGTGGGGTAGCAAGGGATAAGCAGGAAGATGAAGAGGGAGGACGATCCCAGATCAAGTGTGTCAGGCCATTGAAGCCATGACCTCCCTGAAAACCTAGACCATCAGTGATAGAGCCTTCAACCCAGCCACATGGCTATTAAAAGTCCTGGCATTCTGGGTTCACTGTTGACGACCTCGCTGTCATCCACTGCAGGATGCCTGTGCAGTACATCCTTGGGGACTGGGACTTTTGCTGTCTAAATCTAAAGATGACACCCCCAGTGTTCATTCCTCGACCAGAGACAGAGGAAACCAGGCCACTGGCACAGGAAAGCCAGGGAATGAGGGAAGGAGTCAGACCAGTGTTGCTCTGAGACTTCCTCTATGGGACTCTAGGGTCCCGTGACTGCCATTCTCAGAGGTAGAGGTGGGTCTCCTTGCTTTCTAAGACTTTAGTCTAGATGGCAGATGTGGGATTTAGAGAGGGCGGACTGAAGGTCGAGGCTTGTGGGAACACCAGAGGCACTGGGCTCGGAGCAGTGTTGTTTCTTTGAGGATACTCACAACCCAGGAACATTCCTGAGATGGATCAGCCCTTTTCTCCTTCCTGAAAGAGAGGGACCTAGAGCCCTCCAGTCTGCATCCCTTGTCTGAGAAATTCATTCATTCCCATATCCTTTGGTTGGATAACTAGATCTCACCTGACTGTCCAGTGTCAAGGCAGGACAGTGAGAGGTCTTGAGTCCTTGATGAGGTCACGGGATCCTCAGTATGAGATTGTACTTGAATGTCCTGATTTGGTGCATGGTCAGTCCCATCTAAGACTGCCATGATCTAGGACATAGAATCTAGAGAATCAGAGCAGAATGGGGTCTATTCTGTGAGTTTTGAGTATTAGGTGTGAGCTTTGAGCTCCGGTGTGCTCACCTGCTTCCCTTTCTTGGGTGGGTCTATGCTAGAAAAAGCTTAAAACTAGGGCCTGGGTCTCATCACTTGTTTTATGCTCAAAGCTAGCACTCTACCATTTGAGCCACAGCTCCATTTGCAATGTTTTTGGGTGTTTAATTGGAGATAAGAGTTCTCAATGATTTTGCTGCCAAGGGTGGCATCCAACTGCAGTCTTTAGATCTGTCTCCTGAGGGGATAGGGTGACAGGCATAGAAAAGCATCTTTGGGGGGCTGGGAAGATGGCTCAGTGGTAAAGCACTTGCCTTCCATGCATGAGGCCCTGGGTTCAATTCCCCAGCACCACATAAGAAAAAAAGCCAGAAGTGGCGTTATAGCTCAAGTGGTATAGCGCTAGCGTTGAGCTGAAGAGCTGAGGGACAGTGCCGAGGCCCAGAGTTCAGGCCCCACGACCGGACCCCCCCCCAAAAAAAGAAAAGCATCTTTGGCCGGGTGCCAGTGGCCAGGAGCTGAGATCTTAGGATCAAGTTTCAAAGCCAGCTTGGGCAGGAAAGACCCTCAGACTCTTCCCTCCAATAAAGCACCAGAAAACTGGACATGGTGCTGAGGCTCAAGTAGTAGAGTGTTGGACTTGAGCTGAAGAGCTCAGCGATAGCACCCAGGCCCAGAGTTCAAGCCCCACAATCAACAAAAAGAAAGAAAGTAAAACATCTTTGCCTGCAAAGGACGGTGGTGGTGTATTTGTGTGTATGTGTGTGTGAGCGGGGGTTGGTAGACATTTAGCGCCTCACTCAGTCATAGTTTTAGATGGATTGTTCCAAACTCTTAGTTCACGGCAGCCGATTCTTGACCACAGGTGAAGCTCTGGGTTGGATGTCGACCATCGGACATCGACCATGGGACAGTTGTGAGGAAATAGGGACTAATACAGAGGGATCTCTGGAGCAGGGCCAGGCACAGAGGGAGCAGGTGTCAGATATAGTTCTCAACAATTCTGTGAGCATATGACAGGAAGTTACCAGAAAAGGCTCAGATGGGGTCTGTTATTAATCATGCAACAGGCATGGGATTATGAAACTAAGCATGGCTGTCTTTCATCATTACCCTATCCCCATGAAGAAGGGATCCTTCACTCTATTCATTTTTCCAGCTGGGGAAAATGAGTGATGGAGAAGCCTGGTGACCTACTCATGACCCCCATCTGTCAGGAAGCTCAGCCTGATTTCTATGCCATGCTACCTAGAACTATGGGTGTTATTCAGTCCACTTCTTGTGGTGGGAAGTCCACTTCTTGTCATTTGTGGGGCTTGAATTTTGGGCCTGGATGCTGTCCCTGAGCTCCTCAAATCAAGGCTAGGGCTCTACCACATGAGCAACAGCATCACCTCCCATTTTCTGTTGGTTCTTTGAGTATAAGAGTCTCACAGACATTCCTCCCGAGCCAGCTATGAACCACCATCTTCACATCTCAGCCTCCTGTGTAGTTAGGATTATAGGTCTGAGCCACCCGCACCTGGTTTAAGTGTAATTCTGGTCCTCTCTCTCTCTCTCTCTCTCTCTCTCTCCCCCTCTCTCCCTCTCTCCCTCTCTCTTTCTCTCTCTCAGGAATTGTTTGAATGAGTGCTGGAGGAGGTGGCCCAGCATCCCCATGTGGCTGGAACCCAAGGTGGCCCTCTCATTCTGGAGGTGGGCTGTGGGTCAGGAGCTGTTTTGCTCAGCCTGTTGAACCAGCTTCCTGAGGTAAGTCCCTCTGTGCCCTGGCTAGACCGTGATGGTTATTCATTGTCCATCCCATGAGTCTTGCCCCACATCCCTCTGCTACACTCTTGAATGAAAGCGGATGAGAAGCTGTCCCCTTGTCCCCCTGCCCATCACAATCCCGGGCTTCTGACCTATACCCCCACCTATCTGACAAGACCCTGGCTACAAGACAATAAAAACATTCCTTGTATACTACCCTTTGCTGGGGAGTGTCATTTTGGTTAGGGGGTCGAGGTTCAGAGGAAAGACCCCAGACCTGAAACATCCCAGGGGACATTTGTTCTTATGACAGAGCCAAGTCATTGCTGTGGATTAGGATGAAGCCTCCATCAGACTGACCCAGAACAATGCTCAAAGATAGGTAGGCTGTTGAAGTATCAAAATCACTCATGTCTGCTTCCTACTCCCAACAAGGAGGTGTAGTGTGGGTGGCCCGGCCCTGGGCCTAAGGGATTATAAATGGATGGTGGTGACCAGGAGGTCATGGCTCCCACCCATCATCCTGGCTCTTTGGGAGGCTGAGGTCTGATGGTCGTGACTCAGAGCAGCCCGGGAAGGAAAGTCCGTGAGATTCTTATCTCCCATAAACCACCTCCCTCCTCAATACCACACACAAAAAAGCCAGATGTGGTGCTGTGGCTCAACTGGTAGAGCTCAGCTTTGAACAAAAGAAGCTCAGGGATAACACCCAGGCCCTGAATCCAAGCCCTAGGACCAACACAATTATGAAATAAATGAACAGTGTACACCTTTTATCTGACTACCAAGAAAGATGTATTCAGTTTTCTCACTGGTACATGTAGACAAAAGTAAGTGGCTCCCTTTGATGTTCCCCTAACCCTCTCCTTCTCTCCTTTATCTGTCCAGGCATAGGTTGCAGGACAGAATTCGGAATATCCCCCTGGAAGTGACCTTATGTACCCTCCCCCATCCACCTCCCTTGGGGTCAGGATCCTGGATGCTCTCCCTGCAGGGGGGATGAGGCACCACAGAGATGAGGGTAGGTATGCCCAACACTCACACACATACACACACAAAAACACACAAACACCCCTAAGCCAACTCAGACTAGCCTTTTCCAAAGACACTTTATCTCCTTGGATTAACTGACCTAGGAGAGGAACTTGATCCCCTGTAACTGATTATTTTAACTTGGGCTTGCTAGTTGACAGGAGATAAACAGGAGCACACAAAAACCAAAAAGCCTTTGGTTTTTGGTTTTCACCTGGGATTCAGGCTCATGCCTGTCATCCTGGGTATTCGGGAGGCTGAAATCTGAGGATCACAGTTTGAAGCCAGCCATAAGCTGGAAAGCCCATGAGACTCTACTCTCCATGGAACCACCAAAAAGCTAGAAGTGGAGCTGTGGCTCAAGTGGTAGAGCACCAGCCTTGAGCAATAAAACTCAGAGAGACAGCTCCCAGATCCTCAGTTCAAGCCCACACAAAGAAATGGCCCTGTCTTGTTGCCCACAAATTACCCAGGCCTTGACGCCCCTCTCACGGAGTCTGATACAACACCTGCCCCTGGGTGGTGTATCAGGGCCTTCAGAAATCCAGTGGTGGAATCCAGGCCTTCCCCATCATGCATTCTCAACCCACACTGGCTGGAAGGCAGAGCCTGACAAGGGTGGCAGCCTGCATAGCGGAGAGGCTCCAGCTTTTCCAAGGTGATCAGAAAGGGCTTCTTGGAGACAGCACTTGAAAAGGGGTCTTGCTTAACAAGGAGGCTCTGAAGGAAGCACAGAGAGCAAAGGTGCTGCAGATGATTTGCAACATAGCAGAGCATGTTCATTTCCAGCCAGGGCTGCTGGTGAGAGACTTGGTATAGATGTGCGAGACTGTCCCAAGACAGGCCTGAGGGTTCACAGAAGAACAGCTGTCCAGGGTTGGGATTTAGTTTTAGAGGTTGAGGGCTCGCCTAGCACACAGGAAAGCATGGGTTCGATTCCTCGGTCCTGCATACACAGAAAAAGCTGGAAGTGGCACCGTGGCTCATGTGAAAGAGCACTCCCCTGCAGACACAGAAAGTCAGGGACAGTGCCGGGTCATGAGGTCCAGCCCCAGGGCTGTCACCCTAAAACAGTTCTCCCAGAGACCTTTGTGACAAGTGGATGGCTATGCCCTGAAGCTCATAGTAGGTCCATCCATGCTTTGTGTCTCCTTTGACAGAGGGGAGCTGGACAGTCCTTCTGCCCTGGGCACCCCTGGGCCCGGTTATCAGCAACCTCCCAACGTCTTCCACCAGGACATGGGGCAGCTGGCCCCAGAAGTCCTCAGGTATCGGTAGGGTGGGGCAGGGGGACATAGGGCAGGCCCCAGAACTCCTTGTGGGTCTGATTTGTCCTGGAAGACCAGGCAATCCAGAAGAGGCAGATGGGAGCTTAGAGGGGGTTAGTGATGTGTAGGGGGCCCTTTAATTGCCATAGCCCCACCCAGATTCTAGCCTCCCTTTGCTGTCCGTGAAGGAGGTAGAGGGATGTCTAGGTGGTAGTGTCTAGAAAAGGACTAGGTGTAAATTCTGAAGGACTAGACACCTTAAGCTCTGAACTGATGGCTCATGCCTGTCATCCCACATCTGTCATCCTGGCCACTAGGGAGGTTGAGATCCAGATGATCTCATTTCCCAGCCCAGGCAGGAAAGTCCCACCAGAGCCTCATCTCCAATCTCCAACCGGAAGTGGCACTGTGGCTCAAGTGGTAGAGCACTGGCTTTGAGGAAAATTAGACATCAGGGACAGTACCCAAGCCCTGAGTTCAAGCCTCTCAACCAAAAAACAAAAACAAAAAACCAAACAAGAAAGAAAGACACCCCTTCCTTGCTTGCAAGAGATAGTGAAGTAGTAGGGTTGCTGTGGTTGTGAGACTAGGTGCTGACCTCACTGTACAGACATTTCTAATAACTCCCCAGGTTTACCCCAGTGTGAAGCCATAGTAGGGTGGGTGGTGCCTTACCAAGAACTCCAGAGGTCGTGGCCTGTGGCAGGCAGGAGTGGGTGAATGGGAGCAGGGGTGGGATGGTAGTGTCAATTATATGCTCTCCATCCATGGAAGAATGGTTTTGGATGCTGGTGACCAAGTCTGAAGTGTAGGGTTACATTTGGTTTGTGTCTTGATGAGTTGGGTTTTCCCTTGGTATAAGAAGGTGGCTGCAGAGGAGGCTACAATGCTTGATGATAAATGTACTCCTTATCTTAACCATGTAAATGTAACCCCTCTGTACAGTATTTTCACAATAAGAAAAGAAAGAAAGAAAAGAGCTGAAGATGAAAAAAAAAGTTGAGTGTAGCCTGGCGCTACCAGTGGTTCATAACTGTCATCCTAGCCACTCAGGAGGCTGAGATCTGAGGATCACTGTTCAAAGCCAGCTTGGGCAGGAACGTCTGTGAGACTTTATCTCCAATGAACCACCAGAAAATTGGATGTGGTGCTGTGGCTCCAGTAGTAGTGTGCACACCTTCATCTGAAGAGCTGAGGCCCTGCTGTCAGGCTCAAAGTTCAAACCCCATAACCTACAACCAAACAAAAGGTAGCTGAATTTTCTGCATAACAGTGTGTACAGTAGTAATCCAAAATGTGTTGGGAACCATTCCAGACATGTGAGAGGCCCTGAGTTTTGTCTGCAGTTGGTCTGATGATGGTAGTGCCATCATCTCTGGGGTGGCATATTCAGGGTGCTAAGGGACTGCTGAGGGTTTGGGCTACCAGTGTGTGTGTGTGTGTGTTTGTGTGTCTTTTGTCTGTGTGTGTCTGTGTCTGTGAGTTTGGATGTAGAAGACCTGGGCCTAGAACTCAGGGTCTAGGTGAAGTTCCTATGCTTCTATGCTCAAAGATAGTGCTCTAACACTTCAGCTGCAGCTCCATTTCTGGCTATTTGGTGGTTCATTGGAGATAAGAGCCTCACAGACATTTCTGTGCTGGCTGGCTTTGACCTCAGCCTCCTGAGTAGCTAGGATGACAGGTGTGAGACACCAGTGCCATATTTGTTTGTGTGTATGTGTGTGTGTTTTCCTCATCTTTCTCTGTCCCCTTCTTGGGTGCCTGTCTGCCTCTTTCTGACCTTGGATGGTGCCCCTCCTACACACCAAAATTGCCTTTAGCCTCCTATCAGGGTCTACAATGAGTCCTAAATTGCCAGAGACCTGAGTTCAAGCTTTTCTTTGGGGCCCAAGTCCAGCTGTCCAAATCTTTGGCCACCTCCAGGGGATTCTGGGTCAGCTGGGCCAGCTACACTAGAGTCTTGCCTGTCTCTGGGTGGGGAACTCAGACATGGGATGTCCTGCCCTTTTCCTCAGCTAGACCTCTGGCTGCATGTCCCTCTCAGCATGCTGGCAGTGGTGTGGGGTAAGTGGGTTGCCGGTGGCTCTGGCCAACTCTGGCTTGAGAGTGGACTGAAGGCTGCCCAAGCAAGGAGGATTCCGGGCTGCATTTGAGGTGAGGCCAAGGTGGCTTGGAAATATCTGTTGGTGTCTAGGAAATGTCCACGTACTTTATCACAGGCAAGTCTATCTTCCAGCCCCATCTGGGCCTCTCCAATCCTTCTAGAGAATTCTGGATGCCCATAATACAGAGGCACAGACTTTAGATTCCAGGGCCAGGGAATTGGGGTAGGAGAGACTGGTGTGGCCAATACCTCAATGTTCTGGGGCATTAGCCTTGACCTTGGTATGCCCCCCTTGTGTATGTTCACTTCTTAACCCAGAGCTGGCCAGAAACAGGCCACTTGTGGTGGTGCTGTAGAAGAGGCAGGAGTGGAAGTGAGACCTAGGATGACCAACATCTGGATTTATGGCCTTATTGGGGGGTGGGGGAACAAAAGGTGTCTTTAAAAAAAACTCTTAGAGCTGGAACTCAGGGCCTAGGCACTGAGCTTCCTTTGCTCAAATCTAACACTCTACCATTTAACCACAGCTCACATTTCATCTTTTTTAGTAGTTTAGTGGAAATAAGAGTCTCACGAACTTTCCTGCCTGGGCTGACTTCAAACTGCCATCTTAAGAGCTCAGCCTCTTGAGTAGCTACGATTGCTGGTATGAGCCACTGGCATCTGCTAAGGATGTTAGTGTGTGTGTGTGTTTGTGTGTGTGTGTGTTTACCAGGGCTTGAGCTCAGAGCCTAGGTGGTATCCTTTAGCTTGTTTGCACAAGGCTCGTGCTCTACCACTTGAACTACAGTAGCTCTGCTTCCCAGCTTTTTGGTGATTCATTGGAGATAAGAGTCTGCCCAGGCTGGCTTTGAATCTTGCTTGATCCTCATGTGTCAGCCTTGAGTAGCTAGGATTATAGGCATGAGCCACTGGCATCCAGCTGCAAGGATGTCTCTTCATACTGTCTTCTGTTCTAACGGCTGTCTACTTGCCCTGGCCTAGATCTCTGATCTCCACATCAGCTCCCAGCAGCCCTTGACTGTGTGGAGAACATAAAGCTCAAACCTCTCAAGCATCCTATTTCTATGTCCTCAGGGGAGGGTATGTTTCCTCTGAAGCCTGGAGAAGTAGGGGTAGGGGGAGGAAGGTTAGCTGTAGATGGTTGCTAGGCTGGGAGAGAGGTACACTGTCTTAGCCAAGAAGGAAAGTGTGGCCAGATGTTAATAGCTCATGCTCTCATATTCCTAGCTCCTCAGGAGGCTGAGATCTAAGGATTGGCATTCAGAGGCATCCCAGCTCACTTTTCTTTGTTTCTTTTTTTTTTTTTTTTGTATCAGTAGGACCTTTTTTGTGTGTGAAAATACTGTACAGAGGGGTTACAATTACATGGGCAAGATAATGAGTACATTTCTTATCACCAGCTCACTTTTCTAAAGTGTGTGAGACTCTCCTCTCCCAATAACCACCTGAAAGCTGGAAGAAAAGCTGTGGCTCAAGTGGTAGAGTTGCTAGCCTTGAATGAAAAAAGTGAGGGACAGAGCCCGGGTTCTGAGTTCAAGCCCTAGTATCAAGATGTGCTCATACACACACACACACACACACACACACACACACACACACAGGAAGGTGGTAAAGATGAGCTGAGGTAGAACTGGGGGCAG
This sequence comes from Dipodomys spectabilis, assembly GCF_019054845.1. Classification (NCBI taxonomy): domain Eukaryota; kingdom Metazoa; phylum Chordata; class Mammalia; order Rodentia; family Heteromyidae; genus Dipodomys; species Dipodomys spectabilis. The sequence continues at coordinate 440,383 of NW_024870959.1, forward strand.
TGGAGAGGCACAGTCATAGTAAACTCTCGACACATAAGTTATTTCTCCCCAACTCCCTCTTGGGCTGAGGAGTCTGGGCCATGGAACCTGCACATACATCCATGCATAGGGTACAGGACCAAGGGAAGAACACGATGGATGCTCGTTTCTACTCGGTGCATGATTGCAGACCTTCATCTACCACTGATCATTGGTGAGGAAAGCAGTGCTCTCAGCCCTGGGACTCCTGGGATAGCCACTGCTACAAGCAGCAGCCAGCCAGCTGTGGATTCCTGAGCCTACAAGTCTTTCATGAGCCCAACTCAACACCCACCGAAGGTGTGCCTGACAAATTTGCTCCCGTGAGCAGGCATTACATGCTGTGCCATCTTGCAGCTCTTGACCCTCCTGGCCCAGAAACCTGGTCTGAAATGTTGATTTACTGCTCAGATCCACACTGCACCCATGACAGATGCCATTCTGATGACCTGGCCGATGACTTCTGTGTCCCAAGGCTAGACCCTTCTCTGATACTTTGGCCCACTCTGCATGCAAAGTCTCCCAAAGAGGCTGCTTTCAAGACTTGTAGGACACCTAGATATTGGGAGACCCTTAGCAGTCCACTGGAAATTACTCTGCCTAGAGCCACAGAGTGAGGTTCAAGCAGGTCAGGTGGCACTTGAAGTGTGGGCCTGGGCATTGTCCCTTCAGCTCTTCAGCTTACCACTTGAGCCACAGTACCACTTTCAGTTTTCCTGTGGTTCATTGGAGATCAGAGTCTCTTGGACTTTCCTGCCCGGGCTGGCTTTCAACCATGATCCTCAGATCTCAGCCTCCTGAGGAGCTAGGAGGATAGGCATGAGCCACCAGCACCCAACTGATTTGGACTTTCACCACAATGGACTAGGAACTCCTGAAAGCTTTTCTTTATTTTTTATGTGCCAGTACTGGGGCTTGAACTTAGGGTCTGGGCTCTGGGCTTTTAAGTTTTGCCTCAAGGATGGCACTCTACCACTTGAGCCACAGCTCCATTTCTGGTTTCTGGTAGTTCATCGGCAAGAAGAGTCTCACTAACTTTCCTGACCTGAGCTGGTTTTGACCCACGACTTCTGATCTCAGTCTTTTCAGCAGCTAGGGTTTACAGGGGTTGAGCCACCAGTGGCATTGGACTAGAAGCTTTTCTTAAGCAAGTGTTCTTCCCTGCATTTGCCCTGACTCCTCCATGTAAAGGAGGCCTGAGGGTCAGGAGCTGTGAAAAATAAGCTTCCAGCCACAGGAAATGGCTGGGGTCCATGGTGAAAAGCCAAGCTAATCTTCCCCATGGGCCCCATTCTGGGACCTCCACCCTCTGCCCTCCCTGTGACACAAGTACAAACCTTGACCCAGCCTTGAATGTCCTGCCGGACTTGTGTGAAGCCACAGAACCTTCATTCCACCCACACCACCTATTCTACACCACACCTCAGGAAACTGTGCGCATGTTGTACCTTCTGCCTGAGGCTCTCTATCTTGTTCCAAATCTTAGAACTCCTGTGGAATTTTGGCACTGGTTATATCACCTCCAGGAGGAAGTTTTTCCTTCCCTTCTCCCTCTTTTTTTTTTTTTAATATTGAGTTGTTAGAGATGGAACTTGTGCAGGATGACTGGCAAATGCTCTAGCTTGGTATGTGTGTGTGTGTGTGTGTTTGTGCCAGTCCTGGGGTTTGAATTCATGGCCTGGATGCTATCCCTGAGGTTTTGTGCTCAAGGCTAGAACTCTTTTACTTGAACCACAGCTCTACTTCTGACTTTTGGGGTGTTTAATTAGAGAAAAGTGTCTCATGTAGACTTTCCTGCTTGCAATTGTGATCTTCAGATCTCAGCCTCCTGAGTAGCTAAGATTACAGGTGTGAGCCACCAGCAATTGTCCTCTACCCTACCTCTTACCTCTAACCTTGGCCCTCCGATGAGTACCAGAAGAATATGTCTCACCAGGCTCACTTTTTTGCCAGTCTTGAAGCTTAAACTCAGCGTCTGTGCATGTTCCTGATTTTCTTTTGGTCAAGGCTAGCACTCATCACTTAAGCCACAGTGGCTTTTTCTGTTTCTGTGATACTGAGGAATCGAACCTAAGGCTTCATGCATGCTAGGTAAGCACTCTACCACTAAGCCACATTCTCAGCCCAAGGCTCACTTCTGACAGGAACTACGAGGGTGGGATTTATTGGCTTACCCCTTTTGGTGCAGAAATCGCTGGCTATTTCATATCTTCGCCAAGATTTGGGACCAGTCTGTGACTCAGCAATGAGGAATGGTGAATGAGGGATAGCCATCAGGCTCCAGAGGAGTAGGCTCACATATCCTACAGAGGGACAGAGAATATGGAGCCAGAACCTTTGACAACTCCTACAGCCTAGGAACTGTGGTCTCCCTGGAGGCACTGGCTGGCTGCTAGGTGTCCCGATGGGACATCTCAGCCAGAATATAAGGCACCTGTTGCACAGTCCAGGCAAAGCCAGCGGGGCTTCAGTTATTAAATGGCAGAGAAGGATGCTTTGTTCAAGCTGCTGGCTCAGACTTAAGACTCTCTGAGGACTTGCCCAGGTTGGGGGGATGGACATGGGCAACCTGCTGAATGCCCATCATCCATACATCATCCATCCATACACAGAGACATGGAGTTATTGCCTCCTTTTTTTTTGGGGAGGGTGGTTAGGCAGGTCCAGGGTTGTACTATGAGCCCAGGCCCTGTCCCTGAGCTCCTTTTGCTCAAGGATAGCACTCTGCCCTTGAGCCACAGCCCTACTCATGGTTTTTTTCCCCCTGTGATCTCTTAGAAGAAGAGTGTTGTGGACTTTCCTGCCCCGGATGCATTCAAATTGGCATTCTCTACATCTCAGCCACAGGAGGAGCTAGGGTTATAGGCAGGAGCCACTGACACCTGGCTTTCTTTTCTTCTTGTTGTTCTTTTCTTTAATCGTGACATTCTGAAATCTTCACGGTGTCATTCCAATGGTTTGCATTCAAAGTAATCTACCCAGGCCTGGAATTCGAATGCTATGACTACCACCCACAAAAATGAGGGAGATCCTGATGTACTAATGTAGGCAATGTAGGCAGAGTTAAATTCCAGCATGGCCAAAAATTTATTTGTGGAGTAAGAAGCCAATTTGACACATTTTTTTCCTTCTCTGTGAAAGTCCTGGGTCTCAATACCATGTATAATCTATATGCAAATATATCCTATGAGATATGATATAATAAAGGAAATGTTATATGTGTAATAATACTAAATGAATAATGGTAATAGATTTCATATGCAGTAGAACCCATATATGTAAATAGATCTCATATATATGAATATTATTTTTTCCAGTGCTAGGGCTTCAATTCAGGCCCTGGGAACTGGTCTGAATTTCTTTTTTCTTTTTCTTTTTCTTTTTCCCAGTCATGGTACCTGAAATCTGGGCATGGGCACTCAGCTCTTCAGTTCAAGGTGAGCGCTCTACCACTTGAGCTACAGCGCCACTTCCAGCTTTTTCTGCTTATGTGGTGCTGAGTTATTGAACCAAGGGCCTCATGCATGCAACGCAAGCACTCTACCACTGAGCCACCTTCCTAGCCCCATGAATTTCTTGTCTAAAAGGACGGTGAGCTTTCCTCTTCACACACAGTGTCACAGAGTTACCCAGACCCTGAGTTCAAATCCCAGGCCTGCTAGAAAAATGGTGCAATTTCCTAGCCAGGGTCTTATTGTTAATATAACTTTACCTTTGGCCTAACACAGGGCTTGAACTCAGGTCTTCCCATCTCTACCACAGCTGATCATTGGATACTACAACCCTACTTCAAATTTCGTAGCTGGCAAAAAATAAAAAATAAAAAGGAGAAGGATAAAACTGAGAAGTTCAAGAAGGTGGTTTTACTTTTTTTTTCCTTTGCATTGTGACCATCCTGGGTCTAAATGACAAGCCCCAGAATGTGTACATGACATTGCATTGCTAATGTTTGGTGGGCTATTAGGGAAGCCATAGCTGAAACAAGCAACTTAGACCTGGAGCTTGGAACTGCCACTAATGAATGGTGGGTGGTTCTAAGAAATTCATTCTGATATACATCCATACAAGTGGAATGTTATAAAAGTAACATTTAAATTAGTAGTTAGTATATGATTATATTCTAAAATTATACACAAGGAAATTATTCTACATTGACTAATTTTTAATTAATACTTTATTATGTATTCAATCATGATACTTAAATAGGAAGGAATAATTTAATTGCCAATAATTGGTATTAATATCATATGTGCAGTTTCATAATATACAGATATCTCTTTTGTTTTATACATATACATCTATCTATCTATCTATCTATCCATCTGTCTATCTATCTCTATCTACCAATCTACACATTTATCTGTTTATACACTTGTAACTCCTGGGGCTCAGTGTTAGAGTGCTCACTGAGTATGTACAAAGTCCTGGGTTCCATTCCTCACTACCACTTGCACAGAAAAATCCAGAAGTCATGCTGTTGCTCACGCAGTCGAGTACTAGCTTTGAGCATAAAAGTTTAGGGACTGTGTCTAGACACTTACTCAAGATGCAGAACTGGCACCAAAACAAAACGATAGAATATTCTGACTGCAAAGATATAAGAATAGGACTGTAAATACATTATCTTAGAGCAAGCTAAGAGTATGGTGCTGAAAGCTGCCATCTAACCTGATGTAGCCAGAAGTAAACTGCTGCAACCCAGCTACACGGAACCAGATGCTTCTGGCTCGCTCAGCCCTGTCATCCAAGATACTGGGGGGCTGAGATCAGACACTGGTGGTTTTAAAATCCAGCCCTGACAGGAAGTCTGCAAAACTCTGAGCTGTGGCTCAAAGTGGTAGAGCTCTAGCCTTGAGCAAATGATCTTAGGACAGTACCCTCAAACTTTCAGTGGAATCCCCATGGCTGACTCACCACCCCCCCCCTACAAAAAACCCACCCCTCTAAATCATTTGATGTGAACTTTGTGTAGTTTGGTGACACTGATGAAAGCACCCTAATTCTAATGACAGCATGTGCGATACAGCTATGTCATGAGTCTTATATGAGGAATGGTGTACTGACTGCATTCTTGCATCTGGTCCTTGTAAGAGCTCCACAGATTATTGTGCAGATGAGAACCTTGAGGCTCAGATATGTCCCCATGTCAGGGCTAAAATGATGTATGTACTGAACTCTAGTGAGTTTTCTCCTGCAGACAATTGTTTTGGTTTATTTTTCTTGGTCATGAACCTTGAACTCAGGGCCTAGCTACTGACCCTTCACTGTTGGGCTCATGGCTAGCACCCTACCAAGGGGACCCAAGGACACCCGTACAAAAGCGTTACAGTCTAGGCATCTGTGGCTGATATCTGTCATCCTGCCTACTTTGACACATTTTTTTCCTTCTCTGTAAAAATCCTGGGTCTCAGTATGAAGTATAATCCATATGCAAATATATGCATGTGATAAGATGTAATGAATGAAATAAATGTTATATATGTAATAATACTAAATAAAATAAATAATGAATAAATAAGGGTAATAAATGTCATATGGAGTAAGCCCATGCATGTAAAAAGATCACATATATGAATATTAATTTTTCCAGTGTTGGTGCTTAAATTCAGGCCTGGAAACTGGTCTGAAATTCTTGTCTTCAACAACAGTGAGCTTCCCCTACCCCACAGTGTCACAGAGTTACCCAGACCCTGAGTTCAAATCCCAGGCCTGCCAGAAAAATGGAGCAAATTCTAAGTCATGGCCTTAATTTATTTTGTTCAGGCCCGGGGCTTGAACTCATCTTGTGGCAATTCTGCCTCAGGTTCGATCACCCTAGCCAGGGGTGCAGCCAATGGACCCACAGCCCATTCTGTGATCCTAGGACCCAAGTTCAAATCTCGGGACTGATAAAAAATAAAAGAAGGGCAAGGAAGGTGGCTTAGTAGTAGAGTCCTTGCTTTGCATGCATAAGGCCTGGGGCTTGATTCCTCAGCACCACATATGCAGAAAAATGCTGGAAGTGGTGCTATGGCTCAAGTGGTAGAACACTAGTCTTGAGCTGAATAGTTGAGGAACAGTGTCCAGACCCAGATTTCTTGCCCCACAAACAACAAAAAAGAGAAAGGGGGGGGGGCGGGGAAGAATAAGCCTAAAACTGGGAAGTTCCAGAAGGTGGTTTTACTTTGTTTTTTTCCTTTGCATTGTGACCATCCTGGGTCTAAATGGAAGGGCCCAGAAAGAGTATGTGACCTTACACTGCTGAAGTTTGGTGGGCTATCAGGCAAGCCATAGCCAAAACCAGCAACCTAGGCCCAGGGTTCAAAATCCGGGACCTCCACCTACGAATGGCGAGAGATCCTAAGAAACGCATTCTGACATACATCCATATGAATGGAATGTTGTAAAAGTAACGATTACATTAGTAGTTAGTATATGATTATATTTTAAAATTAAAAACAATAATCATAGTACATTGACTAATTTTCAATTAGTATTTTATTATATTTTCAACAATGAGAAATGAAGGAATAATTTAATTATGTATAATTGATAGTAATATAGGATATGTAATTTAATAATATACAGATATTTTTCTTATTTTATACATACATATATATCTGTATATATATATATATATATATATATATATTTCTACACTTGTCATTCCTGGTTCTAAGTAGTAGAGTGCTTGCCTAGTATGTATGAAGCCCTGGGTTTTCCACACTATCACATGCACAGAAAAGCCGGAATTGGTGCTGTCACTCAAGCACCAAAGAAAAGTTAGAAGGTTCTAACTGCAACTATACAAGGCAAGGGTGTTAAATACTTCATGACAGAGCAAGCCGGGAATCTGAAGATGACGGCTGCCATCTATCTTGACAGCCAGAGGTTAACAGCTGCAAACCAATTCCATCGAACCAGATGCTGCTGGCTCACCCTAGCTGCTCAGGAAATGAGTTCTGACATTGGTGGGTTGAAAACTCAGCCCTGGCAAGAAGTCTGTGAGACTCTGAGCTCTGGCACAAAGTGGTAGAGCTCTACCCTTGAGGAAAAGATCTTAGGACAGTACCCACAACCCTATGAGTGCAACCCCTGAGTCTGATGACCCTTCCCTCCCCTCCCCTCCCCCCCCCGACTAACCCCCTGTCTAAACCGTTGGATGTGAACTTGTGTGGTTCGTGACATGTTTCTGAAGGAATGGTAAAACTGATGAAAACATCCTAATTCTAATGACAGCTTGTGGGATACAGCTATATGAAGAGTCCTTCCTGGGTTGCTGGGTGTTGAGTGATTCACGGGGTTTATTCTTTCATTTGATCCTTGTTAGAGCTCCACAAGTAAGATGATTGTGCAGGTGAGAAACTTGAGGCACAGATATTTCCCAAGTCAGGGCCAAATTTATGTATGTACTGAACTCTATTGAGTTGTCTCTGCAGACAATTGTTTTGGTTTAGTTTTTTCCATCATGAACCTTGAACTCAGAGCCTAGACACTGATTTTCCTCTAATGCTCATGGCTAACACTGTACCGGGCCGAGCCAAGGACCCCCTTGCAGCAAAGTGTCACAGCTTAGGTGTCTTTAGCAGAGGTCTATCATCCTGCCTGCTCAGGAAGCTGAGGATCTGGGTTCAATACTATCCCACACACAAAAGGTCCCATGACATTATCATCTCCTATTCACCACTTAGAACCTTGAAGTAGAAGCTGGGTGCCAGTGACTCATGCCTGTCACTATAGCTACTTACTCAGCAGGCTGAGAGCTCAGGATCATGGTCCAAAGCCAGCCTGAGCAGGAGATTCCTTGAGATGGTTATCTCCAGTGAACCACCAGAAAACCTGAATGGGTTCTGGTAGAGCTCTCCACTTAAGCTGAAGAGCTGAGTGACAGCACCCAGGCCCAGACTTCAACTCCTCCAACTTACAAGAAAAGAAAGAAAGAAACCTGAAGTGCAGTGTTGGGAATGGGTCTTAGGGGTAGAGTGCTTTGCATGTTTGAAACCCTGGCTTTGAATCCTCAGTGGCACATTACTAGAAAAAAGCCTGTAGTGGCTCTGTGGCTCAAGTGGTAGAGTGCTTTCCTTGTACAGGAGAAACTCAGGTACCATGCGCAGTTCCTGAGTTCAAGCTCCAGGACTGGTATATGCACACAAATTACCCCCCCCCCCACACACACACACAGATACCAGAAGTGAAACTGGTACGGCTTCTTTCCAGGATTTGCCTTTGTTTTAGGGATTTTAGAAAAAAAAAAAAAACTTTAAACAAGGTTAACTAGACCTTGGCTCCAAGCAGCCCGGCTCCTGGAATGGAAAGAATGCCTCTAGAATGGAAAGAATGCCTCTAGGTTCCCCTCCAATTAACAACCTAACTTACCTTGATTGTTGAGTTAAAGACTGACCCATAAAACAGATAGACTGTAATCTGGCTCCAACTATCAGACACCATCTGCTTATGGTAGTAAACCCTGCCTTTCACACATGCTTACAGTAAGCTCTGCCTATTAGCCACCTGTGTGTGGTCTGGTATGACCATGCAATCCTTTTGTATGATATGATTTCATTGGTCACCTGTGCATGACCAGCTCGATCTCATGGATTTTGCCTTTAAAAACCAAAGAATGGGGGCTGCTCAGGGTGGCAGTATCAGCTCCTTAGCCTGTGCTGTGGCCCTGGCCGGTCAGTGTAGAAACCTTCTCAATAAAGTTGCTTCTTTGTTACCAACTTTGCTGCGGTGGGCTCTGTCACTCCAGATGACTAGGTGGGTTTGCCTGCCTGAGTAGGGGTCTTCCTACTACACATTGAGCTTCTGTTCTGAGCTCATGGTCAGTACTCAGGCCCTGTGTTCAAATCTAGCCACCCAAGGCCCAACTAGTGAAAGACCCCAGACTCCTGGGACACTTTCGTCTACGGGAGGGCGCCCCAGAGACCAAGACTCCAAACCAGTAGATGCAACAAGCAAGAGGAGTTTATTTGACGTTTGCGCAAATGGACTCTGTCCCGAGCAGACAGGGAGCCCCGAGCAGCGGTTATAGGCATTTTTAAAGGCAGAAACCCCAAGATTTACACATAACACAAGGCGTCTGGTAATTATACATCACTATACACTCTAGCAATCATTTTTTACTACATGGGGAAGTTTATAACACTATTTGCAATAAAACAATTGATGCGGATGCTCAAAGGAGATAGTCACTCTGGGAGATAAGGGTCAGGGAGTTTACAGAATTACAGGCTTGTGATTGATTAACATTTGGCCTAGTTTGCTGGACTTGTCAGGTGGTCCTTATCTTGGGTCCCTATCTTGGGTACCTATCCTGGGTCCCTATCTTGGGTCCCATTTGGCCACTTAGGGAATTTTTAAACAGGAACTAGGAAAACATACCTGTTTGTTCTTTATGACCACAAACCTTGTCCCAGGGGCCGGCATCTGGGCTCCGAGACTTTTTACTCAATTCCTTATTTCCCGTGCAGAAGGGAGGGGGGTTAGTGCTAGGGCGAGGAAGTTTACAAAAGCAAAATCAGCAGTTAGCAATTGTAAAATGTAATTCTAATTTTTAATCTTTCACTAGGAGAGGTCAAAGGTTTCAAAACCTGATGAGCTCCACCAGCCCTACATAACAGGGAACATTGTGATTTTGCAAATGTGTTTAGATGTAGCAAACTTCCATAAACCTGGGGAGGCACTGTTGCCAATAATGAATCATTGCATTAGGTTCAGCTCCCTAGTTGTTGTCTGCCAGAAGGAATCTTGAATTAATTGTAGCAGTTTGTTTCAACACTGGAACATAGTCTAACAAAGACAGGATAAGTGCAGGGAACTTGGCCTGCCCCGGGAGGTGGCACAAATGAAGGCTTCCTGTCAAAACAGAGCACTGGGGAGAGAGATATCTTGGGGTACAAAGAGGCCTTTTTCTCCTGGGCTTCAGAGCCTGCCCACACTCATCATCACTAATTGGCCCAGATAGAGTTGTTTGTTACAGAGCTGTACAGGAGTGAGGCCTTTTGTCTGCCTGTTCCAACAAAGAGACAGACTTCCTCCAGCAGCCTGGGGTGTGGAGAAACCTGAGGGTTACACTGGGAACCTGGAGGGGAGCCCTGGAACATGCACTGTCTTGAAAGCACCTTCTGTGCTATGAAATCATTCTATTCGAAGCAGATTTCCTAGCTGGGTGCCTTTCTTCATAGTGACTCTAGATGTTCACCAATAGAAATACATTCACACATACACAGTCACATGGAATTACTGGCTCTATTTATTTTTTTTGGTGCAGGTCCTGAGGCTTGAACTGTGAGCTTAGACATTTTCCCTCTGTTCCTTTTGCACAAGGAAGCACTTTATTGTGCCTTAAACCATGATACATCATTAAATGAAGGCATAATTTAATACTTAATAATTATTAGTAATATATTACATGTACTTTAATTATATATAAACATCTTGTAAGGTCCTCTCCTGGATGGCAAGCAGACTCCACCCTCCTGGCAGCAAAGTCTCCACCCAGTACCTGCGTTACCTAGGCAACTGGGACACCTGGAAGAGGTCACATCTGCATCCGCTGAGGTCACATCTGAATTTGATGTGGCCACACCTTTCCCCGCCCATACCCTACATAAGGCCTAGCCCAGGCCCAGGCGCTCTCTCTTTCTCTCTCTGTTCGTTTCTAGCTCTTGCTCTTCTTTTCTAGCTCTCTCTGCTCTCTCTCTGCTCTAGCTCTTTCCTCTCTCTTTCCCAGCCACGTGGAGTGCCAACCTTGCCTGGTCCCAGCAGGTCTACTGAATAAGCCTACCCCTTACCTGAATACCACGTGAGTGCTACTGTTCTTACCCCTCTCTCTGCTCTTTTCTAGCTCTTTCCTCTCTTTCCCAGCTCTCTCTCCTTTCCAGGCCTTTCCCAGCCACGTGGAGTGCCAACCTTGCCTGGTCCCAGCAGGTCCACTGAATAAACCTACCCCTTACCTGAAAACCACGTGCGTGCTGGTGCTGTTCTTACTCAGCAACCTCTTTTTAAAAACCTAACATAAATGGTGCCGTGACTCGGATAAAGGCTTAAAGTCAGAATAGCTGGGATTCCTCTCTGTTTTTTTCCTCTTTTTTCTTTTTTTTGTTCTTCCCTTTTTGCTCTGAGGAATACCCACAGTTCTGACGGCCTTTTGCGAACCAGTCTGTCTGCGGCGGAATCAGCGCATCGATACCATTGCTGCCTTCACATCCACGTCCACACCACTTCTCTACTCTGGTGAGTGAAACTACTCTACGGCTCTCTGTTACTCAGTCTCTGTCCAGACGTGGCGCCACGCCAGAGAGCTCCTACGGCCTTTAGCTGAAAGGCCGGTCACCTCTGAAGCCGAGGACGCTTGGCTTTGGGGGCTTGGCCATTTCTCTCTAGAGGGCTCTGGGGGAAGTCGGGACGCCGCTTCTGCCTGGTCAGCTCTCCTTCACTCACCAGACTGACTCTACTCATTTAATGGGGTGCTACGAATCACGCCTGAGCCGTGAAACCCCTTTTAAATGTCTCCTGCGCTCCCTGGAAAGCCAGAGAGCCTCATTTTTATGCCATTCTCAGAAGTACAGTTTTTGCTACTGCAATGGTAAATGGTCAGAAGTTTGTTTAATTTCAGGCTCTCTTTGCTCTCTCTCTGCCATTCATGTGCAACTTTCTACCCTTTTTTCTACAACTTTTTGGCTTATGCCTTGAAGAGTGCGACGCAGGCTGGGTCCCAGGGACCCCCCTCTAGGTTCCCTCTCAAAGGCTAGCCAATGTAGGCTTAATCTATTCAGGCTTTCTTTGCATTCTTTCAGAAATTCGCCATCTTGAATTCGCCATCTTGGCCACGTGGTGGATTAAGGGTTTGGCCCCATCTGACCCTTAACCTTCCACTAAGTTTACTACTCCATCTATTCTAAGGTGCCTTGCTAACAAGTTGCTCTTTTCACAGGCCCTGGTAATGGAGGCCCAACCATCTGATATGCTTTGTTAGCAAAGATGTCTAAACGTTGTCGAAATTTTAGGTTTTAAGTTTTGCCTTTTTTGTTTTGTGTTGTGTATTCTACTACTGACTATGTGGTTCTAAAATACTGGGTATATCTGCTAAAATTCTCATCACATCTAATGAGTTTCATCATTTCAGAATATTTGTTGGCAATTCTTGATAAGAACCAGGTAAGCTCTACTTATTCTACTTGATCTCCTTGTTGCCTTAATTGGAAATAATAAAGGGCTTTTGTGGCAAAGATTTCGGTTCAAAGCCAGTCCAGGCTGAAAAATCCCTAAGACTCCATCTCCCAACTAACCTGCAAAGAGCCAGGCTGGAAGCATGGCTCAAGACTCTTATCTCTAACCACCCAAATACTGGAAGTGCTATTGTAACTCAATGTGGTAGAGCACTAGCCTTGAGCAGAAGTGCTCAGGGACAGTGCCCAGGCCTTGAGTTCAAACCTCCTTGAATATTAGTGGTACTGTAACTCAAAGTGGTTCAGTGCTAGCCTTGAGCAGAAGTGCTCGGGGACAGTACCCAGGCCTTGAGTTCAAATCTTGAATACCAACTGGGACAAGCCATCCCAGCAACGAGCACCTAGACTCAGCCAGTCTGGGGAACAAGGGAACATGGAGAAGAGTAAGAGGAGATAATGTCACATCAGCTACTTTGTGCCTGCCCTTTCAAAATTAACCTGAGCTGGGAGGTCAGTAGAAGTAAGAAGCGTGCCCATCTAGTGTCCATACCAGTCTACCTATTAACTGGACAGGAATTTAGATTCTTGCCTTTGTCACCTGACTTCTCCACCTAGTCGCCCGATGTCAGAAGTAGCTAGGGACGTTTCTAACAACATTTTCAGCTCAAGTCCTTCCTCTTGCCATTTATTTGCTCTCTAGTATTTTTTTTTCCAGCCCCTCAATGCTCATGAGACTTCTCCAGACTTCACCTAAGGACTCACACCACCAAGGGACAGCTGCTGCTCACTGCCTTCTCTGGGAGGGGACCAAATTCCAGCCTTTTACCCCTATTGTCGACGCCCCTTGTCAGCAGGAAGTAGCCAGAGAGAATCCTCGCCCTATTTCATGATTATTAAAAGGCTGGAATGTAAGGTCCTCTCCTGGATGGCAAGCAGACTCCACCCTCCTGGCAGCAAAGTCTCCACCCAGTACCTGCGTTACCTAGGCAACTGGGACACCTGGAAGAGGTCACATCTGCATCCGCTGAGGTCACATCTGAATTTGATGTGGCCACACCTTTCCCCGCCCATACCCTACATAAGGCCTAGCCCAGGCCCAGGCGCTCTCTCTTTCTCTCTCTGTTCGTTTCTAGCTCTTGCTCTTCTTTTCTAGCTCTCTCTGCTCTCTCTCTGCTCTAGCTCTTTCCTCTCTCTTTCCCAGCCACGTGGAGTGCCAACCTTGCCTGGTCCCAGCAGGTCTACTGAATAAGCCTACCCCTTACCTGAATACCACGTGAGTGCTACTGTTCTTACCCCTCTCTCTGCTCTTTTCTAGCTCTTTCCTCTCTTTCCCAGCTCTCTCTCCTTTCCAGGCCTTTCCCAGCCACGTGGAGTGCCAACCTTGCCTGGTCCCAGCAGGTCCACTGAATAAACCTACCCCTTACCTGAAAACCACGTGCGTGCTGGTGCTGTTCTTACTCAGCAACCTCTTTTTAAAAACCTAACACATCTCACATTCTATAAATATATTCATATATTGAAATATACACTGGAATATACATATACATCTCTCACTCACTCTCTATGCATATATATGTATTTACAGCAATTTATGCATCTATCTATTTATATATTGGCCACTCCTGGAGGTTAAACTTAGGTCCTGGGAACTCCCTGGCAGTGAATTTGTTTGAGGCTTCTGTGCTTATATTGATCCCTTGATGAGTTGGGCATTCAAGGCCTTGAGTTCAAATCCTAGCAGTGCCAAAGACAATAGGTGGAGTAAGAAGCCAATCTTGACCTGTTCTGCTGTCTGTGAAAATATTGTTTCCTAGGTACAATATGTAATACCTATGCAAATACATATATATGATGTACATTATAAATGTATATAAATATTATTTTGCCAGTCCTGGGGCTAGAATTCATGCCCAAGGAAATACTCCTGACTTTCTTTTATTCAAGGAGGGTGAGCTTCCACTTCATCCACAGCAAAATAGACTTACCCAGGCCCTGATTTCAAATCCCAGGTATGGCAGATAAAAAGTCCCAAATTCCAAGCCAGGACCTTAACTTTTGGTGGGGGGGCAGGCACGGGGCTTGAACTCAGGTCTTCACAACTCTGCCTCAGCCTAGATTACCCTAGGCTGGGGTGCAGCTTTTACACCCACAGATGCTCCAAGGATCCTAGGACCCAATTTCAACTCCCAGCACTGGCCAACAAACAAACAAACAAATCAAAATGAAAGAGGAAAAACCAGAAAGTTTTACACAACAGGTTTACCTTTGTTTCTTTTGCACAGTGACCATCCTGAGCCTCACTGACTTGGCTTAAAAATTGTACATGACTTTGCATGGCTGAGGCTGTTGGGCTGTCAGTGAAGCCTGAGGTTAACCCTGACACCTGCGCCCTGAGTTCAATCCTGGAACTCCCACATACACATAGCTGAAGATCCTAGGAAACTGGTTCCTATCTCTAGGAACACTAATAGAATGTTTGAAATGTGCTAATTGAATTACTAGTTAACTAGTCTTTCTGATATAAGATTGTATGCATTGTATATAGGTCATTGATTAATTTAATTAATATTTTGTTAAGTTTTCTACCGTGATTAATTAATGGAGGAATAATTTTAGAAAAAATAATTAGCAATAGAATATATAAAAGTAAGATATAGACATCACTCTTTATATAGAGTTATACACTAGAATCTCCATAAATGTCTATCTGTCTCTCTCTGTATATGTTTATAGATGCATATACATTTGTAATTAAACACATACTGCATTTTACACATCTATGTGTTTATATCTTGGCCACTCCTAGGGCCAAATTTGACCACAAACTCCATTTGCATCAGACTGGTGTGCTAACATTGACCCCCTCCCCATTCATGAAGTGGGCTTTCTAGTCTCTGAGTTCAAATCACAGAACTGCCAAAAACTTAAGTAATCCTGATGGAAGAAGCCAAATGTCCCATTTGTCTTCCTTATCCGTGAAAGTCCTGGGTCTCAGGAATGAGGTATAGTACATTGGCAAATCTATGTCCTATGTAATAAGATGTAAAAAAGGTTATGTGTGTAATCATATTCACTAAAATACATAAGAAATAAATAAAACACAAAATAAAATGAATAACCACACTAACTGCAATATGCAGTAAACCTGTGTACGTAAATATGAATACTGTATTTAAAATGCATACAAATATTATTTTTGCAAGAGCTAGGACTTGAATTCAGGCCAAGGGAACAGGCCTGACTTGCTTGTCTATCAGCAAGGTGAGCTTCCCCTTCTCCCACAGTGCTGTAGATGTACCTGGGCCCTGAGTTCAAATACCATGACTGGCAGAAAAAATGGCATGAATTGCAAGCCAAGCAGCCTCATAATTTTTTAAATATTTTAATGTGTTTATTTATTTATTTATTTTTAATTTCTCAAGCACAGAGCTTGAACTCAGGGCATGGCAACTCTGCCTCAGCTTGAATCACTCCAGGCTGGGGTGCAGCCACTGGACCTGAACTAGGCCCTGAGAGGAGACTCCAGCTGGGACAGCTTCTTTACAGGTTTTGTTTTTGTTTTAGGGATTATAGAAAAAACAAAAACCTTGGCTCCAACCAGCCCAGTTCTTGGAATGAAAAGAATGCCTCTAGGTCCCCCCCACCTTCTTAACAACTCAACCCTCCTTCATTGTTCTGTTAAAGACTGACCGATTAAACAGGTAGCCAGTAATCTGGCTCATGCTGGCTGCTGGCTGGCATGCTGGAGACATCCGGAGTTTACTATAAACTCCACCTTTTTCACATGCTTATGTTAAACTCCACTAAACTCCTTTGTGTATGTTTACCTTAAGCTCTGCTTTACCATTGAATTCGAGAGTCATTTAAACCAAAAGTGATAGGCTGGTTTAAACAGCCATTATGTGACAAAGTGTAACCTCACTGGCCACCTGCGTGTGGTCTGGTATGACTTTGCAATCTTTTGGGTGTGTGAAAAATCTCTTTGGTCGCCTATGTGACCAGGCTTCACCTTGTGATATTTGCCTTTAAAAACCTAAGCACATGGGCCGCTAGGGGTCGCAGTATCAGCTCCCGAGCCTGTGCTGTGGCCCTGGCCAGTCAATGCAGGAACCTTCTCAATAAAGTTGCTTCTTTAATATCAACTTTGTTGCGGTGGGCTCTGTCACTCCGGACGACTAGGTGGGCTTGCCTGCCTGAGTAGGGGTCTTCCTACTACAGACGCACAGCCAAAACTGAGTTCCCGGGGCACAAATGCTGACAGGAATAATAAATACATAAAACAACACAGAAACAAAGAAGAAAAACCTGCAACTTGCAGATGGCTGCCGGTTTTACATTTGTTTTGGTTGCAAGGTGATCTTCCTGTGTCTGAATGACATGGCTGAAAAGTGTTAGAAACCTGGCATTGCTGAAGGCTGGAGGGCTACCAGGGAAGCCATAGGCCAACAAGACAACATAGGCCCGGGGTTCAAAGCTTGGTCCTGACCCCTACAAATGGCCGGAGATCCTAATAGTCTCATTCCTATTCATAGGAATACCGATGGAAGGTTATGAATGTCAAGGTTTAATTAGTTGTTCCTGAATGATGCTACTATAAAATTAGAGTGATTTTAGGAGGCCGATGGATTTTCATGAATGTTTTTGATACATTAAAAGAATACTATTAATTACATGTACACAATAGTTTCGAGACAGTGGTTGATTTAATTAACAATTCATTAAGGATGAAAACAATAATATAAATTACATGGAGGCATTAAAAATACCCAAATATTGGTAGGAATGTAGCCTATTCAACTGAATAATGTATAGACATCTCTGGCACTCTATAAAGATCTATATTTATTTGTGTACTACCATCTGCATGTCAATCTGTTCTTATTTTGTCAACCTCTGGGGCTCGATCTCAGGTGCTGGAAACTGCTTGTCAGCTCAATATGCCCCAGGCTGGTGTACTGACACTCACCCATTCATGAATTGGGCCTTGTAGGTTGTGAGTTCAGATGCCAGCACTCACAAAAATTGATTCATAGAGTAAGAAACCCTTGGTTACACAGGTTTTCCTTTGCTGTGAAAGTCCTGGATGTCAGGTGTGAAGTTCATACATAAGCAAATCTATCCTATATAATAAATGTAATAAATAGTCCATGTGTAAGAACAGTCAATAAAATAAATGGTAAATAAATGAATAAAACAAAAAAATGAATAGCTATACTAAGCACAATATGGAGTCAATATATGTGGCCCGAACTCAGGGCCTGGGAACAACCTGGCAGCTGAATTGGCTAGAGGCTGCTGTGCTGGCAGCCACACATAAATGAATTGAGTCTTCTAGGCCCTGAATTTAGATCCCAACACTGCCAAAAATGTAATCATGGAGTGGGAAGCCAAGCGTGACACATAATTTTCTTTTCTTTGAAAGTGTTCAGTGTCAGGTAGGATGTATAATTTGGATACAAATCAATATGCTATGTAAGTAGAATGTCACAAAGGTAAAAAAAGTCATAGGTAGAGAATTGTCACTAGAATAAATGATAAACAGATTGAATTAGTAATGAATCATTGTAGGATAAAATTAGATGCGGTAATTATAGGATGTGGATTAAGTTTAATTAATGTTTTATTAAGTATTAACAGAATAAAAATTGCATGGAGACATAAATACCTAATAATTGGTAGTAGCACATGATGCATAATTTAATAATATATAGACACCTACGTCATTCTATAAAATATTTAATTATATGTATGGATGTATGCACATATGTGATAAACAATAGGATATTGAGTATTAATTAATGCTTTATTAATTGTTAGCTGGGACACATCATTAAATAGAGATATAATTTAATACCTAATAATTGGTTGTAATACTATCTATAATGTAATAATATCGACATCTCTCTTTTGTGTATATAATATTTATATACATCAATCTATCTATTTATACCTCCTTTACTCCTGGAGCTCAGTGATTGAGTGCTCCCCTAGTAAGCACAAAGCCCTGGGTTCGATTTCTCAGTGCCACATAAGCAGAAAACCTGGAAGTTCTGCTGTCTTTCAATCAATTGAGTGCTAGCCTTGAGCATAAATACTTAGGGACAGTGTCTAAGCCCTTACTCAAGCCCCACCACTGCCACCAAAAAATGGTAGAATGTTCTAACTCCAATTATAGAAGGACAGGACTTCAAATACCACATCACAGAACAAGCTAGGAGTCTGGCACTGACAGTTGCCACCTAACCTGACTTAGGCAGATGTAAACAGCTGCAACCCAGCTCCACAGAACCAGATGCTGCTGGCTTGCCCCCATCCTCCTGGCTGCTTGGGAGCTTTAAAACCAAGCCCTGGTAGGAAGTATATGAGAATCTTGGAGCTGTCCCTCTAAGTAGTAGAGCCTTAGCCTTGAGCAAATGTTATTAGAACAGTATCCCCATGCATTGAGTTCAAGCTCTATGGGTAGCCTGCCCCCCCAAAAAAACACCCCACTAAACCATTAGATGTGAACTTGTGTGATTCATGAAACGTTCCTCAAAGAATGATGATACCGATGAAAACAACCTAATTCTAATGACAGCTTGTGGAATAGAGCTATGTGCTGAGTCCTTCATAGGGTGCTCTGTGCTGAGTCTGGCACAGGGTGCTGTGTCCTGAGTTCTTCACAGGGTGCAGTGTGCTGAGTCCTGCATTGGGTGCTGGGTGCTAAGTCTTCACAGGATGTTGTGTACTGAGTCCTTCAAAGAGTGCCATCTGCTGTGTCCTTCACAGAATGCACTCTTTCATATGGTCCTTGTAAGAGCTACACAACTGAGATGATTATGCAGACAAGAATATTGAGATGCAGATATGTCCCCATGGCAGAGACAAAATTATGTATTACTAAAGAGTGGGTGAGTTGTCTACTGCAGACAATTGTTTTGTTTTGTTTTTCTCAGTCATGAACCTTGAACTCGTGGCATAGGTACTGACCCTTACCTCTTGGGCACATGGCTAGCACTAAACTACGTGGTGCCAAGGACCCCCTTGCAGTAGAGTGCCACAGCCTAGGGGTCTATAGCTGAGGTCTGTCAGCCTGCCTTCTCAGGAACCTGAGATCTGAGGATCTGGCTTCCAAACTATGCCAGACACAAAAGGTCCCATGAGACTATTATCTCCAATTCACCACTAAGAAACCTGAAGTGGAAGCTGGATGCTTGTCACTCATGCTTGTCATCTTAGCTCCTCAGGAGGATGAGATCTGAGGATCATGGTTCAAAGCTAACCTAGGCAGAAAAGTCCTCGAGACATTTAACTCCAATGAACCATGAGAAAGCCTGAAATGGTGCTTTGGGTCAAGTGGTAGAGCACAAGACTTGAGGCACAGCACCCAGGCCCAGACTTCAACTGCTCCAACCAACAACAACAAAAAAGAAAGAAAATAACAAACCTAAAGAAGAGGGCTGGGAATGTGCTTAGGGGTAGAGTGCTTTGCATCTATGATACTCTGGATTTGATTTCTCAGGTACACATCACTAGAAAAAAGCATGAAGTGTCTCTGTGGCTCAAGTGGGAGAGGGCTATTCTTGTGCAAGAGAAATTAGGTACAGTGCTCAGGTCCTGAGTTCAAGCTCCAGGACTGCTGTATGTGTGCATGCTCGAACACCCACACCCACACACAGACCAGAAGTAAAAGCTGTAACACAAAATGGTAAAGCACTGGGCTCCTGCACTGTGCTCATGGTCAGCACCCAGGTCCTGTGTTCAACCCCAAAACTTTGCCATCCAGGGCTCAACTAGGAGAGGTCAAAGGTTTCAAAACCTAATGTGCTTCAGCAGTCCTAGATGACAGGAAGCATGGTGAGATCAGACATGTGCTTGGATTTCCAAAGCTTCCAGAAACCTAGCAGAGGCATCATAGGCCCATCATCACCCTCAATGAAACATTTCTTGAGGTTAAGTGCCCTAGTTGTCTGCCAGAAGGACTCCTGAATTATATTGAGCACTGTATCTAAGCACCAGAATATAGTCTTACAAAGGCAGGATTAGTGCTGAGAACTTGGCCTTCCACAGGAGGTGGCACAAATGAAGGCTTCCTGTTAAAACGGAGCACTGGGCAGAGAGATAGCTTGGGGTACAAAGAGGATTTTTTGTCCTGACCTTCAGAGCCCATCCACACTCATCCTCACTAATTGACCCAGATGGAATTGTTTGTTACACAGCTGTACAGGACTGAGGCCTTTTGTCTGCCTGTACAGACAATGAGAGAGACTTCTTCCAGCAGGCCTGGGAGGCAGAGAAACCCTCAGGCTGCACTGGGAACTGTGAGGAGAGCCCAGGGAAATGCACTGTCATGAAAGCAGTCTCTGTGTTATGAAATCATTGTATTGAAAACAAATTTTCTAGCTTGGTCATAGCTACTGTAGAGTTTCACCTATAGGAATACATACACACATACACAAAGACATGGAAGCAGGTCCTGGGGTTGAACTATGAGCATAGGCCTTGTCCCTGAGTTACTTTTGCTCAAGAGTAGTGCATTAACCTTGAGCCACAGCCCCACTTCTGGGTTTTCTGTGATCTCTTACAAATAACAGTGTCATGGACTTTCCTATGATGGCTGGATTCAAACTCAGATTCTCTACACCTCAGCGTCCTGAGGAGCTGAGATTACAGTCAGCAGCCACTGGTACCTGCCTTTTTTTTCTTCTTCATTTTTTAATCTGGACAATCTGACTACTTAACAGCATCATTCCAATGCCTTGAATTTATAAGTAAACTACTCAATGTTCTTTATAGGTGCTTTCTCTGAGAAGGATTTTCTCTCCTCCTCTTCTCCTCTGTACACAGGTTTGAAGCCAAAAGTGAGAAATGAGTGTCAAATGATTTTGGCAGCAAATGTCCACAGGACATGCCAGTTCAGTCATTAGCATTGAACTGCAGTGAATTTACTCTCTCAGCACGAGAGGCTCAAAAGCTGGAGCGATCCTCATGCTGTCTGCCTATAAAATAATCTAATAATTTTGAGTGTTTTGTGTCTCCAACCTGAAGTATCTAGAACATACTAGAAGCATCTTCATGTTTCCTTTTTTCTCTAGTACCTCTCGAGATTTAGACTAAGGGTTTGTGTGGAGCAGATCCTCGGCGAATCCCTGAGGAAAGCCACTTGAAGTCTCCTCAGGAGATCTCTGTTCAAAGACAGCCTGAGCAGGAAAGTCTGCGAGACTCTTATTTCCAATAAACCACCAAAAAACCAGAAGTGTTTCAGTGGCCCAGAGGGTAGAGCTCCAGCTTTGAGAAAGAAAGCCGAGCAAGAGATACAAGCCAGACCAGGCAGGAAAACCTGGCAGGTGCTCATGTCCAATTAAGGACCAGATGTCTGGAAGTTGAGCTGTGGCAGTGGTAGAGTCTCAGCCTTGAGCAAAACAGCTGAGGAACACATAGGGCCCTGAGTTTAAGCCCTGATATGGCCACCAAAGAAATTCAAAAAGAGAAGGCCAAGTTTATGTATCAGTGTCCTACTTACTTATGTGTGTATATTACCTCCCTGAGTGCAAACGGATTGTATGTAATGCTTCTCCTTTTATGTACAGATTTATTTTTCAGATAGGCTTGCTGCACATACTGCATCGTTCTCTTCTTTTCAGACCCATGGCTTTTCTCTACCAGAGTTCCAGGCCTGTGTCCTTATATGATGCAAACTTAAGATCTCAGCTGCCTTTATTTACATATTATTATGAGGCCAACGCAAGAACAGTCACAATTCAGGCAGAGGAAGAGAAGATCAGGGTTTTTGAAATAACGGGTATTCAGAAAATTAAACTTGGGGGATGTAAAATGGTAGCATACTTATGTAGAAACTACCATTAAGAAAAAGATGAGAGGGCTGGGAATGTGGATTAGTGAGACAGTGCTTTTCCCTGCCATGCAAGAAGCCCTACAGAGGGTTTGATCCCTCCTCTGTAGCACATGCACGGAAAAAGCTAGAATTGGTGCTGTGGCTCAAGTAGTAGAGTGCTAGAGACAGTGCCCAAGCCTTGAGTTCAACTCAAATACAAGTAACTTCTCATCACCAAGGGAAACCCAGGAAGTTTTTGAACAGCTGCCCTTTCAGAAGTGGACGTCAGAGTGTCATAGACTTTCCGCCCTGGCTGGTATTACCCTGTGAACCTCAGACCTCAGCCCCCTGAGCAAGGGTGATAGGCCTTAGCTACTGGTGCTCTGCTAGGTCAGAACTGTAATGACATTGACAATACAAGTCAACTGCTTATCACAAAGGGCTTGGGGAGCATATTAAGCCTTTCAACAATGGACCTTTCAGAACCCTGTAGGACACAAGGTTATAATACTAGAGTCTGAGAGGCTGGGCATATGGATCTGCTAAACTTGAACCTTGAGCTCTGACTCCAATTCTGGTGTACATCAGCGTCAGCGTTCATTTTCTAGAGAATGTTCTCCTAATTAGCAAATAGGAAAAGTACTTTGATTAACCCTCACGTTTTTCCCATTTTGTGTCTCCAACTCAAGCCTGGGCACTGTTCCTACGCCCTTCATCTCAAGGCGAACACTCTACCACTTGAGCCACAGCACCACATGGAGTCTTTTGCTGGTTCATTGGTGATAAGAGTCTAACAGGCTTTCCTTGTCTAGGCTGTCTTTGAACTGTGGTCTTCAGATCTCAGCCTCCTGAGAAGATAGGGTTCCAGGTGTGAGCCACTGGCATCTGGCCTATTGTTTTTGCCAGTGCTGGGGCTTGAACTTAGGGCCTGGGTACTGTCTCCATGCTTCTTTTTCTGAAGGCTAGTGTTCTACCACTTGAGCACACCACAGCTTCTGACTTTTTCTGAGTATGTGGCACTGAGGATTCAAACCCTGGCATTCATGCATGCTGAGCAAGCTCTCTACCACTAAGCCACATTCCCAGTCCCACCCTTACAATATTATCCCTCAACTTGCCTATCCTCAAGGAAAGGCTTCTGAGTATAAATCATCTAAAGAAATCCCTATAGGAAGGTGTTAAAGATAAACAAGACAAAGCTCATATTTGGGAGAGACTCTAAACATGTGAAGACTGTGACAAATGCCTCCATTTAATTATGTATCATGTTTCAACAGTTAATAATTAATGAAAAATGAGTCAATGTCCTAAATTATTGTGTATAATTCTATAATAGATGTGCAAAATGTAATAAATATTATGTGTATAATAATACTAATACAATAAAAATAAGTAAATGAATAAAATATAGAAATACAGAAATACAAAATCAATAATAAAAAAACATAGCTTGTATTAAACATACACATATAATATGTAACATATATTACACATGTACATAAATATTATTTTCCATTATATGGACTTAATTCAGCCACTGGGAACTCTAACCTGAATTTCTTTTCCTCAAGGGCAGTGAGCTTCCCCTTCACCTACGATGCAAAAGAGTTACCTGGATGGTGAGATCTAATCCCAGCAGTGGCAGAAATACAAGCCCCAGTTCCAAGACAGTGACTAAATTATTTTTAATGAAAGCAGTTATGTTTATTCAGTTCCATACTGAACATTTTAAAAACAGCAGTGTATAATTTTGTATATCTATTCAGACATCCTTCCCTTACCTGCAAAGTGCTTCTCCGAGCTCTAAATTGTTTCCTTTTTTGTGCATTTTTTTGTTGTAAAAATGTGGTATAGAGGGGTTACAGTTACATGAGCAAAGTAATGAGTACATTTACTACTGAGCATTGCTGCCTCCTCCTTTGTTTTCCCCTTGCCATCCCTTCCCTCCCACCTCCACAGCTATGCCCCCACCCCAAGCTGAGGTCAGTGACTTAATTTTTGTTTTTTATTTTTGGCTTGGCACAGGATTTGAACTCAAGTAGTAGAAACTCTGCACCTTCCCTCACATTGCTACAGATTTACCAATATCCTGAGTTCAAATCCCAGGTTAGGAAAGAAAACTGGCAGAAATTCCAAACCAGGGGGATTTTTTTCAATTTAGTTAAATAAATTATTTATTTATTTATTCTTTTTTTTTTTTTTTTGCCAACCATGGAGATTGAACTCAGGTCGTGGCAACTCTACCTCAGCTTCAATTGCCTTAGACTGGGCTGCAGCCTCTCACCCATAGTCGATCCTGGGATCCTAGGCCCAGAGCTTGCAGGAAGAAAAAAGTGGGACAGCACAAAAAGTGGCGAGCTGCAGGGGACTGGGGGTTTTACGTTATTTTTTTCTTTGCAGGGTGACCATCCTGATTCTGAATGACGTGGCTGCAAAGTGGAGCTGAACTGCTATAATGCTATTCCTGAAGGCTGGTGGGCTACCAGGAAAGCCATAGGCCAACCTGTCAACATAGGCCCTGGATTAAAAATCTAAGTCCTGACACCTACCAATGGCAGAACATCACAAGAGACTCGTTCCTATGCATAGGAATACTGATTGAAAGAGTCCTTCATGCATCAGTCGAGTCTAAAAGTGGATGTAATAATCCTAGGATGCTGATTGATTTTAATTGATAGTTTATTAAGGATGGAAAGAATAATATTACTTCAAAGACAATATAATAAATACCTAAGAGTTGGTAGGAATGTAGTAGGCGTCATTCAGTCAGATAGATGGCTCTGGCACTCTTTACGAATATGTATTAATTGTTTAACACCATTTGCCAATCTATGTATCACTGTTTTGGCCAAACCTGGGGCTCCATCTCAATGCCTGGGAACCACCTCACAGCTTCATTGGCCAGAGGCTACTGTGTTCCCTCTTACCCATTCATGAATTGGGCCTGCTAGGCCCCAAGTTCGGATCCCAGCACTGCCAAAAATTTAATCTTGGAGTAAGAAGCCGAGTGTGACACATGCTTTCCTTTTCTGAGAGAGTCCTGGGTTTTAGGCATGATAGCGAACACATCTACAAATCTAGATGCTATGTGATAGGAAGTAAACAATGTAATAAATGGGATAGGGGTCAAAAGAGTCAATAAAATAAATGGTAAATAAATGATTAAAACAAGAAATGAAATGAATAACCATACCAAACATGATATTGTCTGACTATATGGAAGTATAAATCCTGTCTTTAAAATGTAAATAAAATGTATACAAGGAGTATGTTTTGCAGGACTGAGGTTTGAATTCAGGCCTAGGGAACAGGACTGACTTCTTTGGCTTCAAATATGATATGCTTTCCTCTAGCCTGACAGTGCTACTATTTACCCAGATCTTGAGTTCAAATCCCAGGCCTGGCAGAAAAAATGGCACGAATTGCAAAACAGGGAGATAAATAATTGTTTTTTAATTTCTAAATTGTTTTAATTTTTTAATTGTTGTAATTTTTTTAATTTAATTTTTTTGTTTGTTTTTGGCAATGCACATGGCTTGAACTCAGATCGTGACAGCTCTGTCTCAGCTTCCATCACACTAGCCTGGGTTGCAGCCTCCAGAACCAAAGCTGATCCTGGAATCTTAAGACCCGATGTCTGACAGGAAAACAAAATGAAAATGACACTAAAACAAGCAGCAAGCCACACATGGTAGGCAGTTTATTGGCTTTGATTCCTTGCATGGTGACCATCCTAGGTCTGAATGGCATGGATGCCACGCACAGGTGACCTGTCATTGCTGAAGACTGGCAGACTGTCAGGAAAGCCATAGACCAACCCCGCAACACAGTCCCTGAGTTCAAATCCTGGTCCTGACACCTACCATTGGCAGGAGATCCCAAGAGACTCCTGCTTGTGCATAGAAATTCCGATGGAATGGTATCCAACTCATGATTGAATAGTTCATGCAGCGGTCTAGACTCAAATTAGACGCAATAATCCTAGGAAGCTGATTGAACTTAATGAATGGTTAATTAGGCATGAAAAGAATAATATTCCTTCAATGGAGGCATAATAACTACCTAAGACTTGGTAGGAACGAAGCAGAGGTCATTGAATACTAGATACACGGCTCTGGCACTCTGTACTAATACGTATTTATTGGTGTACTACCACCTGCCTATCTATGTAGGGCTATTTTGGCCACGCCTGGGGCTTGATCTCAAAGCCTGCCAAAAATTTCCTCCTGGAGTAAGAAGCCAAGTGTGACACCTGTTATCCTTTTCTGTGAGAGTGTGGGGTGTCAGGCATGATGGAGAACAAGTCTACAAATCTAAATGCTATGTGATAGGGTGTAAACAATGTAATACATGGTTAGGTGTCATCACAGTCAATAAAATAAACGGTAAATAAATGAATAAGACAAAAAGTACAATGAATAATATACACCAAACATGATATAGACTGAGCACTTGTCTGGAAGTTCAACCCTATCTTTAAAATACATGTAAGGACTATGTTTTCCAGGGTTGGGGCCTGAATTCAGGCCTAGGGAAGAGGCCTGACTTTCTGATCTTCAAGCATAGAGAGCTTCCCCTTCCCCCAGAGTGCAACAGAGTTACCCAGACCCCGAGTTCAAATCCCAGGCCTTGCATACGAAAAATAGCACACATTCCAAGCCATTGAGCTTCATTAGCTTTTTTCATATTTTTTAAAGTTCACTTTAAAGTTCACCTTTATTTCATACATTTTGATTTTATAACATGAGAGTTTTTCAAAAAGGGGTTTAAACACTTATATTTCAGCATAGCACATTGATGTTTCCCTTTTGACCATTTGCCATGAAGAGTGAGAATGAAAATGAGTACATCATTCCTCCCTAGAGGGACAGTTGATGTTATTTCTATTTAGAGTTATTTCCATAACTATAAACTCTCTGCAATTGCATCGTGTGAGTTTTCCTCAGTGCCTACCAAAAAATACACTAGTTGAGTTCTCATACCACAAAAGGTTGGGTTTCTGAATAAAAACTCACTTCTGTGAGGACAGTAGGTACTTGTAAGCATTTTGGGAATAAAGTGAATTGTAAAATGAAAAACAAAAACATTGGGACTGGGATGTAGCTCAGTAGTGGAGTACTTGCCTAAAGAGCATAAGACCCTGGAAGAAAAGGAAGGCAAGTTTCCTCAAGCTCAGAAGGTTAGAATTTTATGATCTCTATGAACAAACTTCTTTCTTCTTTTTTTTTTTGTCGGTGGTGGGGCATGAACTTTGAGCTTGGCTGCCCACCTTCAGCTCTTCAACTCATGGCAAGTGCTCTACCGCTTGAGCCACAGTGCCGTTTTCGGTTTATTGGAGATAAGGGTCTCACGGACTTTCCTGCCCAGGCTGGCTTTGAACCACCATCCTCATATCTCAGCCTCCTAAGTAGCTAGGATTATAGCCATGAGCCACTGTTGCCTGGTGCATGAACAAACTTCTTAAAGATTGATTCTGAGGAAAGAAACTTGGAATGCACTTTTAATAGAAATAATTTATAATGGCATGGGTAAGGCACTAATTCAGAAGTATTTATTCATTGGCTGCTTTCTTAGTTTATTTAAAGATATATATATATATATATGTATACATACATTTTAATATATCTACATATATATTATTAAAACATAGCTTTGAAGTGTACCTAAAAGCATATGTGCTCATGTAAAGTTATATAACTGCACAAGCTTGATTTTTTATTTTCAGTTTGTTGGTACCATAAATTAGGTGGGATGTGTGTACTGTTGTTTTGTTCTCTGTTTTTGGAGGATTTCTCTCTGCTTTCTTCCCCTACTCCCCTCTCTCTGCACTTGAATTGAGCTTGCTCTTTCTTGGCTTGATTGTTCATAGCTGATTTTCTACCACTTCAGCCATACCTGTAGACTGGCTTTTTGCCAGTTAATTGGAGATGTCATCTCTCAGGCTTTTCTGCCTGACTTGGCTTTGAAACTTCATCTTCCAGTTCTTACATCTTGAGTAGCTGGGATTAAAGATATGAGCCACTGGGGTGTCTAGGGATGAATTTGACTTTGGTTGATGGATTCTTTCTGTTTTTCTAAGCATGGGATCATCTACTATAGAATTTCTGTGAATGTCCTGGGTCTGAAGTAAGATATATAATACATATGCTAATCTGTATAGTTCCCATAAGATGTAATCAATTTAATACATGTTATAAGTGTAATAATAGTCAATATAAATAATGAATGAACGAATAGTGCAAAAAATAAAATAAATACATAGTAAAATAATGTGCGGTAAACATAAGTATGTAGATACTAATCATTATTTCAAATGTGGATGAATATTACTTTAACAGGGCTGGGGATTGAATTCAGGCCTAGGGAACAGGCCTGAATTGTTTGTCTTCAAAGATGGTGAGTTTCCCCATCCCCCACAGTGCATTAGATTTACCCAGACTCTGAGTTCAAATCCCAGGCCTGACAGGAAAAATAAAAGGTATGAATGCCAAGCTGGTGAGCTTCATTAGTATTTTTACAATTTTTTTTTCTTGGGGCTTGAATTCTGGCCTTGGGCGCTGACCCAGGGCTCTTCAGCTCAAAGCGAGTACACTACCGCTTGAGCCACAGCACCACTTCTGGTTTTCTAGTGCTTTATTGGAGATAAGAATCTCATGGGTTTTACAGCCTGGGTTGGATTTGAACCACAATCCTCAGCCTCATGAGTAGCTAGAATTACAGGTGTGAGACACTGGCCCCCGGCTATTTTTAATATTTTAAAATTTTGTTGATTGATTGATTGCCAATCACGGGGCTTGAACTGAGGTTGTGGCAACACTGCCTGAGATTCCATCACCCTAGCCTGGGATTGTGCAGCTTCTGGACCCACAGCGGATCATGGGATGGTACGCCTCGGGGGCTGACAGGAAAACAAAATGAAAATAGCACCGAAAAAAACGGCGATCTGTGGATGGTTGGCGGTTTCTTGGTTTTCCTTCCTTTCATGGTGACCATCCCGGTTCCAAATGACACGGCTGCAACCTGTAGGTTACCTGGCACTGCTGAAGGCTGGCAGGCTGGCAGCGAAGCCATAGGCCAACCTGGACACCTAGGTCGTGAGTTTGTTCCAGGTTACGCCACTTACAAAGGGCTGGGGAGCCTAAGAAACTATTGCCTATCCATAGGAGCACCAGAGTAATGTGAACAATGTCATGGTTGGATGAGTAGTTCATCAATCAGTCTAGCAGAATATTAGACCCAATAATAACAGGACTTGGACTGATTTTAATTCATAGTTTATTATGCACTAAAAGAATGCTATTGATTAAATGGAGTCCTCACTAAAGACCTGAGAATCCGTAGGAGCGTAGTATGCATCATTGAACACTAAATAGACATTTCTGGCCATATGTAAATATCTAAATTTGTATTTATTTGTATACCATTATCTGCATAGAGCATTTTTGCTATTTTGGCCAAACCTGGAACTCGATCCCAGGTCTTGAGATCCACTTGGCACCTGCATGGGCTAGATGCTGCAGTGCTGACACTCACCCCTTCATGAATTGGGCCTCCTAGTCCCTCAGTCAAGGTCCCATCATTGCCAAAAGTTTCTTCCTGGTGTAAGATTCCATGTGTGACACCTGTTTTCCTTTTCTGTGCAAGTGCTGGGTGTCAGGTATGATGTACATATTATGTATGCAAAGCTATATGCTATGGAATAGATTGGAACAAATGTAATAAATGTTATAGGTGTACTCACAGTCCATAATATAAATGCTAAATCAATCAATCAATCAATGATAAAATATAATGAATCACTAGAACAAACACAATTTAAAAAGAATATAGAGATATAATTCAAATATTCAAAATGTCTATAAATGTTATATTTTTCAGTACTGGTGCTTGATTTCAGGTCTAGGGAATAGTTGAGAAGTTCATGCATGATTCGCATAGGAAATGATAGGCAAGATCTTAATTAAGACTGCATGAAGTGTGACAATAATTACATTCAGGAAATCGAAGCATTGGGAAAAATCCAAGAATCGGTAGTCACATGGAAGATAGGATTCCAACACAGCTCGCCACATCTCCTACGCTATACAAACAGGCCTTTATTAGAATACTAATTTCAGCTTATGAATGGAATGAATATGGTGCTCCACCCCCACCCCGGGGCTACATCTCAGGTCCTGGGTATGCTCTAGCTCCTTAGTGGCTCACAGGCTGGTGTGCTCATGTGGACCCATTTGGCAGTTGGTTCTGCTAGGCCCTGAGTTCAACTTCCAGCATTGCCAAAAGGTTCATCCTGATGTGAGATGCCAAACCTTGCAGATGTTTTCCTATCCTATGCAAGTCCTGGGTCACAGCTAGGATCTAGAAAGCATAGGCAACTCTATACCCATGGGAATAGGTTGTCATCCATGTGAGCACAGTTATATATGTCATCCTATACACAATAAAATACACAATACATAGATGAATAAAACACAAAATAAAAAGATTAACTACACTGAAAACAAGTTGCATACCACACCTGTATGTAAATAGAGATCCTATGTTTAAATGAGGTGGGTTTGTCTAGTGCTGGGGCTTCAAGTCAGGTCCAGGACCAGGCCTGACCTTTTATTCTTCAAAGACGGTGAGCTTAACCTTCCCCCACAATGCAACAGAGTTACCCAAACCTGAGTTCAAATCCCAGCTCTCGCAGTAAACTGACACAAATTCTGAGCTAGGGTTCTTCGTTCATAGTTTTTTAATTTTTTTTTTTTTACTAGACCCGGAGCTTGAACTCAAGTCGTGGCAACTCTGCCTCAGCTCTGATCATCCTAGGCTGCAGCCTCTGGATCCACAGCCCGTCCTCGGACCCTAGGACCCTGGGGCTTGCTGGGAAAAAAAAGAAGCCGGGAGGGGAAATAAAGCAGCGGGAAGCTCCACCTGGTGCTCTTATGTTTATTTTCCTTTGCATGGTGACCATTCTGGGTCAGAACATGGCTGCCTGCAGAGTGAAGTTGACCTGGCATGGCTGAAGGCCTGCTGGTTTTCAGGGAAGCCACAGGCTAAACAGACAATGGAGGCCCCGAGGACGAATGAATCCCAGTCAGCCCTGTTACGATGAGAGAATGGCCGGAAATCCTGAGACATTCATTTCCGGACCTAGGAAGAGTCGTGGAATGCAATCAATCTCATCCTTGAATGAGTAGTTCCTGCTTGATGTGAGTAGGAAATGATAGGCAAGACTCATGGGGTATCGATTATTTTTAATGAAGAATTGATGAAGCGTGACCATAATCATCACAGTCATGAAATGGAGGTATCAGGGAAGATCCAAGAATTGGTAGTCACAAGTAGATTTCATCACAGGTGGCCATCTCTCCTACACTATAAAAATATGTACTTATTTGCATACAAACTTGCACTTATAAATGGATAACTATTTCCCACCCCTCCCAATCCCCTCCTCCTAGGGTTTTATCTCAGGTCCTGGGACTGGCCTACCTCCTTATTGGCTTACAGGCTAGTGTGCTCACTTTTACCCATTCACCAATTGGGCCTGCTAGGCTATGGGTTTGAATCCCAGCACTGTCAAAAGATTATCCTGATGTGAGAAGCCCATCAATCCATTTGTTTTCCTGTCCTGAGAAAGACCTGGGTCTCACAGAGGACGGATATTACTACATAGGCAACCCTATACCCAAAGAAATGGGTTGCCATCCATGTCAGCACAGTTATATCTGTCATCATAATCAATAAAATACACATTGCATCCATGAATAAGACACAAAATAAAGAGAACGAGTACACTGAATGCAAGATGTCACCCATCCATGTATGATAATATAGATCCTTATTTAAATTATGAATTCATGACTATATTGATCCCCGCTTCCAGTGCTCAGTCTCAGGACCTGGGTACATCCTAGCTCCATAGTGGCTCACAGGCTGGTGTGCTCAAATTGACCCATTCACCAATTGGGCCTGCTAGGCCCTGAATTCAAATCCCAGCACTGCCAAAAGCTTCACCCTGATGTGAGAAGCGCATCGATCCAACTGTTTTCCTGTCCTGTGAAAGTCCTGGACCTCAGCGAGAATGGCACCTCTATAGCCATGGGAATAATTGTCATCCATGTCAGCACAGATACACCTGTCACCATACTCAATAAAATACACAATACATCCATGAATAACACCCAAAATATAAAAGATAACCACATTGAATGCAAGATGCATACCACACCTGTATGTAAATAGAGACCCTGTGTGTTAATGAGGTGGGCTTGCTATTTTGTCCAGTGCTTGGGCTTCAAATCAAGCCCTGGACCAGGCCTGACATTCTAGTCTTCAAGGATGGTGAGCTTCCCCTTCTCCCACAGTGCAATGGGGTTCCCCAGACCTGAGTTCAAATCCCATCTCTAGCAGTATAACACTGTGAGTTCTTAGCTAGAGTGCTTCCTTCGTAACTTTTTAATTTTTTTTTTTGTCAGACCTGGGACTTGAACTCAAGTCATGGCAACTCTGCCTCAGCTCTGATCATCCTAGGCTGCAGCCTCCTGACCCACAGACCTCGGACCCTAGGATCCCGGGGGTTGCTGGGAAAAAAAAAGCCTCGAGGGGGAATAAAATCAGTGGGAAGTTCCACCTGGCACTTTTACATTTATTTTCCTTTGCATGCTGACCATGCTGGGACCAAACACGGTGGCCTGCAGAGTGAAGGTGTCTTGGTGTGGCTGATGGCCTGTTGGCTATCAGAAGAGCCAGAGGCCGACCCAGCAATGTAGGCCCCAAGTTCGATTCCTGGTCAGCACCCATACATTGAGGGAATGGAAGGAGATCCTGAGATACTCATTTCCAGACCTAGAAAGAGTCATGGAATTCGATGGATCTCATCTTTGAATGAGTAGTTCCTGCTTGATGTGAGTAGGAAATGATAGGCAAGACTCATGGGGTATCGATTATTTTTTAATGAAGAGTTGTTGAAACATGGTCAAAATCATCACAGTCATGAAATGGAGGCATTGGGGAAGATCCAAGAATCATTAGTCACAAGGTAGATTGGATTCCATCACTGGTCGCCATCTCTCCTACTCTATACAAATATGTACTTATTTACATACTACCTTCAGATTTTGAATGGATGACTATTGTGCTCCCTACTATCCCCCCCCACTGCGGGGCTCAATCTCAGGTCCAGGGAACGACCTAGCTCCTTAGTGGCTCACAGGCTGGTGTGCTTACCTGGACCCATATTCGCCTATTGGACCTGCCAGTCCCCCTGTCAGATCCCAGCACTGCCAAAAGATGAATTCTGATGTGAGAAGCCAATCTTTGCAACTGTTTCTCTGTTCTGTGAAAGTCCTGGGTCTCAGCTAGGATGCAGTATGCTATATAGGCAACTCTATATTCATGGGAATCAGTTGCCATCCATGTCAGCACAGTTATAGCTTTCATCATATGTAATAAAATACAAAATACATCCATGACTAAGACACACAATAAAAAGAATAACTACATTGAATGCATGATGCATTCCACATCTCTAAAGAGAGATCCTATGTGTAAAATAGGTGAGCATATGATTTTTGCCAGTGCTGGGGCTTCAGTTCAGGCCCTGGGACTAGGCCTGACCTTGTAGTTTCAAGGATGGTGAGCTTCACCTTCCCCCAGAGTGCAACAAAGTTATCCAGACCTGAGTTGGAATCTCAGAGGTGCAGAAAAATGGTGAGAATTCTAAGCCAGGGTGTGTTATTATTATTATTATTATTATTGCCAAGCAAGGGATTTGAACTCAGTTCATGTCAGCTCTGCCTCAGCTTCGATCACCTGAGACTGGCGAGCTCCCATGGGCCCATAGCTGATCCTGGGATCCTAGGCTCTGAAACTTTGCAGGAAAAAATGTCAGAAAAATGGCAGAAAAAATTTCGCAGGATGGATTTTTTATATTTTCTTTTGCACAGTGACCACCCTGGGTCTGAATTACACAGCTGCAAAGGGTATTGCACCTTGCATTGATGAAGACTAATAGGCTCTCAGGGAAGCCATAGGCCCATGCAGCAACGTAGGCCTTGAGCTTGAATCCTGGCCTTGACACCTACCAGTGGGAGGGATCCCAAGATACTTGTTCCTATGCATGGGAATAACAATGAAATATTAGCAAACTCATGATTGAATTAGAAGTTTCTGCATGTTTTGGTCTAGTCCAAAATTAGATGCAATGATCGGAGGACAATGATTCAGATTAATGAATGGTTTATTAAGTATGAAAAGAATACTATTCCTTCAATGGTGGCATAATAAAGACCTAAGACCGTAGTTGATGTCATTGAATCCTAGGTAGATGTCTCTGGCACTCTGTACAAATATATATTTATTGTTGTTCTACCACCCGTCTATCCATGCATGGCTATTTTGTCCACTCCTGCAGCTTAATCTCAGGGTCTGGAAATGCCCTGGCAGCTTCATTGGCTAGAGGTTGCCATGTTGACACACCCATTCAGGGTCTGAATTGGTCTGCCAGGCACTGAGTTCAGATCCCAGCACTGCCAACAATTGGATCATGGAGTAAGAAGCTGAGTGTGATACCTGTTTCTTTTTTCTCTGAGAGTCCTGGGTGTCACACATGATGGACAACACATTTTCATATCTAGATACTATGTGATGGGTTGTCATCAATATCATAAATGAAATGTGTGTCATCACAGTCAATAAAAAATCTCATATCTAAAATACACTTGGAACTCAAAAAATTAAATCCCCCAACAACAAATCCTCAAAGAAACAATTGCCCAATAAATAAGTGGGCAAAAGAACTAAAGAGAAACTTCTCTGAAGAGGAAAGAAGGATGGCCAATAGACACATGAAGAAATGCTCAACCTCCCTAGCCATAGAAGAAATGCAAATCAAAATAACACTGAGATACCACCTCACCCAGTTAGAATGGCTATAATCAAGAACTCTAATAACAACAGATGCTGGAGGGGATGTGGACAGAAGGGAACTTTACTGCATTGTTGGTGGGAGTGTAAACTTGTTCAACCACTTTGGAAAGTAGTATGGAGGTTCCTCAAAAGACTCCACATAGAGCCGTCCTATGACCCAGCAATCCCATTTTTGGGCATTTACCCAAATGTTTACAAACAAGACCACACTAAAGCTACCAGCACGACTATGTTTATTGCAGCACTATTTACTATAGCTAAGATCTAGAACCAACCCAGATGCCCCTCAGTAGATGAATGGATCAAGAAAATGTGGTATATATACACAATGGAATTCTATGCCTGCATTAGAAAGAATGACATTGCTCCTTTATTAGCAAATGGAAAGACTTAGAAAAAATTATATTAAGTGAAGTAAGCCAGGCCCAAAGAAACATAGGTCTCATGGTTTCCCTTATTTGCAATATCTAGTATATGTCTGAGTCAAGCAGAAAAGGTCAGATAAGGTGATGTTAGGGAAATGAACCCTAAGATATGTGCTCAAATGTTTTTTTTTCTTTCATGTGATTGTTTCTAACACATTTATAAGATTATTTCTTTGTTGCTTTGAATGACCCTCCCCCACAGTATAAGCCCTGCTTTCACTGTATTTGATGTCGGTATAATTTGTGGAGGGGAAGGGGAAAAACAATTCATTTTAATAGGGATACAGGTGGACCCATTGCAACAATGAGATGTAAAAGTCGTTAAGTCGAAAACGAACTTTACAACTTTGGTGTGGGATGGCAGGGGGAGGTGGGAAGGATTGGGTGGGAGCAGAGGGAAGGATGGGAAGGGATGGGAAGAGGAAACAAAGGAGGAGGCTACAATGCTTGATAAGACATGTACTCATTATCTTGCCCATGTAATTGTAACCCCTCTGTACAATATTTTCATAATACTAAAATGGAAAATAAATGAAGAAAACAAAAATACAATAAATAAACACAACAAACAGGACATGGACTGAACATTTATACATAAGTACAAATCATACCTTTACAATGTATATAAATAGAATGTTTCCAGGGCTGGGACTTGAATTCAGGCCTAGGGATCAGGCCTTATTTCTTGTCTTCAAGCTTGGTGAGCTTCCCCTTCATCCACAGTGCTTCAGAGTTACCCAGGTCTTAAGTTCAAATATAAAGGTGGGAAAAACTGCATTAATTGCAAGTTTGGGAGCTTTTTTTTTTTTTTTTTGCTTTTTTTGCCAAGCACGGTCTCGAACTCAGGTCATGGCAACCGTGCCTCATCTTTCATCACCATAGGCTTGGGTGCAGCCGCTGACAACACAGCCTATCATGGGATCCTAGAACTTCAGGCCTTGTGCAAGGGGGTGGGGGAATGCACAGAAAAAAAGTGGCGGGATGGCGTTTTTACATTTTCTTCCTTTGCACTATGGCCATCTGGGTCTGAGTGATCCGGCTCCAAAGGATACTTCACCTTGCATTGCTGAAGGCTTGCAGGCTACTGGGGAAGCCATAATCCCGAACAATGACTGGGCCCAGATTCTGAGTTCAAGGTCCAGGACTGGCAACAAACAGACATACACCACAATCTGTGCAGCCATCTGGCTAAAGCAGGTCTCCCTCTTGTCCCCAACTGGATTGGACAGAGTTTCCAGGTAAAGGAGCTGCTGTCTTCTTGACTGTCCATTCTGTCTGCATCCCAGGATTCCAGGCACACCCCCATTCTTTCATGATTCTTTTTGACCAATGGTATACAAGAATAGTGGCCACGCCCACATTCCATGCTTCCCAGTTACACGTGGATTCCTTCTGTTGGTTGACACCACTACTAGCAGTTGAGCAAGGTAGAGGTGGCTGAGTGGTGAACAAGAGACTCCAGGTGACTTTGAGGTAGAGTAGGAAATGATGTCCTAGTCGGTGAGTGGGAGAATAGAGGATTTCCTAGAGCCTGGGAATGTGGCCAGCCCAACTTTCCCATCCCATTGCTCAGATGTCTGAAACAATAAGAATCAATGAGAGAACTGTGGGCAAGAAACTGCCACAAGAACACCAGCAGTATCCTCCCGACAGACCTGAAATATTCAAGAAAACAAAGAACACGAAAAAGGGAGGGATCCCCAAGACAAACACCACTGGGGAGGCGAATTGAATGGAGAGTCTGGCCAAAGATGATGCCGACCTTGGGCCTTCCCTGCCTTTGGACACAGTCACAGCCACCAGGGCCCAGAGTGTCAAGGGTCCCAATACCACCAAGGATCCACAGAGGTGCTACTGGCATGTGGTACCCACCCTCCACCACAGAAAAGAAGAAACCAGGCACTCTTTGCCAAGATCCAACTACTGAAGCAGGGAAAGCCAGACCTGCAGGGTCAATGGGAGTAAGAGAGGGAGAAGATAGACCAGATACATGCAGCACCAAAAATGGAGGTAGTGATCCACAAGGCACCCATACAGTGGTTGGTTTCAGCAGAAAGCGATTTATAATGTGCACTGGCCCAAGTGCAGCAGGCCACTGATGACAGAGAAAGGGAGCAGGAAGCTCTCACCAGCTGCCTGCAAGCTACAGAGTGGCGTGTGGCAGGGCTGGAGATAGCGGCTTCTGCGGTCACTGCTGCAAAGGAGGAGACCAAAATATTCTTCAAACAGCTGAATGATGTGACCCTTCAGCTCAAGGAAAAGACAAGAAACTTTGTTGACCTGGAGCAAGTGAACACAGAGTTGCAGGAGAGGGTGGAAGTCTGTAGATACAGGGGAGCAACATGAAGAAGAGAATATGCAAGTTCCAACAAGCACTGGAGGGTGTGAGGTACTGAAGATGGAGTTGAAAAACCTGGAGAACTCCCCTATGACCCAGCAATCCCACTTTTGGGCATTTACCCAAATGTTTACAAACAAGACCACACTAAAGCTACCAGCACAACCATGTTTATTGCAGCATTATTTACCATAGCTAAGATATGGAACCAACCCAGATGCCCTTCAGTAGATGAATGGATCAAGAAAATGTGGTATATATACACAATGGAATTCTATGCCTCCATCAGAAAGAATGACATTGCCCCATTTGTTAGGAAATGGAAAGACTTGGAAAAAATTATATTAAGCAAAGTAAGCCAGGCACAAAGAAACACAGGTCCCATGGTTTCCCTTATTTGCAATATCTAGTATATGTATGTGTCAAGTGGAAAAAGTCAGATAATGTGATTTTAGGAAAATCAATCCTTAGATAGGTATTTTAATGTTTTTTTTCTTTCATGCATGTGTTTCTAACGCATTTATAAGATTATTTCTTTGTTGCTTTGTATGTCCCTCCCCCACAGTATAACCCCCGCTTTCAATATATTTGATGTCAGTATAACTTGTGGAGGAGATGGGGAAAAACAAGTCGTTTAAGGATTCAGGTGGACCTGTTGCAACAATGAGAAGTACAAACTGTAATGTCAAAAAGGAGCTTTACAATGTCGGTGGGGGGGAAGCTGGGGAAGGATTGGGTGGGGATTGAGGGGGGAGGCTGGGAAGGGAGGTGAAGGGTAAACAAAGGAGGAGGCTGCAATGCTTGATAAGAAATGTATGCATTAACTTACCCATGTAATTGTAACCCCTCTGTACAGTCTGTTCACAAATAAAATAAAATTAAAAAAAAAATAGAAAAACCTTCAGGAACAACTTCACATCCAGGTCCAGGAAAACCAGTCTCCGTCTTCAGAACATGGAGCAGCAGGAACAAAGGCAGAGTTCGGAGGAGAAAGCCTAGGATCAGCAGGAGATCCCTGAGACCCCACGATGAGCATGTGTGTGGGATGGACAACCAGAGGAAAAGCTGGCCCTGCTGTGGGACGCTCTCCACAGGGTGAGCAGTGAGAAGGAGGAGTTCACCAGCATCCTGGACTCAGAGCTGCAGATGAAGAAAGATCTGTGGGAACAGTTGAATTGCTCAGAAAAGAAGATAGAGAAATGGATAGTGGTGACTGAGAGAGCCAAGCAGCTCAGGAGCAGCAGGAGCAGTCCCTGGGCCAGTGCAGGAGTTCAGAGCCTCCTGTGAATGGCACATTGCCTCCAATGAGCGACTGTGGTCTGAGAAGGAGGTCCTGCAGCAGCACTTAGAGAGGCAGACCCAGCTGCTGGAGCAGCTGAAGCAAGTGCAGGGCTCAACAAACTGGAGGGACCAGGTGGTGTCCTCGAAGTGGCAGGACACTCTCAAGTGCCTGGAAGCCACCAGATCACAGGAGGAGTGCCTGCAGGTCCAGCTAAGCTTCCTGGCTTACCCTGGGAAGGGGAAGGCATGAGCCCTGGATAAGCAAAAGGTAATGAGGTGAATCCCCCCACCCCCATGTGACCACCAGAGAGGATGGAGATGTTCCCCAGACCAAGAGTGACATGGCTCTGAGAGTGTTCTTGGAGGATGAGATCCACAGGAGGAAACTCCTGACACAAGAATGGCGGGCCAGCTGCAGGTACTCCCTGACCAACCTAGCAGCTCAGTGCCAGACTGAGCTGGAGCCACAGGCCTTCAGCCCCATGAGCTGCCACCACAGCATGCGTGGGATTGGGAAGTGAGTCACGAGCATCTGAGAAGAAAATCTGCTTCGTCCATGACCTGCCTGATGAGGTGGACTTCCAGAGTCCAGCAGGTGAGCTCCACCATTGATGCAGCCAGCTGTCAGCACACATCCAAACTATCAAGGAGTCCCTCATGGTGTGTAAAGAGCAGATGTTGGTCCTGAATGAGCTGTGTTGGGACAAAGCCCAGTGCATGCACTGGCTGTCCCAGGAGAAGATCGAGAAGAGGAGAGTTTTGCGGAGCTGCTGTCACTCCTCACCAGGGAAGGCACAGACAGCAGTCTCCAGATGCCAGCACAGGCTGAGCCTCCCACCCTCCTCCCCAACACTGCTTCAGAAGCAACTTGAAGACAGCATGGAGACTGCCAGAGGAGAGGTCAGGGTTCCCGACCCCATAGGGGACTCTTTCAAGGAGTATGTCCTGCCCCAGATGCCCCACATCCAGATCCACCCACAACTCCCAGGCTCAGGGTAGGAGTGCTCCCTCACTTTCTCCTGTAGATTGATGCGGATGATGACTCTCTATGTGACATACTGACTCTCAAAAGCCTTGGCAGCCACCAGAAGTAGGTGACCAAGTGGCTTTCTCTCAGACCTCCATCTGCCGGGCAACGGGAAGGTTAAACTGGGGGTAGGGTAGGGCAGAGGCTGAAGGGAGTTGGCCCAAACTCAAGGGGCATCTAATGGCCCATTGGTGGCCAGGAAAGAGGTCTATGTTTTGCTTATCACAAAGAATAAATTGTTTT
The DNA here is from genome assembly GCF_019054845.1 of Dipodomys spectabilis. Taxonomy (NCBI): domain Eukaryota; kingdom Metazoa; phylum Chordata; class Mammalia; order Rodentia; family Heteromyidae; genus Dipodomys; species Dipodomys spectabilis. Next base: position 480,599 of record NW_024870959.1, read on the forward strand.
CAAAGCAAACAACAACAACAACAAAAAGCCTAAAAACAAAGATTTGTTCTTCCAGCCCTGGGGCTTGAACTCAGGGCCTGGCCACTGTCCCTTAGCTCTTTTTGATCAAGGCTATCCCCTCAACCCCTTCCAGCTTTTTCTGTGTGGAATAGAACCAAGGACTTCAGGCATGCTAGGCGAACACTCTACCACTGAGCCACATTCTCAGCTAGGATGATTTTTCCCCCTCCCAAACCCATATGGCCATTCCTCAGATAAATAGGAAGTAGGGGCTAGGATGAATATGAAGCACAAGTCTGGTTCACTTCGCCCCCTCTTCCCACATCCTGAGTTGAAGTTTCTCTTCTATCATATAGGGATGAGAGGAGGAGAGGGGAGTCCCAAGAGAGTACCAACAACCGTGGCCCCCTGAGTCCCACATCCTACCCCACACAAGTGGTCCTCCAGATTGTGATCTTACCTGACTCAATGTGAAGTCTACACTGTCTCCCCACCACTGCAAGGCTCAGGATGAAATAAAAGTCAGCCCAGGCCTCAGCCCACACCCAAAGTGGAAGCTCCTAGTCCCAGACCTACTTCCACCTCTGACTGCCCCTAGTTAGGCCAGACCCACCACTCACCACTATGTTGGTGGTGATGACCTCATGGATGCATTCCAGGAAGAAGATCTATGGCAAAGAGCAGAAGCAGCATGGTGAGCAGGGCAGAAGGATGTGGGGTGGTTGCTCTGGGATCTTCCTTGGAGCCCTCCCATCCAGCCAGACCCATGCTGACCCAAAGCACGGACAAGGCCAGCTGGTGAGACGAGATGGAGAAGCACAAGACTAAAGGAGGTACTGCTTTGTCTTGGAGGACTTGATTAATTCCAATTATAATTAATTCCAATTATATTTGGCCCATGCAAATCTCAAAGACAGCATGCAATGCCTCCCTGTGTTGTTTTTGGCCGTAAGCACTGTCCCTGAGCTCTTTTTCTCAAGGCTGGCACTCTACCACTTGAGCCACAATGCCACTTTTGTTTTCTAATGGTTCATCGATAAGAGTCTCATACACTGTCCTGCCCAGACTCGCTTGCCACCGTGATTCTCCAGATCGCAGCTTCCTGAGTAGCTAGGAAGACAGGCATGAGCCACCTTTTGAAGGCATCTTGGCAAGTCTGTAAAGAAGTTCCTAAGGGCCTGGATAGACCATGACCCAATCAAGGTGCTGGGATGGGGGAAGGTTGACCTTCTAGCCATTCTGTTCCCCCAAAATTGAAGATGCCAGGTGACGTTGTATGCACCAAACACCTAGGCCAGCAGCCACCAGGCTTAGTGGGGGAAAAAGTAGAGAATACCCAAAGACTGCAGTGTAGAAATCTCTGATTTTGCATGCATGTGGTGTGTGTGTTTGTGTGTGTGTGTGTGTGTGTGTGGGTGTGTGTGTGTGTGTCTGTGTGAACTCAGGGCCTAGGCTCTATCCCTGAGTTTTCTAGCTCAAAACTAGTGCTGTGCCACTTGAGTCACAGCCCCACTTGCTTTTTGATGGTTAATTGTAGGTAAGAAGAGTCTCAAGGACTTTCCTGTCCAGAGTGGCTTTGAATCATGAATGGGGCCCCAGGGAAGCAAGAGTAAACACAACTCTCAAGTACAATCCCTATGGTGGGCCACTCCTGCCCCCTGGTGGCCACACGCGGAACATGCGGTCCCATGCCATTATCCTCTAGAGTTCAATTTGGGCAAGTTACTAGGGCCAAGCTGACATTTGCTCACCCTCCTTGCTGATGCCAGAGCAGGTCTGTTCTACCCTAGGCCAAGAGAGCTCCAGGAGGCCCAGCTTTCCAGGGACACAGGGAAGGGAGAGGTCAGCTCCAGGCTGAGCTAAGAGCCTTTGCCCACAGATACCCCAACTTGGCCTTACTTATCACCATAAGACCTGGCAAAGAACAACCCAAAAAAACAAAATTGGAGCTGTGCCTCCAAGTGGTAGAGCTCTAGCATTGAACCAAAGAGCTCAGGGACAGGGCCCCCAAGCTTTGAGTTCAAGACCCCCAGCTGACTTACCCCATAAAACACAGCTTGTCTAAATGTGAACTAGTAGGATTTGTGAAGTGTTTCTTAAGAATGGTGATACTGAAGAAAGCACCCTAATTCTAATGACAGCTGAACTTGTAACATACAGCTATGTGCTGAGTCCTTCACAGGGCGCTATTTACAGGGTCCTTCCCTCATGGGGGTTTTGTGCTGAGTCCTCAAAAAGGTGCTGTTTGCTGAGTCATCCCAAAGGGTGCTATGTGCTGAGTCCCTGAGAAGAGTGGGCCATCCTGGGTTGTGGTTTTTTTTTTCATATTTTTTTTGGTCCGGTCATGGGTCCTGAACTCTGGGCCTGGGTGCTGTCCCTCAGCTCTTCAGCTCAAGGCTACAGTGCCACTTCTGGCTTTTTTCTTTTTGCTTATGTGGTGCTGAGGTATCGAACCCAGGGCCTCAGGCATGCAAGGCAAGTGCTTTACCACTGAGCCACCTTCCCAGCTCCATCCATCCTGGGTTTTTTAAAGGGTGCTTTGTGCTGAGTCCATTACACAACGTATTGTATGCTGAGTCCTTCAAAACGTGTGGTGTGCTAATGCATCCTAAAGGGTCCTGCTATGTGTGAGCCCTTGAGAAGAGAGGGATGAGGTGTATTTTGAGTGCTGTGTGCCAAGTCCTTTACACAGGGTGCTCTGTACTGTCCTTCAAATGGTGCTGTGTGCTGAGAGCTCCCACAGTGTGGTATATGCTGAGTCCTTCAAAATTGTTCTGTGTGCTGAGTTTATCCAAGGAAGCTGTGCACTGGGTGTTTTACACAGCGTGCTTCAACACAGGGTGTGATGAGTCCCTGGGAAAGAGTGCTATGTGCTGAGTGTTTCAAAGCGGCCATGCACTGAGTCCTTTACACTGTGGGCTATAGACTCCCTCCTTCAAAGGGTGCTGTGTGCTGAGTACTCTACCGAGCATACTACATGCTGAGTCCTTCAAAGGGAGCTGTGTGCTGAGTCATTTACACAGGGTGCTTTGTGCTGATTTTGGAAGTGTGCTGTGTGCTGAGTCATCCCAAAGGGTGCTTTGTTCTGAGTCCTTGAGAGGTGGTTATCCACAACACACACACACAAACACAAACACACATACACACACGAGTGTCACCATGCACCTGCTTGGTGTGTGGAGTGGAGGGGGATGGAGGAGAGTCTCCTCCAGCGGTGGGGCTGAGGGGAGATTCGATCACCTGGGCCGGTACTGGGGGTGGGGGGTAGTGCTTAGCTGAGGTAAGGCTGCAATTGCCATGGTCTAGAAGCCTCAGGGCCCAGTCAGGGCTGCAATTGTGGCCAGGAGTGGGGGGCGGGGACCAGGAGCACACTTTGGTGGCAGCAATGGCCAGGGTCCCAAGGGGGCAGAGGTGTGTGTACAGCAGGGGCGGGGTGACCCAGGAGAGGAGTGTAGGGCCCAGGGAGAGCTGGGAGAAGAGCGAGCACGAGCACTAGCAGGAGCACAAGCACCAGTGGAAATGGCTTCAGTGGCTGGCTGCTGCTGGGATCATAGCATGGGTCCTTGCCGGGAGCGCAGAGCATGCGGAGCCTGCACGGCAGGCACATCGCCACACGCAGCCCCTCGGAGGCGCCCAGCCATGGTGGCCCTGAGTCTGAGGTCCCGGTGCGGGGAGCACGGCAGAGGCAGTGGCTGCTGAGGCAGTGGCGGCCACAGGTTAGGAGGCCGCTGAGGCTGCGGTGGTGGCTGAGGAGGAGCAGAGACTGTGCGCAGCTCCACCATGCGCCCCTGCTGTGTTTCAAATATGGCGCTGCTGGCTGGGAACCGCGGAGTCTCTAGCAGTCACCTGGCACAGCTGTTGCGCCCCTGGCCTGCTTGTGGCCCTGACTTGGTTCCGGCCCTTGGTCCTCAGAGGGCGCGCACCCGGAGTCACAGCCTACAGCTTCTCCCAGCAGCACACGTGAGTGGCCGACCTGCGCTCACACACCCCACAACCCCCCCTGTAAACGCCGTCCCCCACTCTACCCTTCCTCCCCACCCTCGCGGACCTGGACCCTTGACTCTTGCCTCCCCCATGCCCCACAGTCTGTCCTGGCTCTGCTACAAATGCACCCCAAGGGTGGGGGGTGGAGGTGGGTGTCCACCCGGGGATCCCACCCTCATCCCTAGTGGCCAGTGTTCCAGGAAAAGGGGAGCTGCAGGGATAGGGAGGTGGGGCACCACAGAGCCCCTGGCATGGAGCAGTGGGAACCACACAGCTGTGCATCTGCACCCTTCCTCTCCCTGGTGGGAACCTGGTGGCTTTAGTCAGAGGTGGGGAGCAGCAAGCCACACCTGCCTTCTTGGTTCTTTTCCCTTTTGCTGGGCAGGGGGGTGTTGGATGCAGAAGATAGGCCCCCGTTGTTGTGTGAGCCCTTGTCTCTTTGCTCAGTCACTCTTTCACCTGAGGACATTCCCAGAAGAGCCCACTAGAGAGGTGATGGCACTGGGGTCAGATAGAAGGTGGATATTTGGGAGAAAAACACTCCCCCTCTGACACACATACAACCGGCCTGTACCCCCAACCCCAGCTGTCAACAATTCTGACTGGGTGATCACATTTCCCACTTCTGCCAGCTTCTCCTAGTGCTCCCAGTCCATCTGGTCTCCTTGTCCTCCCCAAGAATTTGCCAAGTTGCCCAGAAGTATGTAGGAGGGAAGTAGGGAGTCCAACCATGTATACAGCCTTTAGGACCCCATCAAAGTCCATAAAAAAAAACCCACCCCAGGTCAGACACCTTTCTGGAGGCACCTGCTTTGTTTTCTGTCCAGGCTCTGAGAAGCCATGTGTCTTGGGACTCCATCACCCAGTGTCCAGGCCTAGGGTTTTGGTGAATGGGGAGTCAAGGCTGGTTGTTCCCAATGGGAAGGGTCTGGCCCTGGAGAAAGGGGGAGGCAGGGTGGTTCTGCATTATTAGAGCATTGTTCCCCTTGGGTGAGATCCCTTGGTTCTGACTAGGGAACCCCTGTGCTCCAGCTAGTACATTGCCCAGATGAGAAACCAACAAACTCAGGAGAGACACTGCTCTGAATCTGTGTGTGTGTGTGTGTGTGTGTGTGTGTGTGTGTGTGTGTGTATGTGTGTGAGAGAGAGAGAGAAAGAGAGAGAGTGAGAGAGAGAGAGAGAGAGATCATCTTTCTCATTGTACAGTCACCATGTCTAAAAAGAGCAAAAGCATTTTATTTGTGTGTATGTGTGTATTTGTTGTTCTTTTTTCATTAATGCCCAGTATGAGCTCAGCCATAATTTTTGTTTTCTCTTTCACAGTGTCATGGCTCCTTTAGAGAAGGTTTCAGTAGATGTTCCTTTCCACCTCTTTCTTCCCCTTTCCTGCAGCCCACAGTAGCTGCTGGACCTGCGTGGGTCTCCCCTAGGAGGCCTGTGTGAACCGCAGACCAGAGTGGACACCTGCCCTTCTGTCTTTAGCCAGAAGGCTCATGAGGCTACTGTGACCACAGCCGCACTCTTCCATCCAGACAGTCTGCTCTAGTGTGTATAGTTGGAGCTAATTCAAGGTTGGGAATGAGTCTGCCAAACAAAAATAGGCAACGAGATGGGAGGTAGTAGGGCAGGGGCTGTGAATCTAGGAGGGTCTGGGAAGTGACGAACGGTGTGACATAGCAGATGGTTCACCACGACTGAGGATGAGAGGGGAATCTTACCCAGGGTATTGATGGTGTAAGTGGGCATCTGGGCAGGAGGCTCCGGGCCCCCAATGGTGGCCCCCAAATGGGGACAGTGCACTGGTGGGTAGTCCTCCCTGGAGTCGTGCAGACTCCAATCTGTGTCCCTCCTGGGCTGTTTCCAGCTGGGCAATGGTAGGCAAGTATGTTCCCCCTGTTGGAGCCTACTTGGGATCAGGACATGGCAATTAGCTAGGGCTCTCTGAATGCCATTTTCTGTAACCTGCTGTAGGCTGTCTGGAAAGAAAAGGGGACCACTGACTTTGGAACCCTTTAAGTTTGATTGGGACAAGTTGAAATGCCAGCTTTTCCAGGGTTTTTTCCTTGAAGCTGGTAATTTCTACTAATGCTTGGGATTCTGGGTCAAATGAGATGGACCATTTCAGCCACCAAACAATGACATTCAAGCAGCACAAGCAGAGTTCCTAAGCCAGATGGTTTCGTACTATGAACGTTGTGCCTTGACTGCCTTTCGCCAGCAGCTGCCGATTCTCCTCTGGCTCTCTCTAGGGTGATCACTACAGTCGAGGATGTTGTGGGGAGCAGAGATTGTGACCTTGCCATCTGCAGCCTGATCACTGTGAGCAGAGACAATTCCCAGAACCTGTACTGGACTCTGGGAGATTCAGAGACCCAGGATGCCTCAGGGATCCTTTTCTGCAACATGAAAATTGGGGGCCGGTTTTGGTGGACCATCCTGTCTGGCCCTAGGGAGTGCAGAGGAGGCCCCTTGAGCCAGGCTATCGCCTCACGACAACCTCGTTCACAGCTGAGTGGGGAATGGAGTGCCACAGAGCTGGTCAGTGGCTGGACAGAGATTTTTGAGAAGATAGGCATCCCAGAGGCACCAGAATACAGTGAGTACATCATGTCTCACGTCCTTGGAACCAAAACAGTTAAGTGCGGTGGCACCAGGAGGGTGGGAAGACGGAGGAGGGAGAACTGTGGGAGAGCTACATCAGGCTTTACCCCCACCCGGGATGCATCCCTGAGTTGGATGGGACTTTTCTATAGTATTGTCATAGACAGATGCTCATCTATTTATCTAACAAAACGTTACAGTGTGTGCCAGTTCCTGGGGGGGAGAAAGTGGGGGTCATACACGATGAAAGGTTCCAGTGCTGGTTCCACAGCACATGAAGAAATCTTGGTTTGAGCTGGATGCTGGTGCCTCACACCTGTCATCCTAGCTACTTAGGAGGCTGAGATAGGAGGATTGAGGCTTAAGTCCCTGGCAGAAAAGCCTGTAAGACTCTTATCTCCAACTGACTACCAAAAAGAAAATGCCAGAAGTGGATGAGTAGCTCAAGCTCTAGACTGTTGGCCTTGAGTACAAAAGCTCAGGGACAGCACCCAGGCTCTGAGTCCATGCCCAGGAGTGACACAAAGAAAGGAAAGAGAAAGAGAAGAGGGAAGGATGGAGGGAGAAAAGGAGGAAAGGAAGGAAGAAGGGAGCATGCAAGTCTTGGTTTGGAGTCCCTGGATCAAGGGAGCCAACCATTCACAATCTCAGTGGGGACAGTTTCAGAGCCTAAACCTAGTGTGTAGGACCAAGCCACTGACCCATTCATGACATCAGCAACTTCATGACATTCAAATCTGAGTGGTCGCTGACTGCAGAGGGAAGCAGCCTCGGGTAGACCCTAGGGCTCAGGGTGGGTCACAGAATTTCAATCTCCCCTGGCTCATGGAGCTTATTTTCTGGTCAGATAAGAAGAAACTGTCCAAAGGCTTAGCGAGGTATAGGGTGAGGGAGTGGCAAGAGGTGGGGTGGCAAGGGATAAGCAGGAAGATGAAGAGGGAGGACAATCCCAGATCCAGTGTCTCAGGCCATTGGAGCCATGACCTCAACTGACAACCTAGACTATCAGTGATAGAATCTTCAACCCAGCCACATGGCTATTAAAAGTCCTGGCACTCTGGGTTCACTGTTGACAACCTGGCTGTCATCCACTGTAGGATGCCTGTGCAGTACATCCTTGGGAACTGGCACTTTTTCTGGTTCAATCTGAAGATGACACCCCCAGTGTTCATTCCTCAACCAGAGACAGAGGTAAGCGTGCCACTGGAACAGGACACCCAGGAAATGAGAGCAAGAGTCAGACCCGTGTTGCCCCCAGACTTCATCTAGGGGACTCTAGAGCCCCGTGACTGCCATCCTCAGAGGTAGAGGTGGGTCTCTTTGCTGGCTCAGCCTTTAGTCTAGATGGCAGATGTGGGAGGGGCCGACTGAAGGTCCAGGCTAGTGGGAAAACAGGAGGCACTGGGCTGGGAGCAGGGTTGTTTCTTTGAGGATACTCAAACCCAGGAATATTACTGAGATGGATCAGCCCTTTTCTCCTCCCTGAGAGAGAGGGACCTAGAGCCCTCCAGTCTGCATCCCTTGGCTGAGAAATTCATTCATTCCCATATCCTTTGTTTGGATAACTAGATCTCACCTGACTGCCCAGTGTCAAGGTAGGACAGTGAGAGATCTTGAGTCCTTGATGAGGTCATGGGATCCTCAGTATGAGATTGTACTTGAATGTCCTGACTTGGTGCATGGTCAGTCCCATCTCAGCCTGCCATGATCTAGGACATAGAATCTAGAGAATCAGAGCAGGATGGGGTCTATTCTGTGAGTCTTGAGTATTATGTGTGAGCTTTGAGCTCCCGTGAACTCACCCGCTTCCTTTTTTTGGGTGGCTCTATGCTAGTAAAAGCTTAAAGCTAGGGCCTGGGTCCCATCCCTTGTTTCATGCTCACAGCTAGCACTCTACCATTTGAGTCACAGCTCCACTTGCAAAGTTTTTGGGTGTTTAATTGCATATAAGAGTTCTGAATGATTTGCTGCCAAGGGTTGCATCCAACTGCAGTCCTCAGATCTCAGTCTCCTGAGGGGATAGGATGACAGACATAGAAAAGCCTCTTTGGCCGGGTGCCAGTAGCTCATGGCTGTCATCCTAAGTACTCAGGAGCTGAATCTTAGGATCACGGTTCAAATCCAGCTTGGGCAGGAAAGACCCTCAGACTCTTCTCTCCAATAAAGCACCAGAAAATCAGAAGTGGTGCTGTGGCTCAAGTAGTAGAGTGCTGGACTTGAGCTGAAGAGCTCAGGGATAGCACCCAGGCCCAGGGTTCAAGCCCTACAATCAACAAAAAGAAACAAAGTAAAACATCTTTGCCTGCAAAGGACGGTGGAGGTGTGTTTGTGTGCATGTGTGTGTGGGGGGGTGGTGGTGGTAGTAGACATTTAGTGCCCTGCTCAGTCATCATTTTAGATGGATTGTCCCAAACTCTTATTTCACGGCAGCCTATTCTTGACCACAGGTGAAGCTCTGGGTTGGATGTCGACCATCGGATCTCAGTCTCCTCATGGGAAAGTTGTGAGTAAATAAGGGACTAATACAGAGGGATCTCTAGAGCAGGGCCAGGCACAGAAGGAGTAGGTGTCAGATACAGTTCTCAAAATTCTGTGAGCATGAGTCATGGAGAAGCCAGGTGACCTGCTCATGACCCCCACTTGACAGGAATCTTGGCCTGATATCTCTGCCATGCTTCCTAGGACAGTGGGTGTTATTCAGTCCACTTCTTGTGGTGGGAAGTCCACTTCTTGTCATTTGTGGGGATTGAATTCTGGGCCTGCCTGATTGCTATCCCTGAGCTCCTCAGAACAAGGCTAGTACTCTACCCCTGAGCCACAGCATCACTTCTGGTTTTCTGTTGGTTCTTTGAGGATAAGAGTCTCACAGACATTCCTCCCGAGCCAGCTATGAACCACGATCTTCACATCTCAGCCTCCTGTGTAGGTAGGATTATAGGTCTGAGCAACCGGCACCTGGCTTAAGTGTAATTCTGGCCCTCTGTCTCTCTCTCTCTCTCACTCTCTGTCTCTCTGTCTCTGTCTCTCTCTCTCCCTCTCTCTTTGTCTCTCTCAGGAATTGGTAGAATGAGTGCTGGAGGAGTTGGCCCAGCATCCCCATGTGGCTGGAACCCAAGGTGGCCCTCTCATTCTGGAGGTGGGCTATGGGTCAGGAGCTGTTTTGCTCAGCCAGTTTAACCAGCTTCATGAGGTAAGCCCCTCTGTGCCCTGGCTAGACTGTGATGGTTATTCATTGTCCATCCCATGAGTCCCTCCCCACATCCCTCTGCTACACTGTTGAAGGAAAGTAGATGAGAAGGTGTCACCTTGTCCCCCTGCCCAGCACAATCCAGGGCCTCTTAACCATACCCCCATCTATCTGACAAGACCCTGGCTATAAGACAATAAAAACACTCCAAGTGTACCACCCTTTGCTGGGGAGTGTTGTTTTGGTTAGGGTGGCGGGGTTCAGAGGAAAGACCCCAGACCTGACACCTCTCGGGGGACATTTGTTCTTGAGACAGAGCCAAGTCATTGCTGTGGATAAGGAAGAAGCCTCCATCAGACTGACCCAGAACAATGCTCAAATATAGGTAGGCTGTTGAAGTATCAAACCCACTCATGCCTGCTTCCTAATCCCAACAAGGAGGTGTAGTATGGATTGCCCAGCACTGGGCCTAAGGGATTATAAATGGATGGTGGCGGTCAGGAGCTCATGGCTTCCACCTATCATCCTGACTCTTTGGGAGGCTGAGGTCTGATGGTTGTGACTCAGAGTAGCCCTGGCAGGAAAGTCCAGGAGATTCTTATCTCTCATAAACCACCTTCCTCCCCAAACCCACACACAAAAAATCAGATGTGGTGCTGTGGCTCAACTCATAGAGCCTCAGCCTTGAACAAAAGAAGCTCAGGGATAACACCCATGCCCTGAATCCAAGCCCTAGGACTAACACAATCATAAAATAAATGAATAGTGTACATCTTTTATATGACTACCAAGAAAGATGTATTCAGTGTTCTCACTGGTACATGTAGCCAAAGGTAAGGGGCTCCCTTTCATGTTCCCCTAACCCTCTCCTTCTCTCCTTCATCTGTCCAGGCTTAGGTTGCAGGACAGAATTCAGGTCATCCCCCTGGATGTGACCTTAGGTACCCTCCCTCACCCACCTCCCTTGGCGTCAGGATCCTGGATGCTCTCCCTGCTGGGAGGAGGAGGCATCACAGCGATGAGGGTAGGTATCCCCAACACTCACACACATACACACACACAAAGACCCCTAATCCAACTCAGACTAGCCTTTTCCAAAGACACTTAATCTCCTGGGATTAACTGACCTAGGAGAGGAATTTGATCCCCTGTAACTGATTATTTTAACTTGGGCTTGCTAGTTGACAGGAGATAAACGGAAGCAAACATAAACCAAAAAGCCTTTGGTGCCCGTCACCTCTGGATCAGGGTCAAGCCTGACATCGTGGCGACTTGGGAGGCAGAGATCTGAGGATCAAAGATTAAAGCCATCCATAAACTGGAAAGCCAGAAAGACTCTTCTCTCCATGGAACTATCAAAAAGCCAGAAGTGGAGCTGTGGCTCACGTGGTAGAGCACCTGCCTTGAGCAATAAAACTCAGAGAAACAGCTCCCAGATCCTCAGTTCCAGCCCACAAAAAGAAATGGCCCTGTCATGTTGCCCACAGATTGCCCACGCCTCGAGCCCCCTCTCACGGAGTGTGATACAACACCTGCCCCTGGGTGGTGTATAGGGCCTTCACAAATCCGGTGGTGGAATCCCGGCCTTCCCCTTCATGCATTCTCAACCCACACTGGCTGGAGGGTAGAGCCTGACAAGGCTGGCAGCCTGCACAGCGGAGAGGCTCCAACTTTTCCAAGGTGATTAGAAAGGGCTTCTTGGAGACAGCACTTGAAAGGGGGGTCCTGCTTAACAAGGAGGCTCTGAAGGAAGCACAGGGAACAAAGGTGCTACAGATGATGGGCAACATAGCAGAGCGTATTCATTTCCACCCAGGGCTGCTGGTGAGAGACTTGGTATAGATGTGCGAGACTGTCCCAAGACAGGCCTGAGGGGTCACAGAAGAACAGCTATCCAGGGCTGGAATTGCATCCTAGAGGTAGAGGGCTCGCCTAGCACACAGGAAAGCATGGGTTCGATTCCTAGGTCCTACATACACAGAATAATCTGGAAGTGGCACCGTGGGTCAGGTGAAAGAGCACTCCCCTGGAGACAAAGCAAGTCAGGGACAGTGCATGGTCATGAGGTCAGGCCCCAGGGCTGTCACCATAAAACAGTTCTCCCAGTGACCTTTGTGACAGGTAGATGGCTATGCCCTGAAGCTCTCAGTAGATCCATCCTTGCTTTGTGTCTCCTTTGACAGAGGGGAGCTGGATACTCCTTCTGCCCTGGGCACTCCTGGGCCTGGTTATCAGCAGCACTCCCAACGTCTTCCACCGGGACATGATGCAGCTGGCACCAGAAGTCCTCAGGTATCGGTTGGGTGGGGCAGGGGGACATAGGGCAGGCCCCAGAACTCCTAGTGATTCTGATCCACCCTGGAAGACCAGGCAATCCTGAGGAGGCAGATGGGAGCTTAGAGGGGGTTAGTGATGTGGAGCGGGCCCTTTAATTGCCATAGCCCCACCCAGATTCTAGCCTCCCTTTGCTTTCCCTGAAGGAGGTAGAGGGATGTTTAGGTGGTAGTTTCTAGAGGACTAGGTGGAAATTCTGAAGGACTAGAAAACTTAAGCCATGAGCCGGTGGCTCACACCTGTCATCCCACACCTGTGATCCTGGCCACTAGGGAGGCTGAGATCCAGAGGATCTTATTTCCCAGTCAGGCAGGAAAGTCCCGCCAGAGCCTCATCTCCAATCTCCAACCGGAAGTGACACTGTGGCTCAAGTGGTAGAGCACTGGCTTTGAGGAAAATTAGACATCAGGGACAGTACCCAAGCCCTGAATTCAAGCCCCTCAACCAAAAAAAAAAAAAAAAAAAAAAAAAACCCAAAAAACCAAACAAGAAAGAAAGACACCCCTTCCTTGCTTGCAAGAGATGGTGAAGTAGTTGGGTTTCTGTGGTTGTGAGACCAGATGCTGACCTCACAGTACAGACATTTCTAATAAGTCCCCAGGTTTACCCCAGTGTGAAGCCAAAGCAGGGTGGGTGGTGCCTTACCAAGAACTCCAGAGGTTATGGCTATGGTAGGCAGGGAGTGGGTGAATGGGTGCTGGGGTGGGATGATAGTGTCAATTATATGCTCTCCATCCATGGAAGAATGGTTTTGGATGCTGGTGACAAAGTCTGAAGTGTAGGGTTACATTTGGTTTGTGGCTTGAGGAGTTTGGTTTTCCCTTGGTATAAGAAGGTGGCTGCAGAGGAGGCTACAATGCTTGATAAGAAATGCACTCCTTTTATGGCTAGGGAAGTTGAGCATTTCTTCATGTGTCTATTGGCCATCCTTCTTTCTTCTTCAGAGAAGTTTCTCTTTAATTCTTTAACCCACTTATTTATTGGGCAGTTGTTTCTTTGAGGATTTGTTGTTAGGGGATCTAATTTTTTGAGTTCCAAGTATATTTTTTTTTTTTTGGTCCGTTGTGGGGCTTGAACTCTGGGCCTGGGCGCTGTCCCTCAGCTCTTCAGCTCAAGGCGAGCACTCTACCACTTGAGCTACAGCGCCACTTCCGGTTTTCTGGTGGTTTATTGGAGATAGGAGTCTCACTGTCTCTCCTGACAGGGCTGGCTTTGAACCGCGATCCTCAGATCTCAGCCTCCTTAGTAGCTAGGATTACAGGCGTGAGCCACCAGCGCCCAGCACCCAAGTATATTTTAGATATGAGACCCTTGTTCATTGTATGGATAGTGAAGATCTTCTCCCAATCCATAGACTTTCTATTGATCTTGCTAGCTATGTCCTTTGCCATGCAGAAGCTCTGCTACTTCATTCAATCCTATTTCTCCAACCTTTCTTTGATTTGTTGTGTTTCTGGGTCTCTATTAAGAACATTTTGGCACAGAAAAAGCATTCGACAAGATCCAACACCCCTTTATGATGAAGGTTTTGGAAAAATTAGGAATCCATGGAACATTCCTCAATACAATAAAGGCTGTATATGACAAACCTACAGCCAGCATTATACTTAATGGTGAAAAACTAAAGCCATTTCCTCTTAACTCAGGAACAAGACAAGGATGCCCACTCTCTCCACTTCTCTTCAATCTAGTATTAGAATGCCTAGCTACAGCAATAAGACAAGATGCAGACATAAAGGGGATCCAAATAGGGAAAGAAGAAATAAAACTCTCCCTCTTTGCAGATGACATGATCTTGTATTTAAAGAATCCATAGACTCCACTCCCAAATTACTCAAGCTGATTCAAAACTTTGGCAAAGTAGCAGGTTATAAAATTAACCCCCAAAAATCAATGGCTTTTCTGTATGCCAACAATGAGAAAAGTGTGACTGAAATTAGGAAAGCAACCCCATTTGTAATAGCCCCACAAAAAATAGAATACCTAGGAATTAACTTAACTAAAGAAGTGAAGGACCTCTACGATGAAAACTTTAAAATCTTGAAAAAGGAAATCAACACAGAACTTAAAAAATGGCAAAACCTCCCATGCTCCTGGATTGGAAAGATTAACATCGTGAAAGTGGCAATACTTCCCAAGGCTATCTACAAATTCAACGCAATACCTATCAAAATTCCACCCTCATTCTTCAAGGAAATAGAAGAGGCAATCCAAAAATTCATATGGAACAATAAAATACCCCGAATATATGGAACAATAAAATACCCCGAATAGCAAAAACGCTCCTCAACGGAAAGAACACTGCTGGAGGAATATCAATACCAAATTTCAAACTCTACTTTAAAGCCATAGTAATCAAAACAGCGTGGTATTGGCATAAGAACAGACCTCAGGACCAATGGAATAGAATTGAAAACCCAGAAATGAACCTACAGACCTATAGCCAACTAATCTTCGATAAGGGAGCTAAAACAATACAATGGAAGAAAGACAGCCTCTTCAGTAAATGGTGCTGGCAAAATTGGTTAACTACATGTAGAAAACTAAACCTAGATCCTTATATATCACCCTGCACCAGAATCAACTCCAAAAGGATCAAAGACCTTGAACTCAAAACAGACACTCTGAAAACATTACAGGATGGAATAGGAGAAGCCCTAGGTCTCCTTGGCTCAGGCCGAAATTTTCTGAATAGAGACCCAGAAACACAACAAATCAAAGAAAGGTTGGACAAATGGGATTGCATAAAGTTGCAGAGCTTCTGCAGGGCAAATGACATAGCTAGCAAGATCAATAGAAAGCCCACGGATTGGGAGAAGATCTTTACTAGCCATACAACGGACAAGGGTCTCATATCTAAAATATACTTGGAACTCAAAAAATTAAACCCCCCAACAACAAATCCTCAAAGAAACAACTGCCAATAAATAAGTGGGCGAAAGACTTAAAGAGAAACTTCTCTGAAGAAGAAAGAAGGATGGCCAATAGACACATGAAGAAATGTTCAACATCCCTAGCCATAAAAGAAATGCAAATCAAAATAACATTGAGATATCACCTCACTCCAGTTAGAACGGCAAAAATCAAGAACTCTAACAACAACAGATGTTGGAGGGGATGTGGACAGAAAGGAACCTTACTTCATTGTTGGTGGGAATGTAAACTTGTTCAACCACTTTGGAAAGCAGTATGGAGGTTCCTCAAAAGACTACACATAGAACTCCCCTATGACCCAGCAATCCCACTTTTGGGCATTTACCCAAATGTTTACAAACAAGACCACACTAAAGCTACCAGCACAACTATGTTTATTGCAGCATTATTTACCATAGCTAAGATATGGAACCAACCCAGATGCCCCTCAGTAGATGAATGGATCAAGAAAATGTGGTATATATACACAATGGAATTCTATGCCTCCATCAGAAAGAATGACATTGCCCCATTTGTTAGGAAATGGAAAGGCTTGGAAAAAATTATATTAAGTGAAGTAAGCCAGGCCCAAAGAAACATAGGTCCCATGGTTTCCCTTATATGCAATATCTAGTATATGTATGAGTCAAGCGGAAAAGGTCAGATAATGTGATGTTAGGAAAACGATCCCTTAAATATGTATTTTAATGTTTTTTTTCTTTCATGCATGTGTTTCTAACGCATTTATAAGATTATTTCTTTGTTGCTTTGTATGTCCCTCCCCCACAGTGTAACCCCCCGCTTTCACTATATTTGATGTCAGTATAACTTGTGGAGGAGATGGGGACAAACAAGTCGTTAAGGATTCAGGTGGACCTGTTGCAACAATGAGAAGTACAAACTGTCATGTCAAAAACGAGCTTTACAATGTTGGTGTGGAGGGGGGGGGGGGGAAAGATTGGGTGGGGGGGAGGGGGGAGGCTGGGAAGGGAGGTGAAGGGTAAACAAAGGAGGAGGCTGCAATGCTTGGTAAGAAATATATGCATTATCCTGCCCATGTAATTGTAACCCCTCTGTACAGTATGTTCTCAAATAAAATAAAATAAAATTAATTAAAAAAAAAAACATTACAAAAAAAAAAAAAAAAGAACATTTTGGCCTGCGCCAAGGAGACCTAGGGTTTCTCCTATTCCATCCTGTAATGTTTTCAGATTGTCTGCTTTGACCCCTAGGTCTTTGATCCATTTGGAGTTGATTCTGGTGCAGGGTGATATATAAGGGTTTAGCTTTAGTTTTCTACAAGTAGTTAACCAATTTTGCCAGCACCATTTACTGAAGAGGCTGTCTTTCTTACATTCTATTTTTTTAGCTCCCTTATCAAAGATTAGATGGCTATAGGTCTGTAGGTTCATTTCTGGGTTTTCAATTCTATTCCATTGGTCCTGAAGTCTGTTCTTGTGCCAGTACCAAGCTGTTTTGATTACTATGGCTTTATAGTAGAATTTGAAATTTGGTATTGATATTCCTCCAGCAGCGTTCTTTCTGTTGAGGAGCATTTTTGCTATTCCGGGTCTTTTATTGTTCCATATGGATTTTTGGATTGCCTCTTCTATTTCCTTGAAGAATGAGGTTGGAATTTTGATAGGTATCACATTGAATTTGTAGATAGCTTTGGGAAGTATGGCCATTTTCACAATGTTAATCATTCCAATCCAAGCACATGGGAGTTTTTGCCATTTTTGGCTTAAGGTGTCTAGTCCTTCAGACACCTTAAGGGATGAGCCGGTGGCTCACACCTGTCATCTCACACATGTCATCCTGGCCACTTGGGAGGCTGAGATACAGAGGATCTCATTTCCCAGCCAGGCAGGAAAGTCACGCCAGAGCCTCATCTCCAATCTCTAACTGGAAGTGGCACTGTGGCTCAAATGGTAGAGCACTGGCCTTGAGGAAAATTAGACATCAGGGACAGTATCCAAGCCCTGAGTTCAAGCCCCTCAACCAAAACAAAAAACAAAAAACCAAACAAGAAAGAAAGATACCCCTTCTTTGCTTGCAAGAGATGGTAAAGTATTAGGGTTGCAAATCAAAACAACATTAAGATACTACCTCACCCCAGTTAGAATGGCAAAAATCAAGAACTCTAATAACAACAGATGCTGGAGGGGATGTGGACAGAAGGGAAACTTACTGCATTGTTGGTGGGGGTGTAAACTTGTTCAAACACTTTGGAAAGTAGTATGGAGGTTCTTCAAAAGACTCCACATAAAGCGTCCCTATGGCCCACCAATCCCACTTTTGGATATTTACCCAAATGTTTACAAACAAGACCACACTAAAGCTACCAGCACAACTATGTTTATTGCAGCATTATTCACCATAGCCAAGATATGGAACCAACCCAGATGCCTGTCAGTAGATGAATGGATCAAGAAAATGTGGTATGTATACACCATGGAATTCTATGCCTCCATCAGAAAGAATGACATTGCCCCATTTGTTAGGAAATGGAAAGACTTGCAAAAAATTATATTAAGTGAAGTAAGCCAAGCTAAAAGAAACATAAGTCCCATGGTTTTCCTTATTTGCAATATTTAGTATATATATGAGTCAAGCAGAAAAGGTTAGATAAGGTGATGTTAGGAAAATGAACCCTAAGGTTTATATTTAAATGTTTTTTTCTTTCATGCATTTGTTTCTAATGCATTTATAAGATTATTTCTTTGTTGCTTTGTATGTCCCTCCCCCACAGTACAACCCCTGCTTTCACTGTATTTAATTATGGTATAATTTGTGGAGGGGAAGGGGAAAAACAAGTCGTTTAAATAAGGATACAGGCTGACCATTGCATCAATGAGAAGTACAAGTTGTCATATAGAAAACGAACTTTACATCTTTGGTGGGGGGGGAGGGTTGGTTGGGGGGTAGTAGGAAGCTGGGAAGGGATGGGAAGGGAAAACAAAGGAGGAGGCTACAATGCTTGATAAGATATGCACTCTTTATCTTGCCCATGTAATTGCAACCCCTCTGTACAGTATTTTCACAATAAAAAAAGAAAGAAAGAAAAGAGCTGAAGAAAAAAAAAGAAGTTGGGTGTAGCCGGGCGCTGGCAGTGGCTCACAACTGTCATCCTAGCTACTCAGGAGGGTGATATCTAAGGATCATGGTTCAAAGTCAGCTTGGGCAGGAAAGTCTGTGAGACTTTATCTCCAATGAACCACCAGAAAATTGGATGTGGTGCTGTGGCTCCAGTGGTAGAGCACACAACTTCATCTGAAGAGCTGAGGGCCTGCTGGCAGGCCCAAAGTTCAAACCCCATAACCTACAACCAAACAAAAGGTAGCTGAATTTTCTGCATAACAATGTCTACAGTAGAAATGCCATGATGTGTTATGAACCATTCCAGACATGTGAGAGGCTCTGAGTTTTGTCTACAGTTGGTCTGATGATGGTAGTGCCATCATCTCTGGGGTGGAATATTCAGGGTGCTCAGGGACTGCTGAGGCTTTGGGCTACCAGTGTGTGTGTCTGTATGTTCGTGTGTGTGTCTGTGTGTGTCTGTGTCTGTGTGTTTGGATGTAGAAGACCTGGGCCTTGAACTCAGGGTCTAGGTGAAGTTCCTATGCTTCTGTGCTCAAAACTAGTTCCCTAACACTTGAGGTACAGCTCCATTTCTGGCTATTTGGTGGTTCATTGGAGATAGAAGCCTCACAGACATTTCTGTGCTGGCTGGCTTTGATCTCAGCCTCCTGAGTAGCTAGGATGACAGGTGTGAGACACCAGTGCCATATTTGTGTGTGCGTGTGTGTGTGTGTTTGTGTGTGTGTGTGTGTGTATTTTCCTCATCTTTCTCTGTCCCCTTCCTGGGTGCCTATCTGCCTCTTTCTGACCTCGGATGGTGCCCTCCTCCACACCGACCTTGCCTTTAGCCTCCTATCAGGGTCTACAATGAGTCCTAAATTGCCAGAGACCTGAGTTCAAGCTTTTCTTTGGGGCCCAAGTCCAGCTGTCCAAATCTTTTGCTGCCTGCAGGGGATTCTGTGTCAGCTGGGTCTGCTGCAATAAAGTCTTACCTGTTTCTGGGTGGGGAACTCAGAGATGGAATGTCCTGCCCTTTTCCTCAGCTAGACCTCTGGCTGTATGTCCCTCTCAGCAGGCTGGCAGTGAGTGGGGGAAGGGGGTTGCGGTGGCTCTGGCCAACTCCAGCTTGATAGTGGACTGAAGGCCGCCCAAGCAAAGAGGAATCCGGGCTACATTGGAGGTGAGGCCAAGGTGGCTTGGAAGTGTCTGTTGGTGTCTAGGAAAAGTCCACGTAGTTTATCACAGGCAAGTCTATCTTCCAGCCCCAGCTGGGCCTCTCAAATCCTTCTAGAGAATTCTGGATGCCCAGAATACAGAGGCACAGACTTTAGATTCCAAGGCCAGGGAATTGGGGGAGGAGAGACTGGTATGGCCAATACCTCAATGTTCTGGGTCATTAGTCTTGACCTGGGTATGCCCCCATTGTGTACATTCACTTCTTAACCCAGAGCTGGCCAGAAACAGGCCACTTGTGGTGGTACTGTAGAAGTGGCAAGAGTGGAAGTGAGATCTAGGATGACCAGTATCTGGATTTATGGCATGTGGGGGGCGGGGGGGGAGGAAGGTGTCTTATAAAAAATCTCTTAGAGTTGTAACTCAGGGCCTAGGCACTGAGCTTCCTTTGCTCAAATCTAACACTCTACCACTTGAACCACAGCTCACATTTCATCTTTTTTAGTAGTTTAGTGGAGATAAGAGTCTCACAATCTTTCCTGCCTAGGCTGGATTCAAGCTGCCATCTTAAGAGATCAGCATCTTGAGTAGCTAGGATTGCTGGTATGAGCCACTGGCACCTGCTAAGGATGTGTGTGTGTGTGTGTGTGTGTGTGTGTGTGTGTGTGTGTGTTTACCAGGGGTTGTACTCAGAGCCTAGGTGGTATCCTTTACTTTGTTTGCACAAGGCTCATGCTCTACCACTTGAGCTACAGCAGCTCTGTTTCCCAGCTTTTTGGTGATTCATTGGAGATAAGAGTCTGCCCACCTAGGCTAGCTTTGAATCTTGATTGATCCTCATGTGTCAGCCTTGAGTAGCTAAGATTATAGGCATGAGCCACTGGCATCTAGCTGCAAGGATGTCTCTTCATTCTGTCTTCTGTTCTAACAGCTGTCTACTTGCCCTGGCCTAGATCTCTGATCTCCACATCAGCTCCCAGCAGCCCTTGACTGTGTGGAGAACATAAAGCTCAAACCTGTCAAGCATCTAATTTCTATGTCCTCAAGGGAGGGTAAGGTTCCTCTGAAGCCTGGAGGAGTAGGTGGAGGGGAAGAAAGGTTAGCTGTAGATGGGTGCTAGGCTGGGAGAGAGGTACACTGTCTTAGCCAAGAAGGTAAGTGTGGCCAGATGTTAATAGCTCATGCTCTCATATTCCTAGCTCCTCAGGAGGCTGAGATCTAAGGATTGGCATTCAGAGGCAGCCTAGCTCACTTTTCTTTTCTTTTTTTTTTTCTGGTATCAGTAGGATCTTTTTTTTGTGTGAAAATACTGTACAGAGGGGTTACAATTACAAGGGCACGATAATTGTTAGGTTTTTAAAAAGAGGTTGCCGAATAAGAACTGCACCACGCACGTGGTATTCATGTAAGGGATAGGTTTATTCAGTAGACCTGCTGGGACCAGGCAAGGTTGGCACTCCACGTGGCTGGGAAAGAGAGGAAAGAGAGAGGAAAGAGCTAGAGCAGAGAGAAAGCAGAGAGAGCTAGAAAAGAGCATCAATAGAACAGAGAGAGTAGAAAAGAACAGAGAGAGAGCAGAGAGCTAGAAACAAACAGAGAGAGAGCTAGAATAGAACAGAGAGAGAGCAGAGAGCTAGAAATGAACAGAGAGAGCCTGGGCCTGCACTAGGCCTTATCTAGGGTATGGGCGGGGAAAGGTGTGGCCACATCAAATTCAGATGTGGCCTCAGCAGATGCAGATGTGACCTCTTCCAGGTGTCCCAGTTGCCTAGGTAACACAGGTACTGGGTGGAGACTTTGCTGCAAGGAGGGTGGAGTCTGCTTGCCATCCAGGAGTGGACCTTACATTCCAGCCTTTTAATAATCATGAAATAGGGCACGGATTCGCTCTGGGTACTTCCTGCTGACAAGGGGCGTCGACAATAGGGGTAAAAGGCTGGAATTTGGTCTCCTCCCAGAGAAGGCAGTGAGCAGCAGCTGTCCCTTGGTGGTGTGAGTCCTTAGATGAAGTCTGGGGGAGTCTCATGAGCATTGAGGGGCTGAAAAAAAAATACTAGAGAGCAAATAAATGGCAAGAGGAAGGACTTGGGGCTGAAAATGTTGGTAGAAATGTTCCTAGCTACTTCTGACATCTGGCGACTAGGTAGAGAAGTCAGGTGACAAAGGCAGGAATATAAATTCCTGTTCAGTTAATAGGTAGACAGGTATAGACATTGACTGGGCAGGCTTCTTACTTCCACTGACCTCCTGGCTCTGGTTAATTTTGAAAGTGCAGGCACAAAGTAGCTGATGTGACATCATCTCCTCTTACTCCTCTCCATGTTCCCTTGTTCCCCAGACTGGCTGAGTCTAGGTGCTCATTGCTGGGATGGCTTGTCCCAGTTGATATTCAAAGAGGTTTGAACTCAAGGCCTGGGCACTGTCCCTGAGCACTTCTGCTCAAGGCTAGCACTGAACCACTTTGAGTTATAGTGCCACTAGTATTCAAGGAGGTTTGAACTCAAGGCCTGGGCACTGTCCCTGAGCACTTCTGTTCAAGGCTAGCACTGAACCACTTTGATTTACAGTACTACTTGCAGAGTTTAGCTGGGAGATGGAGTCTTAGGGATTTTTCAGCCCGGGCTGGCTTTGAACTGAAGTCTTTGCCACAAAAGCTCTTTATTATTTCCAATTAAAGTAACAAGGAGATCAAGTAGAATAAGTAGAGCTTACCTGCTCTTTATCAAGAACTGACCAACAAATATTCTGCAATGACAAAACTCATTAGATGTGATGAGAATTTTAGCACAGATATGCCCAGTATTTTAGAACCATGTAGTCAGTAATAGAATACACAACACAAAACAAAAAAGGCAAAACTCAAAACCTAAAATTTTGACAACGTTTAAACATCTTTGCTAACAAAGCACATCAGATGGTTGGGCCTCAGTTACCAGGGCCTGTGAAAAGAGCAATTTGTTAGCAAGGCACCTTAGAATAGATGGATGGAGTAGTAAACTTATGGAAGGTTAAGGGTCAGACGGGGCCAAACCCTTAACCCACCACTTGGCCAAGATGGCGAATTCAGGATGGCGAATTTCTGAAAAAATGCAAAGAAACACTGAACAAATAGATCAAGCCTACATTGGCGAGCCTTTGAGAGGGAACCTAGAGGGGGGGTCCCTGGGACCCAGCCTGCGTCGCACTCTTCAAGGCACAAGCCAAAATGTAGAAAAGAGAAAGGAAGAGATAGGGAAAGTTGGACATAAATGGCAGAAAGCAAAGAGAGCCCGAAAGTAAACAGACTTCTGACCTTTTACCATTGCAGTAGCAAAAACTGTGCACATCTGAGACTGGCATAAAATGAGGCGCTCTGGCTTTCCAGGGAGCACAGGGGGCATTTCAAAGGGGATTCACGGCTCAGGCGTGATTCCCAACACCCCATTAAATGAGTAGGAGAGTCAGTCTGGTGAGTGAAGGAGAGCTGACCAGGAGGATAGACCATGACCCAATCAAGGAGCTGGGATGGGGGAAGGTTGACCCTCTAGCCATTCTGTTCCCCCAAAATTGAAGATGCCAGGTGATGTTGTATGCACCAAACACCTAGGCCAGCAGACACCAGGCTTAGTGGGGAAAAAGTAGAGAATACCCAAAGACTGCAGTGTAGAAATCTCTGATTTTGCATGCATGTGGTGTGTGTGTGTGTGTGTGTGTGTGTGTGTGTGTGTGAACTCAGGGCCTAGGCTCTATCCCTGAGTTTTCTTGCTGAAGGCTAGTGCTGTGCCACTTGAGCCACAGCCCCACTTGCTTATTGATGGTTAATTGTAGGTAAGAGTCTCAAAGACTTTCATCTCCAGGGTGGCTTTGAATCATAATGGGGGCCCCAGGGAAGCAAGAGTAAACAAAACTCATAAGTACTATCCTTATGGTGGGCTACTCCTGCTCCCTGGTGGCCACATGCAGAACATGCAGCCCCATACCATTGTCCTCTAGAGTTCAATTTGGGGAAGTTACTAGAGCCAAGATGACTTTTGCTCACCCTGATTGCTGATGCCAGAGCACGTCTGTTCAACCCTAGGCTAAGAGAGCTCCAGGAAACCCGGCTTTCCAGGTACACAAGGAAGGGAGAGGTCAGCTCCAGATTGAGCTAAGAGCCTTTGCCAACAGATACCCCAACTTGTCCTTACTTATCACCATAAGACCTGTGAAAGAACAACCCAAAAAAACAAAATTGGATCTGTGCCTCCAAGTGGTAGACCTCTAGCATTTAACCAAAGAGCTCAGAGACAGGGCCCCCAAACTTTGAATTCAAGACCCCCAGCTGACCTTCCCCCATAAAACGCAGGCTGTCTAAATGTGAACTAGTAGGATTTGTGCAGTGTTTCTGAAGAATGGTGATACTGAAGAAAGCACCCTAATTCTAATGACAGCTGAACTTGTGACATATGGCTATGTATTGAGTCCTTCACAGGGCGCTATTTGCTGGGTCCTTCCCTCATGGGGGTTTTGTGCTGAGTCCTCAAAAAGGTGCTGTTTGCTGAGTCATCCCAAAGGGTGCTATGTGCTGAGTCCCTGAGAAGAGTGGGCCATCCTGGGTTTTTCAAAGGGTGTTTTATGCTGAGTCCATTACACAACGTACTGTATGCTGAGTCCTTCAAAAGGTGTGCTGTGCTAATGCATCCCAAAGGGGTCCTGCTATGTGCTGAGCCCTTGCGAAGAGAGGTATGAGGTGTTTTTCGAGTGCTGTGTGCCGAGTCCTTTACACAGGGTGCTCTGTACTGTCCTTCAAATGGTGCTGTGTGCTGACTGCTTCCACAGTGTGGTATGTGCTGAGTCCTTCAAAATTGTTCTGTGTGCTGAGTTTTTTGAAGGATGCTGTACAATTGGTGTTTTACACAGCGTGCTTCAACACAGGGTGTGATGAGTCCCTGGGAAAAAGTGCTATGTGCTGAGTTTTTCAGAGCATGCCATGCACTGAGTCCTTTAAACTGGGGACTATGGACTCCCTCCTTCAAAGTGTGATAGCCTAGTGTTTTGGTGAATGGGGAATCAAGGCTGGTTGTTCCCAAGGGGAAGGGATTGGTCCTGGAGAAACGGGGAGGCAGGGTGGTTCTGCATTGTTAGAGCATTGTTCCCCTTGGGTGGTTGCCCCTGGTTCTGACAAGGGAAACCCTGTGCTCAAGCTGGTACATTGCTCAGATAAGAAACCAACAAATGCAGAAGAGGCACTGCTCTGAGTCTGTGTGTTTAGCTGTGTATGAGAGAGAGAGAGAGAGAGATCATCTTTCTCATTGTATAGTCAGCATGTCTAAAAAGAGCAAAAACATTTTTTGGGGGAGAGTTCTGGTTGTGGGGTCTGAACTCTGGGCCTGTGCACTGTCCCTCAGCTCTTCAGCTCAAGGCTAGCACTCTACCACTTGAGCCACAGCGCCACTTCCGACTTTTTTCTTTTTGCTTATGTGGTGCTGAGGAATCGAACCTAGGGCCTCCTGCATGCAAGGCAAGCGCTCTACACTGAGCCACCTTCCTGGACCAAGCAAAAGCATTTTATTTGTGTGCATGTGTGTATTTGTTGTTCTTTTTTCATTAATGCCCACTAAAAGCCCAGCCAAAATTTTTGTTTTCTCTTTCACAGTGTCATGGCTCCTTTAGAGAAGGTTTCAATAGATGTTCCTTCCCACTTTCTTCCCCTTTCCTGCAGCCCACAGTAACTGCTGGGCCCGAGTGGATCTCCCCTAGGAGGCCTGTGTGAACCGCAGACCAGCGTGGATACCTGCCCTTCTGTCTTTAGCCAGAAGGCTCATGAGGCTACTGTGACCACAGCTGCACTCTTCCAGCCAGACAGTCTGCTCTCATGTGTATAGTTGGAGCTAATTCAAAGTTAGGAATGTGTCTGTCAAACATAATTAGGGAAGGAGATAGGGGGAGTAGGGCAGGGGCTGTGAATCTAGGAGGGTCTGGAAAGTGATGAACGGTGTGACATGGCAGATGGTTCACCACGACCGAGGATGAGAGGGGAATCTTACCCAGGGAATTGACGTGGGCATCTTACCCGTGGGCATCTGAGCAGGGGGCTCCGGGCCCCCAATGTTGGCATGGATTTCCTCCCAGGGCAGTGCACTGGTGGGTAGTCCTCCCTGGAGTCCTGCAGACTCCAATCTGTGTCCCTCCTGAGCTGTTTCCAGCTGGGCAATGTTCCCCTTGCTGGAGCCTGCTTGGAATCAGGACATGGCAGTTTTCTAAGGCTCTCTGAATGCCATTTTCTGTAATCTGCTGTAGGCTGTCTGGAAGGAAAAGGGGACTACTGATTTTGGAACCCATTAAGTTTGATTGGGACATGTGAAATGCCAGCTTTTCCAGGGTTTTTTCTTGAAGCTGGCAATTTCTACTAACGCCTGGGATTCTGGGTCAAATTAGATGGACCTTTCAGCCACCAAACAATGACGTTCAAAGCAGCACAGGCAGAGTTCCCAAGCCAGATGGTTTCCTGCTACGAACGTCTTGCCTTGACTGCCTTTGTCCGGCAGCTGCTGATTCTCCTCCAGCTCTCTCTAGGGTGACCACCACAGTTGATGATGTCTTGGGGAGCAGAGATTGTGACCTCGCCATCCGTAGCCAGCCAGCTGTGAGCAGAGACAATTCCCAGCACCTGCACTGGAATCTGGGAGATTCTGAGACCTGGGATGCCTCAAGGATCCTTTCTCTGCAACATCAAACTTGGGGGCCGGATATAGTGGACCATCCTGTCTGCCCCAGGGAGTGGAGAGGAGGCCCCTTGACCCTGGCATTCACCTCACAGCAACCTTGTTCACACCTGAGTGGGGAATGGAGTGCCACAGAGCTGGTCAGTGGCTGGACAGAGATCTTTGAGAAGATAGGCATCCCAGAGGTCCTGGAATCCAGTGAGGACATCATGGCTCATGTCCTTGGAACCAAAACAGTTAAGTGCTGTGGCACCAGGAGGGTGGGAAGAGGGAGGAGGGAGAACTCTTGGAGAGCTACATCAGGCTATGCCTCCACCCAGGATGCTTAACTGAATTAGATGGGACTTTTCTGTAGTATTGTAAGAGACAGATGCTCATTTTTTTATCCAACAAACCATTACAGTGTGTGCCAGGCCGGGGGTGGGGGGTGGGGGTCATACACGTTGAAAGGTTCCAGTGCTAGTTCCATGGCACATGAAGAAATCTTGGTTCGAGCTGGAAACCATTGCTTCACTCCTGTCATCCTAGCTACTTAGGAGGCTGAGATGGGAGGATTGAGGCTTAAGGCCCATGCAGGAAAGCCTATAACACACTTATCTCCAACTGACTACAAAAAAGAAAATGCCAGAAGTGGATGAGTGGCTCAAGCCATAGACTGTTGGCCTTGAGTAAAAAGGTTCAGGGACAGCACCTAGTATCTGATTTTAAGGCCCAGGAGTGACCCAAAGAGAGGACAGAGAAAGAGAGGAGGGAAGGATGGAGGGAGAAAAGGAGGAAAGGAAGGAAGAAGGGATCATGCAGGCCTTGTTTTGGAGTTCTTGGATCAAGGGAGCCAACCATTCACAATCTCAGTGGGGACAGTTTCAGAGCCTAAAGCCAGTACGTAGGACCAAGTCACTGTCCCCTCAGCAACTTCATGACATCCAGGATCTGAGTGGTTTGCTTACTGCAGAGGAAACAGCCTGGGGTAGAACCTAGGGCTCAGGGTGTGTCATGGAGTTTCAATCTCCCCTGGCTCTCCGAGTTTATTTTCTGGTCAGATAAGAAGAATGAGTCCAAAAGCTAGGGAGGATAGGGAGAGGGAGTGTCCAGAGGGGGGTTGCAAGGGATAAGCAGGAAGATGAAGAGGGAGGATGATCCCAGATCAGGTGTGTCAGGCCATTGAAGCCATGACCTCACCTGACAACCTAGACCATCAGTGATAGAGCCTTGGAACCAGCCACATGGCTATTAAAAGTCCTGGCACTCTGGGTTCACCATTGACGACTTCGCTGTCATCCACTGCAGGATGCCTGTGCAGTACATCCTTGGGGACTGGGACTTTTGCTGCCTCAATCTGAAGATGACACCCCCAATGTTCATTCCTCAACCAGAGACAGAGGAAACCAGGCCACTGGCACAGGACAGCCAGGGAATGAGGGAAGGAGTCAGACGCATGTTGCTCTGAGACTTCATCTGGGGGACTCTAGGGCCCTGTGACTGCCATTCTCAGAGGTAGAGGTGGGTCTCCTTGCTGGCTCAGCCTTCAGTCTAGATGGCAGATGTGGGATTTAGATAGGGAGTACTGAAGGTGGAGGCTTGTGGGAACACCAGAGTCATTGGGCTCTGAGCTGGGTTGTTTCTTTGAGGATACTCACAACCCAGCATCATTTCTGAGATGGATCAGCCCTTTTCTCTTTCCCGAAAGAGAGGGACCTAGAGCCCTCCAGTCTGCATCCATTGGCTGAAAAGTTCATTCATTCTAATATCCTTTGGTTGGATAACTTGATCTCACCTGACTGCCCAGTGTCAATGCAGGACAGTGAGAGTTCTTGAGTCCTTGATGAGGTCACAGGATGCTCAGTATGAGATTGTACTTGAATGTCCTGACTTGGTGCATGGTCAGTCCCACCTCAGCCTGCCATGATCCAGGACACAGAATCTAGAGAATCAGAGCAGGATGGGGTCTATTCTGTGAGTCTTGAGTATTATGTGTGAGCTTTGAGCTCCCGTGTGCCCACCTGCTTTCCTTTTTTGGGGTGGCTCTATGCTAGAAAAAGTTAAAACTAGGGCCTGGGTCCCATCCCTTGTTTTATGCTCAAAGCTAGCACTCTACCATTTGAGCCACAGCTCCACTTGCAACGTTTTTGGGTATTTAATTGGAGATAAGAGTTCTCAATGACTTTGCTGCCAAGGGTGGCATCCAACTGCAGTCCTCAGATCTCAGTCTCCTGAGGGGATAGGATGACAGACATAGAAAAGCCTCTTTGGCAGGGTGCCAGTGACTCATGGCTGTCATCCTAAGTACTCAGGAGCTGAAACTTAGGATCACGGTTCAAATCCAGCTTGGGCAGGAAAGACCCTCAGACTCTTCTCTCCAATAAAGCACCAGAAAATCAGAAGTGGTGCTGTGGCTCAAGTAGTAGAGTGCTGGACTTGAGCTGAAGAGCTCAGGGATAGCACCCAGGCCCAGAGTTCAAGCCCTACAACCAACAAAAAGAAACAAAGTAAAACATCTTTGCCTGCAAAGGACGGTGGAGGTGTGTTTGTGTGTATGTGTGTGTGTGGGGGGGGGTGGAGGTGGTAGACATTTATCGCCCTGCTCAGTCATCATTTTAGATGGATAGACCCTAACTCTTAGTTCACGGCAGCCGATTCTTGACCACAGGTGAAGCTTTGGGTTGGATGTCGACCATCGGACCTCAGTCTCCTCATGGGAAAGTTGTGAGCAAATAAGGGACTAATACAGAGGGATCTCTGGAGCAGGGCCAGGCACAGAGGGAGCAGGTGTCAGATACAATTCTCAACAATTCTGTGAGCATATGACAGGAAGTTGCCAGGAAAGGGCTCAGATGGGATCTATTATTAATCATGCAACAGGTGTGGGATTATGAAACAAAACATGACTGTCTTTCATCATTACCCTATCCACATGCGGAAGGGATCCTTCACTCTATTCATTTTTCCAGCTGGGGAAAATGAGTCATGGAGAAGCCAGATGACCTACTCATGACCCCCACTTGACAGGAAGCTTGGCCTGATATCTCTGCCATGCTTCCTAGGACAGTGGGTCTTATTCAGTCCACTTCTTGTGGTGGGAAGTCCACTCCTTGTCATTTGTGGTTCTTCAATTCTGGATCTGGATGCTGTCGCTGAGCTCCTCAGATCATGGCTTGCTCCCTACCACATGAGCCACAGCATCACTTCCGGTTTTCTGTTGGTTCTTTGAGGATAAAAGTCTCACAGATATTCCTCCCAAGCCAACCATGAACCACGATCTTCACATCTCAGCCTCCTGTGTAGGTAGGATTATAGTTCTGAGCCACCGGCATCTGGCTTAAGTGTAATTCTGGCCCTCTGTCTCTCTCTCTCTCCCCCTCTCTCTCTCTCTCTTTCTCTCTTTCTCTCTCTCTCTTCCTCTTTCTCTCTCTCAGGAATTATTGAATGAGTGCTGGAGGAGGTGGCCCAGCATCCCCATGTGGCTGGAACCCAAGGTGGCCCTCTCATTCTGGAGGTGGGCTGTGGGTTAGGAGCTGTTTTGCTCAGCCTGTTCAACCAGCTTCATGAGGTAAGCCCCTCTGTGCCCTGGCTAGACTCGGACCGTTATTCATTGTCCATCCCATGAGTCCCTCCCACATCCGTTTGCTACACTGTTGAAGGACGGTGGATGCGAAGGTGTCACCTTGTCCCCCTGCCCAGCACAATCCAGGGCCTCTGACCTATACCCCCACTTATCTGACAAGACCCTGGCTATAAGACAATAAAAACACTCTGTGTTTACTACCCTTTGCTGGGGAGTGTCATTTCTGTTAGGGTGACGGGGTTCAGAGGAAAGACCCCGGACCTGATTCCTCCCCGGGGACATTGGTTCTTGTGACAGAGCCAAGTCATTGCTGTAGATAAGGACGAAGCCTCCATCAGACTGACCCAGAACAATCCTCAAAGGTCGGTAGGCTGTTGAAGTATCAAACCCACTCATGTCTGCTTCCTACTCCCAAAAAGGAGGTGTAGTGTGGGTGGCCTGGCCCTGGGCCTAAGGGATTATTAATGGATGTTTGCGGTCAGGAGCTCATGGCTCCCACCCATCATCCTGGATGTTTGGGAGGTTGAGGTCTGATGGTTGTGACTCAGAGCAACTAGGGCAGGAAAGTCCATGAGAATCTTATCTCCCATAAACCACCTCCCTCCCCAAACCCACACACAAAAAAGCCAGATGTGGTGCTGTGTCTCAACTGGTAGAGCTCAGTTGAACAAAAGAAGCTAAGGGATAACACCCATGCCCTGAATCCAAGCCCTAGGACTAACACAATCATGAAATAAATGAACAGTGTACACTTTTTATCTGACTACCAATAAAGATGTATTCAGTTTTCTCGCTGGTACATGTAGCCAAAGGTAAAGGACTCCCTTTCATGTTCCCCTAACCCTCTCCTTCTCTTCTTCATCTGTCCAGGCTTAGGTTGCAGGACAGAATTCAGGTCATCCCCCTGGATGTGACCTTAGGTACCCTCCCCCATCCAACTCCCTTGGGGTCAGGATCCTGGATGCACTCCCTGCTGGGAGGATGAGGCACCACAGTGATGAGGGTAGGTATTCCCAACACTCATACACATACACACACACAAACACACAAACACCCCTAAGCCAACTCAGACTAGCCTTTTCCAAAGACACTTTATCTCCTTGGATTAACTGACCTAGGAGAGGAATTTAATCCCCTGTAACTGAATATTTTTACTTGGGCTTGCTAGTTGACAGGAGATAAATGGGAGCAAACAAAAACTAAAAAGCCTCTGGTGCCCATCACCTAAGTTTCAGGCTCATGCCTGTCATCCTGGCTACTCGGGAGGCTGAAATCTGAGGATCAAAGTTTGAAGGCAGCCATAAGCTGGAAAGCCCGTGAGACTCTACTCTCCATGGAACCACCAAAAAGCCAAAAGTGGAGCTGTGGCTCAAGTGGTAGAGCACCAGCCTTGAGCAATAAAACTCAGAGAGACAGCCCCCATATCCTCAGTTCAAGCCCACACAAAGAAATGACCCTGTCTTGTTGCCCACAGATTGCCCACGCCTCAAGTTCCCTCTCACATAGTGTGATAGAACACCTGCCCCTGGGTGGTGTATCAGGGCCTTCACAAATCCGGTGGTGGAATCCAGGCCTTCCCCTTCATGCATTCTCAACCCACACTGGCTGGAAGGCAGTGCCTGACAAGACTGGCAGCCTGCACAGCGGAGCAGCTCCACCTTTTCCAAGGTGATCAGAAAGGGCTTCTTGGAGACAGCACTTGAAAAGGGGGTCTTGTTTAACAAGGAGAATCTGAAGGAAGCACAGAGAACAAAGGTGCTACAGATGATGGGCAACATAGCAGAGCGTGTTCATTTCCAGCCAGGGCTGCTGGTGAGAGACTTGGTATAGATGTGCGAGACTGTCCCAAGACAGGCCTGAGGGGTCACAGAAGAACAGCTATCTAGGGCTGGGATTTTGTCTTAGAGGTGGAGGGCTCACCTAGCACACAGGAAAGCATGGGTTCAATTCCTAGGTCCTGCATACACAGAAAAAGCTGGAAGTGGCACAGTGGCTCAGGTGAAAGAGCACTGCCCTGGAGACAAAGCAAGTCAGGGACAGTGGCCGGCCATGAGGTCAGGCCCCAGGGCTGTCACCATAAAACAGTTCTCCCAGTGTCCTTTGTGACAGGTGGATGGCTATGCCCTGAAGCTCTTAGTAGATCCATCCGTGCTTTGTGTCTCCTCTGACAGAAGGGAGCTGGACAGTCCTTCTGTCCTTGGCACCCCTGGGCCCGCTTATCAGCAACCCTCCCAATGTCTTCCACCAGGACATGGAGAATCTGGCCCTAGAATTCCTCAGGTATCGGTTGCGTAGGGCAGAAGGACATAGGGCAGGCCCCAGAACTCCTTGTGGGTCTGATCTGCCCTGGAAGACCAGGCAATCTGGAGGAGGCAAGTGGGAGGATAGAGGGGGTTAATGATGTGGAGGGGGCACTTTAATCCCCATGGCTCGACCCAGATTCTAGCCTCCCTTTGCTGTCCCTGAGGGAGGTAGAGGGCTGTCTAAGTGATAGTGTCTAGAAAAGGACTAGGTGGAAATTCTGAAGGACTAGAAAACTTAAGCCATGAGCCGGTGGCTCACACCTGTCATCCCACACCTGTCATCCTGGCCACTAGGGAGGCTGAGATCCAGAGGATCTCATTTCCCAGCCAGGCAGGATATTCCCTCCAGAGCCTCATCTCCAGTCTCCAACCAGAAGTGGCACTGTGGCTCAAGTGGTAGAGCACTGGCCTTGAGGAAAATTAGACATCAAGGACAGTACCCAAGCCCTGAGTTCAAGCCCCTCAACCAAAAAACAAGAACAAAAACAAAAACAGAAAACCAAACAAGAAAGAAAAACATCCCTTCCTTGCGTGCAAGAGATAGTAAGGTTGCTGCGGTTGTGAGACCAGATGCTGGCCTCACAGTACAGACATTTCTAATAATTCCCCAGGTTTACCCCTGTGTGAAGCCATAGCAGGGTGGGTGGTGCCTTACCAAGAACTCCAGAAGTTGTAGCCTGTGGCAGGCAGTGAGTGGGTGAATGGGAGCAGAGGTGGGATGATAGTGTCAATTGTATACTCTCCATCCATGAAAGAATGGTTTTGGCTGCTGGTGACCAAGTCTGAAGTGTAGGGTTACATTGATTTTTTGTCTTAATGAGTTGGGTTTTCCCTTGGTATAAGAAGCTAGCTGCTGAGGAGGCTACAATGCTTGATAAGAAATGTACTCCTTATCTTGCCCATGTAATTGTAACCCCTCTGTACAGTATTTTCACAATAAAAAAAGAAAGAGAAGAGCTGAAGAAAAAAAAAGATGGGTGTAGCCGGGTACTGCCAGTGGCTCATAAGTGTCATCCTAGCTACTCAGGAGGCTGAGATCTGAGGATCACAATTCAAAGCCAGCTTGGGTAGGAAAGTCTGTGAGACTTTATCTCCAATGAACCACCAGAAATGGGATGTGATGCTGTGGCTCCAGTAGTAGAGCACACACTTTCATCTGAAGAGCTGAGGGCCTGCTGGCAGGCCCAAAGTTCAAACCCCATAACCTACAACCAAACAAAAGGTAGCTGAATTTTCTGCATAACAGTGTGTACAGTAGAAATACTATGATGTGTTGTGAACCATTCCAGACATGTGAGAGGCTCTGAGTTTTGTCTGCAGTTGGTCTGATGATGGTAGTGCCATCATCTCTGGGGTGGAATATTCAGGGTGCTCAGAGACTGCTGAGGCTTTGGGCTACCACTGTGTGTGTCTGTGTGTTTGTGTGTCTTTTGTCTGTGTGAGTCTGTGTCTATGTGTTTGGATGTAGAAGACCTGGGCCTTGAACTCAGGGTCTAGGTGAAGTTCCTATGCTTCTGTGCTCAAAGCTAGTGCTCTAACACTTGAGCTGCAGCTCCATTTCTGGCTGTTTGGTGGTTCATTGGAGATAAGAGCCTCAAAGACATTTCTGGGCTGGCTGGCTTTGACCTCAGCCTCCTGAGTAGCTAGGATGACAGGTGTGAGACAACAGTGCCATATTTGTGTGTGTGTGTGTGTGTGTGTGTGTGTGTGTGTGTGTGTGTGTGTGTCTCTCATCTTTCTCTGTCCCCTACCTGGGTGCCTGTCTGTCTCTTTCTGACCTTGGATGGTGCCCCTCCCCCACACCGACCTTGCCTATAGCCTCCTATCAGGGTCTACAATGAGTCCTAAATTGCCAGAGACCTGAGTTCAAGCTTTTCTTTGGGGCCCAAGTCCAGCTGTCCAAATCTTTGGCTTCCTGCAGTGGATTCTGGGTCAGCCGGGCCATCTGCAATAGAGTCTTGCCTGTCTCTGGGTGGGGAACTCAGACATGGAATGTCCTGCCCTTTTCCTCAGCTAGACCTCTAGCTGCCTGTTCCTCTCAGCAGGCTGGCAGTGGAGTGGGGGAAGGAGGTTGCCGGTGACTCTGGCCAACTCAAACTTGATAGCGGACTGAAGGCCACCCAAGCAAAGAGGATTCCGGGCTACATTGGAGGTGACCCCAAGGTGGCTTGGAAGTATCTGTTATTGTCTAGGAAAAGTCCACGTAGTTTATCGCAGGCAAGTCTATCTTCCAGCCCCAGCTGGGCCTCTCAAATCCTTCTAGAGAATTCTGGATGCCCAGAATACAGAGGCACAGACTTTAGATTCCAGGGCCAGGGAATTGGGGGAGGAGAGACTGGTATGGCCAATACCTCAATGTTCTGGGTCATTAGTCTTGACCTGGGTATGCCCCCATTGTGTACATTCACTTCTTAACCCAGAGCTGGCCAGAAACAGGCCACTTGTGGTGGTGCTGTAGAAGTGGCAAGAGTGGAAGTGAGATCTAGGATGACCAGTATCTGGATTTATGGCATGTGGGGGGTGGGGGGGGAGGAAGGTGTCTTTAAAAAAAATCTCTTAGAGTTGTAACTCAGGGCCTAGGCACTGAGCTTCCTTTGCTCAAATCTAACACTCTACCACTTGAACCACAGCTCACATTTCATCTTTTTTAGTAGTTTAGTGGAGATAAGAGTCTCACAATCTTTCCTGCCTAGGCTGGATTCAAGCTGCCATCTTAAGAGATCAGCATCTTGAGTAGCTAGGATTGCTGGTATGAGCCACTGACACCTGCTAAGGATGTGTGTGTGTGTGTATATGTGTGTGTGTGTGTGTGTGTGTGTGTTTACCAGGGGTTGTACTCAGAGCCTAGGTGGTATCCTTTACTTTGTTTGCACAAGGCTCATGCTCTACCACTTGAACTACAGCAGCTCTGTTTCCCAGCTTTTTGGTGATTCATTGGAGATAAGAGTCTGCCCACCTAGGCTAGCTTTGAATCTTGATTGATCCTCATGTGTCAGCCTTGAGTAGCTAGGATTATAGGCATGAGCCACTGGCATCTAGCTGGAAGGATGTCTCTTCATACTGTCTTCTGTTCTAACAGCTGTCTACTTGCCCTGGCCTAGATCTCTGATCTCCACATCAGCTCCCAGCAGCCCTTGACTGTGTGGAGAACATAAAGCTCAAACCTGTCAAGCATCTAATTTCTATGTCCTCAAGGGAGGGTAAGGTTCCTCTGAAGCCTGGAGGAGTAGGTGGAGGGGAAGAAAGGTTAGCTGTAGATGGGTGCTAGGCTGGGAGAGAGGTACACTGTCTTAGCCAAGAAGGTAAGTGTGGCCAGATGTTAATAGCTCATGCTTTCATATTCTATGGATTGGCATTCAGAGGCAGCCCAGCTCACTTTTCTTTCTTTCTGTCTTTCTTTTTTCCTTTTTTAGTATCAGTAGGATCTTTGTTTGTGTGTGAAAATAATGTACAGAGGGGTTACAATTACATAGGCAAGATAATGAGTACATTTCTTTTGACCAGCTAACTTTTCTAAAGTATTTGAGACTCTCCTTTCCCAATAACCACCTGAAAGCTGGAAGAAAAGCTGTGGCTCAAGTGGTAGAGTTGCTAGACTTGAATGAAAAAAGTGAGGGACAGAGCCTGGGTTCTGAGTTCAAGCCCTAGTACCAAGATGTGCCCATGCGCACACACACACACACACACACACACACACACACAGACACAGAGAAGAAGGTAGTAATGATGACCTGAGCTAGAACTGGGGGCAGTCCAGGAGCACAGTCGTAGTAAACTCTCAACACATAAGTTATTGCTCCCCAACTCCTTCTTGGACTGAGGGGTCTGGGCCATGGCAGTAAGTTCCATGGAACCTGCACCTCTATCCATGCATAATGTACAGTACCAAGGGAAGAACACGATGGATGCTCGTTTATACTCGGTGCATGATTGCAAACCTCCATCTGCCACTGAACAGTGGTGAGCAAAGCAGGGCTCTGAGCTCTGGGACTCCTGGGATAGCCACTGTGACAAGCAGCAGCCAGCGAGCTGTGGATTCCTGAGCCTACAAGTCTTTCATGAGCCCAACTCAACACCCACCCAAGGTGTGCCTGACAAATTTGCCCCAGTGAGTAGGCATTACCTGCTGTGCCATCTTGCAGCTCTTGCCCCTTCTGGCCCAGAAACCTGGTCTGAAATATTGATTTATTGCTCAGATCCACTCTGCACCCATGACAGATGCCATTCTGATGACCTGCCTGATGACTTCCGTGCCCCAAGGCTAGACCCTTCTCTGATACTTAGGCAAAGGTTCCCAAAGAGGTTGCTTTCAAGACTTGTAGGACAACTAGATATTGGGAGACCCATAGCGGTCCACTGGAAATTACTCTGCCTAGAGCCACAGAGTGAGGTTCAAGCAGGTCAGGTGGGCCTTGAACTCTGGGACTGGACACTGTTCCTTCAGCTCTTCATCTTACTACTTGAGCCACAGTACCACTTCCAGTTTTCCTGTGGTTCATTGGAGATCAGAGTCTCCTGGACTTTCCTGCCCGGGCTGGCTTTGAACCATGATCCTCAGATCTCAGCCTCCTGAGGAGCTAGGAGGATAGGCATGAGCCACCAGCACCCAGCTTATTTGGACTTTCACCACAGCAGACTAGGAACTCCTGAAAGTTTTTCTTTATTTTTTATGTGCCAGAACTTAGGATCTGGGCTCCGGTCGCTTTAATTTTTGCCTCAAGGCTGGCACCCTACCACTTGAGCCACAGCTCCATTTCTGGCTTTTGGTAGTCCATCGGCAAGAAGAGTCTCACTAACTTTCCTCCCCTGAGCTGGCTTTGACCCACGACTTCTGATCCCAGTCCTTTCAGTAGCTAGGATTTGCAGGGTTTGAGCCACCACTGGTATTGGGCTAGAAGCTTTTCTTAAGCAAGTGTTCTTCCCTGCATTTGCCCTGAGTCCTCCATGCAAAGGAGGCCTGAGGGTCAGGAGCTGTGAAAAATAGGCTTCCAGCCACAGGAAATGGCTGGGGTCCATGGTGAAAAGCCAAGCTAATCTTCCCCCTTGGCCCCATTCTGGGACATCCATCCTCTGCCCTCCCTGTGACTCAAGTACAAACCTTGACCCAGCCTTGAATGTCCTGCCAGACATGTCTGAAGCCACAGAACCTTCATTCCACCCTCACCACCTATTCTACACTACACCTCAGGAAACTTCGTGCATTGTTGTACCTTCTGCCTGATGCTCTCTATCTTGTTCCACATCTCAGAACTCCTGTGGAATTTTGGCACTTGCTCCAGGAGCAAGTCTTTCCTTCCCTTCTCCCTCTTTTTTTTAATATTGAGTTGCTAGAGATGGAACCTGTGCAGGCTGTCTGGCAAATGCTCTGGTTTGGTGTGTGTGTGTGTGCATGTGTGTGTGTGTGTGTGTGTGTGTGTGTGTGTGTGTGTGTGTGTGTGTGTGTGTGTTGTGCCAGACCTGGGGTTTGAATTCATGGCCTGGATGCTATCCCTAAGGTTTTGTGCTCAAGGCTAGCACTCTATTACTTGAACCACAGCTCTACTTCTGACTTTTGGGGTGTTTAATGGAAGAAAAGTGTCTTATATATACTTTCCTGCTTGCAATTGTGATCCTCAGATCTCAGCCTCCTGAATAGCTAAGATTACAGGTGTGAGCCACCAGTAACTGTCCTCTACCCTACCTCTTACCTCAAACCTTGGCTCTCCTATGAGTACCAGAAGAATATGTCTCACCAGGCTCACTTTTTTTGCCAGTCTTGGGGCTTGAATTCAGAGTCTGGGCATGTTCCTGAGTTTCTTTTGGTCAAGGCTAGCACTCTTATCACTTAAGCCACAGTGCCACTTTTGGCTTTTTCTGTTTCTGTGATCCTGAGGAATCGAACCCAGGGCTCCGTGCATGCTAGGTAAGCACTCTACCACTAAGCCACATTCTCAGCCCAAGGCTCACTTCTGACAGGAACTATGAGGGTGGGATTTATTGGCTTACCCCTTTTGGTGCAGAAATCGCTGGCTATTTCATAACTTTGCCAAGATTTGGGACCAGTCTGTGACTCGGCAATGAGGAATGGTGAATGAGGGATAGCCACCAGGCCCCAGAGGAGTAGGCTCACATATCCTACAGAGGGATAGAGAATATGGAGCCAGAACCTTTGACAACTCCTACAGCCTAGGAACTGTGGTCTCCCTGGAGGCAGAGTCTGGCAGCTAGGTGTCCTGATGGGACATCTCAGCCAGAACATAAGGCACCTGTTGCACAGCCCAGGCAAAGCCCTCGGGGCTTCAGTTATTAAATGGCAGGGAAGGATGCTTTGTTCAAGCTGCTAGCTCAGACTTAGGACTCTCTGAGGACTTGCTCAGGTTGGGGGGATGGACATGGGCAACCTGCTGAATGCCCATCATCCATACATCATCCATCCATACACAGAGACATGGAGTTATTGCCTCCTTTTTGGGGGGGGGGGCGGTGAGGCAGGTCCAGGGTTGTACTATGAGCCTAGGCCCTGTCCCTGAGCTCCTTTTGCTCAACGATAGCACTCTGCCCTTGAGCCACACACAGCCCCACTCATGGTTTTTTTTCCCCTATGATCTCTTAGAAAGAAGAGTGTTTTGGACTTTCTTGCCCCGGATGCATTCAAATTGGCATTCTCTACATCTCAGCCTCTGGAGGAGTTAGGGTTATAGGCAGGAGCCACTGACACCTGGCTTTCTTTTCTTCTCGTTGTTCTTTTTTTTAAATCATGACAATCTGAAATCTTCACGGTGTCATTCCAATGGTTTGCATTCAAAGTAATCTACCCATGCCTGGAATTCGAATGCTATGACTACCACCCACAAATGGAGGGAGATCCTGATGAACTCATTCCTGTTCATGTGAATGCTAATTGAATGTTATAAAAGTAATAATTAAATTTGCAGTTAATTCATGATTCTATTTTAGAATGCCACACAAAAATTATTGGATTTATATCTTCATTCTAGCACCATGGTATGATGAAGGATATTGACTAATTTGTAATTAATGCTTTTATAAATGTTCAACCATGATACCTCATGAAACGGAGTCATAATTTAGTAACTAATAATTGGTAATAACATATATATATAATTTAATAATATCCTTACATTCTCTCTTTGTATGTGTGTATATATATATATATATATATATACACATACATATATATATGCAGGTATATATGTATGTATATATAATACATATACATAATATCAATCTACACATCTGTCTATTGGGCACTACTGTGGCTTGATTACAGGTCTTCAGAATTTCCTGGATGCTCAGTTTGCCGGAGGCTGGTGTGCTAAGACTGTACCCCATTCATGGATTGCGCATTGTACGCTGAGTTGAAATTCCAGCATGGCCAAAAATTTATTTGTGGAGTAAGAAGCCAATTTTACACTTTTTTTTCATTCTCTGTGAAAGTCCTGGGTCTCAATACGATGTATAATCCATATGCAAATATATCCTATGAGATATGACCTAATAAAGGAAATGTTATATGTGTAATAATACTAAATAAATAAGTATAATAAATGTCATATGCAGTAGAACCCATGTATGTAAATAGATTTCATATATATGAATATTATTTTTTCCAGTTCTGGGGCTTCAATTCAGGCCCTGGGAACTGGTCTGAATTTCTTTTTTCTTTTTTTCTTTTTTTTTTGCCAGTCATGGTGCCTGAAATCTGGTTGTGGGCACTGTCCCTCAGCTCTTCAGTTAAAGGTGAGCGCTCTACCACTTGAGCTACAGTGCCACTTCCAGCTTTTTCTGCTTATGTGGTGCTGAGTTATTGAACCAGGGGCCTCATGCATGCAAGGCAAGCACTCTACCACTGAGCCACATTTTCAGCCCCATGAATTTCTTGTCTTCAAGGACAGTGAGCTTCCCTTTTCACACACAGTGTGAACCCAGACCCTGAGTTCAAATCCCAGGCCTACTAGAAAAATGGTACAATTTCCTAGCCAGGGTCTTATTGTTATTATTACTTTTTATTTGGCCTAGCACAGGGCTTGAACTCAGGTCTTCGCATCTCTGCCACAGCTGATCATTGGATCCTACGACCCTACTTCAAATTTCGGAGCTGGCAAAAAATAAATAAAAATAAAAAGGAGAAGGATAAAACTGAGAAGTTCAAGAAGGTGATTTTACTTTTTTTTCCCTTTTTATTGTGACTATCCTGGGTTTAAATGACAAGCCCCAGAATATGTACATGACATTGCATTGCTAATGTTTGGTGGGCTATTAGGGAAGCCATAGCTGAAACAAGCAACATAGACCTGGAGGTCGAATCTTGGAACTGACACTAATGAATGGTGGGAGGTTCTAAGAAATTTATTCTGATATACATCTGTACAAATGGAATTTTATAAAAGTAACATTTCTATTAGTAGTGCATGATTATATTCTAAAATTATACACAATTGTTCTACATTGACTAATTTTCAATTAATACTTTATTATGTATTCAATCATGATACTTAAAAGGGAAGGAATAAATTAATTGCCAATAATTGATAGTAATATATATGCAGTTTCATAATATACAGACATCTCTTTTGTTTTATACATATACATCTATCTATCTATCTATCTATCTATCTATCTATCTATCTATCGTTATCTACCAATCTACACATATATTTATTTATACACTTGTTCCTTCTGGGGCTCAGTGTTCGAGTGCTCACTATGTACAAAGTCCTGGGTTCCATTCCTCACTACCACTTGCACAGAAAAATCCAGAAGTCATGCTGTTACTCAAGCTGTGGAGTACTAGCGTTGAGCATAAAAGTTTAGGGACTGTGTCTAGACACTTACTCAAGATGCAGAACTGGCACCACAACAAAACCTTAGAATGTTCTGACTGCAAAGATATAAGGATAGGACTGCAAATACATCATAGTAGAGCAAGCTAGGAGTCTGGTGCTGAAAGCTGCCATCTAACCTGACTTAGCCAGAGGTAAACTGCTGCAACTCAGCTACACGGAACCGGATGCTTGTGGCTCGCTTAGCCCTGTCATCCAAGATACTGGGGGGCTGAGATCAGACACTGGTGGTTTTAAAGTCCAGCCCTGACAGGAAGTCTGCAAAACTCTGAGCTGTGGCTCAAAGTGGTAGAGCTCTTGCCTTGAGCAAAAGATATTAGTACAGTACCCCCAAACTTTCAGTGGAATCCCCGTGGCTGACTCACCGCCCCCTCCCTACAAATAACCTACCCCTCTAAATCATTTGATGTGAACTTTTTGTAGTTTGTTAACACTGATGAAAGCACCCTAATTCTAATGACAGCATGTGGGATACAGCTATGTCATGAGTCTTATATGAGAAATGGTGTACTGACTGCATTCTTGCATCTGGTGCTTGTAAGAACTCCACAGATTATTGTGCAGATGAGAACCTTGAGGCTCAGATATGTCCCCATGTCAGGGCCAAAATGATGTATGTACTGAACTCTAGTGAGTTCTCTCCTGCAGACAATTGTTTTGGTTTATTTTTCTCGGTCATGAACCTTAAACTCAGGGCCTAGCTACTGACCATTCCCTGTTGGGCTCATGGCTAGCACCCTACCAAGGGGACCCAAGGACACCCGTACAAAAGTGTTACAGTCTAGGCATCTGTGGCTGATATCTGTCATCCTGCCTACTTTGACACATTTTTTTTCCTTCTCTGTAAAAATCCTGGGTCTCAGTATGAAGTATAATCCATATGCAAATATATCCATGTGATAAGATGTAATGAATGAAATAAGTGTTATATATGCAATAATACTAAATAAAATAATGGTAATAAATGTCATATGGACTAAGCCCATGTAAGTAAAAAGATCACATATATGAGTATTAATTTTTCCAGTGTTGGTGCTTAAATTCAGGCCTGGAAACTGGTCTGAAATTCTTGTCTTCAACAACAGTGAGCTTCCCTTCCCCCACAGTGTCACAGAGTTACCAGGCCCTGAGTTCAAATCCCAGGCCTGCCAGAAAAATGGAGCAAATTCTATGTCATGGCCTTAATTTATTTTGTCCAGGCCCGGGGCTTGAACTCATCTTGTGGCAATTCTGCCTCAGGTTCGATCACCCTAGCCAGGGGTGCAGCCAATGGACCCACAGCCCATTCTGAGATCCTAGGACCCAAGTTCAAATCTCGGGACTGATAAAAAAAAAAAGGAGAATGGCAGGGAAGGTGGCTCAGTAGTAGAGTGCTTGCTTTGCATGCATAAGGCCCTGGGCTTGATTCCTCAGCATAACATATGCTGAAAAAAGCTGGAAGTAGTGCTATGGCTCAAGTGGTAGAACACTAGTCCTGAGCTGAATAGTTGAGGAACAGTGTCAGACCCAGATTTCTGGCCCCACAACCAACAAAAAAGAAAAAAAAGAGAAAGGGGGGGGAAAGAATAGGGATAAAGGGGCTGGGAAGGTGGTTCAGTGATAGAGCCCTTGCCTTGCATGCCTGAGGCCCTGGGTTCGATTCCCAGCACTACTTAAGCAAAAAGAAAAAAAGCCGGAAGTGGCGCTGTGGCTGAAGTGGTAGAGCGCTAGCCTTGAGCTGAAGAGCTGAGGGACAGCACCCAGGCCCAGAGTTTAGGCCCCACGACCGGACCCCCCCCCCA
Source organism: Dipodomys spectabilis (assembly GCF_019054845.1). Classification (NCBI taxonomy): domain Eukaryota; kingdom Metazoa; phylum Chordata; class Mammalia; order Rodentia; family Heteromyidae; genus Dipodomys; species Dipodomys spectabilis. The sequence goes on from NW_024870959.1 coordinate 523,044, forward strand.
AAAAAAAAAATAGGGATAAAACTGGGAAGTTCCAGAAGGTGGTTTTACTTTGTTTTTTCCTTTGCATTGTGATCATCCTGGGTCTAAATGAAAGGGCCCGGAAAGAGTATGTGAGCTTACACTGCTGAAGTTTGGTGTGCTATCAGGCAAGCCATAGCCCAAACCAGCAACGTAGGCCCAGGGTTCAAATCCTGGGATTTAAACCTATGAATGGTGGGAGATCGTAAGAAACGCATTCTGACATACATCCATATGAATGGAACGTTGTAAAAGAAACAATTACATTAGTAGTTAGTATATGATTATATTTTAAAATTAAAAACAATAATCATAGTACATTGACTAATTTTCAATTAATATTTTATTATATTTTCAACAATAAGCAATGAAGGAGTAATTTAATTATGAATAATTGAAAGTAATATAGTATATGTAATTTAATAATATACAGATATCTTTCCTATTTTATACATACATATATATATGTGTATATATATATGTAAGCTATCTATATATCTATTTCTACACTTGTCACTCCTGGGGCTCAGTGGTAGAGTGCTTGCTTAGTATGTATGAAGTCCTGGGTTCGTTTCCACACTATCACATGCACAGAAAAGCCGGAAGTGGTGCTGTCACTCAAGCACCAAAGAAACGTTAGAATGTTCTAACTGCAAATATACAAGGCCAGGACTTTAGATACTTCATGACAGAGCAAGCCGGGAATCTGAAGATGACTGCTGCCATCTATCCTGACAGCCAGAAGTTAACAGCTGCAAACCAACTCCATCCAACCAGTCGCTGCTGGCTCACCCCTAGCTGCTCAGGGGATGAGATCTGACACTGGGCGATTGAAAACTCAGCCCTGGCAGGAAGTCTGTGAGACTCTGAGCTGTGGCTCAGAGTGGTAGAGCTCTAGCCTTGAGGAAAAGATCTTAGGACAGTACCCACAATCTATGAGTGCAACCCCTGAGTCTGAAGACCCTCCCCCCCCAGACTAACCACCCATCTAAACCGTTAGATGTGAACTTGTTTGGTTTGTGACATGTTTCTGAAGGAATGGTGATACTGATGAAAGCATCCTAATTCTAATGACAGCTTTGGGATACAGCTATATGAAGAGTCCTTCCTGGGGTGCTGGGTGCTGAGTCCTTCATGGGGTGCTAGGTCCTTCATGGGGTGCTGTGTGCTGAGTCCTTCACAGGGTGCTATGTGCTGAGTCCTTCACAGGGTGTATTTTTTCATCTGATCCTTGTTTGAGCTCCAAAAGTAAGATTATTGTGCAGATGAGAAACTTGAGGCACAGACATTTCCCAAGGCAGGGCCAAATTTACGTATGTACTGAACTCTACTGAATTGTCTCCTGCAGACAATTGTTTTGTTTTAGTTTTCTCCATCATGAACCTTGAACTCAGAGCCTAAACTCTGATTTTCCTCTTATGCTCATGGCTAGCACTCTACTACGTGGAGCCAAGGACCCCCTTGCAGCAAAGTGTCACGGCTTAGGTGTCTTTAGCTAAGGTCTATCATCCTGCCTGCTCAGGAAGCTGAGGATCTGGGTTCAAAACTATCCCACACAAAAGATCCCATGACACTATCATCTCCTATTCACCACTTAGAAACTTGAAGTGGAAGCTGGGTGCCGGTGACTCATGCCTGTCATCCTAGCTACTTACTCAGCAGGCTGAGAGCTCAGGATCACAGTCCAAAGCCAGGCTGAGCAGGAGATTCCTTGAGATGGTAATCTCCAATGAACCACCAGAAAACCAGAATGTGCTCTGTACCTCAAGTGGTAGAGCTCTCCACTTGAGCTGAAGAGCTGAGAGACAGCACCCAGGCCCAGACTTCAACTCTTCCAACTTACAAGAAAAGAAAGAAAGAAACCTGAAGTGCAGTGCTGGGATTGGGTCTTAGGGGTAGAGTGCTTTGCATGTATGAAACCCTGGCTTTAAATCCTCAGTGGCATATCACTAGAAAAAAAAAATGAAGTGGCTCTGTGGCTCAAGTGGTAGAGTGCTATCCTTGTACAGGAGAAACTCAGGTACAGTGCTCAGGTCCTGAGTTCAAGCTCCAGGACTGGTATATGCACACAAATTATCCCCCCCCGTGCCCCCCCCCCATACCACAAGTGAAACTGTGACATCAAAGGGTAAAGCACTGGGAAATAGGTCCTTAGAGGAGACTTGAGCTGGTACAGCTTCTTTCCAGGCTGCCTTTTTTTTAGGGATTTTAGAAAAAAAACTTTAAAGAAGGTTAACTAGACCTTGGCTCCAACCAGCCCTGTTCCTGGAATGAAAAGAATGCCTTTAGGTCCCCCTCTCCTTAACAACCTAACTCACCTTGATTGTTGAGTTAAAGACTGACCCATAAAACAGATGGTTGTAATCTGGCTCCAACTATCTGACACCACATGCTTATGGTGGTAATCCCTGCCTTTCACACATGCTTACAGTAAACTCTGCCTATTGGCCATGTGTGTGTGGTCTGGTATGACCATGCAACCCTTTTGTTTGGTATGATCCTATTGGTCACCTGTGCATGACCAGGCTTGACCTCATGGATTTTGCCTTTACAAACCAAAAAATGGGGGCTGCTAAGGGTGGCAGTATCAGCTCCTGAGCCTGTGCTGTGGCCCTGGCCGGTCAGTGTAGAAAACTTCTCAATAAAGTTGCTTCTTTGTTAACAAATTTGTTGCGGTGGGCTCTGTCACTCCAGATGACTAGGCGGGTTTGCCTGCCTGAGTAAGTGTCTTCCTATTACACAGTGAGCTTCTGTTCTGAGCTCATGGTCAGTACTCAGGCCCTCTGTTCAACCAGGAAACCTAGCCACCCAGCTAGGAGAGGTCAAAGGTTTCCAAACCTGATGAGCTCCACCAGCCCTACATAACAGGGAACATTGTGATTTTGCATATGTGCTTAGATGTAGCAAGCTTCTGAAAACCTAGGTAGGCACCGTTGCCAATAATGAATCATTGTATTAAGTTCAGCTCCCTAGTTTTTGTCTGCCAGAATGAATCTTGAATTAATTGTAGCAGTTTGTTTCAACACTGGAACATAGTATAACAAAGACAGGATAAGTGCAGGGAACTTGGCCTGCCAGGGGAGGTGGCACAAATGAAGGCTTCCTGTCACAACAGAGCACTGGGGAGAGAGATATCTTGGGGTACAAAGAGGCCTTTTTCTACTGGTCTTCAGAGCCTGCCCACACTCATCATCACTAGTTGGCCCAGATAGAGTTGTTACAGAGCTGTACAGGAGTGAGACCTTTTGTCTGCCTCTTCCAACAATGAGGCAGGCTTCCTCCAGCAACCTGGAGCGTGGAGAAACCCTCAGGCTTCACTGGGAACAGGGAGGGGTGTCCTGGAACATGCACTGTCTTGAAAGCACCCTCTGTGCTATGAAATCATTCTATTCAAAGAAAAATTCCTAGCTGGGTGCCTTTCTTCACAGCGACTCTGGATGTTCACCAATAGAAATACATTCACACATACACAGTCACATGGAGTTACTGGCTCTATTTTTTTTTTTTTTGGTACAGGTCTTGAGACTTGAACTATGAGCTTAGACATTGTCCCTGAGCTCATTTTGCACAAGGAAGCACTTTATTGTGCCTTCAACCATGATACATCATTAAATGAAGGCATAATTTAATACCTAATAATTATTAGTAATATATTACATGTAATTTAATGATATATAGACACCTCACATTCTATAAATATATTTATATATTTAAACATACACTGGAATATACATATACATCTCTCTCTCTTTCTCTCTCACTCTCTATGCATATATATGTATTTGCAGCAATTTACACATCTATCTATATATTGGCCACTCCTGGAGGTTAAACTTAGGTCCTGGGAACTCCCTGGCAGTGAATTTGTTTGAGGCTGCTGCTCTTACATTGATCCCTTGATGAATTGGGCATTCCAAGCCCTGAGTTCAAATCCCAGCAGTGCCAAAGACAATAGGTGGATTAAGCAGCCAATGTTGATCTGTTCTGCTGTCTGTGAAAATATTGTTTCCTAGGTACAATATGTAATACCTATGCAAATACATATATATGATGTACATTATAAATGTATATAAATATTATTTTGCCAGTCCTGGGGCTAGAATTCATTCCCTGGGAAATGCTCTTGACTTTTTTTTATTCAAGGAGGGTGAGCTTCCACTTCACCCACAGCAAAACAGAGTTACCCAGGCCGTGATTTCAAATCCCAGGTATGGCAGATAAAATGTCCCAAATTCCAAGCCAGAACCTTAATTTTTTTGTGGGGGGGGCAGGCACAGGGCTTGAACTCAGGTTGTCACAACTCTGCCTCAGCCTTGATTACCCTAGGCTGGGGTGCTGCTTTTATACCTACAGATGATGCAGGGATCCTAGGACCCAATTTCAACTCCCAGCACTGGCCAACAAACAAACAAACAAATCAAAATGGAAGAGGAAAAACCAGAAAGCTTTACACAACAGTTTTACCTTTGTTTCTTTTGCACAGTCACCATCCTGGGTCTCACTGACTTGGCTTGAAAATTGTACATGACTTTGCATGGCTGAGGCTGGTAGGCTGTCAGTGAAGCCTGAGGTTAACCCAGACACCTGGGACCTGAGTTCAATCCTAGGACTGCCACATACACATAGCTGAAGGTCCTTGGAAACTGGTTCCTATCTCTAGGAATACTAATAGAATGTTTGAAATGTACTAATTGAATGACTAATTAACTAGTCTTTCTAATGTAAGATTGTATGCATTAAATATAGGTCATTGATTAATTTAATTAATACTTTATTAATTCTTCTACCGTGATTAATTAATGGAGGAATAATTTTAGACCAAATAATTAGTAGTAACAGAATATACAAAAGTAAGATATAGACATCACTCTTTATATAGAGTTATACACTAGAATCTACATAAATGTCTATCTGTCTCTCTCTGTATATGTTTATAGATGCATATATATGTAAATACACACACACTGCATTTTACACATCTATGTGTTTATATATTGGCCACTCCTAGGGCCAAATTTGCCCGACAACTTCATTTACATCAGACTGGTGTGCTAATATTGACCCACTCGCCATTCATGAAGTGGGCTTTCTAGGCCCTGAGTTCAAATCACAGAACTGCCAAAAACTTAAGTAATCCTGGTGGAAGAAGCCAAATGTCCCATTTGTTTGCCTTATCGGTGAAAGTCCTGGGTCTCAGGAATGATGTATAGTACATTGGCAAATCTATGTCCTATGTAATAAGATGTAAAAAAGGTTATGTGTGTAATCATACTCACTAAAATACATAAGAAATAGATAAAACAAAAAATAAAATGAATAACCACACTAACTGCAATATGCAGTAAACATGTGTATGTAAATATGAATCCTGTATTTAAAATCTATAAGAATATTATTTTTGCAAGAGCTAGGACTTGAATTCAGGCCCTGTGAACAGGCCTGACTTTCTTGTCTACCAGCACGGTGAGCTTCCCCTTCTCCCACAGTGCTGTAGATGTACCTAGGACCTGAGTTCCAATCCCAGGACTGGCAGAAAAAATGGCATGAATAACAAAACTGAAGTAGAGGGCTGGGAATGTGCCTTAGGGATAGAATGCTTTGCATCTATAAAACCCTGGACTTGATTTCTCAGGAACACATCACTAGAAAAAAGCCTGAAGTGGCTCTGTGGCTCAAGTGGGAGAGGGCTATTCTTGTACAAGAGAAATTAGGTGCAGTGCTCACGTCCTGAGTTCAAACTCCAGGACTGGTGTATGTGTGCACACACATGTACACGCACACACACACACACAAACACACACACACACACACAAACACACACACACACAGACCAGAAGTAAAGCTGTGACACAAAATGGTAAAGCACTGGGCTCCTGCGCTGAGCTCATGGTCAGCACCCAGGCCCTGTGTTCAACCCCAAAACATTGCCACACAGGGCTCAACTAGGAGACGTCAAAGGTTTCAAAACCTAATGTGCTTCAGCAGTCCTAGATGACAGGAAGCATGGTGAGACATGTGCTTGGATTTCCAAAGCTTCCAGAAACCTAGCAGAGGCATCATAGGCCCATCATCACCCTCAATGAAACATTTCTTGAGTTAAGTGCCTTAGTTATCTGCCAGAAGGACGCCTGAATTATATTGAGCACTGTATCTGAACACCAGAATATAGTCTCACAAAGGCAGGATAAGTGCTGGGAACTTGGCCTGCCACAAGAGGTGGCACAAATGAAGGCTTCCTCTCACAAGGAGCACTGGGGAAAGAGATAGCTTGGAGTACAAAGAGGACTTTTTGTCCTGACCTTCAGAGCCCATCCACACTCATCCTCACTAATTGGCCCAGATGGAGTTGTTTGTTACACAGCTGTACAGGACTGAGGCCTTTTGTCTGCCTGTCCAGACAGTGAGAGAGACTTCTTCCAGCAGGCCTGGGAGGCAGAGAAACCCTCAGGCTGTACTGAGCAAGGTGAGGGGAGACTACGAACATGCACTGTCATGAAAGCAGTCTCTGTGTTATGAAATCATTGTATTGAAAACAAATTTTCTAGCTTGGTGCCTTTCATCATAGCTACTCTGGAGCTTCACCTATGGGAATACATCCACACATACACAAAGACATGGAAGCAGCTCCTGGGGTTGATCTATGAACATAGGCATTGTAACTGAGTTACATTTGCTCAAGGGTATTGCATTAACCTTGAGCCACAGCCCCACTTCTGGGTTTTCTGTGATCTCTTAGAAATAACAATGTCATGGACTTTCCTATGCTGGCGGGATTCAAACTCAGATTCTCTACATCTCAGCCTCCTGAGGAGCTGGGATTACAGTCAGCAGCCACTGGCACCTGCCTTTCTTTTCTTCTTCATTTTTTAATCTGGACAATGTGACTGCTTAACAGCATCATTCCAATGCTTTGAATTTATAAGTAAACTACCCAATGTTCTTTCTCTGAGAAGGATTTTCTCTTCTCCTCTGGTCACAGGTTTGAAGCCAAGAGTGAGAAATGAGTGTCACATGATTTTGGCAGCAAATGTCTAAAGGACATGCCAGTTCAATCACTTAGCATTGAGCTGCAGTGAATTTACTGTCTCAGGACGAGAGGACCAAAAGCTGAAGTGATCCTCATACTCTCTGAATTGCTCCTTAGGCCTATAAAATTATCTAATACTTATGAGTGTTTTGTGTCTCCAACCTTAAGTATCTAGAACACACTATAAGCATCTTCATGTTTCCATTTTTCTCTAGTACCTCTCGAGATTTAGCCTAAGGGTTTGTGTGGAGCAGATCCTCAGCGAATCCCTGAGGAAAGCCTCTTGAAGTCTCCTCAGGAGATCTCTGTTCAAAGCCAGCCCGAGCAGGAAAGTCTGTGAGACTCTTATTTCCAATAAACCACCAGAAAACCAGAAGTGTATCAGTGGCCCAAAGGATAGAGCTCCAGCTTTGAGAAAGAAAGCCGCACAGGAGATACAAGCCAGACCAGGCAGGAAAGCCTGGCAAGCGCTTATGTCCAATTAACCCAGATGGCTGGAAGTAGAGCTATGGCAGTGGTAGAGTCTCAGCCTTGAGCTAAACAACTGAGGAACACATAGGGCCCTGAGTTTAAGCCGTGGGATGGCCACCAAAAAAATTCAAAAAGAGAAGGCCAAGTGTATGTATCAGTGTCCTACCTACTTATGTGTGTATATTACCTCCCTGAGTGCAAACAGATTGTATGTAATGCTTCTTTTATGTACAGATTTATTTTTTAGATAGGCTTGTTGCATATACTGCATCATTCTCTTCTTTTCAGGCCCATGGCTTTTCTCTTCCAGAGTTCCAGGCCTGTGTCCTCATATGATACACGCTTAAGATCTCAGCAGACTTTATTTACATATTATTATGAGGCCAAAGCAGGAACAGTCACAAATCAGGCAGGGGAAGAGAAGATCAGGGCTTTTGAAATAACCTGTATTCAGAAAATTAAACTTAGGGAACGTAAAATGGTCGCATACATATGTAGAAACTACCATTAAGAAAAAGATGAGAGGGCTGGGAATGTGGATTAGTGCCTAGCATGCAAGAAGCCCTGGGTTCCATCCCTCTGTAGGACATGCACAGAATAAGCCAGAATTGGTGCTGTGGCTTAAGTAGTAGTGTGCTAGAGACAGTGTCCAGGCCTTGAGTTCAACTCAAGTACAAGTAACTTCTCATCACCAAGGGAAACTCAGGAAGCTCTTGAACATCTGCCCTTTCAGAAGTGGAAGTCAGAGTGTCATAGACTTTCCTGACGTAGCTGGCTTCACCCTGTGATCCTCAGACCTCAGTCTCCTGAGGTAGGGTGATTGGCCTTGGCTACTGGTGCCTTGCTAGGTCAGAACTGTAATGACATTGACAATACAAGTCAACTACTTATCACAAAGGGCTTGGGGAGCATATTAAGCCTTTCAACAATGGACCTTTCAGAACTCTGTAGTACACAAGGTTATAATGCTAGAGTCTGAGAGGCTGGGCATATGGATCTGCTACACTTGAACTTTGAGCTCTGACTCCAATTCTGGTGTACATCAGCGTTCATTTTCCAGAGAATGTTCTCCTAATTAGCTAATAGGAAAAGTACTTTGATTAACCCTCACCTTTTTCCCATTGTGTGTCTCAAACTCAAGCCTGGGCACTCTCCCTGAGCCCTTCATCTCAAGGCGAATACTCTACCACTTGAGCCACAGCGCCACATGAGGCCTTTTGGTGCTTCATTGGTGATAAGAGTCTAACAGGCTTTCCTTGCCTAGGCTGTCTTTGAACTGTGGTCTTCAGATCTCAGCCTCCTGAGAAGATAGGGTTCCAGGTGTGAGCCACTGGCATCTGGCCTATTGTTTTTGCCAGTGCTGGGGCTTGAACTTAGGGCCTGGGTACTGTCTCCATGCTTCTTTTTCTCAAGGCTAGTGCTCTACCTCTTGAGCACTCCACAGCTTCTGGATTTTTCTGAGTATGTGGCACTGATGATTCAAACCCTGGCATTCATGCATGCTGAGCAAGCTCTCTACCACTAAGCCACATTCCCAGTCCCACCCTTACAATTTTATCCCTCAACTTGCCAATCCTCAAGGAAAGGCTTTTGAGTATAAATTATCTAAAGAAATCCCTATAGGAAGGTGTTAAAGATAAACAAGACAAATCTCATATTTGGGAAAGACTCTAAACATGTGAAGACTGTGACAAATGCCTCCATTTAATTATGTATCATGTTTCAACACTTAATAAAGTAATAATGAAAAATGAGTCAATGTCCTAAATTATTGTGTATAATTCTATAATAGATGTGCAAAATGTAATAAATATTATGTGTATAATAATACTAATACAATAAACAATAAGTAAATGAATAAAATATAGGAATACAGAAATACAAAATCAATAATAAAAAATCATAGCATGTATTAAACATACACATATAATACATAACATATATTACACAATACATAAATATTATTTCCCAGGCACTGGGAACTCTACCCTGAATTTCTTTTCCTCAAGGACAGTGAGCTTCCCCTTCACCTATGATGCAAAAGAGTTACCCGGATGGTGACATCAAATCCCAGCAGTGGCAGAAATACTAGCCCCAGTTGCAAGACAGTGACTTAATTATTTTTAATGGAAGGAGTTATTTTTATTCAGTTCCATACTGAACATTTTAAAAACAGCAGTGTATAATTTTGTGTATCTATTCAGACATCCTTCCCTTACCTGCAAAGTGCTTCTCTGAGCTCTAAAATGTTTCCTTTTTTTGTACATTTTTTGTTGTAAAAATGTTGTATAGAGGGGTTACAGTTACATGAGCAAAGTAATGAGTACATTTACTATTGAGCATTGTTGCCTCCTCCTTTGTTTTCCCCTTGCTATCCCTTCCCTCCCACATCCACATCTACCCCCCACCCCCCAGCTGAGGTCAGTGACTTAATTTTTTGTTTTAAGCTTGGCACAGGATTTGAACTCAAGTATTAGAAACTCTGCATCTTTCCTCACATTTCTACAGATTTATCAAGATCCTGAGTTCAAATCCCAGGCTAGGAAATAAAACTGGCAGAAATTCAAACCCGGGGGATGTTTTTCAATTTACTTAAATAATTAATTAATTTTTTTTTTATTCTTTTTCTTTTTGCCAACCATGGAGCTTGAACTCAGGCCGTGGCAACTCTTCCTCTGCTTCGATTGCCTTAGACAGGGCTGCAGCCTCTCACCCATAGTCAATCTTGGGATCCTAGGCCCAGAGAGCTTGCAGGAAGAAAATAAAAGTGGGACAGCACAAAAAATGGCGAGCTGCAGAGGACTGGTGGTTTTACGTTATTCTTTTCTTTGCAGGGTGACCATCCTGAGTCTGATGACACGGCTGCAAAGTGGAGCTATACTGCTATTCCTGAAGGCTGGTGGGCTATCAGGGAAGCCATAGGTGAAACCTGCCAACATAGGCCCTGGGTTAACAATCTAAGTTCTGACACCTACCAATGGCAGGACATCACAAGAGACTCATTCCTATGCATAGAAATACTGAAAGAGTAGGCGGTTTCTTGGCTTTGGTTCCTTGCATGGTGACCATCCTAGGTCTGAATGACATGGATGCCATGCACAGGTGACCTTTCATTGCTGAAGGCTGGCGGACTGTCAGGAAAGCCATAGTCCAACCCCGCAATACAGTCCCTGAGTTCAAATCCTGGTCCTGACACCTACCAATGACGGGAGATCCCAAAAGACTCCTGCCTGTGCATTGAAATTCCGATAGAATGGTATCCAACACATGATTGAATAGTTCGTGCAGTTGCTTGGACTCAAATTAGACGAAATAATCCTAGGACGCTGATTGAAATTAATTAATGGTTACTTAGGCATGAAAAGAATAATATTCCTTCAACTGAGGTATAATAACTACCTAAGACTTGCTAGGAACATAGCAGATGTCATTGAATACTAGATACACGGCTCTGGCACTCTGTACTAATATGTATTTATTGGTGTACTACCACCTGCCTATCCATGTATGGCTATTTTGGCCACCCCTGGGGTTCGATCTCAGAGCCTGCCAAAAATTTCATCCTGGAGTAAGAAGCCAAGTGTGACACCTGTTTTCCTTTTCTGTGAGAGGGCAGGGTGTCAGGCATGATGGAGAATAAGTCTACAAATCTAAATGCTATGTGATAGGTTGTAAACAATGTAATACATGGTTAAGTGTCATCATAGTCAATAAAATAAATGGTAAATAAACAAATAAACCAAAAAGTACAATGAATGACCACACCAAACATAATATAGACTGAACACCTGTCTGGAAGTTCAATCCTATCTTTAAAATACATGTAAGGACTACGTTTTCCAGGGTTGAGGCCTGAATTCAGGCCTAGGGAAGAGGCCTGACTTTCTGATCTTCAAGCATAGAGACGTTCCCCTTCCTCCAGAGTGCAACAGAGTTACCCAGACCCCGAGTTCAAATTCCAGGCCTTGCAGACAAAAAATAGCATACATTCCAAGCCAGGGAGCTTCACTAGCATTTTTCATATTTTTTAAACTTCACTTGGCCTTTATTTGATACATTTTGATTTTATAACAAGAGAGTTTTTCTAAAATGGGTTTAAATGTTTACATTTCAGCATAGCACATTGGCGTTTCCATTTTGACCGTTTGCCATGAAGAGTGAGAATGAAAATCAGTACATCATTCCTCCCTAGAGGGACAGTTGATGTTATTTCTATTTAGAATTATTTCTATAACTATAAACTCTCTGCAATTGTATTGTGTGAGTTTTCCTCAGTGCCTACCACAAAATACTCTAGGGGAGACCTCATACCACAAAAGGTTGGGTTTCTGAATAAAAACTTACTTCTGTGAGGACAGGAGGTACTTGTAAGCATTATGGGAATAAAGTGAATTTTAAAATGAGAAACTAAACCATTGGGACTGGGATGTAGCTCAGTAGTGGAGTACTTGCTTAAAGAGCATAAGACCCTGGAAGAAAAGGAAGGCAAGTTTCCTAAAGCTCAGAAGGTTAGAATTTTATGATCTGTATGAACAAACTTTTTTCTTTCTTTTTTTTTTTTTTTTGTTGGTGGTGGGGCTTGAACTCTGGGCTTGGCTGCCTGCCTTCAGCTCTTCAACTCATGGCAAGTGCTCTACAGCTTGAGCCACAGTGCCATTTCCGGTTTGTTGGAGATAAGCCACATTGCCATTTCTGGTTTATTGGAGATAAGAGTCTCATGGACTTTCCTTTCCAGGCTGGCTTTGAACCGCCATCCTCAGAACTCAGCCTCCTGAGTAGCCAGGATTATAGGCGTGAGCAACCAATGCCCAGCACATGAACAAATTTATTAAAGATTGATTCTGAGGAATGAAACTTGGAATACACTTAAATATAAATAACTTATAATTCCATGGTAAAGGCACTAATTCAGAAGTATTTATTCATTGGCTGGTTTCTTAGTTTATTGAAAGATATATATATATATATATATATATATATATACATATATATATATATACACACACACACATTTTTAATATATATACATATATATTATTAAAGCATAGCTTTGAAGTGTACCTAAAAGCATATGTGCTCATGTAAAGTTATACAACTGCACAAGCTTGTTTTTTTTATTTTCAGTTTGTTGGTACCATAAATTATGTGGGATGTGTGTACTGTTGTTTTGTTCTCTGATTTTGGAGGATTTCTCTCTGCTTTCTTCCCCTACTCCCCTACTCCGCACTTGAATTCAGCTTGCTCTTTCTTGGCTTGATTGTTCATAGCTGATTTTCTACCACTTCAGCCATACCTGTAGCCTAGCTTTTTGCCAGTTAATTGGAGATGTCGTCTCTCAGGCTTTTCTGCCTGGATTGGCTTTGAAACTTCAGCTTCCAGTTCTCACCTCTGGAGTAGCTGGGATTACAGATGTGAGCCACTGGGATGTGAGCCTAGGGATGAATTTGAATTTGGTTGGTGTATTCTTTCTGTTTTTCTAAGCATGGGATCATCTACTATAGAATTTCTGTGAATATCCTGGGTATGAAGTAAGATATATAATACATATGCTAATCTGTATAGTTTTCATAAGATGTAATCCATTTAATACAAGTTATAAGTGTAATAATAGTCAATATAAATAATGAATGAATGACTAGTGCAAAAAATAAAATAAATACACAAGCAAATAATATGCGGTAAATATAAGTATGTAGATATTAATCATTATTTCAAATGTGGATGAATATTACTTTAACAGGGCTGGGGATTGAATTCAGGCCTAGGGAACAGGACTGAATGGCTTGTCTTCAAAGATGGTGAGTTTCCCCATCCTCCATAGTGCATTAGAGTTACCCAGACTCTGAGTTCAAATTCCAGGCCTGACAGGAAAAAAAAAGGCATGAATGTCAAGCTGGGGAGCTTCATTAGTATTTTTACAATTTTTTTTTTCGTGGGGCTTCAGCTCTGGCCTTGGGCACTGTCCCTGCACCCTTCAGCTCAAGGGGAGCGCACTTCCACTTGAGCCACAGCACCACTTCTGGTTTCCTAGTGCTTTATTGGAGATAAGAGTCTCAAGGGCTTTACAGCCTGGGTTGGATTAAACCACAATCCTCAGCCTCTTGAGTAGCTAGGATTACAGGTGTGAGCCACCGGCGTCTGGCTACTTTTAATATTTTAATTTTTTTTCACTGATTGATTGCCAATCACGGGGCTTGAACTGAGGTTGTGGCAATACTGCCTGAGATTCCATCACCCTAGGCTGGGATGGTGCAGGCTCTGTACCCACAGCCGATCATGGGTTGGTATGCCTCGGGGGCTGACAGGAAAACAAAATGAAAACAACACCGAAAAAAACGGCATCTGTGGATGGTCGGCGGTTTCTTGGTTTTCCTTCTTTGCATGGTGACCATCCCGGGTCCAAATGACAGGGCTGCAACCTGTAGGTCACCTGGCACTGCTGAAGGCTGGCAGGCTGTCAGCGAAGCCATAGGCCAACCTGAACACCTAGGTCTTTAGTTTGAATCACGGTCATGCCACTTACAAAGGACTGGGTAGCCTAAGAAACTATTGCCTGTCCATAGGAGCACCAGAGGAATATGAACAATGTCATGGTTGGATGAGTAGTTCATCAATCAGTCTAGCAGAAAATTAGACCCAATAATCACAGGACACCGACTAATTTTAATTCATAATTTATTATACACTAAAAGAATACTATTGATTAAATGGAGTCCTCACTAAAGACCTGAGAATCCATAGGAGTGTGGTATGTGTCATTGAATACTAAATAGACATTTCTGGCAGTATGTAAATATCTAAATTTATATTTATTTGTATACCATCATCTGCATAGAACATTTTTGCTATTTTTGCCAAACCTGTAACTTGTTCCCAGGCCTTGGGATCCACTTGGCACCTGCATGAGCTAGATGCTGCCATGCTGACACTCACCCCTTCATGAATTGGGCCTCCTAGTCCCTCAGTCAAGGTCCCATCATTGCCAAAAGCTACTTTCTGGTGTAAGATTCCATGTGTGACACCTGTTTTCCTTTTCTGGGCAAGTGTTTGGTGTCAGGTATGATGTACATATTATGTCTGCAAAGCTACGTGCTATGTAATAGATTGGAACAAATGTAATAAATGTTATAGGTGTACTCACAGTCCACAAAATAAATGCTAAATCAATCAATCAATAATAATAAAATATAATGAATCACTCCAACAAACACGATTTAAAATGAATATAAAGATATAACTCAAGTATTTAAAATGTCTATAAATGTTATGTTTTTCAGTACTGGTACTTGAATTCAGGCCTAGGGAAGAGTTGAGAAGTTCATGCATGATTCACATAGGAAATGATTTTAAGAGTGCATGAAATGTGACAATAATAATTACATTCAGGATATCGAGGCATTGGGAAAGATCCAAGAATTGGTAGTCACATGGCAGATAGGATTCCAACACAGCTCACCACATTTCTAACTCTATACAAACAGGCCTTTATTAGCATATTAATTTCAGCTTATGAATGGGTGAATATGGCGCTCCACCCCCACCCCTGGGCTAGATCTCAGGTCCTGGATATGGCCTAGCTCCTTAGTGGCTCACAGGCTGGTGTGCTCATGTGGACCCATTTGGCAGTTGGTTCTGCTAGGCCCTGAGTTCAACTTCCAGCACTGCCAAAAGGTTCATCCTGATGTGAGATGCCAAACCTTGCAGATGTTTTCCTATCCTGTGCAAGTCCTGGGTCACAGCTAGGATCTAGAAAGCATAGGCAACTCTATACCCATGGGAAAAGGTTGTCATCCATGTGAGCACAGTTATATATGTCATCCTATACTCAATAAAATACACAATACATAGATGAATTAGACACAAAATAAAAAGATTAACTACACTGAAAAGAAGGTGCATACCACACCTGTCTGTAAATAGAGATCCTAGGTTTAAAAGAGGTGGGCTTGTGCAGTGCTGGGGCTTCAAAACAGGCCCAGTACCAGGTCTGACCTTTTAGTCTTCAAGGACAGTGAGCTTCACCTTCCCCCACAGTGCAACAGAGTTACCCAAACCTGAGTTCAAATCCCAGCTCTCGCAGTAAACTGGCACAAATTCTGAGCTAGGGTTCTTCATTCATAGTTTTTTCATTTTTTTTTTTTTTTAACCAGATCTGGGGCTTGAACTCAAGTCATGGCAACTCTGCCTCAGCTCTGATCCTCCTAGGCTGCAGACTCTGGACCCACAGCCAGTCCTCGAACCCTTGGACTCTGGGGTTTGCTGGGGAAAAAAAAAACCTTCGAGGGGAAAAAAAAAAATGGAGAAAATTCCACCTGGCTCTTTTATGTTCATTTTCCTTTGCATGGTGACCATTCTGGGTCCAAACATGGCTGCCTGCAGAGTGAAGGTGACCTGGCATGGTTGAAGGCCTGCTGATTTTCGGTGGAGCCACAGGCTAGCCAGACAGTGAAGGCCCTGAGGACGAATCCCAGTCAGCCCTGTTATGATGAGGGAATGTCTGGAGATCCTGGGACACTCGTTTCCAGACCTAGGAAGAGTCGTGGAATGCAATCAATCTCATCCTAGAATGAGTAGTTCCTGCTTGATGCGAGTAGGAAATGATAGGCAAGACTCATGGGGTATCGATTATTTTTAATGAAGAGTTCATGAAACATGACCATAATCGTCACAGTCATGAAATGGAGGCATTGAGGAAGATCCAAGAATCGTTAGTCACAAGGTAGATTGGATTCCATCACTGGTCGCCATCACTGCGGGGCTCAATCTCAGGTCCTGGGAATGCCCTAGCTCCTTAGTGGCTCAAAGGCTGGTGTGCTTACCTGGACCCATTCGCCTATTGGGCCTGCCAGTCCCGGAGGTCAGATCCCAGCACTGCCAATAGATGAATCCTGATGTGAGAAGCCAATCATTGCAACTGTTTTTCTGTCCTGTGAAAGTACTGGGTCTCAGCTAGGATGCAGTATGCTATATAGGCAACTCTATATTCATGGGAATCAGTTGCCATCCATGTCAGCACAGTTATAGCTGTCATCATATGCAATAAAATACAAAATGCGTCCATGACTAAGACACACAATATAAAGAATAACTACACTGAATGCATGATGCATTCCACATCTCTATGTAAAGAGAAATCTTATGTGTAAAGCAGGTGAGCATATGATTTTTGCCAGTACTAGGGCTTTAGTTCAGGCCCTAGGACTAGGCCTGACCTTGTAGTCTTCAAGAATGGTGAGCTTCACCTTCCCCCAGAGTGCAACAAAGTTTCCCAGACCTGAGTTGGAATCTCAGAAGTGACAGAAAAATGGTGAGAATTCTGAGCCAGGGTGTGTTATTATTATTATTATTATTATTATTATCAAGCATGGGATTTGAACTCAGTTCATGACAACTCTGCCTTAGCTTTGATCACCTTAGGCTGGTAAGCTCCCATGGGCCTGTAGCCAGTCCTGAGATCCTAGGCTCCGAAGTTTGCAGGCACAAATGACAGAAAAATGACAGAAAAAACGTGGCAGGTTGGATTTTTTATATTTTCTTCTTTTGCACAGTGACCATCCTGGGTCTGAATTACATGGCTGTAAAGGGTACTTCACCTTGCATTGGCGAAGGCTAACGGGCTATCAGGAAAGAAATAGGCCCATGTGGCAACATAGGCCCTGAGCTTGAATCCTGGTACTGACACCTACCAGTGGGGGGAGATCCCAAGATACTTCTTCCTATGCATGGGAATAACAATGAAATGTTAGCAAACTCATGATTGAATGAGAAATTTCTGCTTTTATTGGTCTAGTCCAAAATTAGATGCAATGATCCTAGGATGATGATTCATCTTAATGAATGGTTTATTAAGCATGAAAAGAATACTATTCATTCAATGGTGGCATAATAAATACCTAAGAGGTAGTAGGAATGTAGTTGATGTCATTGAATCCTAGGTAGATATCTCTGGCACTCTGTACAAATATATATTTATTGGTGTTCTACCACCTGTCTATCCGTGTATGGCTATTTTGTCCAGCCCTATGGCTCAATCTCAGGGTCTGGAAATTCCCTGGCAGCTTCATTGGCTAGAGGTTGCCATGTTGACACCCCCATTCAGGGTCTGAATTGGGTCTGCCAGGCCCTGAGTTCAGATCCCAGCACTGGCAATAACTGGATCATGAGTGTGATACCTGTTTTCCTTTTCTCTGAGAGTCCTGGGTGTCAAACATGATGGAGAACACATCTACAAATCTAGATACTATGTGATGGGTTGTCATCAATATCATAAATGGAATATGTATCATCACAGTCAATAAAAAATCTCATATCTAAAATATACTTGGAACTCAAAAAATTAAATCCCCCAACAACAAATCCTCAAAGAAACAACTACCCAATAAATAAGTGGGCTAACAATTTAAAGAGAAATTTCTCTGAAGAGGAAAGAATCATGGCCAATAGACATATGAAGAAATGCTCAACCTCCCTCGCCATAGAAGAAATGCAAATCAAAACAACATTGAGATACCACCTCACCCCAGTTAGAATGGCTATAATCAAGAACTCTAATAACAACAGATGCTGGAAGGGATGTGGACAGAAGGGAACTTTACTTCATTGTTGATGGGAGTGTAAACTTGTTCAACCACTTTAGAAAATAATATGCAGGTTCCTCAAAAGACTCTACATAGATGTCTCAGAAGACCCAGCAATCTCACTTTTGGACATTTACTCAAATGTTTACAAACAAGACCACACTAAAGCTACCAGCACGGCTATGTTTATTGCAGCACTATTTACTATAGCTAAGATATGGAGCCAACCCACATGCCCCTCAGTAGATGAATACATCAAGAAAATGTGGTATATATACACAATAGAATTCTATGCCTCCATCAGAAAAAATGACATTGCCCCATTTATTAGGAAATGGAAAGGCTTGGAAAAAATTCTATTATGTGAAGTAAGCCAGGTCCAAAGAAATATAGGTCCCATTGTTTCCCTTATTTGCAATATCTAGAATATGTCTGAGTCAAGCAGAAAAGTTCAGATAAGGTGATGATAGGGAAATGAACCCTAAGATATGTACTCAAATGTTTTTTTTTTCTTTCTTGGGATTGTTTCTATCACATTTATAATATTAATTCTTTGTTGCTTTGTATGTCCCTTCCCCACAGTATAACCCTTGCTTTCACTGTATTTGATGTAGGTATAATTTGTTTAAGGGAAGGGGAAAAACAAATCGTTTAAATAGGGATAGAGGTGGACCCATTGCAACAATGAGATGTACAAGTCGTTTTGTCGAAAACGAACTTTACAACTTTGGTGCGGAGGGGCGGGGGGGGGGGAGGGACAGAGCGGGGAGGATTGTGGGGGGGGCTGGGAGGAAGTTGAGAATGGATGGGAAGGGGAAACAAAGGAGGAGGCTACAATGCTTGATAAGAAATGTACTCATTATCTTGACCATGTAGTTGTAACCACTCTGTACAGTATTTTCAAAATAAAAAAATGGAAAATAAATGAATAAAACAAAAATACAATAAATAACCACAACAAACAGGATATAGACTGACCATCTATATGTAAGTACAAATCCTACCTTTACAATGTATATAAATAGAATGTTTCCGGGTTGGGTACTTGAATTCAGTCCTAGGGACCAGGCCTTACTTTCTTGTCTTCAAGCATGGTGAGCTTCCCCTTCATCCACAGTGCTTCAGAGTTACCTAGGCCTTAAGTTCAAATTCAAAGTTAGGAGAAACAGCGTGAATTGCAAGCCAGGGAGCTATTTTTTTTTTTTTTTTGCTTTTTTTGCCAAACACGGTCTTGAACTCAGGTCATGGCAACCGTGCCTCAGCTTTCATCACCATAAGCTGGGGTGCAGCCCCTGGAAACAAAGCCTATCCTGAGATCCTAGAACTCCAGGCCTTGTGCCTGGGGGTGGGGGGGGATGCACAGAATAAAAATGGTGGGATCATGTTTTTTCATTTTCTTCTTTTGCACCGTGGCCAACTCAGACTGAGTGATCCGGCTCCAAAGGATACTGCACCTTGCATTGCTGAAGGCTTGCAGGCTACTGGGGAAGCCATAATCCAAAACAATGATTAGCCAGGCACCAGTGGCTTTCACCAGTCCTCCTTGATACTTACAAGGCTGTGATAGGAGGATCATGGTCAAAGTCACCCTAGGAAGGAAAGTCCTTGAGACTCCTGTCCAACCTCAATGCCAACAACGCCAGAAGTAGAGCTGTGTGGCTCCATTGGTAGAAGGCTAATCTTGAGCAAGAACAGCTCATGGACTGTGTCCAGATCCTGAGTTCAAGTTTCAGGACTGGAAACAAACAGACATATAAAACAATCTGTGCAGCCATCTGGCTAAAGCAAGTCTCCCTCTTGTCCCCAACTGGATTGGACATATTTTCCTGGTAAAGGGTCTGCTGTCATCTTGACTCTGTCCATTCTGTCTGAATCACAGGATTCCGGGCACACCCACATTCTTTGATGGTTCTTTTTGACAAATGGGATACAAGAATAGTGGCCATGCCCATATTCTATGCTTCCCAGTAGCACCTGGATTCCTTCTGTTGGGTGACACCACTACCAGCAGTTGAGGAAGGTAGAGGTGGCTGAGTGGTGAGCAAGAGACTCCAGGTGACTTTGAGGTAGAGTAGGAAATGACATCCTATTCGGTGAGTGGGAGAAGAGAGGATTTCCTAGAGCCTGGGAACATAGCCAGCCCAACTTTCCCATCCCGGCTCTCAGATGTCTGAAACAATAAGACTCAATGAGAGAACTGTGGACAAGAAACTGCCACAAGAACACCAGCAGTATCCTCCCGACAGACCTGAAACATTCAAGAAAACAAACAACACGAAAAAGGGAGGGATCCCCAAGACAAACACCTCTGGGGAGCGGGATTGAATGGAGAGTCCCGCCCAAGGTGATGCAGACCATGGGCCTCCCCTGCCTTTGGACACAGTCACAGCCACCAGGATCCAGAGTGTCAAGGGTCCCAATACCACCAAGGATCCACAGAGGTGCTACTGGCATGTGGTGCCCACCCTGGACCACAGAAAAGAAGAAACCAGGTACTCTGTGCTAAGATCCAACCACTGAAGCAGGGAAAGACAGACCCGCAGGATCAATGGGAGTAAGAGAGGGAGAAGACAGACCAGATACATGCAGCACCAAAAATGGTGGTAGAGATCCACAAGGCACCCATACAGCGGTTGGATTCAGCAGAAAGCGATTTACAATGTGCACTGGCCCAAGTGCAGCAGGCCACTGATGACAGAGAAGGGGAGCAGGAAGCTCTCACCTGCTGGCTGTAAGCTGTGGTGTGTGGCAGAGCTGGAGATAGTGGATTCTGTGGTCACTGTTGCAAAGAAGGAGACCAAAATGTTCTTCGAACAGCTGAATGATGTGACCCTTCAGCTCTAGGAAAAGACCAGGAGCAAGTGAACACAGAGTTGCAGGAGAAGCTGGAAGTGCTGTAGATACAGAGGAGCAACGTGAAGAAGAGAATATGCAAGTTCCAACAAGCGTTGGAGGGGCGTGAAGTACTAAAGAGACTACTGGACAACCTGACCTGGCTGGTGACCACAGCGAATCTAGAGAGAGACACCTTCATGGAGGACGTGAGCATTGAGAGGTCCACACGAAAGGAGGAGGCATGGCAACTCACCCAATAGGTGAACCAACTGACAGAAGAGAAGGAATGAGGGGCAAGGCATGTGCTGGACCTAGGGAATGAGCTGTGGGAACTGAGAAGGAAGCTCGTAAAGCCACAGCTCCCCGCGGGACCATCTCAGGCCAAGTGGCATCTGCAAGCCCAGGTCTACAACAAGGAGATGGAGTTGAAAAACCTGGAGGAACAACTTCACATCCAGATACAGGAAAGCCAGTCTCCGTCTTCAGAATGTGGAGAAGCAGGAGCAACTGCAGAGACTGGAGGAGAAAGCCTAGGATCAGCAGGAGATCCCTGAGACCCCATGATAAGCATGTGTGTGGGATGGACAAGCGGAGGAAAAGCTGGCCCTGCTGTGGGAAGCTCTCCACAAGGTGAGCAGTGAGAAGGAGGAGCTCGCCAGCATCCTGGACTCAGAGCAACAGATGAAGAAACATCTGCGGGAACAGTAAGACTGCTCAGAGGAGAAGATAGGAAAATCGGTAGTGGTGGCTGAGAGAGAGAGCCAAGCAGCTCAGGAGCAGCATGAGTAGTCCCTGGGCCAGTGCAGGAGTTCAGAGCCTCCTGTGAATGGCACATCTCCTCCAATGATCGGCTGTGCTCTGAGAAGGAGGCCCTGCAGCAGCACTTAGAGAGGCAGACCCAGCTGCTGGAGCAGGTGAAGCAAGTGAAGGGCTCAACAAACTGGAGAGACCAGGTGGTGTACCCGAAGTGGAAGGACACTCTCAAGTGCCTGGAAGCCACCAGATCACAGGAGGAGTGCCTGCAGGCCCAGCTCAGCTTCCTGGCTTTCCCTGTGCAAGGGGAAGGCATGAGCCCTGCAGAAACAAAAGATAAGGAGGCGATTCTCTGCCCCCCGTCACCATCGCGATGTGACCATCACAGAGGATGGAGATGTTCCCCAGACCAAGAGTGACATGGCTCTGAGAGTACTCTTGGAGGATCAGATCCACAGGAGCAAACTCCTGACACAAGAATGCCAGGCCAGCTGCAGTGGCCCCCTGGCCGACCCAGCAGCTCAGTGCCAGACTGAGCTGGACCCAAAAGACCTCAGCCCCATGAACTGCCACCACAGCATGAGTGGGGATGGGAAGTGGTACACATGGGCATCTGAAAAAAAAAAACATCTGCTTCATCCATGACCAGCCTGATGAGGTGGACTTCCAGAGTCCAGCAGGTGAGCTCCCCCATTGATGCAGCCAGCTGTCAGCACACATCCGAACTATCGAGGAATCCCTCATGGTAGGTAAAGAGCAGATGTTGGTCCTGAATGAGCTGTCTTGGGACAAAGCCCAGTGCATGCACTCGCTGTCCTAGGAGATGCTGGAGAAGAGGAGAGTGCTGCCGGAGCTGCTGTCACTCCTCACAAGGGAAGGCACATACAGCAGTCTCCAGATGCAAGCACAAGCTGATCCCCCCACCACAAACACTGCTTCAGATGCCTCAGGGCCTGTTGTGGGTGAAATGAGGGAGGAGCAGAAAGGTTTTGAAGAATTGCAACTTGAAGACAGCATGGAAACTGCCAAAGGAGAGGTAAGAGTTCCCGAACCCTTAGTGGACTCCCCCAAGGACCATGTCCTGCCCCAGATGCCCCACATCTAGATCAGCCCACAGCTCCCAGGCTCAGGGGAGAAGTGCTCCCTCACTTTCTCCTGTAGACTGATGCAGATGATGACTCTCTATGTGACATACTGACTCTCAAAAGCCTTGGCAGCCACCAGAAATAGGTGACCAAGTGGCTTTCTCTCAGGCCTCCATCTGCCGGGCAACAGGAAGGATAAACTGGGGGTAGGGTAGGGCAGAGGCTGCAGGGAGTTGGCCCAAACTCAAGGGACATCTAATGGCCCATTGGTGGCCAGGAAAGAGGTCCATGTTATGCTTATCACAAAGAATAAATTGTTTTCAAAGCAAAAAAAAGGCCTAAAAACAAAGATTTGATCTTCCAGCCTTGGGGCTTGAACCCATGCCTAGCCAATGTCCCTGAGCTCTTTTTGATCAAGGCTGGTCCCACCTCCCCTTCCACTTTTTCTGTGTGGAATAGAACCCAGGGCTTCAGGCATGCTAGGTGAACACTCTACCACTAAGCCACACTCTCAGCTAGGATGATTCTCCCCCCTCCCAAACCCATATGGCCATTCCTCAGATAAATAGGAAGTAAGGGCTAGGATGAATATGAAGCACAAGTCTGGTTCACACCAAAATATTCCCCTGACCCCTCTTCTCACACCCTTAGTTGAAGTTTCTCTTCTACCATTGAGCGATGAGAGAGGGAGAGGGGAGTCCCAAGAGAGTACCAACAACTGGCCCCCTGAGTCCCACATCCTCCCCCACACAAGTGGTCCTCCAGATTCTGATCTTACCTGACTCAATGTGAAGTCTGCACTGTCTCCCCACCACTGCAAGGCTCGGGAAGAAATAAAGGTCAGCCATAACCTCAGCCTACACCCAAGGTGGAAGCTTCTAGTCCCAGACCTACTTACACCTCTGACTGCCCCTAGTTAGGCCAGACCCACCATTCAGCACTATGTTGGTGGTGAGGACCTGATGGATGGATTCCAGGGAGAAGGTCTATGGCAAAGAGCAGAAGCAGCAGGGTGAGCAGGGCAGAAGGAGGTGGGGAGATTGCTCTGGGATCTTCCTTGGAGCCCTTCCATCCAGCCAGACCAATGCTGACCCAAAACATGGACAAGGCCAGGGGGTGAGAAGAGATGGAGGAGCACAGGAGTAAAGGAGGTACTTCTTTGTCTTAGACGACTTGATTAATTCCAATTATAATTAATTCCAATTATATTTGGCCTATGCCAATCCCAAAGACAGCATGCAATGCCTCTCCTTGTTGTTGTTGAGTGAGCGCTGTCCTTGAGTACTTTTTCTCAAGGCTGTCACTCTACCACTTGAGCCACAATGCCACTTTTTTTTCTTTCTGACGGTAAATCGTTAAGACTCTCATACACTGTCCTGCCCAGACTGGGTTGGCACCATGATCCTCCAGATCTCAACTTCCTGAATAGCTAGAATGACAGGCATGAGCCACCAGTGCCCAGAATGTGATGCCTTTTGAAGGCATCTTGGCGAGTCTGTAAAGGAGCCCCAAAGGGCCTGGATAGACCATGACCCAATCAAGGAGCTGGGATGGGGGAAGGTTGACCTTCTAGCCATTCTGTTCCCCCAAAATTGAAGATGCCAACTGATGTTGTATGCACCAAACACCTAGGCCACCAGCCAACAGGCTTACTGTGGAAAAAGTAGAGAATACCCACAGACTGCAGTGTAGAAATCTCTGATTTTGCATGCATGTGGTGTGTGTGTGTGTGAACTCAGGGCTTAGGCTCTATCCCTGAGTTTTCTTGCTCAAGGCTAGGGCTTTGCCACTTGAGCCACAGCCCACTTGCTTTTCCATGGTTAATTGTAGGTAAGAGTCTCAAAGACTTTCCTCTCCAGGGTGGCTTTGAATCATAATGGGGGCCCCAGGGAAGCAAGAGTAAACACAACTCCCAAGTACTATCCCTATGGTGGGCTACTCCTGCCCCCTGGTGGCTACACGCAGAACATGTGGCCCCATGCCATTGTCCTCTAGAGTTCAATTTGGGGAAGTGACCAGAGCCAAGCTGACTTTTGCTCACCCTGATTGCTGATGCCAGAGCACGTCTGTTCAACACGAGGCCAAGAGAGCTCCAGGAAGCCCAGCTTTCCAGGGACACAAGGAAGGGAGAGGTCAGCTCCAGGTTGACTAAGAGCCTTTGCCCACGGATACCCCAACTTGTCCTTACTTATCACCATAAGACCTGTGAAAGAACAACCCAAAAAAACAAAATTGGATCTGTGCCTCCATGTTGTAGAACTCTAACATTGAACCAAAGAGCTCAGAGACAGGGCTCCCAAGCTTTCAATTCAAGACCTCCAGCTGACCTTCCCCCATAAAACACAGGCTGTCTAAATGTGAACTAGTAGGATTTGTGCAGTGCTTCTGAAGAATGGTTATACTGAAGAAAGCACCTTAATTCTAATGACAGCTGAACTTGTGACATACAGCTATGTGCTGAGTCCTTCACAGGGTGCTATTTGCTGGGTCCTTCCCACATGGGGGTTTTGTGCTGAGTCCTCAAAAAGGTGCTGTTTGGTAAGTCATCCCAAAATTTGCTATGTGCTGAGTCCCTGAGAAGAGTGGGCCATCCTGGGTTTTTCAAAGGGTGCTGTATGCTGAGTCCATTACACAACATATTGTATGCTGAATCCTTTAAAAGGTGTGGTGTGCTAATGCATCCCAAAGGGTCCTGCTATGTGCTGAGCCCTTGCGAAAAGAGGGATGAGGTGTTTTTTGAGTGCCCTGTGCTGAGTCCTTTACACAGAGTGCTCTGTACTGTCCTTCAAATGGTGCTGTGTGCTGAGTGCTTCCACAGTGTGGTATGTGCTGAGTCCTTCAAAATTGTTCTGTGTGCTGAGTTTTTTGAAGGATGCTGTGTACTGGGTGTTTTACACAGTGTACTTCAACACAGGGTGTGATGAGTCCCTGGGAAAGAGTGCTATGTGCTGAGCTTTTCAAAGCATGCCATGCACTGAGTCCTTTAAACTGGGAGCTATGGACTCCCTCCTTCAAAGGGTGCTGTGTGCTGAGTACTCTACCCAGCATACTACATGCTGAGTCCTTCAAAGGGAGCTGTGTGCGGAGTCATTTACACAGGGTGCTTTGTGCTGATTTTGGAAGAGTACTGTGTGCTGAGTCATTCCAAAGGGTGCTATGTTCTGAGTCCTTGGGAGATGGTTATCCCCAACACACACACAGAAACACAAACACACATACACACACGAGTGTCACCGTGCACCTGCTTGGTTTGTGGAGTGGAGGGGGATGGAGGAGAGTCTCCTCCAGCGGGGGGCTGAGGGGAGATTAGATCACCTAGGCCAGTACTGGGGGTGTGGTGTGGTGCTGAGCTTAGGTAAGGCTGCAATTGCCCAGGTCTAGAAGCCTCAGGGCCCAGTCAGGGCTGCAATTGTGGCCAGGGGTGGGGGACAGGGCCCAGGGGAGGAAGGGGCGAGGCCCAGGAGCGCACTTTAGTGGCAGGAATGGCCAGGAGCCCAAGGGGGCAGGGGTGTGTGTGCAGCAGGGGCGGGGTGGCCCAGGAGAGGAATGAGGGGCTGAGAGAGAGCTGGGAGAAGAGCGAGCACGAGCACTAGCACGAGCACTAGCACCCGTGGAAATGGCTTCAGTGGCTGGCGGCTGCTCTGATCATAGTGTGGGTGCTGGCCAAGAGCGCAGAGCATGTGAAGCCTGCACGGCAGGCACATCACCACACGCAGCCCCTTGGAGGCGCCCAGCCATGGTGGCCCTGAGTCTGAGGTCCTTGTGCAGGGAGCACGGCAGAGGCAGTGGCTGCTGAGGCGGCGGAGGCCACAGGATAGGAGGCTGCTGAGGCTGCGGTGGTGGCTGAGGAGGAGCAGAGGCTGTGCGCAGTTCCAACACGCACCCACACTGCTTTTCAAACATGGCGCTGCTGGCTCCTACCCTCGGAGCCTCTAGCAGTCACCTGGCAGAGCTGTTGCGCCCCTGGCCTGCTTGTGGCCCTGACTTGGTTCCGGCCTTTGGTCCTCAGACTCCCGGGGGCATGCACCCGGAGTCGCAGCCTACAGCTTCTCCCAGCAGTTCACGTGAGTTGCCGACCTGTGCTCCAGCACTCCATCACCCCTCCGTAAACCCCGTCCCCCACTCTACCCTTCCTCCCCACCCTCGCAAACCCAGACCTTTGCCTCTTGCCTCCCCCTTCCTTCCTGCCTGAGCCTCCCCCCGTGCCGCACAGTCTGTCCTGGCTCTGCCACAAATGCACCCCAGGGGTGGGGGGTGGATGTGGGTGTCCACCCGGGGATCTCACCCTCATCCCTAGTGGCCAGTGTTCCAGGAAAAGGGGAGCTGCAGGGATGGGGAGGTGGGAGCAAAACAGAGCCCCTGGCCTGGAGCAGTGGGAACCACACAGCTGTGCATCTGCACCCTTCCTCTCCCTGGTGGGAACGAACCTGGTGGCTTTACTCAGAGGTGGGGAGCTGCACCCCACACCTGCCTTCTCAGTTCTTTTCCCTTTTGCTGGGCAGGGGGGTGTTGGATGCAGAAGATAGACCCCGTTGTTGTGTGAGCCCTTGTCTTCTGTGCTCAGTCACCCTTTCACCTGAGGACATTCCCAGAAGAGCCCACTAGAGAGGTGAGGGCACTGGGGTCAGACAGAAGGTGGGTATTTGGTAGAAAAACACACCTCCTCTGACAGACATACAACCGGCCTGTACCCCCAAACCCAGCTGTCAACAGTTCTGACTGGGTGATCACATTTCCCAGTTCTGCCAGCTTCTGCTAGTGATCCCAGTCTATCTGGTCTCCTTGTCCTCCCCAAGAATCTGCCAAGTCACCCAGAAGTATGTAGGCTGGAAGTAGGGAGTCCATCCATGTATATAGACTTTAGGACCTCATCAAAGTCCCCAACAACGCCCCCACCCCCGGTCAGAAACCTCTCTGGAGGCACCATGACCCCCTGCTTTGTTTTCTGTACAGGCTCTGAGGAGCCACATGTCTTGGCACTCCTTCACCCAGAGTCCTAGCCTAGGGTTTTGGTGAATGGGAAGTCAAGGTTGGTTGTTCCCATGGGGAAGGGTCTGGCCCTGGAGAAAGGGGGAGGTAGGGTGGCTCTACATTATTAGAGCATTGTTCCCCTTGGGTGGTTGCCCCTGGTTCTGACAAGGGAACCCCTGTGCTTGAGCAGGTACATTGCCTAGATGAGAGACCAACAAATTCAGGAGAGGCACTGCTCTGAGTCTGTGTGTTTAGGTGTGTATGAGGACAGAGAGAGAGGGGAGGGGTCAGGTTGTGGGATCTGAACTCTGGGCTTGTGCACTGTCCCTCAGCTCTTCAGCCCAAGGCTAGCACTCTACCACTTGAGCCACAGCGCCACTTCCGACTGTGTTCTTTTTGCTTACGTGGTGCTGAGGAATCGAACCCAGGGCCTCGTATATGCAAGGCAAGCCCTCTACCACTGAGCCACCTTCCAAGCCGGAGGAAAAGCATTTTATTTGTGTGCATGTGTGTATTTGTTGTTCTTTTTTCATTAATGCCCAGTATGAGCCCAGCCACAATTTTTGTTTTCTCTTTCACAGTATCATGGCTCCTTTAGAGAAGGTTTCATTAGATGTTCCTTCCCACCACTTTCTTCCCTTTTCTGCCGCCCACAGTAACTGCTGGGCCTGAGTGGGTCTCCCCTAGGAGGCCTGTGTGAACTGCAGACCAGCGTGGACACCTGCCCTTCTGTCTTTAGCCAGAAGGCTCATGAGGCTACTGTGACCACAGCCGCACTCTTTCAGCCAGATAGTCTGCTCTCATGTGTATAGTTGGAGCTAATTCAAAGTTGGGAATGTGTCTGCCAAACATAATTAGGGAACGACATAGGGGGTGTAGGGCAGGGGCTGTGAAGCTAGGAGGGTCTGGGAATTGATGAACGGTGTGACATGGCAGATGGTTCACCACGACTGAGGATGAGAGGTGACTCTTACCCAGGGCATTGATGGTGTCCGTGGGCATCTTAGCAGGGGGCTCCAGGGCCCCAATGTTGCCATGGATTTCCTCCCAGGGCAGTGCACTGGTGGGTAGTCCTCCCTGGAGTCCTGCAGACTCCAATCTGTGTCCCTCCTGAGCTGTTTCCAGCTGGGCAATGGTATGCAAGTGTGTTCCCCCTGCTGGAGCCTGCTTGGGATCAGGACATGGCACTTACCTGAGGCTCTCTGAATGCCATTTTCTGTAACCTGCTGTAGGCTGTCTGGAAGGAAAAGAGGACTACTGATTTTGGAACCCATTAAGTTTGATTGGAACAAGTGAAATGCCAGCTTTTCCAGGGTTTTTTCTTGAAGCTGGCAATTTCTACTAACACCTGGGATTCTGGGTCAAATTAGATGGACCATATCAGCCACCAAACAATGACTTTCAAAGCGGCACAGGCAGAGTTCCGAAGCCAGATGGTTTCCTGCTACGAACCTCTTGCCTTGACTGCCTTTGTCCGGCAGCTGCTGATTCTCCTCCAGCTCTCTCTAGGGTGACCACCACAGTTGATGATGTCTTGGGGAGCAGAGATTGTGACCTCGCCATCCGCATTCTGCCAGCTGTGAGTAGATACAATTCCCAGTACCGGCACTGGAATCTGGGAGATTCAGAGACCCGGGATGCCTCAAGGATCCTTTCTCTGCAACATGAAACTTGGGGGCCGGATATAGTGGACCGTCCTGTCTGCCCCAGGGAGTGGAGAGGAGGCCCCTTGAGCCTGACATTCACCTCACGGCAACCTTGTTCACACCTGAGTGGGGAGTGGAGTGCCACAGAGCTGGTCAGTGGCTGGACAGAGATCTTTGAGAAGATAGTCATCCTAGAGGCCTTGGAATCCAGTGAGGACATCATGGCTCATGTCCTTGGAACCAAAACAGTTAAGTCCGGTGGCACCAGGAGGGTTGGAAGAGGGAGGAGGGAGAACTGTTGGAGAGTTACATCAGGCTTTGCCCCCACCCAGGATGCTTACTTGAATTGGATGGGACTTTGCTGTAGTATTGTCATAGACAGATGCTCATTTATTTATCCAACAAACCTTTACAGCATGTGCCAAGCTCGGGGCGGGAAGGGGGGGTCATACACATTGAAAGGTTCCAGTACTGGTTCCAGAGCACATGAAGAAATCTTGGTTTGAGCTGGATACCATTGCTTCACTCCTCTCATCCTAGCTACTTAGGAGGCTGAGATGGGAGGATTGAGTCTTAAGGCCCATGCAGGAAAGCCTGTAAGACTCTTATCTCCAACTAACTACCAAAAAGAGAATGCCAGCCGGGCCCTGGTGACTCACGCCTGTAATCCTAGCTACTCAGGAGGCTGAGATCTGAGGATCGCGGTTCAAAGCCAGCCCAGGCAGGAGAGACCGTGAGACTCCTATCTCCAATAAACCACCAGAAAACCGGAAGTGGCGCTGTAGCTCAAGTGGTAGAGCGCTCGCCTTGAGCTGAAGAGCTGAGGGTCAGTGCCCAGGCCCAGAGTTCAAGCCCCACGACCGACCAAAAAAAAAGAAAAAAAGAAAATGCCAAAAGTGGATGAGTGGCTCAAGCCATAGACTGTTGGCCTTGAGTAAAATGGCTCAGGAACAGCACCCAGGAACTGATTTCAAGGCCTAGGAGTGACACAAAGAGAGGAAAGAGAAAGAGAGGAGGGAAGGATGGAGGGAGAAAAGGAGGAAAGGAAGGAAGAAGGGAGCATGCAGGCCTTGGTTTGGAGTCTCTGGATCAAGGGAGTCAACCATTCACAATCTCTGTGGGGACAGTTTCAGAGCCTAAAGCCAGTATGTATGACCAAGCCACTGTCCCCTCAGCAAATTCATGACATCCAGAATCTGAGTGGTTGGACCACTACAGAGGAAAACAGCCTCGGGTAGACCCTAGGGCTCAGGGTGGGCCACAGAGTTTCAATCTCCCCTAGCTCCCAGAGTTTATTTTCTGGTCAGATAAGAAGACAGTGTCCAAAGGCTAGGGAGGATAGGGAGAGGGTGTGTCTAGAGGGGGGTGGCAAGGGATAAGCAGGAAGATGAAAGGGGGGATGATCCCAGATCAGGCCATTGAAGCCATGACCTCATCTGACAACCTAGACCTCAGTGATAGAGCCTTCAACCCAGCCACATGCCTATTAAAACTCCTGGCACTCTGGGTTCACCCTTGACGACCTTGCTGTCATCCACTGCAGGATGCCTGTGCAGTACATCCTTGGGGACTGGGACTTTTGCTGGCTCAATCTGAAGATAACACCCCCAGTGTTCATTCCTCAACCAGAGACAGAGGAGACCATGTCACTGGCACAGGACAGCCAGGGAATGAGGGAATGTTTCTCTGAGACTTCCCTTAGGGGATGCTAGGGCCCCATGACTGCCATTCTCAGAGGTAGAGGTGGGTCTCCTTGCTGGCTCAGCCTTTAGTCTAGATGGCAGATGTGGAATTTAGAGAGGGTGGACTGAAGGTTGAGGCTTGTGGGAACACCAGAGGCACTGGGCTCTGAGCTGGGTTGTTTCTTTGAAGATACTACTCAGGATCATTCCTGAGATGGATCAGCCCTTTTCTCCTTCCCAAGATAGAGGGACCTACAGCCCTCCAGTCTGCATCCCTTGGCTGAGAAATTCATTCATTCCAATATCCTTTGTTTGGATAACTTGATCTCACCTGACTGCCCAGTGTCAAGGCAGGACAGTGAGAGATCTTGAGTCCTTGATGAGGTCACGGGATCCTCAGTATGAGATTCTACTTGAATGTCCTGACTTGGTGCATGGTCAGTCCCATCTAAGACTGCCATGATCTAGGACATAAGCTCTAGAGACTCAGAGCAGGATGGGGTTTATTCTGTGGGTCTTGAGTATTATGTGTGAGCTTTGAGCTCCCATGTGCTCACCTGCTTCCTTTTCTTAGGTGAGTCTATGCTAGAAAAAGCTTAAAACTAGGGCCTGTGTCCCATCCCTTGTTTTATGCTCAAAGCTAGCACTCTACCATTTGAGCCACAGCTCCACTTGCAAGGTTTTTCGTGTTTAATTGGAGATAAGAGTTCTCAATGGCTTTGCTGCCAAGGGTGGCATTCAACTGCAGTCCTCAGATCTCAGTCTCCTGAGGGGATAGGATGACAGGCATAGAAAAGCATCTTTGGCCGGGTGCCAGTGGCTCATGTCTGTCATCCTAAGTACTCAGGAGCTGAATCTTAGGATCATGGGTGAAAGCCAGCTTGGGCATGAAAGACCCTCAGATGCTGTAGCTTGGGCAGGAAAGACCCTCAGACGCTGTAGCTCAAGTGGTAGAGCGCTCACCTTGAGCTGAAGAGCTCAGGGATAGAACCCAGGCCCAGAGTTCAAGCCCCACAACCAACAAAAAGAAAGAAAGCAAAACATCTCTGCCTGCAAAGGACGGTGGAGGTGTGTTTGTGTG
The DNA here is from genome assembly GCF_019054845.1 of Dipodomys spectabilis. NCBI lineage: Eukaryota > Metazoa > Chordata > Mammalia > Rodentia > Heteromyidae > Dipodomys > Dipodomys spectabilis. The sequence goes on from NW_024870959.1 coordinate 555,190, forward strand.
TATGTGTGTGTGTGTGGGGGGGGGGTGGCTGGTAGACATTTAGGGCCCAGCTCAGTCATCATATTAGATGGATTGTCCCAAACTCTTAGTTCTTGGCAGCCAATTCTTGACCACAGGTGAAGCTCTGGGTTGGATGTCGACCATCGGACCTCAGTCTCCTCATGGGACAGTTGTGAGGAAATAAGGGACTAATATAGAGGGATCTCTGGAGCAGGGCCAGGAACAGAGGGAGCAGGTGTCAGATACAGTTTTCAACAATTCTGTGAGCATATGACAGGAAGTTGCCGGGAAAGGGCTCAGATTGGATCTGTTATTAATCATGCAACAGGTGTGGGATTATGAAACAAAACGTGGCTGTCTTTCATCATTACCCTATCCCCATGAGGAAGGGATCCTTCACTCTATTTGTTTATCCAGCTGGGGAAAATGAGTCATGGAGAAGCCAGGTGACCTACTCATGATCCCCAGCTGACAGGAATCTTGGCCTGATTTCTCTGCCATGCTTCCAAGGACAGTGGGTGTTATTCAGTCCACTTCTTGTAGTGGGAAGTCCACTTCTTGTCATTTGTGGGGCTTGAATTCTGGCTCTGGATGCTTTCCCTGAGCTCCTCAGATCAAGGCTAGTGCTCTACCACATGACCCACAGCATCACTTCCCATTTTCTGTTAGTTCTTTGAAGATAAGAGTCTCACAGACATTCCTTCCGAGCCAGCTATGAACCAAGATCTTCACATCTCAGCCTCCTGTGTAGTTAGGATTATAGGTCTGAGCCATCTGCATCTGACATAAGTGTATTTCTGGCCCTCTGTCTCTGTCTCTGTTTCTGTCTCCGTCTCTGTCTCTGTCTCTCTCTCTCTTTCTCTGTCTCTGTCTCTGTCTCTCTCTCTCTCTCTCTCTCTCTCTCTCTCTCTCTCTCTCTCTCTCTCTCTCTCTCTCTCTCTTTCTCTCAGGAATTGGTAGAATGAGTGTTGGAGGAGGTGGCCCAGCATCCCCATGTGGCTGGAACCCAAGGTGGCCCTCTCATTCTGGAGGTGGGCTGTGGGTCAGGAGCTGTTTTGCTCAGCCTGTTGAAGCAGCTTTATAAGGTAAGCCCCTCTGTGCCCTGGCTAGACAGTGACGGTTATTCATTGTCCATCCCATGAGTCCTTTCCCACATTCCTCTGCTACACCGTTGAAGGAAAGTAGATGAGAAGGTGTCACCTTGTCCCCCTGCCCAGCACAATCCCGGGCCTCTGACCTATACCCCCACCTATCTGACAAGACCCTGGCTATAAGACAATAAAAACACTCTGTGTGTACTACGTTTTGCTGGGAAGTGTCTTTTCGGTTAGGGTGGCGGGGTTCAGAGGAAAGACCCCAGACCTGATTCCTCCCCGGGGACATTTGTTCTTGTGACAGGTCCAAGTCATTGGTTTGGATAACGAAGATGCCTCCATCAGACTGACCCAGAACAATCCTCAAAGATAGGTAGGCTGTTGATGTATCAAAACGACACATGTCTGCTTCCTACTCCTTATCTTGCCCATGTAATTGTAACTCTTCTGTACAGTATTTTCACAATAAAAAAAGAAAGAAAGAAAAGAGCTGAAGAAAAAAAAGATGGGTGTAGCCGGGCACTGCCAGTGGCTCATAACTGTCATCCTAGCTACTCAGGAGGCTGAGAACTGAGGATCACGGTTCAAAGCCAGCTTGGGCAGGAAAGTCTGTGAGACTTTATCTCCAATGAACCACCAGAAAATTGGATGTGGTGCTGTGGCTCCAGTAGTAGAGCACACACTTTCATCTGAAGAGCTGAGGGCCTGCTGGCAGGCCCAAAGTTCAAACCACATAACCTACAACCAAACAAAAGGTAGCTGAATTTTCTGCACAACAGTGTGTACAGTAGAAATGCCATGATGTGTTGTGAACAATTCCAGACATGTGAGAGGCTCTGAGTTTTGTCTGGAGTTGGTCTGATGATGGTAGTGCCATCATCTCTGGGGTGGAATATTCAGGGTGCTCAGGGACTGCTGAGGCTTTGGGCTACCACTGTGTGTTTCTGTGTGTTTGTGTGTCTTTTGTCTGTGTGTGTCTGTGTCTGTGTGTTTGGATGTAGAAGACCTGGGCCTTGAACTCAGGGTCTACGTGAAGTTCCTATGCTTCTGTGCTCAAAGCTAGAGTTCTAACACTTGAGCTGCAACTCCTTTACTGGCTATTTGGTGGTTCATTTGAGATAAGAGCCTCACAGACACTTCTGTGCTGGCTGGCTTTGACCTCAGCCTCCTGAGTAGCTAGGATGACAGGTGTGAGACACCAGTGCCACATTTGGGTGTGTGTGTGTGTGTGTGTGTGTGTGTGTGTGTTTTCCTTATCTTTCTCTGTCCCCTTCCTGGGTGCCTGTCTGCCTCTTCCTGACCACGGATGGTGCCCTTCCCCCATACCGACCTTGCCTATAGGCTCCTATCAAGGTCTACAATGAGTCCTAAATTGCCAGAAACCTGAGTTCAAGCTTTTCTTTGGGGCCCAAGTCCAGCTGTCCAAATCTTTGGCCACCTACAGGGGATTCTGGGTCAGCCGGGCCATCTGCAATAAAGTCTTGACTGTCTCTGGGTGGGGAACTCAGACATGGGATGTCCTGTCTTTTTCCTCAGCTAGACCTCCGGCTGCAAATCCCTCTCAGCAGTCTGGCAGTGAGTGGGGGAAGGAGGTGGCCGATGACTCTGGCCAACTCCAGCTTGATAGTGCACTGAAGGCTGCCCAAGCAAGGAGGATTCCAGGCTACATTGGAGGTGAGGCCAAGGTGGCTTGGAAGTGTCTGTTATTGTCTAGGAAATGTCAACGTACTTTATCTCAGGCAACTCTATCTTCCAGCCCCAGCTGGGTATCTCCAGTCCTTCTAGGAATTCTGGATGCCCAGAATACAGAGGCACAGACTTTAGATTCTAGGGCCAGAGAATTGGGGGAGGAGAGACTGGTATGGCCAATACCTCAATGTTCTGGGGCATTAACCTTGACCTGGGTATGCCCCCCTTGTGTATGTTCACCTCTTAACCCAGAGCTGGCCAGAAACAGGCCACTTGTGCTGGTGCTGTGGAAGTGGCAAGAGTGGAAGTGAGATCTAGGATCATCAACATCTGGATTTATGGCCTGAGGAGGGATGGGGGTCAAAAGGTGTCTTAAAAAAAAAAAAAAACTCTTAGAGCTGGAACTCAGGGCCTAGGCACTGAGCTTCCTTTGCTCAAATCTAACACTCTACCACTTGAACCACAGCTCACCTTTCATCTTTTTTAGTAGTTTAGTGGAGGTAAGAGTCTCACGAACTTTCCTGCCTGGGCTGGCTTCAAGCTTCCATCTTAAGAGCTCAGCCTCTTGAGTAGCTAAGATTGCTGGTACGAGCCGCTGGCACCTGCTAAGGATGTTAGTGTGTGTGTGTGTGTGTGTGTGTGTGTGTGTGTGTGTGTGTGTGTGTGTGTGTGTGTGTGTGTGTGTGTGTGTTACCAGGGCTTGTACTCAGAGCCAGGTGGTATCCTTTAGCTTGTTTGCACAAGGCTCCTGTTCTACCACTTGAACTACAGTAGCTCTGCTTCCCAGCTTTTTGGTGATTCATTGGAGATAAGAGTCTGCCCACCCAGGCTAGCTTTGAATCTTGATTGATCCTCATGTGTCAGCCTGGAGTAGCTAGGATTATAGACATGATCCACTGGCATCCAGCTGCAAGGATGTCTCTTCATACTGTCTTCTGTTATAACAGCTGTGTACTTGCCCTGGCCTACATCTCTGATCTCCACATCAGCTCCCAGCAGTGCCACGCCGACTCCAATGGAGTCTGCTTAGCATGGGAAACCATCTATCAGACCAAGATAGGGGCTTCAGAGACCTATCTCTGAGTTTTGGGACTTCACTGAAGTCTACCTCAGAGAATGGGGCTTTACAGAAACCTATCTCCAAGTTTTGGGACTTCACTGAAGTCTACCTCGGAGAATAGGGCTTCTAAGAGGCCTACTCCTGGAAAAAGGCTGGCAAGCCCCTGGGAGAGATGTTTTTCTGCCTTTCTTTTCCTCACTGTATAAGAGTGCCTATTAATCTTTTACTGTTTCTGCTGCTCATTGTGCTTACTCATTGTCAACGTTCCCTTATTCAAAGTTCTTTCTTAAGAGTGTTGACGACTCCAATATCTGATGAATGTCTCAAAAATATGACTAACTCACCAGAGTTAAGTGCTACCCTGCAACCCCTCTTATGAAGGCTAGTAGACAAGTTATAAGCAAATATAAAAGTATTGGGGGTTTCACAAAGTCACTCCAGCAGAAGGAATTGTAAGAAATTTACAAGAAGCTGTAGGCGCGGCTAGAACAGAAGGAATGTATGGCAATTGCTGAGATAACTACTTAGGAGAAAGAACTTCCTGGTACTCTCATTTACTGAGACTTGCTAGATCTAGGCCTCCGTGACCTTACTATTAAAGAAGGAACAGGAAAAATCTTATGGGATAATTAAGGCCTCTAAAGAAATAAGGTAATGGTTAGTTGGTGACAAACGTTGAAACCCATTATATTACTTAGAGATAAGCCGGAAACAAGTGCCTTTCAGGCGACCAGCTGGTGACCACCTAAGAATGAAGCCCTGCAGCAAGATTGTGTAAACTTTTGCCCTTTCAGGCGACCAGCTGGGGACCATCCAAGAACGAAGCCTTGCAGCAAGATTGTGTAACCTTTCGCCCCTTTCTTATGAAGACTTCTGTTGTAAAAGTTTGTTATCCTCTGCATTAAATCACACTCAGCACTCAGCACTCAGCACTCAGCATCCACTCCTAATGTGTGTGAGTTGTCTGTTTGCCATCCCCCCCTTCTATTCCAGGTTCCTTCCCTAGGTACCCTCCGTCGTCCCGACAGAACCCGGTCCGCGGCACAGCAGCCCTTGACTGTGTGGAGAACATAAAGCTCAAACCTGTCAAGCATCCAATTTCTATGTCCTCAGGGGAGGGTATGGTTCCTCTGAAGCCTGGAGGAGTAGGAGGAGAGGAAGGAAGGTTAGCTGTAGATGGGTGCAAGGCTGGGAGAGAGGTACACTGTCTTAGCCAGGAAGGAAAGTGTGTCCAGACATTAATAACTCATGCTCTCATATTCCTAGCTCCTCAGGAGGCTGAGATCTAAGGATTGGCATTCAGAGGCAGCCCAGCTCACTTTTCTTTCTTTCTTTCTTTCTTTCTTTCTTTCTTTCTTTCTTTCTTTCTTTCTTTCTTTCTTTCTTTCTTTCTTTCTTTCTTTCTTTCTTTCTTTCTTTCTTTCTTTCTTTCTTTCTTTCTTTCTTTCTTTCTTTCTTTCTTTTTAGTATCAGTAGGATCTTTTTTGTGTGTGTGTGAAAATACTGTACAGAGGGGTTACAATTACATGGGCAAGATAATGAGTACATTTCTTATCACCAGCTCACTTTTCTAAAGTGTGTGAGACTCTCCTTTCCTAATAACCAACTGAAAGCTGGAAGAAAAGCTGTGGCTCAAGTGTTAGAGTTGCCAGCCTTGAATGAAGAAAGTGAGGGACAGGGCCCGGGTCCTGAGTTCAAGCCCTAGTACCAAGATGTGCCCATGCACACACACACACACACACACACACACACACACACACACACACACACATACACAGAGGAAGTTAGTAATGATGAGCTGAGCTAGAACTGGGGGCAGTCCAGAGGCACAGTCATAGTAAACTCTTGACATGTATGTTATTTCTCCTCAACTCCTTCTTGAGCTGAGGGGTCTGGGTGATGGCAGTAAGTCCCATGGAACTTGAACCTCCATCCATGCATAGGGTACAGAACCAAGGGAAGAACACGATGGATGCTGGTTTATACTCAGTGCATGATTGCAGACCTTCATCTGCCACTTAACACTGGTGAGCAAAGCAGAGCTCTGAGCCCTGGGACTCCTGGGATAGCCATTGCTACAAGCAGCAGCCAGCCAGCTGTGGATTCCTGAGCCTACAAGCATGAAAGCATGAGCCCAACTCAACACCCAGCCAAGGTGTGCCTGACAAATTTGCCCCCGTGAGTAGGCATTACATGCTGTGCCATCTTTCAGCTCTTGCCCCTCCTGGCCTAGAAACCTGGTCTGAAATATTGACTTCCTGCTCAGATCCACACTGCACCCATGACAGATGCCATTCTGATGACCTGTCCGATGACCTCTGAGCCCCAAGGCTAGACCCTTCTCTGATACTTTGGCCCACACTGTAGGCAAAGGCTCCCAAAGAGGCTGCTTTCAAGACTTGTAGGACACCTAGATATTGGGAGACCCTTAGGGGTCCACTGGAAAATACTCTGCCTAGAGCCACAGAGTGAGGTTCAAGCAGGTCAGGTGGGCCTTGAACTCTGGGACTGGGCACTGTCCCTTCAGCTCTTCAGCTTACCACTTGAGCCATAGTACCACTTTCAGTTTTCCTGTGGTTCACTGGAGATCAGAGTCTCCTGGACTTTCCTGCCCAGGCTGGCTTTGAACCATGATCCTCAGATCTCAGCCTCCTGAAGAGCTAGGAAGATAGGCATGAGACACCATCACCCAACTGATTTGGACTTTCACCACAGTGGACTAGGAACTCCTGAAAGCTTTTCTTTATTTTTTATGTGCCAGTACTGGGGCTGGAACTTAGGGTCTGGGCTCCGGTCTCTTTAACTTTTGCCTCAAGGCTGGCACTCTACCACTTGAGCCACAGCTCCATTTCTGGCTTTTGGTAGTCCATTGGCGAGAAGAGTCTCACTGACATTCCTCCCCTGAGCTGGCTTTGACCCACGACTTCTGATCTCAGTCTTTTCAGTAGCTAGGATTTGCAAGGGTTGAGCCACAGGTGGCATTGGGCTAGAAGCTTTTCTTAAGCAAGTGTTCTTCACTTTATTTGCCCTGACTCCTCCATGTAAAGGAGGCCTGAGGGTCAGGAGCTGTGAAAAATAGGCTTCCAGCCACAGGAAATGGCTGGGGTCCATGGTGAAAAGCCAAGCTAATCTTCCCCCTGGGACTCATTCTGGGACCTCCATCCTCTGCCTTCCCTGTGACTCAAGTACAAACCTTGACCAAGCCTTGAATGTCCTGCGGGACTTGTCTGAAGCCACAGAACCTTCATTCCACCCTCACCACCTATTCTACACCCCACCTCAGGAAACTTTGTGCATTGTTGTACCTTCTGCCTGAGGCTCTCTATCTTGTTCCACATCTTAGAACTCTTGTGGAATTTTGGCACTGGTTATATCACCTCCAGGAGCAAGTCTTTCCTTCCCTTCTCCCTCTTTTTTTTAATATTGAGTTGCTGGAGATCGAATTTTTGCAGGCTGACTGGCAAATGCTCTGACTTGTGTGTGTGTGTGTGTGTGTGTGTGTGTGTGTGTGTGTGTTTGTGCCAGTCCTGGGGTTTGAATTCATGACCTGGATGCTATCCGTGAGGTTTTGTGCTGAAGGCTAGCACTCTATTACTTGATCCACAGCTCTACTTCTGACTTTTGGGGTGTTTAATGGAAGAAAAGTGTCTCATATAGACTTTCCTGCTTGCAATTGTGATCCTCAGATCTCAGTCTCCTGAATAGCTAAGATTACAGGTGTGAGCCACCAGCAACTGTCCTCTACCCTACCTCTTACCTCTAACCTTGGCCCTCCTATGAGTACCAGAAGAATATGTCCCACCAGGCTCATTTTTTTGCCAGACTTGGGGTTTGAACTCAGAGTCTGGGCATGTTCCTGAGTTTCTTTTGGTCAAGGCTAGCACTCTTATCACTTAAGCCACAGTGCCACTTTTAGCTTTTTCTGTTTCTGTGATACTGAGGAATCGAATCCAGGGCTTTGTGCATGGTAGTTAAGCACTCTACCACTAAGCCACATTCGCAGCCCAAGGCTCACTTCTGACAGGAACTATGAGGGTGGGATTTATTGGCTTACCCCTTTTGGTGCAGAAATCGCTGGCTATTTCATATCTTTGCCAAGATTTGGGAACAGCCTGGGACTCAGCAATGAGGAATGGTGAAGGAGGGATAGCCATCAGGCCCCAGAGGAGTAGGCTCACATATCCTACAGAGGGATAGAGAATATGGAGCCAGAACCTTTGACAACTCCTACAGCCTAGGAACTGTGGTCTCCCTGGAGGCAGTGGCTGGCTGCTAGGTGTCCCGATGGGACATCTCAGCCAGAACATAAGGCACCTGTTGCACAGCCCAGGCAAAGCCCTCGGGGCTTCAGTTATTAAATGGCAGAGAAGGGTGCTTTGTTCAAGCTGCTGGCTCAGACTTAGGACTCTCTGAGGACTTGCCCAGGTTGGTGGGATGGACATGGGCAACCTGCTGAATGCCCATCATCCATACATCACCTTCCATACACAGAGACATGGAGTTATTGCCTCCTTTTTTTGGGGGGGCATGAGGCAGGTCCAGGGTTGTACTATGAGCCTAGGCCCTATCTCTGAGCTGCTTTTGCTCAAGGATAGCACTCTGCCCTTGAGCCACAGCCCCACTCAGGGTTTTTTTTCCCCCTATGATCTCTTAGAAACAAGAGTGTTGTGGACATTCCTGCCCCAGATGAATTCAAATTGGCATTCTCTACATCTCAGCCTCAGGAGGAGTTAGGGTTATAGGCAGGAGCCACTGACACCTGGCTTTCTTTTCTTCTTGTTGTTCTTTTTTTAAATCATGACAATCTGAAATCTTCACGGTGACATTCCAATGGTTTGCATTGAAAGTAATCTACCCAGGCCTGGAATTCGAATGCTATGACTACCACCCACAAATGGAGGGAGATCCTGATGAACTAATTCTTGTTCATGTGAATGCTAATGGAATGTAATATAAGTAATAATTAAATTTGCAGTTAATTCATGATTCTATTTTAGAATGCCACACAAAAATTTTTCTATTTATATCTTCATTCTAGCACCATGGCATGATTAAGGATATTGACTAATTTTTAATTAATTCTTTTATAAGTATTCAACCATGATACTTCATTAAATGGAGTCATAATTTAACATCTAGCCGGGCACTGGTGACTCACGCCTGTAATCCTAGCTACTTAGGAGGCTGAGATCTGAGGATCTCGGTTCAAAGCCTGCCTGGGCAGGAAAGACCATGAGACTCCTATCTCCAATAAACCACCAGAAAACCAGAAGTGGCGCTGTAGCTCAAGTGGTAGAGCGCTCGCCTTGAGCTGAAGAGCTGAGGGACAGCGTCCAGGCCCAGAGTTCAAGCCCCACGATTTACAAAAAAAAAAAAAATAATAATTTAGCAACTAATAATTGGTAATAATGTATATATATATATATAATTTAATAATATCCTCACAGGGGCTGTGAAGGTTGCTCAGTGGTTAAGCGCTTGCCTTGCATTCCTGAGGCCCTGGGTTTGATTCCTCAGAACCCCATAAGCAAAAAGAAAAAAACTGGAAGTGGCGCTGTGTCTCAAGTGGTAGAGCACTAGCCTTGAGCTGAAGAGCTGAGGGACAGCGCCCAGGCCCCGAATTCAGGCCCCACGACCGGACCCCCCCAAAAATATATCCTCACATCCTTTCTTTGTATGTGTGTGTGTGTGTATATATATATATATATATATATACATATATATATATATACACATATATATGCAGGTATATATGTATGTATATATATAAATATATATAATATCAATCTATTCATCTATTTATTGGACACGACTGTGCCTTGATTACAGGTGCTCAGAATTTCCTGGATGCTCAGTTTGCCGGAGGCTGGTGTGCTAAGACTGTACTCCATTTATGAATTGGGCATTGTAGGTGAGTTGAAATGCCAGCATGGCCAAAAATTTATTTGTGGAATAAGAAGCCAATTTGACACACTTTTTTCCTTCTCTGTGAAAATCCTGGGTCTCAATATGATGTATAATCCATATGCAAATATGTTCTATGCAATATGATGTAATAAAAGAAATGTTATATGTGTAATAATGCTAAATAAATAAGGGTAATAAATGTCATATGCAGTAGAACCATATATGTAAATAGATCTCATATATATGGATATTATTTTTTCCAGTGCTGGGGCTTCAATTCAGGCCCTGGGAACTGATCTGAATTTCTTTTTTCTTTTTTTCTTTCTTATTTTTATTTTGCCAGTCATGGTGCCTGAAATCTGGGTGTGGGCACTGTCCCTCAGCTCTTCAGCTCAAGGTGAATGCTCTACCACTTGAGCTACAGCGCCAATTCCAGCTTTTTCTGCTTATGTGGCACTGATGAATTGAACCCAGGACCTCATGCATGCAAGGCAAGCACTCTACCACTGAGCTACCTTCCGAGCCCCATGAATTTCTTGTCTTCAAGGACGGTGAGCTTTGCTCTTCACACACAGTGTCACAGAGTTACCTAGACCCTGAGTTCAAATCCCAGGCCTAGAAAAATGGTGCAATTTCCTAGCCAAGGTCTCATTGTTATTATTACATTTTTTTTGGCCTAGCACAGGGCTTGAACTCAGGTCTTCGCATCTCTGCCACAGCTGATTATTGGGTCCTATGACCCTACTTCAAATTTCGGGGCTGGCAAAAAAAAAAAAAAAAACAAAAAACAAAAAAAAACCAATGAATTGAAAGGAGAAGGATAAAACTGAGATGTTTAAGAAGGTGGTTTTACTTTTTTTTTCCTTTGTATTGTGATCATTCTGGGTCTAAATGACAAGGCCCAGAATGTGTACATGACATTGCATTGCTAATGTTTGGTGGGCTATTAGGGAAGCAATAGCTGAAACAAGCAACTTAGGCCTGGAGGTTGAATCTTGGAACTGCCACTAATGAAAGGTGGGAGGTTCTAAGAAATTCATTCTGATATGCATCCGTACAAATGGAATATTATAAAAGTTTCTGGAATGGAAAGAATGCCTCTAGATCCTCTTCCCCTTAACAACCTAACTCACCTTGATTGTTGAGTTAAAGACTGACATATAAAACAGATAGGTTGTAATCTGGCTCCAACTACTGGACACCACCTGCTTATGGTGGTAAACCCTGCCTTTCACACATGCTTACCGTAAACTCTGCCTATTGGCCACCTGTGTGTGATCTGGTATGACCATGCAATCCTTTTGTTTGGTATGATCCCATTGGTCACCTGTGCATGACCAGGCTCGACCTCATGGATTTTGCCTTTACAAACCAAAGAATGGGGGCTGCTCTGGGTTCCAGTATCACCTCCTGAGCCTGTGCTGTGGCCCTGGCCGGTCAGTGTAGGAAACTTCTCAGTAAAGTTGCTTCTTTGTTAACAACTTTGTTGCAGTGGGCTCTGTCACTCCAGACGACTAGGTGGGTTTGCCTGCCTGAGTAGGGGTCTTCCTATTATGCATTGAGCTTCTGTTCTGAGCTCATGGTCAGTACTCAGGCCCTGTGTTCAACCAGGAAACCTAGCCACCCAAGGCTCAACTAGGAGAGGTCAAAGGTTTCCAAACCTGATGAGCTTCACCAGCCCTACATAACAGGGAACATTGTGATTTTGCATATGTGCTTAGATGTAGCAAGCTTCCGAAAACCTAGGTAGGCACCGTTGCCAATAATGAATCATTGCATTAGGTTCAGCTCCCTAGTTGTTGTCTGCCAGAAGAAATCTTGAATTAATTGTAGCAGTTTGTTTCAACACTGGAACATAGTCTAACAAAGACAGGAAAATTGCAGGGAACATGGCCTGCCCCGGGAGGTGGCACAAATGAAGGCTTCCTGTCAAAACAGAGCACTGGAGAGAGAGATATCTTGAGGTACAAAGAGGCCTTTTTCTCCTGGTCTTCAGAGCCTTCCCACACTCATCATCATTAGTTGACCCGGATAGAGTTGTTACAGAGATGTACAGGAGTGAAGCCTTTTGTCTGCATGTTCCAACAATGAGGCAGACTTCCTCCAGCAACCTGGGGTGTGGTGAAACCCTCAGGCTACACTGGGAACAGGGAGGGGAGCCCTGGAACATGCACTGCCTTGAAAGCACACTCTGTGCTAGGAAATCATTCCATTCAAAGCAAATTTCCTAGCTGGGTGCCTTTCTTCACAGCAACTCTGGATGTTCACCAATAGAAATACATTCACACATACACAGACACATGGAGTTACTGGCTCTATTTTTTTTTTTTGGTGCAGGTTCTGAGGCTTGAACTGTGAGCTTAGACATTGTCCCTGAGCTCCTTCTGCACAAGGAAGAACTTTAATGTGCCTTAACCGATGAACTTTAATGTGCCTTAACCGATGATACATCATTAATTGAAGGCATAATTTAATACCTAATAATTATTAGTAATATATTACATGTAATTTAATGATATATAGACACCTCACATTCTATAAATATATTTATATATTTACATATACACTGGAATATACATATACATCTCTCTCTCTTTCTCTCTCACTCTCTATGCATATATATGTATTTGCAGCAATTTACGCATCTATCTATTTATGTATTGGCCACTGCTGGAGGTTAAACTTAGGTCCTGGGAACTCCCTGGCAGTGAATTTGTTTGAGGCTGCTGTGCTTACATTGATCCCTTGATGAATTGGCATTCCAGGCCCTGAGTGCAAATCCCAGCAGTGCCAAAGACAATAGGTGGCGTAAGAAGCCAATCTTGACCTGTTCTGCTGTCTGTGAAAATATTGTTTCCTAGGTACAACATGTAATATCTATGTAAATACATATATATGATGGACATTATAAATGTATATAAATATTATTTTGCCAGTTCTGGGGCTAGAATTCATGCCCTGGGAAATGCTCTTGACTTTCTTTTATTCAAGGAGGGTGAGCTTCCACTTCACCCACAGCAAAATAGAGTTACCCAGGCCCTGATTTCAAATCCCAGGTATGGCAGATAAAATATCCCAAATTCCAAGCCAGGACCTTAACGTTTTTGGGGGAGCAGGCACGGGGCTTGAACTTAGGTCATCACAACTCTGCCTCAGCCTTGATTACGCTAGGCTAGGGTGCAGCTTTTACACCGACAGATGATCCAGGGACCCTAGGACCCAATTTCAACTCCCAGCACTGGCCAAAAAACAAACAAACAAACCAAAATGGAAGAGGAAAAACCAGAAAGTTTTACACAACAGTTTTACCTTTGTTTCTTTTGCACAGTGACCATCCTGGGTCTCACTGACTTGGCTTGAAAATTGTACATGACTTTGCATGGCTGAGGTTGGTGGATGTCAGTGAAGCCTGAGGTTAACCCTGACACCTGGGCGCTGAGTTCCATCCTGGGACTCCCACATACACATGGCTGAAGGTCCTAGGAAACTGGTTTCTATCTCTAGGAACACTAATAGAATGTTTGAAATGTACTAATTGAATTACTAATTAACTAGTCTTTCTAACGTAAGATTGTATGCATTAAATATAGTTCATTGATTAATTTAATTAATAATTTATTAAGTCTTCTACTGTGATTAATTAATGGAGGAATAATTTTAGAGGAAATAATTAATAGTAATAGAATATATAAAAGTAAGGTATAGACATCACACATTACATAGAGTTATACACTAGAATCTACATAAATGTCTGACCCTCTCTATATACATTTATAGATGCATATAATATGAAAATACACACAAACTGCATTTTACACCTCTATGTGTTTATATATTGGCAACTCCTAGAGCCAAATTTGCCAGACAACTTCATTTGCATCAGACTGGTGAGCTAACATTGACCACTCGCCATTCATGAAGTGGGCTTTCTAGGCCCTGAGTTCAAATCACAGAACTGCCAAAAACTTATCGGTGAAAGTCCTGGGTCTCAGGAATGAGGTATACTACATTGGCAAATCTATGTCCTATGTAATAAGATGTAAAAAAGGTTATGTGTGTAATCATACTCACTAAAATACATAAGAAATAAATAAAACACAAAATAAAATGAATAACCACACTAACTGCAGTATGCAGTAAACTTGTGTATATAAATATGAATCCTGTATTTAAAATGCATACAAATATTATTTTTGCAAGAGCTAGGACTTGAATTCAGGCCAAGGGAACAGGCCTGACTTGCTTGTCTACCAGCATGGTGAGCTTCCCCTTCTCCCACAGTGCTGTAGATGTACCTAGGCCCTGAGTTCAAATCCCAGGACTGGCAGATAAAATGGCATGAATTGCTAGCCAAGCAGCCTCATAATTTTTAAAATATTTTAATGTGTTTATTTATTTATTTATTTTTAATTTGTCAAGCACAGAGCTTGAACTCAGGGCATGGCAACTCTGCCTCAGCTTGAATCACTCCAGGCTGGGGTGCAGCCACTGGACCTGAACTAGGCCCTGAGAGGAGACTCCAGCTGGGACAGCTTCTTTACAGGTTTTGTTTTTGTTTTAGGGATTATAGAAAAAAAAACAAAAACCTTGGCTCCAACCAGCCCAGTTCTTGGAATGAAAAGAATGCCTCTAGGTCCCCCTCCCCTTAACAACTCAACCCACCTTCATTGTTCTGTTAAAGACTGACCGATTAAACAGGTAGCCAGTAATCCGGCTCATGCTGGCATGCTGGCTGGCATGCTGGAGACATCCCGAGTTTACTATAAACTCTCCTTTTACACATGCTTATGTTAAACTCCACTAAACTCCTTTGTGTATGTTTACCTTAAGCTCCCCTTTACCACTGAATTCGAGAGTCATTTAAACCAAAAGTGATAGGCTGGTTTAAACAGCCATTATGTGACAAAGTGTAACCTCACTGGCCACCTGCGTGTGGTCTGGTATGACTTTGCAGTCTTTTGGGTGTGTGAAAAATCTCATTGGTCGCCTATGTGACCAGGCTTCACCTTGTGATATTTGCCTTTAAAAACCTAAGCACATGGGCCGCTAGGGGTCGCAGTATCAGCTCCCGAGCCTGTGCTGTGGCCCTGGCCAGTCAGTGCAGGAACCTTCTCAATAAAGTTGCTTCCTTAATATCAACTTTGTTGCGGTGGGCTCTGTCACTCCAGACGACTAGGTGGGCTTGCCTGCCTGAGTAGGGGTCTTCCTACTACAGACCCACAGCCAAAACTGAGTTCCCGGGGCACAAATGCTGACAGGAATAATAAATACATAAAACAACACAGAAACAAAGAAGAAAAACCTGCAACTTGCAGATGGCTGCTGGTTTTACATTTGTTTTCGTTGCAAGGTGATCTTCCTGTGTCTGAATGACATGGCTGAAAAGTGTTAGAAACCTGGCATTGCTGAAGGCTGGAGGGCTACCAGGGAAGCCATAGGCCAACTAGGCAACATAGGCCTTGGGTTCAAAACTTGATCCTGACCCCTATAAATGGCGGGAGATCCTAATAGTCTGGTTCCTATTCATAGGAATACTGATAGAATGTTATGCATGTCAAGGTTAAATTAGTAGTTCCTGAATGATACTACTATAAAATTAGAGTGATTTTAGGAGGCTGATGGATTTTAATGAATATTTTTGACACATTAAAAGTGGATACAATAGTTTCTGGACGGTGGTTGATTTAATTAATAATTCTGTAAGGATGAAAACAATAATATAAATTACATGGAGGCATTAAAAATACCCAAATATTGGTAGGAATGTAGCCTATTTAACTGAATAATGTATAGACATCTCTGGCACTCTATAAAGATTTATATTTATTTGTGTACTACCATCTGCATGTCAATCTGTTCTTATTTTGTCAACCCCTGGGGCTCGATCTCAGGTGCTGGAAACTGCTTGTCAGCTCAATATGCCCCAGGCTGGCGTACTGACACTCA
The DNA here is from genome assembly GCF_019054845.1 of Dipodomys spectabilis. Classification (NCBI taxonomy): domain Eukaryota; kingdom Metazoa; phylum Chordata; class Mammalia; order Rodentia; family Heteromyidae; genus Dipodomys; species Dipodomys spectabilis. The sequence continues at coordinate 570,886 of NW_024870959.1, forward strand.
CCCATTCATGAATAGGACCTTAAAGGTTGTGAGTTCAGATGCCAGCATTCACAAAAATTGACTCATGGAGTAAGAAGCCCATGGTGATACAGGTTTTCCTTTGCTGTGAAAGTCCTGGATGTCAGGTGTGAAGTTTCATACATAGGCAAATCTATCCTATGTAATAAATGTAATAAATAGTCCATGTGTAAGAACAGTCAATAAAATAAATGGTAAATAAATGAATAAAACAAAAAAGTGAATAGCTACACTAAGCACAATATGCAGTCAATATATGGGGCTCGATCTCAGGGCTTGGGAACAACGTGGCAGCTGAATTGGCTAGAGGCTGCTGTGCTGGCAGCCACACATAAATGAATTGAGACTTCTAGGCCCTGAGTTTAGATCCCAGCACTGCCAAAAATTTAATTGTGGAGTGGGAAGCCGAGTGTGACACATGATTTTCTTTTCTTTGAAAGTGCTCAGTGTCAGGTAGGATGTAAAATTCGGATGAAAATCAATATGCTATGTAAATAGGATGTCACAAAGGTAAAAAAATGTCATAGGTGGAAGAATTGTCACTACAATAGATGATAAACAGATTGAGTTAGTAATGAATCATTCTACGATAAAATTAAATGCAGCAATTATAGGGCATGGATTAAGTTTAATTAATATTTTATAAAGTATTAACAGAATAAAAATTGCATGGAGACATAAATACTTAATAATTGGTAGTAGCAAATGATGCATAATTTAATAATATATAGATATTTGTCTCATTCTATAAAATTTTTAATTATATGTATGGATGTATGTACATATATGATAAACAATTACAGGATATTGAGTATTAATTAATGCTTTATTAATTGTTAGCTGGGACACATCATTAAATGGAGATATAATTTAATATCTAATAATTGGTAATAATATTATCTATAATGTAATAATAAAGACATCTCTCTTTTGTGTATATAATATTTATATAAAACAATCTATCTATTTATACCTCCTTTACTGGTGGGGCACAGTGATTGAGTTCTCCCCTAGTAAGCATGAAGCCCTGGGTTCGATTCCTCAGTGCCACATAAGCAGAAAACCTGAAAGTTCTGCTGTCTTTCAATCAATTGAGTGCTAGCCTTGAGCACAAATGTTTATGGACAGTGTCTAAGCCCTTACTCAAGCCCCAGCACTGCCACCAACAAAAGGTAGAATGTTCTAACTGCAATTACAGAAGAATAGGACTTCAAATACCACATCGCAGAACAAGCTAGGAGTCTGGCACTGACAGTTGCCACCTAACCTGACTCAGGTAGATGTAAATAGCTGCAACCCAGCTCCACAGAACCAGATGCTGCTGGCTTACCGCATCATCCTAGCTACTTGGGAGCTTTAAAACCAAGCCCTGGTAGGAAGTATGTGAGACTCTTGGAGATGTGGCTCTAAGTAGTAGAGCCTTAGCCTTGAGCAAATATTATTAGAACAGTATCCCCATGCAATGTGTTCAAGCCCTATGGGTAGCCTGCTCTCCCCAAAAAACACCCCCACTAAACCATTAGATATGAATTTGTGTGATTTGTGAAATGTTCCTCAAAGAATGGTGATACTGATGAAAGCAACCTAATTCTAATGACAACTTGTAGAATAAATCTATGTGCTGAGTCCTTCATAGGGTGCTTTGTGCTGAGTCTGGCACAGGGTGCTGTGTACTGAGTCCTTCACAGGGTGCAGTGTGCTGAATCTTGCATTGGGTGCTGGGTGCTGAGTCTTCACAGGATGTTGTGTGCTGAGTCCTTCAAAGAGTGCCATCTGCTGTGTCCTTCACAGAGTGCATTCTTTCATATGGTCCTTGTAAGAGCTACACAACTGAGATGATTATGCAGACAAGAATATTGACACACAGATATATCCCCATGGCAGGGACAAAATTATGTATTACTGAAGTGTGGGTGACTTGTCTACTGCAGACAGTTGTTTTGTTTTTTGTTTTTTCTCAGTCATGAACCTTGAACTCATGGCATAGGCACTGACCCTTACCTCTTGGGAACATGGCTAGCACTCCACCATGTGGAGCCAAGGACCCCCTTGCAGTAAGAGTGCCACAGCCTAGGGTCTATTGCTGAGGTCTATCAACCTTCTTTCTCAGGAAGCTGAGATCTGAGGATCTGGCTTCCACCACTATCCCAGACACAAAAGGTCCCATGAGACTATTATCTCTACTTCACCACTAAGAAACCTGAAGTGGAAGCTGGGTGCTTGTCACTCATGCTTGTCATCCTAGCTCCTCAGGAGGATGAGATCTGAGGATTATGGTTCAAAGCTAGCCTGGGCAGGAAAGTCCTCAAGACATTTAGCTCCAATGAGCCATGAGAAAACCTGAAATGGTGCTTTGGCTCAAGTGGTAGAGCACAAGACTTGAGGGACAGCACCCAGGCCCAGACTTCAACTCCTACAAGCAACAGCAACAAAAAAGAAACAAAATAACAAACCTGAAGTAGAGGGCTGGGAATGTGCCTTAGGGGTAGAGTGCTTTGCATCTATGAAACTTTGGACTTGATTTCTCAGGAACACATCACTAGAAAACAGCCTGAAGTGGCTCTGTGGCTCAAATGAGAGAGGGCTATTCTTGTATAAGAGAAATTAGGTACAGTGTTCAGGCCCTGAGTTCAAGCTCCAGGACTGGTGTATATGTGCACGCGCACTCACACACACACACACACACACACACACACACACATCAGAAGTAAAGGTGTGACACAAAATGGTAAAGCACTGGGCTCCTGCATTGACCTCATGGTCAGCACCCAGGCCCTGTGTTCAACCCCAAAACCTTGCCACCCAGAGCTCAATTAGGAGAGGTCAAAGGTTTCAAAACCTAATGTACTTCAGCAGTCCTAGATGACAGGAAGCATGGTGAGATCAGACATGTGCTTGGATTTCCAAAGCTTCCACAAACCTAGCAGAGGCATCATAGGCCCATCATCACCCTCAATGAAACATTTCTTGAGGTTAAGTGCCCTAGTTGTCTGCCAGAAGGACTCCTGAATTATATTGAGCACTGAATCTGAACACCTGAATATAGTCTCACAAAGGCAGGATAAGTGCTGGGAACTTGGCCTGCCAAAGGAGGTGGCACAAATGAAGGCTTCTTGTTAAAACGGAGCACTGGGGAGAGAGATAGCATGGGGTACAAAGAGGCCTTTTTGTCCTGACCTTCAGAGCCCATCCACACTTATCCTCACTAATTGGCCCAGATGAAGTTGTTTGTTACACAGCTGTAGAGGACTGAGGCCTTTTGTCTGCCTGTCCAGACAGTGAGAGAGCCTTCTTCCAGCAGGCCTGGGAGGCAGAGAAACCCTCAGGCTGCACTGGGAACTGTGAGGGGAGCCCAGGAACATGCACAGCCATGAAAGCAGTCTCTGTGTTATGAAATCATTGTATTGAAAACAAATTTTCTAGCTTGGTGCCTTTCATCATAGCTACTCTGGAGTTTCATCTATGGGAATACATACACACATACACAAAGACATGGAAACAGGTCCTGAGGTTGAACTATGAGCATAGGCATTGTCCCTGAGTTACTTTTGCTCAAGAGTAGTGCATTAACCTTGAGCCACAGCCCCACTTCTGGGTTTTGTGTGATCTCTTAGAAATAACAGTGTCATGGACTTTCCTATGCTGGCTGGATTCAAACTCAGATTCTCTACATCTCAGCCTGCTGAGGAGCTGGGATTACAGTCAGCAGCCACTGGCACCTGCCTTTCTTTTCTTCTGCATTTTTAATGTGGACAATCTGACTACTCAACAGCATCATTCCAATGCTTTGAATTTATAAGTAAATTACCCAATGTTCTTTATAGGTGCTTACTCTGAGGATTTTCTCTCCTCATCTTCTCCTCTGGTCACAGGTTTGAAGCCAAAAATGACAAATGAGTGTCACATGATTTTGGCAGCAAATGTCCACAGGGCATGCCAGTTCAGTCACTTAGCATTGAGCTGCAGTGAATTTATTGTCTCAGGACGAGAGGACCAAAAGCTGGAGTGATCCTCATACTGTCTGCCTATAAAATTATCTAATAATTATGAGTGTTTTGTGTCTCCAATCTGAAGTATTTAGAACATAGTAGAAGCATCTTCATGTTTCTGTTTTTCTCTAGTACCTCTCGAGATTTAGACTAAGGGTTTGTGTGGAGCAGATCCTCGGTGAATCCCTGAGGAAAGCCACTTGAAGTCTCCTCAGGAGATCTCTGTTCAAAGCCAGCCCGAGCAGGAAAGTCTGTGAGACTCTTATTTCCAATAAACCACCAGAAAACCAGAAGTGTAACAGTGGCCCAAAGGGTAGAGCTCCAGCTTTGAGAAAGAAAGCCGAGCAGGAGATACAAGCCAGACCAGGCAGGAAAGCCTGGCAGGTGCTTATGTCCAATTAACCCAGATGGCTGGAAGTGGAGCTGTGGCAGTGGTAGTCTCAGCCTTGAGCAAAACAGCTGAGGAACACATAGGGCCCTGAGTTTAAGCCCTGGGATGGCCACCAAAAAAATGCAAAAAGATAAGGCCAAGTTTATGTATGAGTGTCCTACCTACTTATGTGTGTATATTACCTCCCTGAGTGCAAACAGATTGTATGCAATGCTTCTCCTTTTATGTACAGATTTATTTTTCAGATAGGGTTGTTGCACATACTGCATCATTCTCTTCTTTTCAGTCCCATGGCTTTTCTCTTCCAGAGTTCCAGGCCTGTGTCTTATATGATGCACACTTAAGATCTCAGCAGCCTTTATTTACATTTTATTCGGGGCCAAGGCAGGAACAGTCACAAATCAGACAGGGGAAGAGAAGATCAGAGTTTTTGAAATAACCAGTATTCAGAAAATTAAACTTGGGGGATATAAAATGGTAGCGTACTTATGTAGAAACTACCATTAAGAAAAATTTGAGAAGGCTGGGAATGTGGATTAGTAAGAGAGTGCTTTTGCCGGCCATGCAAGAAGCCCTGTGTTTGATCCCTCTGTACCACATATACAGAAAAAGCCAGAATTGGTGCTGTGGCTCAAGTAGTAGAGTGCTAGAGACAGTGCCCAGGCCTTGAGTTCAACTCAAGTACAAGTAACTTCTCATCACCAGGGGAAACCCAGGAAGCTCTTAAATATCTGCCCTTTCAGAAGTGGAAGTCAGAGTGTCATAGACTTTCCTGCCCTGGCTGGCTTCACCCTGTGATCCTCAGACCTCAGCCTCCTGAGCTATGGTGATGGGCCTTAGCTAATGGTGCTCTGCTAGGTCAGAACTGTAATGGCATTGACAATACAAGTCAACTGCTTATCACAAAGGGCTTGGGGAGCATATTAAGCCTTTCAACAAAGGACCTTTCAGAACCCTGTAGGACACAAGGTTATAATGCTAGAGTCTGAGAGGCTGGGCATATGGACCTGCTACACTTGAACCTTGAGCTCTGACTCCAATTCTGGTGTACATCTGCGGTCATTTTCCAGAGAATGTTCTCCTAATTAGCAAATAGGAAAAGTACTTTGACTAACCCTCACTTTTTTCCCATTGTGTGTCTCGAACTCAAGCCTGGGCATTGTATCTGCGCCGTTCATCTGAAGGTGAACACTACCACTTGAGCCACAGCACCACATGGGGTCTTTTGATGGTTCATTGGTGATAAGAGTCTAACAGGCTTTCCTTGCCCAGGCTGTGTTTGAACTGTGGTCTTCAGATCTCAGCCTCCTGAGAAAATAGGGTTCCAGGTGTGAGCCACTGGTATCTGGCCTAATGTTTTTGCCAGTGCTGGGGCTTGAACTTAGGGCCTGGGTACTGTCTCCGTGCTTCTTTTTCTCAAGGCTAGTGCTCTACCACTTGAGCACTCCACAGCTTCTGGTTTTTTCTGAGTATGTGGCACTGAGGACTCCAACCCTGGCATTCATGCATGCTGAACGAGCTCTCTACCACTAAGCCACATTCCCAGTCCCACCCTTACAATATTATCCCTCAACTTGCCTATCCTCAAGGAAAGGCTTCTGAGTATAAATCATGTAAAGAAATTCCTATAGGAAGGTTTTAAATATAAACAAGTCAAAGCTCATATTTGGGAAAGACTCTAAACATGTGAAGACTGTGACAAATGCCTCCATTTAATTATGTATCATGTTTCCATACTTAATAAAGTATTAATGAAAAATGAGTCAATGTCCTAAATTATTGTGTATATTTCTATAATAGATGTGCAAAATGTAATAAATATTATGTGTATAATAATACTAATACAATAAATAATAAGTAAATGAATAAACTAGAAATACAGAAATACAAAGTCAATAATAAAAATCATAGTTTGTATTAAACATACACATGTAATATATAACATATATTACACATGTACATAAATATTATTTTCCATTATAGGGACTTAATTCAGGCCCTGGGAACTCTACCCTGAATTTCTTTTCCTCAAGAACAGTGAGCTTCCCCTTCATCTACAATGCAAAAGAATTACCCAGATGGTGAGATCTAATCCCAGCAGTGGCAGAAATACTAGCCCCAGTACCAAGACAATGACTTAGTTATTTTTAATGGAAGCAGTTATGTTTATTCAGTTCCATACTGAACATTTTAAAAATAGCAGTGTATAACTTTGTATATCTATTCAGACATTCTTCCCTTACCTGCATAGTGCTTCTCCGAGCTCTAAATTGTTTCCTTTTTTGTACATTTTTTGTTGTAAAAATGTTGTATAGAGGGGTTACAGTTACATGAGCAAAGTAATGAGTACATTTACTATTGAGCATTGTTGCCTCCTCGTTTGTTTTCCCCTTGCCATCCCTTCCCTCCCACTTTCACATCTACCCCCCTCGCCCCAGCTGAGGTCAGTGACTTAATTTATTGTTTTTGTCTTGGCACAGCATTTGAACTCAAGTAGTAGAAACTCTGCACCTTTCCTCACATTGCTACAGATTTACCAAGATCCTGAGTTCAAATCCCAGGCTAGGAAAGTAAACTGGCAGAAATTCCAAACCAGGGGGATTTTTTTTCAATTTAGTTAAATAATTAATTAATTTTTTTTACTTATTCTTTTTTTTTTGCCAACCATGGAGCTTGAACTCAGGTCGTGGCAACTCTACCTCAGCTTTGATTGCCTTAGACTGGCTGCAGCCTCTCACCCATAGTCAATGCTGGGATCCTAGGCCCAGAGGTCTTGCAGGAAGAAAAAAAAGTGGGCCAGCACAAAAAGTGGCAAGCTGCAGAGGACTGGGGGTTTTACATTATTCTTTTCTTTGCAGGGTGACCATCCTGAGTCTGAACGACACGGCTGCAAAGTGGAGCTGAACTACTATTTCTGAAGGCTGGTGGGCCATCAGGGAAGCCATAGGCCAACCTGTCAATGTAGGATTTGGGTTAAAAATCTAAGTCCTGACAGCTACCAATGACAGGATATCACAAGAGATTGGTTCCTATGCATAGGATTAATGATTGAAAGAGTAGTTTGTGCATCAGTCAGTCTAAAAGTGGATGTAATAATCCTAGGATGCTGATTGATTTTAATTGATAGTTTATTAAGCATGAAAAGAATAATATTACTTCAAAGGCAGTATAATAAACACCTAAAAGTTGGTAGGAATGTAGTAGGGGTCATTCAGGTACTCTTTACCAATATGTATTAATTGTATACCACCATCTGCCAATCCATGTATCACTGTTTTGGCCAAACCTGGGGCTCCATCTCAGTGCCTGGGAACCACCTCACAGCTTCATTGGCTAGAGGCTGCCGTGCTCACCCTTACCCATTCATGAATTGGGCCTACTAGGCCCCGAGTTTGGATCCCAGCACTGCCAAAAATTTAATCTTGGAGTAAGAAGCCTAGTGTGACACATGTTTTCCTTTTCTGGGAGAGTCCTGGGTGTCAGGTATGATAGTGAACACATCTACAAATCTAGATGCTATGTGATAGGAAGTAAACAATGTAATAAACGGTATAGGTGTCATCAGAGTCAATGAAATACATGGTAAATAAATAAATAAAATAAGAAATGAAATGAATAACCATATCAAACATGATATTGTCTGAGTATATGCAAGTATAAATCCTGTCTTTAAAATGTAAATAAAATGTATATACGGAGATGTTTTGCAGGACTGAGGCTTGAATTCAGGCCTAGGGAACAGGCCTGACTTTCTTGGCTTCAAGTACGGTGTGATTTCCCTAGCCCAACTGTCCTGCCTATTTACCCAGCCCTTCAGTTCAAATCCCAGGCCTGGCAAAAAAAAGGTACAAATTGCAAAACAGGGAGATAAATAATTAATTTTTAAATTTTTTAAATTGTTTTAAATTTTTAATCTTTTTTTTTTGTATGTTTTTGGCCATGCACATGACTTGAACTCAGATCGTGACAGGTCTGTCTCAGTTTCCATCACACTAGCCTGGGGTGCAGCCTCCAGAACCAAAGCCAATCTTGGAATCCTAAGACCCGATGTCTGACAGGAAAACAAAATGAAAATGACACTAAAACAAGCTGCGAGCCTCCCATGGTAGGAGGTTTCTTGGCTGTGGTTCCTTGCACGGTGACCATCCTAGGTCTGAATGACATGGATGTCACGCACAGGTGATCTGTCATTGCTGAAGGTGGGCGGACTGTCAGGAAAGCCATAGGCCAACCCCGCAACACAGTCTCTGAGTTCAAATCCTGGTCCTGACACCTACCAATGGCAGGAGATCCCAAGAGACTCCTGTCTGTGTATAGAAATTCCAATGGAATGGTATCCAACTTATGATTAAATAGTTCATGCAGTGGTCTAGACTCAAATTAGATGCAATAATCCTAGGACACTGATTGAACTTAATGAATGGTTAATTAGGCATGAAAAGAATAATATTCCTTCAATGGAGGCATAATAACTACCTAAGACTTGGTAGGAACGAAGCAGATGTCATTGAATACTAGATACACAGCTCTGGCACTCTGTACTAATATGTATTTACTGGTGTACTACCACCTGCCTATCCATGTATGGCTATTTTGGCCACCCCTGGGGCTCGATCTCAGAGCCTGCCAAAAATTTCATCCTGGAGTAAGAAGTCAAGTGTGACACCTGTTTTCCTTTTCTGTGAGAGTGCGGGGTGTCAGGCATGATGAAGAACAAGTCTACAAATCTAAATGCTATGTGATAGAGTGTAAACAATGTAATTCATGGTTAGGTGTCATCACAGTCAATAAAATAAACAGTAAATGAATGAATAAAACAAAAAGTACAATGAATAACCACACCAAACATGATATAGACTGAATACCTGTCTGGAAGTTCAATCCTATCTTTAAAATACATGTATGGACTACGTTTTCCAGAGTTTGGGCCTGAATTCAGGCCTAGGGAAGAGGCCTGACTTTCTGATCTTCAAGCATAGAGAGCTTCTCCTTGTCCCAGAGTGCAGCAGAGTTACTCAGAGCCCGAGTTCAAATTCCAGGCCTTGCAGACAAAAAATAGCACACATTCCAAGCCAGGGAACTTCTTTAGCATTTTTCATATTTTTAAAAGTTCACTTTGCCTTTATTTGATACATTTTGATTTTATAACATGAGAGTTTTTCAAAAAGGGGTTTAAACGTTTACATTTCAGCATACCACATTGGTGTTTCCATTTTGACCATCTGCCATGAAGAGGGAGAATGAAAATGAGTCCATCATTCCTCCCTAGAGGGACAGTTGATGTTATTTCTATTTACAGTTATTTCTATAACTATAAACTGCAATTGTATTGTGTGAGTTTTCCTCAGTGATTACCACAAAATACACTAGGGGAGTCCTCATACCACAAAAGGTTGGGGTTCTGAATAAAAACTCACTTCTGTGAGGACAGTAGGTACTTGTAAGCATTTTGGGAATAAAGTGAATTGTAAAATGAAAAACTAAAACATTGGGACTGGGATGTAGCTCAGTAGTAGAGTACTTGCCTAAAGAGCATAAGACCCTGGAAGAAAAGGAAGACAAGTTTCCTAAAGCTCAAAAGGTTAGAATTTTATGATCTGTATGAACAAACTTCTTTCTTTCTTTTTTTATTTTGTCGGTGGTGGGGCTTGAACTCTGTGCTTGGCTGCCCGCCTTCAGTTCTTCAACTCATGGAAAGTGTGCTACTGCTTGAGCCACAGTGCTGTTTCCAGTTTATTGGAGATAAGCCACAGTGCCATTTCCGGTTTATTGGAAATAAGAATCTCACGGACTTTCCTGCCCAGGCTGGCTTAGAACCGCCATTCTCAGATCTCAACCTCCTGAGTAGCGAGGATTATAGGTGTGAGCCACCGATGCCCGGTGCATGAACAAACTTATTAAAGATTGATTCTGAGGAATGAAACTTGGAATACACTTTTAATATAAATAATTTATAATGCCATGATTAAAGCACTAATTCAGAAGTATTTATTCATTGGCTGCTTTCTTAGTTTATTTAAAGATGCATATATATATATATTATTAAAACATAGCTTTGAAGTGTACCTAAAAGCATATGTGCTCATATAAATTTAAACAACTGCACAAGCTTGATTTTTTGTTTTCAGTTTGTTGGTACCATAAATTAGGTGGGATCTGTGTACTGTTGTTTTGTTCTCTGTTTTTGGAGGATTTCTCTCTGCTTTCTTCCCCTACCCCCCTCTCTCTGCACTTGAATTCAGCTTACTCTTTCTTGGCTTGATTGTTCATAGCTAATTTTCTACCACTTCAGCCATACCTGTAGCCTGGCTTTTTGCCAGTTAATTGGAGATGTCGTCTCTCAGGCTTTTCTGCCTGGATTGGCTTTGAAACTTCATCTTCTAGTTCTCACCTCTTGAGTAGCTGGGATTACAGATGTGAGCCACTCGGGTGCCGAATGATGAATTCGACTTTGGTTGGTGTATTCCTTCTGTTTTTCTTTTTTCTTTTTTTGATAGTCCTGGGCTTGAAATCTGGGCCTGGGCACTGCCCCTGAGCTCTTCAGCTCCAGGTGAACACTCTACCACTTGAGCCACAGTGCCACTTCTGGCTTTTTCTGCTTATGTGGTGCTGAGGAATTGAACCCAGGACCTGATGCATTCAAGACAAGCACTTTACCACTGAGCCACCTTCCCAGCCCCTCCTTCTGTTTTTCTAAGCATGGGATCATCTACTATAGAATTTCTGTGAATGTACTGGGTCTGAAGTAAGATATAGAATACATATGCTAATCTGTATAGTTCTCATAATTTGTAATACATGTTATAATTGTAATAATAGTCAATAAAAATAATCAATGAATGAATAGTGCAAAAAATAAAATAAATACACAGTAAAATAATATGCAGTAAACATAAGTATGTAGATATTAATCAATTTTTCAAATGTGGATGAATATTACTTTAACAGGGCTGGGGATTGAATTCAGACCTAGAGAACAGGCCTGAATTTCTTGTCTCAAAGACGGTGAGTTTCCCACTCCCCACAGTGCATTAGAGTTACCCAGACTCTGAGTTCAAATCCCAGGCCTAACAGGATAAAAAAAGGCATGAATGCCAAGCTGGGGAGCTTAATTCCTATTTTTAAATTTTTTTTTCCGTGGGGCTTGAGCTCTGGCCTTGGGCACTGTCCCTGCGCTCTTCAGCTCAAGGCCAGTGCACTACTGCTTGAGCCACAGCACCACTTCTGGTTTTGTAGTGCTTTATTGGAGATAAGAGTCTCATGGGCTTTACAGCCTGGGTTGGATTTGAACCACAATCCTCAGCCTCTTGAGTAGCTAGGATTACAGGTGTGAGCCACTGGCGCACGGCTATTTTTAATATTTTAAATTTTATTGATTGATTGATTGCCAATCACGGGGCTTGAACTGAGTTTGTGGCAACACTGCCTCAGCTTCCATCACCCTAGGCTGAGATGGTGCAGCCTCTGGACCCACAGCCAATCATGGGATTGTACGCCTCGGGGGCTGACAGGAAAACAAAATGAAAACAGCACCGAAACAAACCCGCGATCTGTGGATGGTTGGCGGTTTCTTGGTTTTCCTTCCTTGCCTGGTGAGCATCCCGGGTACAAATGTCGCAGCTGCAACCTGTAGGTCACCTGGCACTGCTGAAGGCTGACAGGCTGGCAGCAAAGCCATAAGCCAACCTGGACACGTAGGTCCTGAGTTTGAATCCCGGTGATACCACTTACAAAGGGCTGGGGAGCCTAAGAAAGTATTGCCTGTCCATAGGAAAACCATAGGAATGTGAACAATGTCATGGTTGGATGAGTAGTTCATTAATCAGACTAGCAGAAAATTAAATCCAATAATCACAAGACATAGACTGATTTTAATTCATAGTTTATTATGTACTAAAAGAATACTATTGATTAAATGGAGTCTTCACTAAAGACCTGAGAATCCGTAGGAGCATGGTATGTGTCATTGAATACTAAATAGACATTTCTGGCAGTATGTAAATATCTAAATTTATATTTATTTGTATACCATCATCTGCGTAGAACATTTTTTGCTATTTTGGCCAAACCTGGAACTCGTTCCCAGGTCTTGGGATCCAGTTGGCACCTACATTGGCTAGATGCTGCCGTGCTGACACTCACCAATTCATGAATTGGGCCTCCTAGTCCCTCAGTCAAGGTCCCATCATTGCCAAAAGTTTCTTCCTGGTGTAAGATTCCATGTGTGACACCTGTTTTCCTTTTTTGTGCAAGTGCTGGGTGTCAGGTATGATGTACATATAATGTCTGCAAAGCTACATGCTATGGAATAGATTGGAACAAATGTAATAAATGTCATAAGTGTACTCACAGTCCATAAAATAAATGCTAAATCAATCAATCAATAATAATAAAATATAATGAATCACTCCAACAAACACAATTTAAAATAAAAATAGAGATATAACTCAAATATTTAAAATGTCTATAAATGTTATGTTTTTCACTACTGGTGCTTGAATTCAGGCCTAGGGAAGAGTTGAGAAGTTCATGCATGATTCACATAGGAAATGATAGGCAAAATCTTAATTAAGACTGCATGAAGTGTGACAATAATAATTACATTCAGGAAATTGAGGCATTGGGAAAGATCCAAGATTCGGTAGTCACATGGAAGATAGAATTCCAACACAGCTCACCACATCTTCTACTCTATACAAACAGGCTTTTATTAGCATACTAATTTCAGCTTATGAATGGAATGAATATGTTGCTCCACCCCCACCCCTGGGCTAGATCTCAGGTCCTGGATATGGCCTAGCTCCTTAGGGGCTCACAAGCTGGTGTGCTCATGTGGACCCATTTGGCAGTTGGTTCTGCTAGGCCCTGAGTTCAACTTCCAGCACTGCCAAAAGGTTCATCTTGATGTGAGATGCCAAACCTTGCAGATGTTTTCCTATCCTGTGCAAGTCCTGGGTCACAGCTAGGATCTAGAAAGCGTAGGCAACTCTATACCCATGAGAATAGGTTGTCATCCATGTGAGCACAGCTATATTTGTCATCTTATACTCACTAAAATACACAATACATAGATAAATAAGACACAAAATAAAAAGATTAACTACACTGAAAACAAGGTGCATACCACACCTCTATGTAAATAGAGATCCTAGGTTTAAAAGAGGTGGGCTTGTCCATTGCTTGGGCTTCAAATCAGACCCAGAACCAGGCTTGACCTTTTAGTCTTAAAGGACTGTGAGCTTCACCTTTCCCCACTGTGCAACAGAGTTACCCAAACCTGAGTTCAAATCCCAGCTCTCACAGTAAAATGGCACAAATTCTGAGCTAGGGTTCTTCCTTCATAGGTTTTTCATTTTTTTTTAACCAGACCCGGGGCTTGAACTCAAGTTGAGGCAACTGTGCCTCAGCTCTGATCAACCTAAGCTGCAGCCTCTGGACCCACAGCCTGTCCTCCCACCCTAGGACCCTGGGGTTCCTGAAAAAAAAAAAAAACCTTGAGGGGAAAAAACAGCAGGAAGTTCCACCTGGCACTTTTATGTTTATTTTCCTTTGCATGGTGACCATTCTGGGTCAGAACAAGGCTGCCTGCAGAGTGAAGGTGACCTGGCATGGCTGAAGGCCTGCTGGTTTTTGGGGGAGCCACAGGCTAACCAAACAATGGAGGCCCCAAGGACGAATCCCAGTCAGCCTTGTTACAATGAGGGAATGGCCAGAGATCCTGGGACACTCGTTTCTGGACATAGGAAGAGTCGTGGATGCAATCAATCTCATCCTTGAATGAGTAGTTCCTGCTTGATGAGAGTAAGAAATGATAGGCAAAACTCATGGGGTATCGATTATTTTTAATGAAGAGTTGATGAAACATGACCATAATCATCACAGTCATGAAATGGAGGCATTGGGGATGATCCAAAAATCGTTAGTCACAAGGTAGGGGAAGAGGGGGTAATGCACAGAAAAAATGTGGCAAGATGGCGTTTTTACATTTTCTTCCTTGCACCGTGGCCATCTGGGTCTGAGTGATCCGGCTCCACAGGATACTTCACCTTGCATTGCTGAAGGCTTGCAGGCTACTGGGGAAGCCATAATCCCGAACAATGATTAGCCAGGCACCAGTGGCTCTCAGCAGTCCTCCTTCATACTTACAAGGCTGTGATAGGAGGATCATGGTCAAAGTCACCCTAGGCAGGAAAGTCCTTGAGACCCCTGTCCAACCTCAATGCCAACAAAGCCAGAAGTAGAGTTGTGTGGCTCCAGTGGTAGAGGACTAATCTTGATCAAGAACAGCTCATGGACTGTGCCCAGATCCTGAGTTCAAGTTCCAGGACTGGCAACAAACAGACATACACAACAATCTGTGCAGCCATCTGGGTAAAGCAGGTCTCCCTCTTGTCCCCAACTGGATTGGACAGTTTCCTGGTAAAGGGGCTGCAGTCATCTTGACTCTGTCCATTCTGTCTGCATCCCAGGATTCTGGGCACACCCACATTCTTTCATGGTTCTTTTTGACCAATGGGATACAAGAATAGTGGCCACGGCCACATTCTATGCTTCCCTGTATCACCAGGATTACCTCTGTTGGTTGATACCACTAAGAGCAGTTGTGGAAGGTAGGGGTGGCTGAGTGGTGAGCAAGAGATTCCAGGTGACTTTGAGTTAGAGTAGGAAATGACATCCTAGTCAGTGAGAAGATTTCCTAGAGCCTGGGAATGTGGCCTGCCCAACTTTCCCGTCCCAGGGCTCAGATGTCTGAAACAATGACTCAATGAGAGAACTGTGGGCAAGAAACTGCCGCAAGAACACCAGCAGTATCCTCCCAACAGACCGGAAACATTCAGGAAAACAAAGAAAACGAAAAAGCTAGGGATCCCCAAGACAAACATCTCTGGGGAGGCGGATTGAATGGAGAGTCTCGCCAAAGGTGATGACGACCATGGGCCTCCCTTGCTTTTGGACACAGTCACAGCCACCAGGGTCCAGAGTGTCAAGGGTCCCAATACCACCAAGGATCCACAGAGGTGCTACTGGCATGTGGTGCCCACCCTCCACCACAGAAAAGAAGAAACCAGGCACTCTGTGCCAAGATCCAACCACTGAAGCAGGGAAAGACAGACCCGCAGGTTCAATGGGTGTAAGAGAGGGTGAAGATAGCCCACGTACATGCAGCACCAAAAATGGAGGTAGAGATCCACAAGGCACCCATGCAGCGGTTGGTTTCAGCAGAAAGTGATTTACAATGTGCACTGGCCCAAGTGCAGCAGGCCACTGATGACAGAGAAAGGGAGCACGAAGTTCTCACCAGCTGCCTGCAAGCTACAGAGTGGCGTGTGGCAGAGCTGGAGATAGCGGCTTCTGTGTTCACTGCTGCAAAGGAGGAGACCAAAATGTTCTTCGAACAGCTGAATGATGTGACCCTTCAGCTTGAGGAAAAGATCAGAAGCTTCGATGACCTGGAGCAAGTGAACACAGAATTGCAGGAGAAGCTGGAAGTGCTGTGGATACAGAGGAGCCACATGAAGAAGAGAATAAGCAAGTTCCAACAAGCACTGGAGGGGCGTGAGTTACTGAAGAGACTACTGGACAACCTGAGCTGGCTGGTGACCACAGTTTACCTGGAGAGAGACACCTTCATGGAGGACCTGAGCATTGAGAGGTCCGCATGGAAGGAGGAGGCATGGCAGCTGACCCAATGGGTGAACCAAATGACAGAGGAGAAGGAATGAGGGGCAAGGCATGTGTTGGACCCAGGGAATGAGCTGTGGGAACTGAGAAGGAAGCTGGTAAAGCCACGGCTCCCCGCAGGACCATCTCAGGCCAAGCTGAAGCTGTAAGCCCAGGCTTACAGCAAGCAGATGGAATTGAAAAACCTGGAGGAACAACTTCACATCCAGGTGAAGGAAAACCAGTCTCCGTCTTCAGAACGTGGAGCAGCAGGAGCAACTGCAGAGACTGGAGGAGAAAGCCTAGGATCAGCAGGAGATTCCTGAGACCCCACGATGAGCATGTGTGTGGGATGGACAACCAGAGGAAAAGCTTGCCCTGCTCTGGGATGCTCTCCACAGTGTGAGCAGTGAGAAGGAGGAGCTCACCAGCATCCTGGACTCAGAGCAGCAGATGAAGAAACATCTGTAGGAACAGTTGGACTGCTCAGAGGAGAAGATAGAGAAATGGATATGGTGGCTGAGAGAGAGAGCCAAGCAGCTCAGGAGCAGCAGGAGCAGTCCTTGGGACAGTGCAGGAGTTCAGAACCTCCTTTGAATGGCACATTGCCTCCAATGAGCAACTGTGCTCTGAGAAGGAGGCCTTGCAGCTGCACTTAGAGAGGCAGACCCAGCTGCTGGAGCAGCTGAAGCAAGTGCAGGGCTCAACAAACTGGAGGGACCAGGTGGTGTCCCCGAAGTCGCAGAATACTCTCAAGTGCCTGGAAGCCACCTGATCACAGGAGGAGTGCCTGCAGGCCCAGCTCAGCTTCCTGGCTTTCCCTAGGGAAGGGGAAGGCATGAGCCCTGGAGAAGCAAAAGATAAGGAGGTGAATCCCCACCCCGCAATGTGACCATCACAGAGGATGGAGTTGTCCCCCAGACCAAGAGTGACATGGCTCTGAAATCCACAGGGAAAACTCCTGCCACAAGAATGGCGGGCCAGCTGCAGGCACCCCTGGCCGCCCCAGCAGCTCAGTGCCAGACTGAACTGGAGCCACAGGCCCTCAGCCCCATGAGCTGCCACCACAGCATGAGTGGGGATGGGAAGCAGGACACATGGGCATCTGAGAAGAAAATCTGCTTCGTCCATGACCTGCCTGATGAGGTGGACTTCCAGAGTCCAGCAGGTGAGCTCCACAATTGATGCAGCCAGCTGTCCACAGACATCCAAACTATCAAGGAGTCCCTCATGGTGTGTAAAGAGCAGATGTTGGTCCTGAATGAGCTCTGGTGGGAGAAAGTCCAGTGCATGCACTGGCTGCCCAGGAGAAGATGGAGGAGAGTGCTGCGGGAGCTGCTGTCACTCCTCGCAAGGGAAGGCACAGACAGCAGTCTCCAGATGCCAGCACAGGCTGAGCCTCTCCCCCTTCCTCAACACTGCTTCAGAGGCAACTTGAAGACAGCATGGAAACTGCCAGAGGAGAGGTCAGGGTTCCCGACTCCATAGTGGACACCTTCAAGGAGTATGTCCTGCCTCAGATGCCCCACATCCAGATCCGCCCACAGCTCCCAGTCTCAGGGGAGGAGTGCTCCCTCACTTTCTCCTGTAGATTGATGCAGATGATGACTCTCTATGTGACATACTGACTCTCAAAAGCCTTGGTAGCCACCAGAAGTAGGTGGCCAAGTGGCTTTCTCTCAGGCCTCCATCTGCCGGGCAACCGGAAGGTTAAACTGGGGGTACGGTAGGGCAGAGGCTACAGGGAGTTGGCCCAAACTCAAGGGACATCTAAGGGCAAATTGGTGGCCAGGAAAGAGGCCTATGTTTTGCTTATCACAAAGAATAAATTGTTTTCAAAGCTAAGAAAAAAAAGCCTAAAAACAAAGATTTGTTCATCCAGCCCTGGGGCTTGAACTCAGGGCCTGGCCACTGTCCCTGAGCTCTTTTTGATCAAGGCTGGCCCCACCTCTCCTTCTAGCTTTCTCTGTGTGGAATAGAACCAAGGGCTTCAGGCATGCCAGGCGAACACTCTACCACTGAGCCACATTCTCAAGTAGGATGATTTTTCCCCGTCCCAAACCCATATGGCCATTCCTCAGATCAATAGGAAGTAGGGGCTAGGATGAATATGAACCACAAGACTGGTTCACACCAAAATATTCCCCTACCCCCTCTTCCCAAACCCTTAGTTGAAGTTTCTCTTCTACCATTGAGGGATGAAAGAGGGAGAGGGGAGTCCCAAGAGAGTACCAACAACTGGCCCCCTGAGTCCCACATCCTCCCCCACACAAGTGGTCCTCCAGATTGTGATCTTACCTGACTCAATGTGAAGTCTACACTGTCTCCCCACCACTGCAAGGCTCAGGATGAAAAAAAGGTCAGCCCACGCCTCAGCCCACACCTAAAGTGGAGGCTCCTAGTCCCAGACCTACTTCCACCTCTGACTGCCCCTAGTTAGGCCAGACACACCACTCACCACTATGTTGGTGGTGATGACCTCATGGATGGATTCCAGGAAGACCGTCTATGTTAAAGAGCAGAAGCAGCAGGGTGAGCAGGGCAGAAGGAAGTGGGGTGATTGCTCTCGGATCTTTCTTGGAGCCCTCCCGTCCAGCCAGACCCATGCTGACCCAAAGCAAACAAGGCCAGGGGGTGAGATGAGATGGAGGAGCACAGGACTAAAGCAAGTACTGCTTTGTCTTAGAGGACTTGATTAATTCCAATTATAATTAATTCCAATTATATTTGGCCCATACCAATCCCAATGACAACATGAAAACCCTCTCTGTGTTGTTGTTGGCCGTGAGCGCTGTCCCTGAGCTCTTTTTCTCAAGGCTGGCACTCTACCACTTAAGCTACAATGCTACTTTTGTTTTCTGATGTTTCATGGAGGCTAAGAGTCTCACACACTGTCCTGCCCAGACTGTCTTGGCACCGTGATCCTCCAGATCTCAGCTTCTTGAGTAGTTAGCATGACAGGCACGAGCCACCAGTGCCCAGGATGTGATGCCTTTTGAAGGCATCTTGGCGAGTCTGTAAAGGAGCCCCAAAGGGCCTGGATAGACCATGACCCAATCAAGGAGCCGGGATGGGGGAAGGCTGACCTTCTAGCCATTCTGTTCCCCCAAAATTAAAGTTGCCAGGTGCTGTTGTATGCTTCAAACACCTAGGCCAGCAGCCACCAGGCTTAGTGGGGGAAAAGTAGAGAATACCCAAAGATTGCAGTGTAGAAATCTCTGATTTTGCATGCATGTGTGTGTGTGTGAGTGTGTGTGTGTGTGTGTGTGTGTGTGTGTGTGTGTGTGTGTGTGTGTGTGAACTCAGGGCCTAGGCTCTATCCCTGAGTTTTCTTGCTCAAAACTATGCTGTGCCACTTGAGCCACAGCCCCACTTTCTTTTCGATTGTTAATTGTAGGTAAGAGTCTCAAGGACTTTCCTGTCCAGGGTGGCTTTGAATCATGAATGGGGCCCCAGGGAAGCAAGGGTAAACTCAACTCGCAGTTACAATCCATATGGTGGGCCACTCCTGCCCCCTGGTGGCCACACACGGAACATGCGGTCCCATGGCATTATCTTCTAGAGTTCAATTTGGGGAAGTTACTAGGGCCAAGCTGACTTTTGCTCACCCTGCTTGCTGATGCCAGAGCAGGTCTGTTCCACCCTAGGCCAAGAGAGCTCCAGGAGGTCCGGCTTTTCAGGGACACAAGGAAGGGAGAGGTCAGCTCCAGGCTGAGCTAAGAGCTTTTGCCCACAGATACCCCAACTTGGCCTTACTTATCACCATAAGACCTGTCAAAGACCAACCCCAAAAAACAAAATTGGAGCTGTGCCTCCAAGTGGTAGAGCTCTAGCATTGAACCAAAGAGCTCAGGGACAGGGCCCCCAAGCTTTGAGTCCAAGACCCCCAGCTGACTTCCCCCATAAAACACAGCTTGTCTAAATGTGAACTAGTACGATTTGTGAAGTGTTTCTGAAGAATGGTGATACTGAAGAAAGCACCCTAATTCTAATGACAGCTGAACTTGTAACATACAGCTATGTGCTGAGTCCTTCACAGGGCGCTTATTTACTGGGTCCTTCCCTCATGGGGGTTATGTGTTGAGTCCTGAAAAAGGTGCTGTTTGCTGAGTCACCCTAAGGGTGCTATGTGCTGAGTCCCTGAGAAGAATGGCCATCCTGGGTTTTTTAAAGGGTACTTTGTGCTGAGTCCATTACACAACGTATTGTATGCTGAGTCCTTCAAAACGTGTGGTGTGCTAATGCATCCTAAAGGGTCCTGCTATGTGTGAGCCCTTGAGAAGAGAGGGATGAGGTGTATTTTGAGTGCTGTGTGCCGAGTCCTTTACACAGGGTGCTCTGTACTGTCCTTCAAATGGTGCTGTGTGCTGAGTGCTTCCACAGTGTGGTATGTGCTGAGTCCTTCAAAATTGTTCTGTGTGCTGAGTTTATCGAAGGAAGCTGTGCATTGGGTTTTTTACACAGTGTGCTTCAACACAGAGTGTGATGAGTCCCTGGGAAAGAGTGCTATGTGCTGAGTGTTCAAAGCATGCCATGCACTGAGTCCTTTACACTGTGGGGTATAGACTCCCTCCTTCAAAGGGTGCTGTGTGCTGAGTACTCTACCCAGCATACTATATGCTGAGTCCTTCAAAGGGAGCTGTTTGCTGAGTCATTTACACAGTGTGCTTTGTGCTGATTTTGGAAGTGTGCTGCATGCTGAGTCATCCCAAAGGGTGCTATGTTCTCAGCCGTTCAGAGGTGGTTATCCCCAACAGTCACACACACACACAAAGAACAACATACATACACACACGAGTGTCACCATGCACCTGTTTGGTGTGTGGAGTGGAGGGGGTTGGAGGTGAGTCTCCTCCTGAGGTAGGTCTGAGGGGAAATTCGATCCCTTGGGCCGGTACTGGGGGTGGGGTGTAGTGCTGAGCTCAGGTAAGGCTGCAATTGCCTTGGTCTAGAAGCCTCAGGGCCCAGTCAGGGCTGCAATTGTGCCCAGGGGTGGGGGGCAGGGCCCATGGGAGGAGGGGGCGGGGCCCAGGAGCGCACTTTGGTGGCAGCAATGGCCAGGAGCCCAAGGGGGCAGGGGTGTGTGTGCAGCAGGGAAGGGGTGGCCCAGGAGAGGAGTGTGGGGCCGAGAGAGAGCTGGGAGAAGAGCGAGCACGAGCACTAGCACCCGTGGAAATGGCTTCAGTGGCTGGCTGCTGCTCCGATCATAGTGTGGGTCCTGGTCGGGAGCGCAGAGCATGCGGAGCCTGCAAGGCAGGCACATCGCCACACGCAGCCCCTCGGAGACACCCAGCCATGGTGTCCCTGAGTCTGAGGTCCCGGTGCTGGGAGCACGGCAGAGGCAGTGGCTGCTGAGGCGGCATCGGCCACAGGTTAGGAGGCCGCTGAGGCTGCGGTGGTGGCTGAGGAGGAGCAGAGACTGTGCGCAGCTCCACCACGCGCCCGCGCTGCTTTTCAAACATGGCGCTGCTGGCTCGGACCCGTAGAGCCTCTAGCAGTCACCTGGCGGAGCTGGTGTGCCCCTGGCCTGCTTGTAGCCCTGACTTGGTTCTGGCCGTCGGTCCTCAGACTTCCGGCGCCACCCGGAGTCACAGCCTACAGCTTCTCCCAGCAGCACACGTGAGTGGCCGACCTGCACTCCCGCACCCCACAACCCCCCCTGTAAACCCCATCCCCTACTCTACCCTTCCTCCCCACCCTCGCGGACCCAGACCCTTGCCTCTTGCCTCCCATTGCCTTGCTGCCTGCGCCTCCCCCGTGCCCCACAGTCTGTCCTGGCTCTGCTACAAATGCACCCCAAGGGTGGAGAGTGGAGGTGGGTGTCCACTGGGGATCCTACCCTCATCCCTAGTGGCCAGTGTTCCAGGAAAAGGGGAGCTGCAGGGATGGGGAGGTGGGGGCACCACAGAGCCCCTGGCCTGGAGCAGTGGGAGCCACACAGCTGTGCATCTGCACCCTTCCTCTCCCTGGTGGGAACCTGTTGGCTTTAGTCAGAGGTGGGGAGCTGCACCTCCACACCTGCCTTCTTGGTTCTTTTCCCTTTTGCTGGGCAGGGGGGTGTTGGATGCAGAAGATAGACCCCGTTGGTTGTTGTGTGAGCCCTTGTCTTCTGTGCTCAGTCACCCTTTCACCTGAGGACATTCCTGAAAGACTCCAGACTTCTGGGATACTTTCCTCAACGGGAGGGCGCCCCAGAAAACTCAGACTCCAGGCCAGGAGATGCAATAAGCAAGAGGAGTTTATTTGACATTTGCGCAAACGGTCTCTCTGCCTTGGCACAGGAGAGAGCCCCAAACTGCGGTTACAGGCATTCTTAAAGGCAAAAACCACAAGATTAGCATATAACACCAGGTGTCCTCGGGATTGGCCCGTTTAAAAGTCACTATGTACTCCAGCACTCATTTTTTTTTATGTGGAGAAGTTTATAACACTCTTTGTAATAAAACAATTGGCGCGGATGATCAAACGGAGGTAGTCACTCTGGGAGATAAGGGTTAGGGAGTTTACTGAGTTACAGGCTTGTGATTGATTAACATTTGGCCTAGTTTGCTGGACTTGCCAGGTGGTCCTTATCTTGGGTCTCTATCTTGGGTCCCATTTAGCCACTTAGGGAATTTTCAAACAGGAACCAGAAAAACATACCTGTTTGTTCTTTATCTATGACCACAAACCTTGTCCCAGGGGCCGGCATCTGAGCCGGCATCTGGGCTCTGAGAGACTTTTTACTCAATTACTTATTTCCAGAAGGGAGGAGGGTTAGTGCTAGAGCAAGCAAGTTTACAAAAGCAAAACCAGCAGTTAGCAATTGTAAAATGTAACTCTAATTTTTAATTTTTCAATTCCCAGAAGAGCCCACTAGAGAGGTGAGGGCACTGGGGTCAGATAGAAGGTGGGTATTTGGGAGAAAAACACACCCCCTCTGACACACATACAACCGGCTTATACCCCCAACCCCAGCATTCAACAGTTCTGACTGAGTGATCACATTTCCCAGTTCTGCCAGCTTCTGCTAGTGCTCCCAGTCCATCTGGTCTCCTAGTCCTCCTCAAGAATTTGCCAAGTCACCCAGAAGTATGTAGGAGGGAAGTAGGGAGTCCAACCATGTATATAGCCTTTAGGACCCCATCAAAGTCCCCAACAACACCCCACCCCAGGTCAGACACCTTTCTGGAGGCACCTGCTTTGTTTTCTGTCCAGGCTCTGAGAAGCCACATGTCTCGGGACTCCTTCACCCAGCACCCTGGCCTAGGGTTTTGGTGAATGGGGAGTCAAGGCTAGTTGATCCCAATGGGAAGGGTCTGGCCCTGGAGAAAGGGAGAATCAGGGTGGTTCTGCATTATTAGAGCATTGTTCCCCTTGGGTGAGATCCCCTGGTTCTGACAAGGGAACCCCTGTGCTCCAGCTAGTACATTGCCCAGATGAGAAACCAACAAGCTCAAGAGAGACACTGCTCTGAATCTGTGTGTGTTTGTGTGTATGAGAGAGAGAGAGAGAGAGAGAGAGATCATCTTTCTCATTGTACAGTCACCATGTCTAAAAAGAGCAAAAACATTTTATTTGTGTGTATGTGTGTATTTGTTATTCTTTTTCAATTAATGCCCAGTATGAGCCCAGATATAATTTTTGTTTTCTCTTTCACCGTTTCATGGCTCCTTTAGGGAAGGTTTCAGTAGATGTTCCTTTCCACCTCTTTCTTCCCCTTTCTTGCAGCCCACAGTAGCTGCTGGACCTGCGTGGGTCTCCCCTAGGAGGCCTGTGTGAACCACAGACCAGAGTGGACACCTGCTCTTCTGTCTTCAGCCAGAAGGCTCATGAGGCTACTGTGATCACAGCCGCACTCTTCCAGCCAGACAGTCTGCTCTGGTGTGTACAGTTGGAGCTAACTCAAGGTTGGGAATGAATCTGCCAAACATAAATAGAGAATGAGATGGAAGGTAGTAGGGCAGGGTTTGTGAATCTAGGAGGGTCTGGGAAGTGACGAATGGTGTGACATAGCAGATGGTTCACCACGACTGAGGATGAGAGGGGAATCTTACTCAGGGTATTGATGGTGTACGTGGGCATCTGGGCAGGGGGCTCCGGGACCCCAATGGTGACATGGATTCCCTCTAGGGGCAGTGCATTGGTGGGTAGTCCTCCCTGGAGTCCTGCAGACTCCAATCTGTGTCCCTCCTGGGCTGTTTCCAGCTGGGCAATGGTAGGCAAGTGTGTTCCCCCTGCTGGAGCCTACTTGGGATCAGGATATGGCAGTTAGCTAGGGCTCTCTGAATGCCATTTTCTGTAACCTGCTGTAGGCTGTCTGGAAGGAAAAGGGGACCACTGACTTTGGAACCCTTTAAGTTTGATTGGGACAAGTTGAAATGCCAGCTTTTCCAGGGTTTTTTCCTTGAAGCTGGCAATTTCTACTAATGCTTGGGATACTGGGTCAAATGAGATGGACCATTTCAGCCACCAAACAATGACATTCAAGCAGCACAAGCAGAGTTCCTGAGCCAAATGGTCTCCTGCTATGAATGATGTGCCTTGACTGCCTTTCTCCAGCAGCTGCCGATTCTCCTCTGGCTCTCTCTAGGGTGATCACTACAGTTGAGGATGTTGTGGGGATAAGAGATTGTGACCTTGCCATCTGCAGCTTGATCGCTGTGAGCAGAGACAATTCCCAGGACCTGTACTGGATTCTGGGAGATTCAGAGACCCAGAATGCCTCAGGGATCCTTTTCTGCAACATGAAAATTGGGGGCCGGATATTGTGGACCATCCTGTCTGGCCCTAGGGAGTGCAGAGGAGGCCCCTTGAGCCAGGCTATCGCCTCACGACAACCTTGTTCACAGCTGAGTGGGGAATTGTGTGCCAAACAGCTGGTCAGTGGCTGGACAGAGATCTTTGAGAAGATAAGCATCCCAGAGGCCCCAGAATACAGTGAGTACATCATGGCTCACATCCTTGGAACCAAAACAGTTAAGTGCGGTGGCACCAGGAGGGTGGGAAGACGGAGGAGGGAGAACTGTGGGAGAGCTACATCAGGCTTTACCCCCGCCCAGGATCCTTACCTGAGTTGGATGGGACTTTTCTGTAGTATTGTCATAGACAGATGCTCATCTATTTATCTAACAAAACGTTACAGTGTGTGCCAGTTCCTGGGGGGGAGAGAGTTGGGGTCATACACGATGAAAATTTCCAATGCTGGTTCCACAGCACATGAAGAAATCTTGGTTTGAGCTGGATGCTGGTGCCTCACACCTGTCATCCTAGCTACTTAGGAGTCTGAGATAGGATTGAGGCTTAAGGGCCAGGCTGAAAAGCCTGTAATACTCTTATCTCCAACTGACTACCAAAAAGAAAATGCCAGAAGTGGATGAGTAGCTCAAGCTGTAGACTGTTGGCCTTGAGTAAAAAGGCTGAGGGACAGCACCTAGGCTCTGAATTCATGCCCAGGAGTGACACAAAGAAAGGAAAGAGAAAGAGAGGAGGGAAGGATTGAGAAAGAAAAGGAGGAAAGGAAGGAAGAAGGGAGCATGCAAGCCTTGGTTTGGAGTCCTTGGATCAAGGGAGCCAACCATTCACAATCTCTGTGGGGACAGTTTCAGAGCCTAAAGGTAGTGTATAGGACCAAGCCACTGACCCATTCATGACATCAGCAACTTCATGACATCCAAATCTGAGTGGTTGCTGACTGCAGAGGGAAACAGCCTCGGGTAGACCCTAGGGCTCAGGGTGGGTCACAGAGTTTCAATCTCCCCTGGCTCACGAAGTTTATTTTCTGGTCAGATAAGAATAAACTATCCCAGGGCTAGGGAGGTATAGGGTGAGGGACTGGCAACACCCAGGTTGCAAGGGATAAGCAGGAAGATGAAGAAGGGGGACAATCCCAGATCCAGTGTGTCAGGTCATTGGAGCCATGACTTCAACTGACAACCTAGACCATCAGTGATAGAATCTTCAACCCAGCCACATGGCTATTAAAAGTCCTGGCATTCTGGGTTCACCGTTGACAACCTGTCTGTCATCCACTGCAGAATGCCTGTGCAGTACATCCTTGGGGACTGGGACTTTTGCTGGCTCAATCTGAAGATGACACCCCCAGTGTTCATTCCTCAACCAGAGACAGAGGTAAGCGTGCCACTGGAACAGGACACCCGGGGAATGAGGGCGAGAGTCAGACCCGTATTGCTCTGAGACTTCCTCTAGGGGACTTTGGGCCCTGTGACTGCCTTTCTGAGAGGTAGAGGTGGGTCTCCTTGCTGGCTCAGCCTTTAGTCTAGATGGCAGATGTGGGATTTATTTATTTTTTTTTTTGCTCTTTTTATTTTTTTATTATTAATTTTTTAAATTTAATTTAGTTTTATTTGTGAACATACTGTACAGAGGGGTTACAATTACATGGGCAGGATAATGCGTACATTTCTTACCAGGCATTGCAGACTCCTCCTTTGCAGATGTGGGATTTAGAGAGGGCGGACTGAAGGTTGAGGCTGGTGAGAAAACCAGAGGCACTGGCTCTGAGCAGGGTTGTTTCTTTGAGGATACTCACAACCCAGGAACATTCCTGAGATGGATCAGCCCTTTTCTCCTCCTTGAGAGAGGGGGACCTAGAGCCCTCCAGTCTGCATCCCTTGGCTGAGAAATTCATTCATTCCCATATCCTTTGTTTGGATAACTAGATCTCACCTGACTGCCCACTGTCAAGGCAGGACAGTGATAGATCTTGAGTCCTTGATGAGGTCATGGGATCCTCAGTATGAGATTGTACTTGAATGTCCTGACTTGGTGTATGGTCAGTCCCATCTCAGACTGTCATGACCTAGGACATAGAATCTAGAGAATCAGTTCAGGATGGGGTCTATTCTGTGAGTCTTGAGTATTATGTGTGAGCTTTGAGCTCCCGTGTGCTCACTTGCTTCCCTTTTTTGAGTGGGTCTATGCTAGACAAAGCTTAAAACTGGGGCTGGGTCCCATCCCTTGTTTCATGCTCAAAGCTAGCACTCTACCATTTGAGCCACAGCTCCACTTGCAAGGTTTTTGGGTGTTTAATTGGAGATAAGAGTTCTGAATTACTATGCTGCCAAGGGTTGCATCCAACTGCAGTCCTCAGATCTCAGTTTCCTGAGGGGATAGGATGACAGGCATAGAAAAGCATCTTTGGCCGGGTGCCAGTGGCTCATGGCTGTCATCCTAAGTACTCAGGAGCTGAATCTTAGGATCACCGGTAAAAGCCACCTTGGGCAGGAAAGACTTTCTCCAATAAAGCACCAGAAAACTGGAAGTGGTGCTGTGGCTCAAGTAGTAGAGTGCTGGACTTGAGCTGAAGAGCTCAAGCACCCAGGCCCAGAGTTCAATCCCCTCAATCAACAAAAAGAAAGAAAGTAAAACATCTTTGGCTGCAAAGGATGGTGGAGGTGTGTTTGTGTGTATGTGTGTGTGTGGGAGGGGTGGTGGTGGTAGACATTTAGCGCCCTGATCAGTCTTCATTTTAGATGGATGAACCCAAACTCTTAGTTCACGGCAGCCGATTCTTGACCACAGGTGAAGCTCTGGGTTGGATGTCAACCATCGGACCGCAGTCTCCTCATGGGACAGTTGTGAGTAAATAAGGGACTAATACAGAGGGATCTCTGGAGCAGGGCCAGACACAGAGGGAGCAGGTGTCAGATACAGGTCTCAACAATTCTGTGAGCATATGACAGGAAGATGCCAGGAAAGGGCTCAGATGGGGTCTGTTATTAATCATGCAACAGGTGTGGGATTATGAAACAAAACATGGCTGTCTTTCATCATTACCCTGTCCCCATGAGGAAGGGATCCTTCATTCTATTCATTTTTCCAGCTGGGGAAAATGAGTCATGGAGAAGCCAGGTGACCTGCTCATGACCTCCACCTGACAGGAATCTTGGCCTGATTTCTCTGCCATGCTTCCTAGGACAGTGGGTTTTATTCAGTCCACTACTTGTGGTGGGATATCCACTTCTTGTCATTTGTGGGGCTTGAATTCTGGGCCTGGCTTTTATCCCTGAGCTCCTCAGAACAAGGCTAGTACTCTACCCCCTGAGCCACAGCATCACTTCCGGTTTTCTGTTGGTTCTTTGAAGATAAGAGTCTCACAGACATTCCTCCCGAGCCAGCTATGAACCAAGAACTTCACATCTCAGTCTCCTGTGTAGGTAGATTATAGGTTTCAGCCACTGGCACCTGGCTTAATTTTAATTCTGAACCTCTGTCTCTCTCTCTCTCTGTCTCTTTCTCTCTCGCTCTCCCTCTCTCTTTGTCTCTCTCAGGAATTGGTTGAATGAGTGCTGGAGGAGGTGGCCCAGCATCCCCATGTGGCTGGAACCCAAGGTGGCCCTCTCATCCTGGAGGTGGGCTGTGGGTCAGGAGCTGTTTTGCTCAACCTGTTGAAGCAGCTTCATGAGGTAAGCCCCTCTGTGCCCTAGATAGACCATGACGGTTATTCATTGTCCATCCCATGAGTCCTTCCCCACATCCCTCTGCTACACCGTTGAAGGAAAGTGGATGAGAAGGTGTCACCTTGTCCCCCTGCCCAGCACAATCCCGGGCCTCTGACCTATACCCCCACCTATCTGACAAGACCCTGGCTATAAGACAATAAATACACTCTGTGTGTACTACCCTTTGCTGGAGAGTGTCGTTTCGGTTAAGGGGACGGGGTTCAGAGGAAAGACCCCAGACCTGACACCTCCTGGGGGGACATTTGTTCTTGTGACAGAGCCAAGTCATTGCTGTGGATAAGGTAGAAGCCTCCATCAGACTGACCCAGAACAATGTTCAAAGATAGGTAGGCTGTTGAAGTATCAAACCCACTCATGTCTGCTTCTTACTCCCAACAAGGAGGTATAGTGTGGGTGGCCTGGCCCTAGGCCTAAGGGATTATAAATGGATGGTGGTGGTCAGGAGCTCATGGCTCTCATCCATCATCCTAGCTCTTTGGGAGGCTGAGGTCTGATGGTTGTGACTCAGAGCAGCCCGGGAAGGAAAGTCCAGGAGATTCTTATCTCCCATAAACCAACTCCCTCCCCAAACCCACACACAAAAAACCCAGATGTGGTGCTGTGGCTCAACTGGTAGAGCCTCAGCCTTGAACAAAAGAAGCTCAGGGATAACACCCAGGCCCTGAATCCAAGCCCTAGGACCAACACAATCATAAAATAAATTAATAGTGTACATCTTTTATCTGACTACCAAGAAAGATGTATTCAGTTTTCTCACTGGCACATGTAGCCCAAGATAAGGGGCTCCTTGTCATGTTCCCCTAACCCTCTCCTTCTCTCCTTTATCTGTCCAGGCTTTGTCTGTTGCAGGACAGAATTGGGATCATCCCCCTGGATGTAACCTTAGGTACTCTCCCTCATCCACCTCCCTTGGGGTCAGGATTCTGGATGCACTCCCTGCTGGGAGGATGAGGCATCACAGCGATGAGGGTAGGTATCCCCAACACTCACACACATACACACACACAAAGACCTCTAAGCCAACTCAGACTAGTCTTTTCCAAAGACACTTTATCTCCTTGGATTAACTGACCTGAGGATCAAAGATCAAAGCCAGACATAAGCTGGAAAGCCAGAGAGACTCTTCTCTCCATGGAACCACCAAAAAGCCAGAAGTGGAGCTGTGGCTCAAGTGGTAGAGCACCAGCCTTGAGCAATAAAACTCAGAGAAACAGCTCCCAGATCCTCAGTTCAAGCCCACAAAAAGAAATGGCCCTGTCATGTTGCCCACAGATTGCCCAGGCCTCCAGGCCCCTCTCCCGGAGTGTGATACAACACCTGCCCCTGGGTGGTGTATCAGGGCCTTGAGAAATCCGGTGGTGGAATCCAGGCCTTCCCCTTCATGCATTCTGAACCCACACTGGCTGGAGGGCAGAGCCTGACAAGACTGGCAGCCTGCACAGCGGAGAGGCTCCAGCTTTTCCAAGGTGATTGGAAAGGGCTTCTTGGAGTCAGCACTTGGAAAGGGCCTCTTGCTTAACAAGGAGAATCTGAAGGAAGCACAGAGAACAAATGTGCTACAGATGATGGACAACATAGCAGAGCGTGTTCATTTCCAGCCAGGGCTGCTGGTGAGAGACTTGGTATAGATGTGCGAGACTGTCCCAAGACAGGCCTGAGGGGTCACAGAAGAACAGCTATCTAGGGCTGGGATTTTGTCTTAGAGGTAGAGGGCTCACCTAGCACACAGGAAAGCATGGGTTGGATTCCTAGGTCCTACATACACAGAAAAAGCTGGAAGTGGCACCGTGGCTCAGGTGAAAGAGCACTCCCCTGCAGACACAGAAAGTCAGGGACAGTGCCGGGCCCTGAGGTCAGGCCCCAGGGCTGTCACCATAAAACAGTTTTCCCAGGGACCTTTGTGACAGGTGAATGGCTATGCCCTGAAGCTCTTAGTAGATCCATCCTTGCTTTGTGTCTCCTTTGACAGAGGGGAGCTGGACACTCCTCTTGCCCTGGACACTCCTAGGCCCGGTTATCAGCAACCCTCCCAATGTCTTCCACCGGGACATGGAGCAGCTGGCCCCAGAAGTGCTCAGGTATCGGTTGGGTGGGGCATGGGGACATAGGGCAAGCCCCAGAACTCCTAGTGGGTCTGATCCACCCTTGAAGACCAGGCAATCTGGAGGAGGCAGATGGGAGCTTAGAGGGGGTTAGTTATGTGGAGTGGGCCCTTTAATCCCCATGGCCACACCCAGACTCTAGCCTCCCTTTGCTGTCCATGAAGGAGGTAGAGGGGTGTCTAGGTGATAGTGTCTAGAGAAGACTAGGTGGGAATTCTGAAGGACTAGACACCTTAAGCCATGACCCGGTGGCTCACACCTGCCATCTCACACCTGTCATCCTGGCTACTTGGGAGGCTGAGATCTAGAGGATCTCATTTCCCAGCCAGGCAGGAAAGTCCCTCCAGAGCCTCATCTCCAATCTCCAACCGGAAGTGGCACTGTGGCTCAGAGCACTAGCCTTGAGGAAAATTAGACATAAGGACAGTACCCAAGCCCTGAGTTCAAACCCTTCAACCAAAAAAAAAAAACCCCAAAAACCAAACAAGAAAGAAAGACACCCCTTCCTTGCTTGCAAAAGATGGTGAAGTAGTAGGGTTGCTGTGGTTGTGAGACCAGATGCTGACCTCACTGTACAGACATTTCTAAGTCCCCAGGTTTACCCCAGTGTGAAGCCAAAGCAGGGTGAGTGGTGCCTTACCAAGAACTCCAGAGATTATCGCTGTGGCAGGTAGGGAGTGGGTGAATGGGAGCTGGGGTGGAATGGTAGTGTCAATTATATGCTCTCCATCCATGGAAGAATGGTTTTGGATGCTGGTGACAAAGTTTGAAGTGTAGGGTTACATTTGGTTTGTGTCTTGATGAGTTGGGTTTTCCCTTGGTATAAGAAGGTGGCTGCAGCCGGGCGCTGGTGGCTCACGCCTGTAATCCTAGCTACTCAGGAGGCTGAGATCTGAGGATCGCGGTTCAAAGCCAGCCCGGGCAGGAGAGACCGTGAGACTCCTATCTCCAATAAACCACCAGAAAACCGGAAGTGGCGCTGTAGCTCAAGTGGTAGAGCGCTCGCCTTGAGCTGAAGAGCTGAGGGACAGCGACCAGGCCCAGAGTTCAAGCCCCATGGCCGACCAAAAAAAAAAAAAAAAAAAGAAGGTGGCTGCAGAGGAGGCTACAATGCTTGATAACAAATGTACTCCTTTTATGTCTAGGGAGGTTGAGCATTTCTTAGTGTGTCTATTGGCCATACTTCTTTCTTCTTCAGAGAAGTTTCTCTTTAAGTCTTTAGCCCACTTATTTATTGGGTAGTTGTTTCTTTGAGGATTTGTTGTTGGGAGATCTAATTTTTTGAGTTCCAAGTATATTTTAGATATGAGACCCTTGTCCATTTTATGACTAGTGAAGATCTTCTCCCAATTCGTAGGCTTTCTATTCATCTTGCTAGCTATGTCCTTTGCCATGCAGAAGCTCTGCAACTTCATGCAATCCCATTTCTCCAACCTTTCTTTGATTTGTTGTGTTTCTAGGTCTCTATTAAGAACATTTTGGCCTGCGCCAAGGAGACCTAGGGTTTCTCCTATTCCATCCTGTAATGTTTTCAGAGTGTCTGCATTGACTTCGAGGTCTTTGATCCATTTGGCGTTGATTCTGGTGCAGGGTGATATATAAGGATCTAGCTTTAGTTTTCTACAAGTAGTTAACCAATTTTGCCAGCATCATTTACTGAAGAGGCTGTCTTTCTTCCATTCTATTTTTTTAGCTCCCTTATCAAAGATTAGATGGCTATAGGTCTGTAGGTTCATTTCTGGGTTTTCAATTCTATTCCATTGGTCCTGAGGTTTGTTCTTGTGCCAGTACCAAGCAGTTTTGATTACTATGGCTTTATAGTAGAGTTTGAAATTTGGTATTGATATTCCTCCAGCAGTGTTCTTTCCGTTGAGGAGCGTTTTTGCTATTGGGGTCTTTTATTGTTCCATATGAATTTTTGGATTGCCTCTTCTATGTTCTTGAAGAATAAGGTTGGTATTTTGATAGGTATCACACTGAATTTGTAGATAGCCTAGGGAAGTATTGCCATTTTCACAATGTTAATCTTACCAATCCAAGAGAATGGGACTTTTTGCCATTTTTGGCTTAAGGTGTCTAGTCCTTCAGACACCTTAAGCCATGAGCCGGTGGCTCACACCTGTTATCTCACACCTGTCATCCTGGCCACTTGGGAGGCTGAGATCCAGAGGATCTCATTTTCCAGCCAGACAGGAAAGTACCTCTAGAGCCTCATCTCCAATCTCTAACAGGAAGTGGCACTGTGGCTCAAATGGTAGAACACTGGCCTTGAGGAAAATTAGACATCAGGGACAGTATCCAAGCCCTGAGTTCAAGCCCCTCAACCAAAACAAAAAACAAAAAACCAAACAAGAAAGAAACATACCCCTTCCTTGCTTGCAAGAGATGGTGAAGTAGTAGGGTTGCAAATCAAAACAACATTAAGATACTACCTCACCCCAGTTAGAATGGCAAAAATCAAGAACTCTAATAACAACAGATGCTGGAGGGGATGTGGACAGAAGGGAACTTTAATTCATTGTTGGTGGGAGTGTAAACTTGTTCAACCACTTTGGAAAGTAGTATGGAGGCTCTTCAAAAGACGCCACATAGAGCGACCTTATGACCCACCAATCCCACTATTGGGCATTTACCCAAATGTTTACAAACAAGACCACACTAAAGCTACCAGCACAACTATGTTTATTGTAGCACTATTTACTATAGCTAAGATATGGAACCAACCCAGATGCCTGTCAGTAGATGAATGGATCAAGAAAATGTGGTATATATACACAATGGAATTCTATGTCTCCATCAGACAGAATGACATTTCCCCATTTGTTAGGAAATGGAAAGACTTGCAAAAAATTATATTAAATGAAGTAAGCCAAGCCCAAAGATACTTAGGTCCCATGGTTTCCTTTATTTGCAATATTTAGTATATATGTGAGTCAAGCAGAAAAGGGTAGATAAGGTGATGTTAGGAAAATGAACCCTAAGGTATATATTTAAATGCTTTTTTTTTTCTTTCATGCATTTGTTTCTAATGCATTGATAAGATTATTGCTTTGTTGCTTTGTATGTCCCTCCCCCACAGTACAACCCCTGCTTTCACTGTATTTAATAATGGTATAATTTGTGGAAGGGAAGGGGAAAAACAAGTCGTTTAAATAAGGATACAGGCTGACCCTTGCATCAATGAGAAGTACAAGTTGTCATATAAAAAACGAACTTTACAACTTTGGTGGGGGGGGAGGGTTGTTTGGGGGGTGGAGGGAAGCTGGGAAGGGATGGGAAGGGGAAACAAAGGAGGAGGCTACAATGCTTGATAAGAAATGTACTCCTTATCTTGCCCATGTAATTGTAACCCCTCTGTACAGTTTTTCACAATTAAAAAAGAAAGAAAAGAGCTGAAGAAAAAAAAAAAAAAGAACTTAGGTGTAGCCGGGCGCTGCCAGTGGCTCACAACTGTCATCCAAGCTATTCAGGAGGCTGATATCTAAGGATCATGGTTCAAAGCCAGCGTGGGCAGGAAAGTCTGTGAGACTTTATCTCCAATGAACCACCAGAAAATTGGATGTGGTGCTGTGGCTCCAGTGGTAGAGCACACAACTTCATCTGAAGAGCTAAGGGCCTGCTGGTAAGCCCAAAATTCAAACCCCATAACCTACAACCAAACAAAAGGTAGCTGAATTTTCTGCATAACAGTGTGTACAGTAGAAATGCCATGATGTGTTGTGAACCATTTCAGACATGTGAGAGGCTCTGAGGTTTGTCTACAGTTGGTCAGAAGATGGTAGTGCCATCATCTCTGGGGTGGAATATTCAGGGTGCTCAGGGACTGTTAAGGGTTTGGGCTACCAGTGTGTGTGTCTGTGTGTTTGTGTGTCTTTTGTCTGTGTGTGTCTGTGTCTGTGTGTTTGGATGTAGAAGACCTGGGGCTTGAACTCAGGGTCTACGTGAAGTTCCTATGCTTCTGTGCTCAAAGCTAGAGCTCTAACACTTGAGCTATTTGGTGGTTCATTTGAGATAAAAGCCTCACAGACATTTCTGTACTGGCTGGCTTTGACCTCAGCCTCCTGAGTAGCTAGGATGACAGGTGTGAGACACCAGTGCCATATTTGTGTGTGTGTGTGTGTGTGTGTGAGTGTCCCTCATCTTTCTCTGTCCCCTTCCTGGGTGCCTGTCTGCCTCTTTCTGACCTCAGATGGTGCCCCTCCTCCACACTGACCTTGCCTTTAGCCTCCTATCAGGGTCTACAATGAGTGCTAAATTGCCAGAGACCTGAGTTCAAGCTTTTCTTTGGGGCCCAAGTCCAGCTGTCCAAATCTTTTGCTGCCTGCAGGGGATTCTGGGTCAGCCGGGCCATCTGCAATAAAGTCTTGCCTGTCTCTGGGTAGGGAACTCAGACATGGGATGTCCTGCCCTTTTCCTCAGCTAGACCTCTGGCTGCATGTCCCTCTCAGCAGGCCGGCAGTGAGTGGGGGAAGGGGGTTGCCAGTGGCTCTGGCCAACTCCAGCTTGATAGCGGACTGAAGGCTGCCCAAGCAAGGAGGATTCCGGGCTACATTGGAGGTGAGGCCAAGGTGGCTTGGAAGTGTCTGGTGGTGTCTAGGAAATGTCAACGTACTTTATCACAGGCAAGTCTATCTTCCAGCAGCAGCTGGGCCTCTCCAATCCTTCTAGAGAATTCTGGATGCCCAGAATACAGAGGCACAGACTTTAGATTCCAGGGCCAGGGAATTGGGGGAGGAGAAACTGGTATGGCCAATACCTGAATGTTCTGGGGCATTAGCCTTGACCTGGGTATGCCCCCCTTGTATACATTTACTTCTTAACCCAGACCTGGCCAGAAACAGGCCACTTCTGTGGATGTTGTAGAAGTGGCAGGAGTGGAAGTGAGATCTAGGATGACCAACATCTGGATTTATGGCCTGAGGGCGGGGTGCAGGGGTGGGGGGGTGGAGGGGAAGGTGCCTAGGCACTGAGCTTCCTTTGCTCAAATCTAACACTCTACCACTTGAACCACAGCTCACATTTCATCTTTTTTAGTAGTTTAGTGGAGATAAGAGTCTCACGAACTTTTCTGCCTGGGCTGGCTTCAAGCTGCCATCTCAAGAGCTCAGCCTCTTGAGTAGCTAGGATTGCTGGTATGAGTCACTGGCACCTGCTAAGGATATTAGTGTGTGTGTGTTTACTAGGGCTTGAACTCAGAGCCTAGGTGGTATCCTTTAGCTTGTTTGCTCAAGGTTGGTGCTGTAGCACTTGTACTCCAGTAGCTCTGCTTCCCAGCTTTTTGGTGATTCATTGGAGATAAGAGTCTGCCCACCCAGGCTAGCTTTGAATCTTGATTGATCCTCATGTGTCAGCCTTGAGTAGCTAGGATTATAGGCATGAGCCACTGGCATCCAGCTGCAAGGATGTCTCTTCATACTGTCTTCTGTTCTAACAGCTGTCTACTTGCCCTGGCCTAGATCTCTGATCTCCACATCAGCTCCCAAAAGCCCTTAACTGTGTGGAGAACATAAAGCTCAAACCTGTCAAGTATCCTATTTCTATGTCCTTAGGGGAGGGTATGTTTCCTCTGAAGCCTGGAGGAGTAGGCGGAGGGGGAGGAAGGTTAGCTGTAGCTGGGTGCTAGGCTGGGAGAGAGGTACACTGTCTTAGCCAAGAAGGACAGTGTGGCCAGATGTTAATAGCTCATGCTCTCATGTTCCTAGCTCCTCAGGAGGCTGAGATCTAAGGTTTGGCATTCAGAGGCAGCCTAGCTCTCTTTTCTTTTTTTTTTTTTCTGGTATCAGTGGGACTTTTTTTTGTGAAAATACTGTACAGAGGGGTTACAATTACACGGGCAACATAATGAGTACATTTCTTATCACCAGCTCACTTTTCTAAAGTATATGAGACTCTCCTTTGCCAATAACCACCTGAAAGTTGGAAGAAAAGCTGTGGCTCAAGTGGTAGAGTTGCTAGCCTTGAATGAAAAAAGTGAGGGACAGAGTCTGTGTCCTGAGTTCAAGCCCTAGCACCAAGATGAACCCATGCACCCACCCCCCTACCCCCCCCCCTCACACACACAGGTAGGTGGTAATGATGAGCTGAGCTAGAACTGGAGGCAATCGAGAGGCACAGTCATAGTACACTCTCGACACATAAGTTATTTCTCCCCAACTCCTTCTTGGGCTGAGGGGTCTGGGCCATGGCAGTAAGTTCCATGGAACCTGCACCTCCATCCATGCATAAGGTACAGGACCAAGGGAAGAACACGATGGATGCTCGTTTCTACTCGGTGCATGATTGCAGACCTTCATCTGCCGCTGAACATTGGTGAGGAAAGCAGTGCTCTCAGCCCTGGGACTCCTGGGATAGCCACTGCTACAAGCAGCAGCCAGCCAGCTGTGGATTCCTGAGCCTACGAATCTTTCATGAGCCCAACTCAACACCCACTCAAGGTGTGCCTGACAAATTTGCCCCAGTGAGTAGGCATTACATGCTGTGCCATCTTGCAGCTCTTGCCCCTCCTGGCCCAGAAACCTGGTCTGAAATATTGATTTACTGCTCAGAACCACACTGCACCCATGACAGATGCCATTCTGATGACCTGGCTGATGACCTCAGTGCCCCAAAGCTAGACCCTTCTCTGATACTTTGGCCCGCTCTGTAGAAAAAGTCTTCCAAAGAGGCTGCTTTCAAGACTTGTAGGACACCTAGATATTGGGAGACCCTTAGGGGCCCACTGGAAATTCCTCTGCCTAGAGCCACAGAGTGAGGTTCAAGCAGGTCAGGTGGCACTTGAAGTGTGGGCCTGGGCATTGTCTCTTCAGCTCTTCAGCTTACCACTTGAGCCACAGTACCACTTCCCGTTTTCCTGTGGTTCATTGGAGATCAGAGTCTCCTGGACTTTGCTGCTCAGGTTGGCTTTGAACGACGATCCTCAGATCTAAGCCTCCTGAGGAGTAGGAGAATAGGCATGAGCCACCAGCAGCCAACTGATTTGGACTTTCACTACAGTGGACTAGGAACTCCTGAAAGCTTTTCTTTATTTTTTATGTGCCAGTACTGGGGCTTGAACTTAGGGTCTGGGCTCCGGTCTCTTTAACTTTTGCCTCAAGGTTGGCACTCTACCACATGAGCCACAGCTCCATTTCTGGCTTTTGGTAGTTCATTGGCAAGAAGAGTCTCACTAACTTTCCTCCCCTGAGCTGGCTTTGACCCAGGACTTCTGATCTCAGTCTTTTCAGTAGCTAGGATTTACATGGGTTGAGCCACCAGTGGCATTGGGCTAGAAGCTTTCCTTAAGCATGTGTTCTTCCCTGCATTTGCCCTGAGTCCTCCATGCAAAGGAGGCCTGAGGGTCAGGAGCTGTGAAAAATAGGCTTCCAGCCACAGGAAATGGCTGGGGTCCATGGTGAAAAGCCAAGCTAATCTTCCCCCTGGGCCCCATTCTGGGACCTCCATCCTCTGCCCTCCCTGTGGCTCAAGTACAAGCCTTGACCCAGCCTTGAGTGTATTACCGGACTTGTGTGAAGCCACAGAACCTTCATTCCACCCACACCACCTATTCTACACCACACCTCAAGAAACTTTGTGCATGTTGTACCTTCTGCCTGCGGCTCTCTATCTTGTTCCACATCTTAGAACTCCACTGGAATTTTGGCACTGGTTATATCACCTCCAGGAGGAAGTTTTTCCTTCCCTTCTCCCTCTTTTTTTTAATATTGAGTTGCTAGAGATGGAACTTGTGCAGGCTGACTGGCAAATGCTCTAGCTTGGTTGTGTGTGTGTGTGTGTGTGTGTGTGTGTGTGTGTGCAGGCTGACTGGCAAATGCTTTAGCTTGGTTGTGTGTGTGTGTGTGTGTGTGTGTGTGTGTGTGTGTGTGCAGGCTGACTGGCAAATGCTCTAGCTTGGTTGTGTGTGTGTGTGTGTGTGTGTGTGTGTGTGTGTGTGTGTGTGCAGGCTGACTGGCAAATGCTTTAGCTTGGTTGTGTGTGTGTGTGTGTGTGTGTGTGTGTGTGCAGGCTGACTGGCAAATGCTCTAGCTTGGTTGTGTGTGTGTGTGTGTGTGTGTGTGTGTGCAGGCTGACTGGCAAATGCTCTAGCTTGGGTGTGTGTGTGTGTGTGTGTGCAGGCTGACTGGCAAATGCTCTAGCTTGGTTGTGTGTGTGTGTGTGTGTGTGTGTGTGTGTGTGTGCAGGCTGACTGGCAAATGCTCTAGCTTGGTTGTGTGTGTGTGTGTGTGTGTGTGTGTGTGTGTGTGTGCAGGCTGACTGGCAAATGCTCTAGCTTGGTTGTGTGTGTGTGTGTGTGTGTGTGTGTGTGTGTGTGTGTGTGTGTGTGTGTGTGCAGGCTGACTGGCAAATGCTCTAGCTTGGGTGTGTGTGTGTGTGTGTGTGTGTGTGTGTGTGTGTGTGTGTGTGTGTGTGTTTGCCAGTCCTAGGGTTTGAATTCATGACCTGGATGCTATCCCTGAGGTTTTGTGCTCAAGGCTAGCACTCTATTACTTGAACCACAGCTCTACTTCTGACTTTTGGAGTGTTTAATAGGAGAAAAGTGTCTCATATAGACTTTCCTGCTTGCAATTGTGATCCTCACATCTCAGTCTCCTGAGTAGCTAAGGTTACAGGTGTGAGACACCAGCAACTGTCTTCTACCCTATCTCTTACCTCTAACCTTGGCCCTCCTATGAGTACCAGAAGAATATGTCTCACCAGGCTCACTTTTTTGCCAGTCTTGGAGCTTGAACTCAGAGTCTGGGCATGTTCCTGAGTTTCTTTTGGTCAAGGCTAGCACTCTTATCACTTAAGCCACAGTGCCACTTTTGGCTTTTTCTGTTTCTGTGATCCTGAGGAATCAAACCCAGACCTTTGTGTGTGCTAGGTAAGTACTCTACCACTAAGCCACATTTGCAGCCCAAGGCTCAGTTCTGACAGGAACTATGAGGGTGGGATTTATTGGCTTACCCCTTTTGGTGCAGAAATTGCTGGCTATTTCATATATTTGCTAAGATTTGGGACCAACCTGTGACTGGACAATGAGGAATGGTGAATGAGTAATAGACACCAGGCCCCAGAGGAGTAGGCTCACATATTCGACAGAGGGATAGAGAATATCGAGCGAGAACCTTTGACAACTCCTAAAGCCTAGGACCTGTGGTCTCCCTGGAGGTAGTGGCTGGCTGCTAGGTGTCCCGATGGGACATCTCAGCCAGAACATAAGGCACTTGTTGCACAGCCCAGGCAAAGACCGCGGGGCTTCAGTTATTAAATGGCAGAGAAGGATGCTTTGTTCAAGCTGCTGGCTCAGACTTAGGACTCTCTGAGGACTTGCCCAGGTTGGGGGGATGGACATGGGCAACCTGCTGAATGCCCATCATCCATACATCATCCATCCATACACAGAGACATGGAGTTATTGCCTCCTTTTTTTGGGGGGGGTGGTTAGGCAGGTCCAGGGTTGTACTATGAGCCTAGGCCCTGTCCCTGAACTCCTTTTGCTCAAGGATAGCACTCTGCCCTTGAGCCACAGCCCCACTCATATTTTTTTTTCCCCTGTGATCTGTTAGAAAAAGAAGAGTGTTGTGGACTTTCCTGCCCCGGATAAATTCAAATTGGCATTCTCTACATCTCAGCCTCAGGAGGAGTTAGGGTTATAGGCAGGAGCCACTGACACCTGGCTTTCTTTTCTTCTTGTTGTTCTCTTTTTTAATCATGACAATCTGAAATCTTCACGGTGTCATTCCAATGTTTTGCATTCAAAGTAACCTACCCAGGCCTGGAATTCGAATGCTATGACTATCACCCACAAATGGAGGGAGATCCTGATGAACTCATTCCTGTTCATGTGAATGCTAATTGAATGTTATAAAAGTAATAATTAAATTTGCAGTTAATTCATGATTCTATTTTAGAATGCCACACAAAAATTATTGGACTTAAATCTTCATTCTAGCACCAAGGTATGATTAAGGATATTGACTAATTTTTAATTAATTCTTTAGTAAGTATTCAACCATGATACCTCATTAAATGGAGTCATAATTTAGTAACTAATAATTGGTTATAACATATATATAATTTAATAACATCTTCACATTCCCTCTTTGTAAGTGTGTGTAAATATATATATACATATAGGTGCAGGTATATATATATATATATATATATATATATATATATAATATCAATCTACACATCTATTGAGCACTACTGTCGCTTGATCACAGTTCCTCAGAATTTCCTGGATGCTCAGTTTGCTGGAGGCTGGTGTGCTAAGACTGTACCCCATTTATGGATTGGGCAATGTAGGCTGAGTTGAAATTCCAGCATGGCCAAAAATTTATTTGTGGAGTAAGAAGCCAATTTGACACATTTTTTTCCTTCTCTGTGAAAGTCCTGGGTCTCAATACCATGTATAATCCATATGCAAATGTATCCTATGAGATATGATATAATAAAGGAAATGTTATATGTGTAACAATAATAAATAAATAAGGGTAATAAATGTCATATGCAGTAGAACCTATGTATGTAAATAGATCTCATATATATGAATATTATTTTTTCCCATGCTGGGGCTTCAATTCAGGCCCTGGGAACTGGTCTGAATTTCTTTTTTCTTTTTTTTTTTGCCAGTCATGGTTCCTGAAATCTGGGCGTGGGCACTGTCCCTCAGCTCTTCACTTCAAGGTGAGCGAGTGCTCTACCACTTGAGCTACAGTGCCACTTCCAGCTTTTTCTGCTTATGTGGTGCTGAGTTATTGAACCAGGGGCCTCATGCATGCAAGGCAAGCACTCTACCACTGAGCCACCTTCCCAGCCCCATGAATTTCTTGTCTTTAAAGACGGTGAGCTTTCCTCTTCACACACAGTGTCACAGTGTTACCCAGACCCTGACTTCAAATCCCAGGCCTGCTAGAAAAATGATGCAATTTCCTAGCCAGGGTCTTATTGTTATTATTACTTTTTTTATGGCCTAGCACAGGGCTTGAACTCAGGTCTTTGCATCTCTGCAACAGCTGATCACTGGATCCTACGACCCTACTTGAAATTTCGGAGCTGGAAAAAAAATAACAATAAAAAGGAGAAGGATAAAACTGAGAAGTTCAAGAAGGTGGTTTTACTTTTTTTTTTCCCTTTGTATTTTGACCATCCTGGGTCTAAATGACAAGCCCCAGAATGTGTACATGACATTGCATTGCTAATGTTTGGTGGGCTATTAGGGAAGCCATAGCTGAAACAAGCAACTTAGACCTGGAGGTCCAATCTTGGAACTGCCACTAATGAATGGTGGGAGGTTCTAAGAAATTCATCCTGATATACATCCATACAAATAGAATGTTATAAAAGTAACATTTAAATTAGTAGTTAGTATATGATTATATTCTAAAATTATACACAACAATTACTCTACATTGATTAATTTTCTTTTTTCTTTTTGGGTCCAGTCATAAGGCCTGAACTCTGGGCCTGCGCACTGTCCCTCAGCTCTTCAGCTCAAGGCTAGCACTCTACCACTTGAGCCACAACATGACTTCCGGCTTTTTTCTTTTTACTTATGTGGTGCTGAGGAATCGAACCCAGGACCTCAGGCCTGCAAGGCAAGCACTCTACCACTGAGCCATCTATCTCTATCTACCAACCTACAAATTTATCAGTTTATACACTTGTCACTCCTGGGGTTCAGTGTTAGAGTGCTCACTGGGTATGTACAAAGTCCTAGGTTCCATTCCTCACTACCACTTGCACAGAAAAATCCAGAAGTCATGGTGTTGCTCAAGCAGTCAAGTACTAGCTTTGAGCTTAAAAGATTAGGGACTGTGTCTAGACACTTACTTAAGATGCAGGACTGGCACCAAAACAAAACAATAGAATGTTCTGACTGCAAAGATATAAGAATAGGACTGCAAATACATCATTGTAGAGCAAGCTAGGAGTCTGGTGCTGTGAGCTGCCATCTAACCTGACTTAGCCAGAGGTAAACAGCTGCAACCAAGCTACACAGAACCAGATGCTTCTGGCTCGCTCAGCCCTGACATTCAAGATACTGGGGGGCTGAGATCAGACACTGGTGGTTTTAAAATCCAGCCCTGACAGGAGG
Organism: Dipodomys spectabilis; assembly: GCF_019054845.1. NCBI lineage: Eukaryota > Metazoa > Chordata > Mammalia > Rodentia > Heteromyidae > Dipodomys > Dipodomys spectabilis. The sequence continues at coordinate 613,590 of NW_024870959.1, forward strand.
TCTGCAAAACTCTGAGCTGTGGCTCAAAGTGGTAGAGCTCTAGCCTTGAGCAAATGATCTTAGGACAGTACCCCCAAACTTTCAGTGGAATCCCCGTGGCTGACTCACTGCCCCCCCCCCGACACACAACCCACCCCTCTAAATCATTTGATGTGAACTTTGTGTAGTTTGGTGACACTGATGAAAGCACCCTAATTCTAATGACAGCATGTGGGATACAGCTATGTCATGAGTCTTATATGAGGAATGGTGTACTGAGTGCATTCTTGCACCTGGTGCTTGAAAGAGCTCCACAGATTATTGTGCAGATGAGATCCTTGAGGCTCAGATATGTCCCTATGTCAGGGCCAAAATGATGTATGTACTGAACTCTAGTGAGTTGTCTCCTGCAGACAATTGTTTTGGTTTATTTTTCTCGGTCATGAACCTTGAACTCAGGGCCTAGCTACTGACCCTTCCCTGTTGGGCTCATGGCTAGCACTCTACCAAGGGGACCCAAGGTCACCCTTACCAAAGTGTTACAGTCTAGGCATCTGTGGCTGATATCTGTCATCCTGCCTACTTTGACACATTTTTTTTCCTTCTCTGTAAAAATCCTGGGTTTCAGTATGAACTATAATCTATATGCAAATATATGCATGTGATAAGATGTAATAAATGAAATAAATGTTATATGTGTAATAATACTAAATAAAATAAATAATGAATAAATAAGGGTAATAAATGTCATATGGAGTAAGCAAGCCTATGTAGTAAAAAGATCACATATATGAATATTAATTTTTCCAGTGCTGGTGCTTAAATTCAGGCCTGGAAAATGGTCTGAAATTCTTGTCTTCAACAACAGTGAGCTTCCTTTCCCCCACAGTGTCACAGAGTTACCCACACCCTGCGTTCAAATCCCAGGCCTGCCAGAAAAATGGAGCAAATGGAGCAAAAATTGAGCAAGTCACGGCCTTAATTTATTTTGTCCAGACCTGGGGCTTGAACTCAGCTTGTGGCAATTCTGTCTCAACTTCGATCACCCTAGGCTGGGGTGCAGCCAATGGACCCACAGCCCATTCTGAGATCCTATGACCCAAGTTCAAATCTCGGGACTGATTTAAAAAAAAGGAGAAGGGCAGGGAAGGTGGCTCAGTAGTAGAGTGCTTGCCTTGCATGCATAAGGCCCTGGGTTCGATTCCTCAGCACCACATAAAGAGAAAAAAGCTGGAAGTGGTGCTATGGCTCAAGTGGTAGAACACTAGTCTTGAGCTGAATAGTTGAGGAACAGTGTCCAGACCCAGATTTCTGGCCCACAACCAACAAAAAAGAAAAAAAGAGAAAGGGGGGAAAAGAATAAAGATAAAACTGGGAAGGTCCAGAAAGCGGTTTTACTTTTTTTTTTTTCCTTTGCATTGTGACCATCCTGGGTCTAAACGAAAGGGCCCAGAAAGAGTATGTGACCTTACACTGCTGAAGTTTGGTGGGCTATCAGGCAAGCCATAGCCAAAACCAGCAACCTAGGCCCAGGGTTCAAAATCCGGGACCTCCACCTACGAATGGCGGGAGATCCTAAGAAACGCATTCTGACATACATCTATATGAATGGAATGTTGTAAAAGTAACAATTACATTAGTAGTTAGTATATGATTATATTTAAAAATTAAAAACAATAATCATAGTACATTGACTAATTTTCAAAAAATATTTTATTATATTTTCAACAATGAGAAATGAAGGAATAATTTAATTATGGATAATTGATAGTAATATAGGATATGTAATTTAATAATATACAGATATCTTTCTTATTTTTTACATACATATATATCTGTGTGTGTATATATATATATATATATATATATATAAGCTATCTATAAATCTATTTCTACACTTGTCACTCCTGGGGCTCAGTGGTAGAGTGCTTGCCTAGTATGTATAAAACCCTTGGTTCGTTTTCACACTATCACATGCACAGAAAAAGCCAGAAGTGGTGCTGTCACTCAAGCACCAAAGAAAAGTTAGAATGTTCTAACTGCAACTATACAAGGCCAGGACTTTAAATACTTCATGACAGAGAAAGCCGGGAATCTGAAGATGACGGCTGCCATCTATCCTGACAGCCAGAGGTTAACAGCTGCAAACCAACTCCATCGAACCAGTTGCTGCTGGCTCACCCTACCTGCTCAGGGGATGAGATCTGACACTGGTGGGTTGAAAACTCAGCCCTGGCAAGAAGTCTGTGAGACTCTGAGCTCTGGCACAAAGTGGTAGAGCTCTAGCCTTGAGGAAAAGATCTTAGGAGAGTACCCACAACCCTATGAGTGCAACCCCTGAGACTGATGACCCTCCTCCCCCACCCCCCAACTAACCACTCCTCTAAACCATTAGATGTGAACTTGTTTGGTTCGTGACATGTTTCTGAAGGAATGGTGATACTGATGAAAACATCCTAATTCTAATGACAGTTTGTGGGATACAGCTATATGAAGAGTCCTTTCTGGGGTACTGGGTGCTGAGTCCTTCAGGGGGTTTATTCTTTCATCTGATCCTTGTTAGAGCTCCACAAGTAAGATAAATGTGCAGGTGAGAAACTTGAGGCACAGATATTTCCCAAGTCAGAGCCAAGTTTATGTATATACTGAACTCTATTGAGTTGTCTCCTGCAGACAATTGTCTTGGTTTAGTTTTCTCCATCATGAACCTTGAACTCAGAGCCTGGACACTGATTTTCCTCTTATGCTCATGGCTAACACTCTACTGTGCCAAGCCAAGGACTCCCTTGCAGCAAAGTGTCACAGCTTAGGTGTCTTTAGCAGAGGTCTATCATCCTGCCTGCTCAGGAAGCTGAGGATCTGGGTTCAAAACTATCCCACACACAAAAGGTCCCATGACATTATCATCTCCTATTCACCACTTAGAAACTTGAAGTGGAAGCTGGGTGCCAGTGACTCATGCCTGTCATCCTAGCTACTTACTCAGCAGGCTGAGAGATCAGGATCAAGGTCCAAAGCCAGCCTGAGCAGGAGATTGCTTGAGATGGTTATCTGCAATGAACCACCAGAAAACCTGAATGGGTCTGTAGCTCAAATGGTAGAGCTCTCCACTTAAGCTGAAGAGCTGAGTGACAGCACCCAGCCCAGACTTCAACTCCTCCCACTTACAAGAAAAGAAAGAAACCTGAAGTGCAATGCTGGGAATGGGTCCTAGGGGTAGAGTGTTTTGCATGTTTGAAACCCTGGCTTTGAATCCTCAGTGGCACATTACTAGAAAAAAGCCTGTAGTGGCTCTGTGGCTCAAGTGGTAGAGTGCTATCCTTGTACAGGAGAAACTCAGGTACAGTGCTGAGGTCCTGAGTTCAAGCTCCAGGACTAGTATATGCACATAAAATACCCCCCCCCCACACACACACACAGATACCAGAAGTGAAACCATGACATCAAAGGGTAAAGCACTGGGAAGTAGGCCCTGAGAGGAGACTTGAACTGGTACAGCTTCTTTCCAGGCTTTGCCTTTGTTTTAGGGAGTTTAGAAAAAACAAACAAACAAAAAAAAAAAAACTTTAAACAAGGTTAACTAGACCTTGACTCCAAGCAGCCCTGCTCCTGGAATGGAAAGAATGCCTCTAGAATGGAAAGAATGCCTCTAGGTCTTCCTCCCCAAGACTGACCCATAAAACAGATAGATTGTAATCTGGCTGTAACTACCCGACACCACCTGCTTATGGTGGTAAACCCTGCCTTTCACACATGCTTACAGTAAGCTCTGCCTATTGGCCACCTGTGTGTGGTCTGGTATGACCATGCAATCCTTTTGTATGGTATGATTTCATTGGTCACCTGTGCATGACCAGGCTCGACCTCATGGATTTTGCCTTTAAAAGCCAAAGAGTGGGGGCTGCTCAGGGTGGCAGTATCAGCTCCTTAGCCTGTGCTGTGGCCCTGGCCGGTCAGTGTAGGAACCTTCTCAATAAAGTTGCTTCTTTGTTACCAACTTTGCTGCGGTGGGCTCTGTCACTCCAGACAACTAGGTGGGTTTGCCTGCCTGATTAGGGGTCTTCCTATTACACATTGAGCTTCTGTTCTGAGCTCATGGTCAGTACTCAGGCCCTGTGTTCAATCTGGAAACCTAGCCACCCAAGGCCCAACTAGGAGAGGTCAAAGGTTTCAAAACCTGATGAGCTCCACCAGCCCTACATAACAGGGAACATTGTGATTTTGCAAATGTGTTTAGATGTAGCAAACTTCCATAAACCTGGGGAGGCACTGTTGCCAATAATGAATCATTGCATTAGGTTCAGCTCCCTACTTGTTGTCTGCCAGAAGGAATCTTGAATTAATTGTAGCAGTTTGTTTCAACACTGGAACATAGTCTAACAAAGACAGGATAAGTGCAGGGAACTTGGCCTGCCCCGGGAGGTGGCACAAATGAAGGCTTCCTGTCAAAACAGAGCACTGGGGAGAGAGATATCTTGGGGTACAAAGAGGCCTTTTTCTCCTGGGCTTCAGAGCCTGCCCACACTCATCATCACTAATTGGCCCAGATAGAGTTGTTTGTTACAGAGCTGTACAGGAGTGAGGCCTTTTGTCTGCCTGTTCCAACAAAGAGACAGACTTCCTCCAGCAGCCTGGGGTGTGGAGAACCCCTCAGGCTACACTAGGAACAGGGAGGGGAGCCCTGGAACAGGCACTGTCTTGAAAGTGGGCTATGAAATCATTCTATTCAAAGCAAATTTCCTAGCTGGGTGCCTTTCTTCATAGTGACTCTGGATGTTCACCAATAGAAATACATTCACACATACACAGTCACATGGAGTTACTGGCTCTATTTATTTTTTTTGGTGCAGGTCCTGAGGCTTGAACTGTGAGCTTAGACATTTTCCCTGAGCTCCTTTTGCACAAGGAAGCACTTTATTGTGCCTTAAACCATGATACATCATTAAATGAAGGCATAATTTAATACTTAATAATTATTAGTAATATATTACATGTACTTTAATTATATATAGACATCTCACATTCTATAAATATATTCATATATTGAAATATACACTGGAATATACATATACATCTCTCACTCACTCTCTATGCATATATATGTATTTGCAGCAATTTATGCATCTATCTATTTATATATTGGCCACTCCTGGAGGTTAAACTTAGGTCCTGGGAACTCCCTGGCAGTGAATTTGAGGCTGCTGTGCTTACATTGATCCCTTGATGAGTTGGGCATTCAAGGCCCTGAGTTCAAATCCTAGCAGTGCCAAAGACAATAGGTGGAGTAAGAAGCCCATGTTGACCTGTTCTGCTGTCTGTGAAAATATTGTTTCCTAGGTACAATATGTAATACCTATGCAAATACATATATATGATGTACATTATAAATGTATATAAATATTATTTTGCCATTCCTGGGGCTAGAATTCACGCCCAAGGAAATACTCTTGACTTTCTTTGATTCATGGAGGGTGAGCTTCCACTTCATCCACAGCAAAATAGACTTACTCAGGCCCTGATTTCAAATCCCAGGTATGGCAGATAAAATGTCCCAAATTCCAAGCCAGGACCTTAACTTTTGGTGGGGGGGCAGGCACGGGGCTTGAACTCAGGTCTTCACAACTCTGCCTCAGCCTAGATTACCCTAGGCTGGGGTGCAGCTTTTAAACCCACAGATGTTCCAAGGATCCTAGGACCCAATTTCAACTCCCAGCACTGGCCAACAAACAAACAAACAAATCAAAATAGAAGAGGAAAAACCAGAAAGTTTTACACAACAGGTTTACCTTTGTTTCTTTTGCACAGTGACCATCCTGGACCTCACTGACTTGGCTTAAAAATTGTACATGACTTTGCATGGCTGAGGCTGGTGGGCTGTCAGTGAAGCCTGAGGTTAACCCTGACACCTGTGCCCTGAGTTCAATCCTGGAACTCCCACATACACATAGCTGAAGATCCTAGGAAACTGGTTCCTATCTCTAGGAACACTAATAGAATGTTTGAAATGTGCTAATTGAATTACTAGTTAACTAGTCTTTCTGATATAAGATTGTATGCATTGTATATAGGTCATTGATTAATTTAATTAATATTTTGTTAAGTTTTAATTAATGGAGGAATAATTTTAGAAAAAATAATTAGTAGCAATAGAATATATAAAAGTAAGATATAGACATCACTCTTTATATAGAGTTATACACTAGAATCTCCATAAATGTCTATCTGTCTCTCTCTGTATATGTTTATAGATGCATACACATATGTAATTAAACACACACTGCATTTTACACATCTATGTGTTTATATCTTGGCCACTCCTAGGGCCAAATTTGACCACAAACTCCATTTGCATCAGACTGGTGTGCTAACATTGACCCACTCCCCATTCATGAAGTGGGCTTTCTAGTCTCTGAGTTCAAATCACAGAACTGCCAAAAACTTAAGTAATCCTGGTGGAAGAAGCCAAATGTCCCATTTGTCTTCCTTATCCGTGAAAGTCCTGGGTCTCAGGAATGAGGTATAGTACATTGGCAAATCTATGTCCTATGTAATAAGATGTAAAAAAGGTTATGTGTGTAATCATATTCACTAAAATACATAAGAAATAAATAAAACACAAAATAAAATGAATAACCACACTAACTGCAACATGCAGTAAACATGTGTATGTAAATATGAATCCTGTATTAAAAATGCATACAAATATTATTTTTGCAAGAGCTAGGACTTGAATTCAGGCCAAGGGAACAGGCCTGACTTGCTTGTCTATCAGCACGGTGAGCTTCCCCTTCTCCCACAGTGCTGTAGATGTACCTGGGCCCTGAGTTCAAATCCCAGGACTGGCAGAAAAAATGGCATGAATTGCAAGCCAAGCAGCCTCATAATTTTTAAAATATTTTAATGTGTTTATTTATTTATTTATTTTTAATTTCTCAAGCACAGAGCTTGAACTCAGGGCATGGCAACTCTGCCTCAGCTTTGATCACTCCAGGCTGGGGTGCAGCCACTGGACCTGAACTAGGCCCTGAGAGGAGACTCGAGCTGGGACAGCTTCTTTACAGGTTTTGTTTTGTTTTAGGGATTATAGAAAAAAACAAAAACCTTGGCTCCAACCAGCCCAGTTCTTGGAATGAAAAGAATGCCTCTAGGTTCCCCCCCCCCTTAACAACTCAACCCTCCTTCATTGTTCTGTTAAAGACTGACCAATTAAACAGGTAGCCAGTAATCTGGCTCATGCTGGCATGCTGGCTGGCATGCTGGAGACATCCGGAGTTTACTATAAACTCTACCTTTTTCACATGCTTATGTTAAACTCCACTAAACTCCTTTGTGTATGTTTACCTTAAGCTCCCCTTTACCATTGAATTCGAGAGTCATTTAAACCAAAAGTGATAGGCTGGTTTAAACAGCCATTATGTGACAAAGTGTAACCTCACTGGCCACCTGCGTGTGGTCTGGTATGACTTTGCAATCTTTTGGGTGTGTGAAAAATCTCTTTGGTCGCCTATGTGACCAGGCTTCACCTTGTGATATTTGCCTTTAAAAACCTAAGCTCATGGGCCGCTAGGGGTCGCAGTATCAGCTCCCGAGCCTGTGCTGTGGCCCTGGCCAGTCAATGCAGGAACCTTCTCAATAAAGTTGCTTCTTTAATATCAACTTTGTTGCAGTGGGCTCTGTCACTCCGGACGACTAGGTGGGCTTGCCTGCCTGAGTAGGGGTCTTCCTACTACAGACCCACAGCCAAAACTGAGTTCCCGGGGCACAAATGCTGATAGGAATAATAAATACATAAAACAACACAGAAACAAAGAAGAAAAACCTGCAACTTGCAGATGGCTGCTGGTTTTACATTTGTTTTCTTTGCAAGGTGATCTTCCTGTGTCTGAATGACATGGCTGAAAAGTGTTAGAAACCTGGCATTGCTGAAGGCTGGAGGGCTACCAGGGAAGCCATAGGCCAACTAGGCAACATAGGCCCTGGGTTCAAAGCTTGGTCCTGACCCCTACAAATGGCCGGAGATCCTAATAGTCTCATTCCTATTCATAGGAATACCGATGGAAGGTTATGAATGTCAAGGTTTAATTAGTTGTTCCTGAATGATGCTACTATAAAATTAGAGTGATTTTAGGAGGCTGATGGATTTTCATGAATGTTTTTGATACATTAAAAGAATACTATTAATTACATGTACTCAATAGTTTCGGGACAGTGGTTGATTTAATTAACAATTCATTAAGGATTAAAACAGTAATATAAATTACATGGAGGCATTAAAAATACCCAAATACTGGTAGGAATGTAGCCTATTTAACTGAATAATGTATAGACATCTCTGGCACTCTATAAAAAACTATATTTATTTGTGTACTACCATCTGCATGTCAATCTGTTCTTATTTTGTCAACCTCTGGGGCTCGATCTCAGGTGCTGGAAACTGCTTGTCAGCTCAATATGCCCCAGGCTGGCATACTGACACTCACCCATTCATGAATTGGGCCTTGTAGGTTGTGAGTTCAGATGCCAGCACTCACAAAAATTGATTCATAGAGTAAGAAACCCTTGGTTACACAGGTTTTCCTTTGCTGTGAAAGTCCTGGATGTCAGGTGTGAAGTTCATACATAGGCAAATCTATCCTATATAATAAATGTAATAAATAGTCCATGTGTAAGAACAGTCAATAAAATAAATGGTAAATAAATGAATAAAACAAAAAAAATGAATAGCTATACTAAGCACAATATGGAGTCAATATACGTGGCTCGATCTCAGGGCCTGGGAACAACCTGGCAGCTGAATTGGCTAGAGGCTGCTTTGCTGGCAGCCACCCATAAATGAATTGAGTCTTCTAGGCCCTGAATTTATATCCCAACACTGCCAAAAATGTAATCATGGAGTGGGAAGCCAAGCGTGACACATAATTTTCTTTTCTTTGAAAGTGTTCAGTGTCAGGTAGGATGTATAATTTGGATACAAATCAATATGCTATGTAAGTAGAATGTCACAAAGGTAAAAAAAGTCATAGGTAGAGAATTGTCACTACAATAAATGATAAACAGATTGAATTAGTAATGAATCATTCTAGGATAAAATTAGATGCGGTAATTATAGGATGTGGATTAAGTTTAATTAATGTTTTATTAAGTATTAACAGAATAAAAATTGCATGGAGACATAAATACCTAATAATTGGTAGTAGCACATGATGCATAATTTAATAATATATAGACACCTACCTCATTCTATAAAATATTTAATAATATGTATGGATGTATGCACATATGTGATAAACAATAGGATATTGAGTATTAATTAATGCTTTATTAATTGTTAGCTGGGACACATCATTAAATAGAGATATAATTTAATACCTAATAATTGGTTGTAATATTATCTATAATGTAATAATATCGATATCTCTCTTTTGTGTATATAATATTTATATACAACAATCTATCTATTTATACCTCCTTTACTCCTGGAGCTCAGTGATTGAGTGCTCCCCTAGTAAGCACAAAGCCCTGGGTTCGATTTCTCAGTGCCACATAAGCAGAAAACCTGGAAGTTCTGCTGTCTTTCAATCAATTGAGTGCTAGCCTTGAGCACAAATACTTAGGGACAGTGTCTAAGCCCTTACTCAAGCCCCACTACTGCCACCAAAAAATGGTAGAATGTTCTAACTGCAATTATAGAAGGACAGGACTTCAAATACCACATCACAGAACAAGCTAGGAGTCTGGCACTGACAGTTGCCACCTAACCTGACTTAGGCAGATGTAAACAGCTGCAACCCAGCTCCATAGAACCAGATGCTGCTGGCTTGCCCCCATCCTCCTGGCTGTTTGGGAGCTTTAAAACCAAGCCCTGGTAGGAAGTATATGAGACTCTTGGAGATGTGGCTCTAAGTAGTAGAGCCTTAGCCTTGAGCAAATGTTATTAGAACAGTATCCCCATGCATTGAGTTCAAGCTCTATGGGTAGCCTGCCCCCTCAAAGAAAACACCCCACTAAACCATTAGATGTGAACTTGTGTGATTCATGAAACGTTCCTCAAAGAATGATGATACCGATGAAAACAACCTAATTCTAATGACAGCTTGTGGAATAGAGCTATGTGTTGAGTCCTTCATAGGGTGCTCTATGCTGAGTCTGGCACAGGGTGCTGTGTCCTGAGTTCTTCACAGGGTGCAGTGTGCTGAGTCCTGCATTGGGTGCTGGGTGGTAAGTCTTCACAGGATGTTGTGTACTGAGTCCTACAAAGAGTGCCATCTGCTGTGTCCTTCACAGAATGCACTCTTTCATATGGTCCTTGTAAGAGCTACACAACTGAGATGATTATGCAGACAAGAATATTGAGATGCAGATATGTCCCCATGGCAGAGACAAAATTATGTATTACTAAAGAGTGAGTTGTCTGCTGCAGACAATTGTTTTGTTTTGTTTTTCTCAGTCATGAACCTTGAACTTGTGGCATAGGTACTGACCCTTACCTCTTGGGCACATGGCTAGCACTAAACTACGTGGTGCCAAGGACCCCCTTGCAGTAGAATGCCACAGCCTAGGGGTCTATAGCTGAGGTCTGTCAGCCTGCCTTCTCAGGAAGCTGAGATCTGAGGATCTGGCTTCCAAACTATGCCAGACACAAAATGTCCCATGAGAATATTATCTCCAATTCACCACTAAGAAACCTGAAGTGGAAGCTGGATGCTTGTCACTCATGCTTGTCATCCTAGCTCCTCAGGAGGATGAGATCTGAGGATCATGGTTCAAAGGTAACCTAGGCAGAAAAGTCCTCGAGACATTTAACTCCAATGAACCATGAGAAAGCCTGAAATGGTGCTTTGGGTCAAGTGGTAGAGCACAAGACTTGAGGCACAGCACCCAGGCCCAGACTTCAACTGCTCCAACCAACAACAACAAAAAAGAAACAAAATAACAAACCTGAAGAAGAGGGCTGGGAATGTGCCTAGGGGTAGAGTGCTTTGCATCTATGATACTCTGGATTTGATTTCTCAGGTACACATCACTAGAAAAAAGCATGAAGTGTCTCTGTGGCTCAAGTGGGAGAGGGCTATTCTTGTTCAAGAGAAATTAGGTACAATGCTCAGGTCCTGAGTTCAAGTTCCAGGACTGGTGTATGTGTGCACGCTCGAACACCCACACCCACACACAGACCAGAAGTAAAAGCTGTGACACAAAATGATAAAGCACTGGGCTCCTGCACTGAGCTCATGGTCAGCACCCAGGTCTTGTGTTCAACCCCAAAACTTTGCCAAACAGGGCTCAACTAGGAGAGGTCAAAGGTTTCAAAACCTAATGTGCTTCAGCAGTCCTAGATGACAGGAAGCATGGTGAGATAAGACATGTGCTTGGATTTCCAAAGCTTCCGGAATCCTAGCAGAGGCATCATAGGCCCATCATCACCCTCAATGAAACATTTCTTGAGGTTAAGTGCCCTAGTTGTCTGCCAGAAGGACTCCTGAATTATATTGAGCACTGTATCTGACCACCAGAATATAGTCTTACAAAGGCAGGATTAGTGCTGAGAACTTGGCCTGCCACAGGAGGTGGCACAAATGAAGGCTTCCTGTTAAAACGGAGCACTGGGCAGAGAGATAGCTTGGGGTACAAAGAGGACTTTTTGTCCTGACCTTCAGAACCCATCCACACTCATCCATACTAATTGACCCATATGGAATTGTTTGTTACACAGCTGTACAGGAATGAGGCCTTTTGTCTGCCTGTACAGACAGTGAGAGAGACTTCTTCCAGCAGGCCTGGGAGGCAAAGAAACCCTCAGGCTGCACTGGGAACTGTGAGGAGAGCCCAGGGAAATGCACTGTCATGAAAGCAGTCTCTGTGTTATGAAATCATTGTATTGAAAACAAATTTTCTAGCTTGGTGCCTTTCATCATAGCTACTCTAGAGTTTCACCTATAGGAATACATACACACATACACAAATACATGGAAGCAGGTCCTGGGGTTGAACTATGAGCATAGGCCTTGTCCCTGAGTTACATTTGCTCAAGAGTAGTGCATTAACCTTGAGCCACAGCCCCACTTCTGGGTTTTGTGTGATCTCTTAGAAATAACAGTGTCATGGACTTTCCTATGCTGGCTGGATTCAAACTCAGATTCTCTACATCTCAGCCTCCTGAGGAGCTGGGATTACAGTCAGCAGCCACTGGTACCTGCCTTTCTTTTCTTCTTCATTTTTTAATCTGGACAATCTGACTACTTAACAGCATCATTCCAATGCCTTGAATTTATAAGTAAACTACTCAATGTTCTTTATAGGTGCTTTCTCTGAGAAGGATTTTCTCTCCTCCTCTTCTCCTCTGGTCACAGGTTTGAAGCCAAAAGTGAGAAATGAGTGTCAAATGATTTTGGCAGCAAATGTCCACAGGACATGCCAGTTCAGTCACTTAGCATTGAGCTGCAGTGAATTTACTGTCTCAGCACGAGAGGACCAAAAGCTGGAGCGATCCTCATGCTGTCTGCCTATAAAATAATCTAATAATTTTGAGTGTTTTGTGTCTCCAACCTGAAGTATCTAGAACATACTAGAAGCATCTTCATGTTTCCTTTTTTCTCTAGTACCTCTGGAGATTTAGACTAAGGGTTTGTGTGGAGCAGATCCTCTGCGAATCCCTGAGGAAAGCCACTTGAAGTCTCCTCAGGAGATCTCTGTTCAAAGACAGCCCGAGCAGGAAAGTCTGTGAGACTCTTATTTCCAATAAACCACCAGAAAACCAGAAGTGAATCAGTGGCCCAGAGGGTAGAGCTCCAGCTTTGAGAAAGAAAGCTGAGCAGGACATACAAGCCAGACCAGGCAGGAAAACCTGGCAGGTGCTCATGTCCAATTAAGGACCAGATGTCTGGAAGTTGAGCTGTGGCAGTGGTAGAGTCTCAGCCTTGAGCAAAACAGCTGAGGAACACATAGGGCCCTGAGTTTAAGCCCTGATATGGCCACCAAAGAAATTCAAAAAGAGAAGGCCAAGTTTATGTATCAGTGTCCTACTTACTTATGTGTGTATATTACCTCCCTGAGTGCAAACAGATTGTATGTAATGCTTCTCCTTTTATGTACAGATTTATTTTTCAGATAGGTTTGCTGCACATACTGCATCGTTCTCTTCTTTTCAGACCCATGGTTTTTCTCTACCAGAGTTCCAGGCCTGTGTCCTTATATGATGCAAACTTAATATCTCAGCTGCCTTTATTTACATATTATTATGAGGCCAACGCAGGAACAGTCACAAATCAGGCAGAGGAAGAGAAGATCAGGGTTTTTGAAATAACGGGTATTCAGAAAATTAAACTTGGGGGATGTAAAATGGTAGCATACTTATGTAGAAACTACCATTATGAAAAAGATGAGAGGGCTGGGAATGTGGATTAGTGAGAGAGTGCTTTTCCCTGCCATGCAAGAAGCCCTACAGAGGGTTTGATCCCTCCTCTGTAGCATATGCACAGAAAAAGCCAGAATTGGTGCTGTGGCTCAAGTATTAGAGTGCTAGAGACAGTGCCCAAGCCTTGAGTTCAACTCAAATACAAGTAACTTCTCATCACCAAGGGAAACCCAGGAAGTTTTTGAACAGCTGCCCTTTCAGAAGTGGACGTCAGAGTGTCATAGACTTTCCTGCCCTGGCTGGCATCACCCTGTGAACCTCAGACCTCAGTCCCCAGAGCAAGGGTGATAGGCCTTAGCTACTGGTGCTCTGCTAGGTCAGAACTGTAATGACATTGACAATACAAGTCAACTGCTTATCACAAAGGGCTTGGGGAGCATATTAAGCCTTTCAACAATGGACCTTTCAGAACTCTGTAGGACACAAGGTTATAATACTAGAGTCTGAGAGGCTGGGCATATGAATCTGCTAAACTTGAACCTTGAGCTCTGACTCCAATTCTGGTGTACATCAGCGTCAGCGATCATTTTCTAGAGAATGTTCTCCTAATTAGCAAATAGGAAAAGTACTTTGATTAACCCTCCCCTTTCTTCACATTTTGTGTCTCCAACTCAAGCCGGGGCACTGTTCCTACGCCCTTCATCTCAAGGCGAACACTCTACCACTTGAGCCACAGCACCACATGGAGTCTTTTGCTGGTTCATTGGTGATAAGAGTCTAACAGGCTTTCCTTGTCTAGGCTGTCTTTGAACTGTGGTCTTCGGATCTCAGCCTCCTGAGAAGATAGGGTTCCAGGTGTGAGCCACTGGCATCTGGCCTATTGTTTTTGCCAGTGCTGGGGCTTGAACTTAGGGCCTGGGTACTGTCTCCATGCTTCTTTTTCTGAAGGCTAGTGTTCTACCACTTGAGCACACCACAGCTTCTGGCTTTTTCTGAGTATGTGGCACTGAGGATTCAAACCCTGGCATTCATGCATGCTGAGCGAGCTCTGTACCACTAAGCCACATTCCCAGTCTCACCCTTACGATATTATCCCTCAACTTGCCTATCCTCAAGGAAAGGCTTCTGAGTATAAATCATCTAAAGAAATCCCTATAGGAAGGTGTTAAAGATAAACAAGACAAAGCTCATATTTGGGAGAGACTCTAAACATGTAAAGACTGTGACAAATGCCTCCATTTAATTATGTATCATGTTTCAACAGTTAATAAAGTATTAATGAAAAATGAGTCAATGTCCTAAATTATTGTGTATACTTCTATAATAGATATGCAAAATGTAATAAATATTATGTGTATAATAATACAAATCAATAAAAATAAGTAAATTAATAAAATATAGAAATACAGAAATACAAAATCAATAATAAAAAACATAGCTTGTATTAAACATACACATATAATACGTAACATATATTACACATGTACATAAATATTATTTTCAATTATATGGACTTAATTCAGCCACTGGGAACTCTAACCTGAATTTCTTTTCCTCAAGGACAGTGAACTTCCCCTTCACCTATGATGCAAAAGAGTTACCTGGATGGTGAGATCTAATCCCAGCAGTGGCAGAAATACTAGCCCCAGTTCCAAGACAGTGACTTAATTATTTTTAATGGAAGCAGTTATGTTTATTCAGTTCCATACTGAATATTTTAAAAACAGCAGTGTATAATTTTGTATATCTATTCAGACATCCTTCCCTTACCTGCAAAGTGCTTTTCTGAGCTCTAAATTGTTTCCTTTTTTGTGCATTTTTTTGTTGTAAAAATGTTGTATAGAGGGGTTACAGTTACATGAGCAAAGTAATGAGTACATTTACTATTGAGCATTGTTGCCTCCTCCTTTGTTTTCCCCTTGCCATCCCTTCCCTCCCACCTCCACAGCTATGCCCCCACCCCAAGCTGAGGTCAGTGACTTAATTTTTGTTTTTTATTTTTGGCTTGGCACAGGATTTGAACTCAAGTAGTAGAAACTCTGCACCTTCCCTCACATTGCTACAGATTTACCAAGATCCTGAGTTCAAATCCCAGGTTAGGAAAGAAAACTGGCAGAAATTCCAAACCAGGGGGATTTTTTTCAATTTAGTTAAATAAATTATTTATTTATTTATTCTTTTTTTTTTTTTTGCCAACCATGGAGATTGAACTCAGGTCGTGGCAACTCTACCTCAGCTTCAATTGCCTTAGACTGGGCTGCAGCCTCTCACCCATAGTCGATCCTGGGATCCTAGGCCCAGAGCTTGCAGGAAGAAAAAAGTGGGACAGCACAAAAAGTGGCGAGCTGCAGGGGACTGGGGGTTTTACGTTATTTTTTTCTTTGCAGGGTGACCATCCTGAGTCTGAATGACATGGCTGCAAAGTGGAGCTGAACTGCTATACTGCTATTCCTGAAGGCTGGTGGGCCACCAGGGAAGCCATAGGCCAACCTGTCAACATAGGCCCTGGATTAAAAATCTAAGTCCTGACACCTACCAATGGCAGGGCATCACAAGAGACTCGTTCCTATGCATAGGAATACTGATTGAAAGAGTCCTTCATGCATCAGTCGAGTCTAAAAGTGGATGTAATAATCCTAGGATGCTGATTGATTTTAATTGATAGTTTATTAAGCATTAAAAGAATAATATTACTTCAAAAGCAGTATAATAAATAACTAAGAGTTGGTAGGAATGTAGTAGGCATCATTCAGTCAGATAGATGGCTCTGGCACTCTTTACCAATATGTATTAATTGTTTAACACCATCTGCCAATCTATGTATCACTGTTTTGGCCAAACCTGGGGCTCCATCTCAGTGCCTGGGAACCACCTCACAGCTTCATTGGCTAGAGGCTGCCGTGCTCACCCTCACCCATTCATGAATTGGGCCTGCTAGGCCCCAAGTTCGGATACCAGCACTGCCAAAAATTTAATCTTGGAGTAAGAAGCCGAGTGTGACACATGTTTTCCTTTTCTGAGAGAGTCCTGGGTTTTAGACTTGATAGCGAACACATCTACAAATCTAGATGCTATGTGATAGGAAGTAAACAATGTAATAAACGGGATAGGGGTCAAAAGAGTCAATAAAATAAATGGTAAATAAATGAATAAAACAAGAAATGAAATGAATAACCATACCAAACATGATATTGTCTGACTATATGGAAGTATAAATCCTGTCTTTAAAATGTAAATAAAATGTATACAAGGAGTATGTTTTGCAGGACTGAGGCTTGAATTCAGGCCTAGGGAACAGGAAGGACTGACTTTTTTGGCTTCAAATATGATGTGCTTTCCTTTAGCTTGACAGTGCTACTATTTACCCAGATCTTGAGTTCAAATCCCAGGCCTAGCAGAAAAAATGGCATGAATTGCAAAACAGGGAGATAAATAATTTTTTTTAATTTCTAAATTGTTTTAATTTTTTAATTGTTGTAATTTTTTTAATTTAATTTTTTTGTTTGTTTTTGGCAATGCACATGGCTTGAACTCAGATCGTGACAGCTCTGTCTCAGCTTCCATCACACTAGCCTGGGTTGCAGCCTCCAGAACCAAAGCTGATCCTGGAATCTTAAGACCCGATGTCTGACAGGAAAACAAAATGAAAATGACACTAAAACAAGCAGCAAGCCACACATGGTAGACAGTTTCTTGGCTTTGATTCCTTGCACGGTGACCATCCTAGGTCTGAATGACATGGATGCCATGCACAGGTGACCTGTCATTGCTGAAGACTGGCAGACTGTCAGGAAAGCCATAGACCAACCCCGCAACACAGTCCCTGAGTTCAAATCCTGGTCCTGACACCTACCATTGGCAGGAGATCCCAAGAGACTCCTGCTTGTGCATAGAAATTCCGATGGAATGGTATCCAACTCATGATTGAATAGTTTGTGCAGCCGTCTAGACTCAAATTAGACGCAATAATCCTAGGAAGCTGATTGAACTTAATGAATGGTTAATTAGGCATGAAAAGAATAATATTCCTTCAATGGAGGCATAATAACTACCTAAGACTTGGTAGGAACGTAGCAGATGTCATTGAATACTAGATACACGGCTCTGGCACTCTGTACTAATATGTATTTATTGGTGTACTACCACCTGCCTATCCATGTATGGCTATTTTGGCCACGCCTGGGTCTTGATCTCAAATCCTGCCAAAAATTTCCTCCTGGAGTAAGAAGCCAAGTGTGACACCTGTTTTCCTTTTCTGTGAGAGTGTGGGTGTCAGGCATGATGGAGAACAAGTCTACAAATCTAAATGCTATGTGATAGGGTGTAAATAATGTAATACATGGTTAGGTGTCATCACAATCAATAAAATAAACTGTAAATAAATGAATGAAACAAAAAGTACAATGAATAACCACACCAAACATGATATAGACTGAGCACCTGTCTGGAAGTTCAATCCTATCTTTCAAATACATGTAAGGACTATGTTTTCCAGGGTTGGGGCCTGAATTCAGGCCTGGGGAAGAGGCCTGACTTTCTGATCTTCAAGCATAGAGAGCTTCCCCTTCCCCCAGAGTGCAACAGAGTTACCCAGACCCCGAGTTCAAATCCCAGGCCTTGCATACGAAAAATAGCACACATTCCAAGCCATTGAGCTTCATTAGCTTTTTTCATATTTTTTAAAGTTCACTTTAAAGTTCACCTTTATTTCATACATTTTGATTTTATAACATGAGAGTTTTTCAAAAAGGGGTTTAAACACTTATATTTCAGCATAGCACATTGATGTTTCCCTTTTGACCATTTGCCATGAAGAGTGAGAATGAAAATGAGTACATCATTCCTCCCTAGAGGGACAGTTGATGTTATTTCTATTTAGAGTTATTTCTATAACTATAAACTCTCTGCAATTGCATCGTGTGAGTTTTCCTCAGTGCCTACCAAAAAATACACTAGTTGAGTTCTCATACCACAAAAGGTTGGGTTTCTGAATAAAAACTCACTTCTGTGAGGACAGTAGGTACTTGTAAGCATTTTGGGAATAAAGTGAATTGTAAAATGAAAAACAAAAACATTGGGACTGGGATGTAGCTCAGTAGTGGAGTACTTGCCTAAAGAGCATAAGACCCTGGAAGAAAAGGAAGGCAAGTTTCCTCAAGCTCAGAAGGTTAGAATTTTATGATCTGTATGAACAAACTTCTTTCTTTTTTTTTTGTCAGTGGTGGGGCATGAACTCTGAGCTTGGCTGCCCACCTTCAGCTCTTCAACTCATGGCAAGTGCTCTACCGCTTGAGCCACAGTGCCGTTTTCGGTTTATTGGAGATAAGGGTCTCACGGACTTTCCTGCCCAGGCTGGCTTTGAACCACCATCCTCATATCTCAGCCTCCTAAGTAGCTAGGATTATAGCCATGAGCCACTGTTGCCTGGTGCATGAACAAACTTCTTAAAGATTGATTCTGAGGAAAGAAACTTGGAATACACTTTTAATAGAAATAATTTATAATGGCATGGGTAAGGCACTAATTCAGAAGTATTTATTCATTGGCTGCTTTCTTAGTTTATTTAAAGATATATATGTATATACATACATTTTAATATATATACATATATATTATTAAAACATAGCTTTGAAGTGTACCTAAAAGCATATGTGCTCATGTAAATTTATATAACTGCACAAGCTTGACTTTTTATTTTCAGTTTGTTGGTACCATAAATTAGGTGGGATGTGTGTACTGTTGTTTTGTTCTCTGTTTTTGGAGGATTTCTCTCTGCTTTCTTCCCCTACTCCCCTCTCTCTGCACTTGAATTGAGCTTGCTCTTTCTTGGGTTGATTGTTCATAGCTGATTTTCTACCAATTCAGCCATACCTGTAGCCTGGCTTTTTGCCAGTTAATTGGAGATGTCATCTCTCAGGCTTTTCTGCCTGACTTGGCTTTGAAACTTCATCTTCCAGTTCTCACCTCTTGAGTAGCTGGGATTATAGATGTGAGCCACTGGGGTGTCTAGGGATGAATTTGACTTTGGTTGATGGGTTCTTTCTGTTTTTCTAAGCATGGGATCATCTACTATAGAATTTCTGTGAATGTCCTGGGTCTGAAGTAAGATATATAATACATATGCTAATCTGTATAGTTCCCATAAGATGTAATCAATTTAATACATCTTATAAGTGTAATAATAGTCAACATAAATAATGAATGAATGAATAGTGCAAAAAATAAAATAAATACATAGTAAAATAATATGCGGTAAACATAAGTATGTAGATACTAATCATTACTTTAACAGGACTGGGGATTGAATTCAGGCCTAGGGAACAGGCCTGAATTGCTTGTCTTCAAAGATGGTGAGTTTCCCCATCCCCCACGGGGCATTAGATTTACCCAGACTCTGAGTTCAAATCCCAGGCCTTACAGGAAAAATAAAAGGTATGAATGCCAAGCTGGTGAGCTTCATTAGTATTTTTACAATTTTTTTTCGTGGGCCTTGAGCTCTGGCCTTGGGCGCTGACCCAGGGCTCTTCAGCTCAAAGCGAGTGCACTACCGCTTGAGCCACAGCACCACTTCTGGTTTTCTAGTGCTTTATTAGAGATAAGAATCTCATGGGTTTTACAGCCTGGGTTGGATTTGAACCACAATCCTCAGCCTCACGAGTAGCTAGAATTACAGGTGTGAGACACTGGCCCCCGGCTATTTTTAATATTTTAAAATTTTATTGATTGATTGATTGATTGCCAATCACGGGGCTTGAACTGAGGTTGTGGCAACACTGCCTGAGATTCCATCACCCTAGGCTGGGAAGATGCAGCTTCTGGACCCACAGCGGATCATGGAATGGTACACCTCGGGGGCTGACAGGAAAACAAAATGAAAATAGCACCGAAAAAAACGGCAATCTGTGGATGGTTGGCGGTTTCTTGGTTTTCCTTCCTTGCATGGTGACCATCCTGGTTCCAAATGACACGGCTGCAACCTGTAGGTTACCTGGCACTGCTGAAGGCTGGCAGGCTGGCAGCGAAGCCATAGGCCAACCTGGACACCTAGGTCGTGAGTTTGTTCCAGGTCACGCCACTTACAAAGGGCTGGGGACCCTAAGAAACTATTGCCTATCCATAGGAGCACCAGAGGAATGTGAACAATGTCATGGTTGGATGAGTAGTTCATCAGTCTAGCAGAATATTAGACCCAATAATAACAGGACATGGACTGATTTTAATTCATAGTTTATTATGCACTAAAAGAATACTATTGATTAAATGGAGTCCTCACTAAAGACCTGAGAATCCGTAGGAACGTAGTATGTGTCATTGAACACTAAATAGACATTTCTGGCAATATGTAAATATCTAAATTTGTATTTATTTGTAGACCATTATCTGCATAGAATATTTTTGCTATTTTGGCCAAACCTGGAACTTGATCCCAGGTCTTGAGATCCACTTGGCACCTGCATGGGCTAGATGCTGCCGTGCTGACACTCATCCCTTCATGAATTGGGCCTCCTAGTCCCTCAGTCAAGGTCCCATCATTGCCAAAAGTTTCTTCCTGGTGTAAGATTCCATGTGTGACACCTGTTTTCCTTTTTTGTGCAAGTGCTGGGTGTCAGGTATGATGTACATATTATGTCTGCAAAGCTATATGCTATGGAATAGATTGGGACACATGTAATAAATATTATAGGTGTACTCACAGTCCATAATATAAATGCTAAATCAATCAATCAATCAATAATAATATATAATGAATCACTCCAACAAACACGATTTAAAAAGAATATAGAGATATAACTCAAATATTTAAAATGTCTATAAATGTTATATTTTTCAGTACTGGTGCTTGATTTCAGGTCTAGGGAAGAGTTGAGAAGTTCATGCATGATTCTCATAGGAAATGATAGGCAAGATCTTAATTAAGACTGCATGAAGTGGGGCTGGGAAGGTGGCTCAGTGGTAGAGCGCTTGCCTTGCATGCTCGAGGCCCTGGGTTCGATTCCTCAGCACCACATAAGCAAAAAAAAAGAAAAAAAAGCCGGAAGTGGCGCTGTGGCTCAAGTGGTAGAGCGCTAGCCTTGAGCTGAAGAGCTGAGGGACAGCGCCCAGGCCCAGAGTTCAAGCCCCACTACCGGACCCCCCACCCCCCCAAAAAAAGACTGCATGAAGTGTGACAATAATTACATTCAGGAAATCGAAGCATTGGGAAAAATCCAAGAATCGGTAGTCACATGGAAGATAGGATTCCAACACAGCTCGCCACATCTCCTACGCTATACAAACAGGCCTTTATTAGAATACTAATTTCAGCTTATGAATGGAATGAATATGGTGCTCCACCCCTACCCCGGGGCTACATCTCAGGTCCTGGATTTGCTCTAGCTCCTTAGTGGCTCACAGGCTGGTGTGCTCTTGTGGACCCATTTGACAGTTGGTTCTGCTAGGCCCTGAGTTCAACTTCCAGCATTGCCAAAAGGTTCATTCTGATGTGAGATGCCAAACCTTGCAGATGTTTTCCTATCCTATGCAAGTCCTGGGTCACAACTAGGATCTAGAAAGCATAGGCAACTCTATACCCAGGGGAATAGGTTGTCATCCATGTGAGCACAGTTATATATGTCATCCTATACTCAATAAAATACACAATACATAGATGAATAAAACACAAAATAAAAAGATTAACTACACTGAAAACAAGGTGCATACCACACCTGTATGTAAATAGAGATCCTATGTTTACATGAGGTGGGTTTGTCTAGTGCTGGGGCTTCAAATCAGGTCCAGGACCAGGTCTGACCTTTTATTCTTCAAAGACGGTGAGCTTAACCTTCCCCCACAATGCAACAGAGTTACCCAAACCTGAGTTCAAATCCCAGCTCTCACAGTAAAATGGAAGAAATTCTGAGCTAGGGTTCTTCATTCATAGTTTTTTAATTTTTTTTTTTTTTACTAGACCCGGGGCTTGAACTCAAGTCGTGGCAACTCTGCCTCAGCTCTGATCATCCTAGGCTGCAGCCTCTGGATCCACAGCCCGTCCTTGGACCCTAGGACCCTGGGGCTTGCTGGGAAAAAAAAGAAGCCGGGAGGGGAAATAAAGCAGCGGGAAGTTCCACCTGGTGCTCTTATGTTTATTTTCCTTTGCATGGTGACCATTCTGGGTCAGAACATGGCTGCCTGCAGAGTGAAGTTGACCTGGCATGGCTGAAGGCCTGCTGGTTTTCAGGGGAGCCACAGGCTAAACAGACAATGGAGGCCCCGAGGACGAATCCCAGTCAGCCCTGTTACCATGAGAGAATGGCCAGAAATCCTGAGACATTCGTTTCCGGACCTAGGAAGAGTTGTGGAATGCAATCAATCTCATCCTTGAATGAGTAGTTCCTGCTTGATGTGAGTAGGAAATGATAGGCAAGACTCATGGGGTATCGATTATTTTTAATGAAAAATTGATGAAGCGTGACCATAATCATCACAGTCATGAAATGGAGGTATCAGGGAAGATCCAAGAATTGGTAGTCACAAGTAGATTTCATCACAGGTGGCCATCTCTCCTACACTTTAAAAATATGTACTTATTTGCATACTAACTTGCACTTATAAATGCATAGCTATTTCCCACCCCTCTCAATCCCCTCCTCCTAGGGTTGTATCTCAGGTCCTGGGACTGGCCTACCTCCTTAGTGGCTAACAGGCTAGTGTGCTCACTTTTACCCATTCACCAATTGGGCCTGCTAGGCTCTGGGTTTGAATCCCAGCACTGTCAAAAGATTATCCTGATGTGAGAAGCCCATCAATCCATCTGTTTTCCTGTCCTGAGAAAGACCTGGGTCTCACAGAGGACGGAGATTACTACATAGGCAACCCTATACCCAAAGGAATGGGTTGCCATCCATGTCAGCACAGTTATATCTGTCATCATAATCAATAAAATACACATTGCATCCATGAATAAGACACAAAATAAAGAGAACGAATACACTGAATGCAAGATGTCACCCATCCATGTATGATAATATAGATCCTGTATTTAAATTATGAATTCATGACTATATTGATCCCCTCTTCCAGTGCTCAGTCTCAGCACCTGGGTACATCCTAGCTCCATACTGGCTCACAGGCTGGTGTGCTCAAATTGACCCATTCACCAATTGGGCCTGCTAGGCCCTGAATTCAAATCCCAGCACTGCCAAAAGCTTCACCCTGATGTGAGAAGCGCATCGATCCAACTGTTTTCCTGTCCTGTGAAAGTCCTGAGCCTCAGCGAGGATGGCAACTCTATAGCCATGGGAATAATTGTCATCCATGTCAGCACAGATATACCTGTCACCATACTCAATAAAATACACAATACATCCATGAATAACACCCAAAATATAAAAGATAACCACATTTAATGCAAGATGCATACCACACCTGTATGTAAATAGAGATCCTGTGTGTTAATGAGGTGGGCTTGCTATTTTGTCAGGTGCTTGGGCTTCAAATCAAGCCCTGGACCAGGCCTGACATTCTAGTCTTCAAGGATGGTGAGCTTCCCCTTCTCCCACAGTGCAATGGGGTTCCCCAGACCTGAGTTCAAATCCCATCTCTAGCAGTATAACACTGTGAGTTCTTAGCTAGAGTGCTTCCTTTGTAACTGTTTAATTTTTTTTTTGTCAGACCTGGGACTTGAACTCAAGTCATGGCAACTCTGCCTCAGCTCTGATCATCCTAGGCTGCAGCCTCCTGACCCACAGACCTCGGACCCTAGGATCCCGGGGGTTGCTGGAAAAAAAAAAGCATCGAGGGGGAATTAAATCAGTGGGAGGTTCCACCTGGCACTTTTACATTTATTTTCCTTTGCATGCTGACCATGCTGGGACCAAACACGGTGGCCTGCAGAGTGAAAGTGTCCTGGTGTGGCTGATGGCCTGTTGGCTATCAGAAGAGCCAGAGGCCGACCCAGCAATGTAGTCCCCAAGTTCGATTCCCGGTCAGCACCCATACATTGAGGGAATGGAAGGAGATCCTGAGATACTCATTTCCAGACCTAGGAAGAGTCATGGAATTCGATGGATCTCATCTTTGAATGAGTAGTTCCTGTTTGATGCGAGTAGGAAATGATAGGCAAGACTCATGGGGTATCGACTATTTTTTAATGAAGAGTTGATGAAACATGGTCATAATCATCACAGTCATGAAATGGAGGCATTGGGGAAGATCCAAGAATCGTTAGTCACAAGGTAGATTGGATTCCATCACTGGTCGCCATCTCTCCTACTTTATACAAATATGTACTTATTTACATACTACCTTCAGATTTTGCATGGATGACTATTGTGTTCCCTACTATCCCCCGCACTGCGGGACTCAATCTCAGGTCCAGGGAACGACCTAGCTCCTTAGTGACTCACATGCTGGTGTGCTTACCTGGACCCATTCGCCTATTGGGCCTGCCAGTCCCCCTGTCAGATCCCAGCACTGCCAAAAGATGAATTCTGATGTGAGGAGCCAATCCTTGCAACTGTTTCTCTGTCCTGTGAAAGTCCTGGGTCTCAGCTAGGATGCAGTATGCTATAAAGGCAACTCTATATTCATGGGAATCAGTTGCCATCCATGTCAGCACAGTTATAGCTTTCATCATATGTAATAAAATACAAAATACATCCATGACTAAGACACACAATAAAAAGAATAACTACATTGAATGCATGATGCATTCCACATCTCTATGTAAAGAGAGATCCTATGTGTAAAATAGGTGAGCATATGATTTTTGCCAGTGCTAGGGCTTCAGTTCAGGCCCTGGGACTAGGCCTGACCTTGTAGTTTCAAGGATGGTGAGCTTCACCTTCCCCCAGAGTGCAACAAAGTTACCCAGACCTGAGTTGGAATCTCAGAGATGGCAGAAAAATGGTGAGAATTCTAAGTGTGTTATTATTATTATTATTGCCAAGCAAGGGATTTGAACTCAGTTCATGTCAGCTCTGCCTCAGCTTCGATCACCTCAGACTGGCGAGCTCCCATGGGCCCGTAGCCGATCCTGGGATCCTAGGCTCTGAAAATTTGCAGGAAAAAATGTCAGAAAAATGGCAGAAAAAATGTCGCAGGATGGATTTTTTATATTTTCTTTTGCACAGTGACCACCCTGGGTCTGAATTACAAAGCTGCAAAGGGTGTTTCACCTTGCATTGATGAAGACTAACAGGCTATCAGGGAAGCCATAGGCCCATGCAGCAACGTAGGCCTTGAGCTTGAATCCTGGCCTTGACACCTACCAGTGGGGGGGATCCCAAGATACTTGTTCCTATGCACGGGAATAACAATGAAATATTAGCAAACTCATGATTGAATTAGAAGTTTCTGCGTGTTTTGGTCTAGTCCAAAATTAGATGCAATGATCCTAGGACAATGATTCATATTAATGAATGGTTTATTAAGTATGAAAAGATTACTATTTCTTCAATGGTGGCATAATAAAGACCTAAGAGTTAGTAGGAACTTAGTTGATGTCATTGAATCCTAGGTAGATGTCTCTGGCACTCTGTACAAATATATATTTATTGGTGTTCTACCACCCGTCTATCCATGTATGGCTATTTTGTCCACTCCTGCAGCTTAATCTCAGGGTCTGGAAATGCCATGGCAGCTTCATTGGCTAGAGGTTGCCATGTTGACACACCCATTCAGGGTCTGAATTGGGTCTGCCAGGCACTGAGTTCAGATCCCAGCACTGCCAACAATTGGATCATGGAGTAAGAAGCTGAGTGTGATACCTGTTTTCCTTTTCTCTGAGAGTCCTGGGTGTCACACATGATGGAGAACACATTTTCAAATCTAGATACTATGTGGTGGGTTGTCATCAATATCATAAATGAAATGTGTCATCACAGTCAATAAAAAATCTCATATCTAAAATATACTTGGAACTCAAAAAATTAAATCCCCCAACAACAAATCCTCAAAGAAACAATTGCCCAATAAATAAGAGGGCAAAAGACCTAAAGAGAAACTTCTCTGAAGAGGAAAGAAGGATGGCCAATAGAAACATGAAGAAATGCTCAACCTCCCTAGCCATAGAAGAAATGCAAATCAAAATAACATTGAGATACCACCTCACCCAGTTAGAATGGCTATAATCAAGAACTCTAATAACAACAGATGCTGGAGGGGATGTGGATAGAAGGGAACCTTACTGCATTGTTGGTGGGAGTGTAAACTTGTTCAACCACTTTGGAAAGTAGTATGGAGGTTCCTCAAAAGACGCCACATAGAGCCGTCCTATGACCCAGCAATCCCATTTTTGGGCATTTACCCAAATGTTTACAAACAAGACCACACTAAAGCTACCAGCACGACTACGTTTATTGCAGCACTATTTACTATAGCTAAGATATGGAACCAACCCAGATGCCCCTCAGTAGATGAATGGATCAAGAAAATGTGGTATACATACACAATGGAATTCTATGCCTGCATTAGAAAGAATGACATTGCTCCTTTATTAGCAAATGGAAAGACTCAGAAAAAATTATATTAAGTGAAGTAAGCCAGGCCCAAAGAAACATAGGTCTCATGGTTTCCCTTATTTGCAATATCTAGTATATGTCTGAGTCAAGCAGAAAAGGTCAGATAAGGTGATGTTAGGGAAATGAACCCTAAGATATGTGCTCAAATGTTTTTTTTTCTTTTATGTGATTGTTTCTAACACATTTATGAGATTATTTCTTTGTTGCTTTGAATGACCCTCCCCCACAGTATAAGCCCTGCTTTCACTGTATTTGATGTCATTATAATTTGTGGAGGGGAAGGGGAAAAACAATTCATTTTAATAGGGATACAGGTGGACCCATTGCAACAATGAGATGTAAAAGGCGTTACGTCGAAAACGAACTTTACAACTTTGGTGTGGGATGGCAGGGGGGAGTGGGGAGGATTGGGTGGGGGCGGAGGGAAGGATGGGAAGGGATGGGAAGAGGAAACAAAGGAGGAGGCTACAATGCTTGATAAGACATGTACTCATTATCTTGCCCATGTAATTGTAACCCCTCTGTACAATATTTTCATAATACTAAAATGGAAAATAAATGAAGAAAACAAAAATACAATAAATAAACACAACAAACAGGACATGGACTGAACATTTATACATAAGTACAAATCATACCTTTACAATGTATATAAATAGAATGTTTCCAGGGCTGGGACTTGAATTCAGGCCTAGGGACCAGGCCTTACTTTCTTGTCTTCAAGCTTGGTGAGCTTCCCCTTCATCCACAGTGCTTCAGAGTTACCCAGGTCTTATGTTCAAATTCAAAGGTAGGAAAAACTGCATTAATTGCAAGTTTGGGAGCTATTTTTTTTTTTTTTTTGCTTTTTTTGCCAAGCACGGTCTCGAACTCAGGTCATGGCAACCATTCCTCAGCTTTCATCACCATAGGCTTGGGTGCAACCGCTGACAACACAGCCTATCAAGGGATCCTAGAACTTCAGGCCTTGTGCAAGGGGGCGGGGGAATGCACAGAAAAAAAGTGGCGGGATGGCGTTTTTACATTTTCTTCCTTTGCACTATGGCCATCTGGGTCTCAGTGATCCGGCTCCAACGGATACTTCAACTTGCATTGCTGAAGGCTTGCAGGCTTCTGGAGAAGCCATAATCCCGAACAATGATTAGCCAGGCACCAGTGGCTCTCACCAGTCCTCCCTGATATTTACAAGGCTGTGATAGGAGGATCATGGTCAAAGTCACCCTAGGCAGGAAAGTCCTTGGGAACCTCTGTCCAACCTCAATGCCAACAAAGCAAAAGTAGAGCTGTGTGGCTCCAGTGGTAGAGGGCTAATCTTGAGCAAGAACAGCTCATGGACTGGGCCCAGATTCTGAGTTCAAGGTCCAGGACTGGCAACAAACAGACATACACCACAATCTGTGCAGCCATCTGGCTAAAGCAGGTCTCCCTCTTGTCCCCAACTGGATTGGACAGAGTTTCCAGGTAAAGGAGCTGCTGTCTTCTTGACTGTCCATTCTGTCTGCATCCCAGGATTCCAGGCACACCCCCATTCTTTCATGATTCTTTTTGACCAATGGGATACAAGGATAGTGGCCACGCCCACATTCCATGCTTCCCAGTTACACCTGGATTCCCTCTGTTGGTTGACACCACTACTAGCAGTTGAGCAAGGTAGAGGTGGCTGAGTGGTGAGCAAGAGACTCCAGGAGACTTTGAGGTAGAGTAGGAAATGATGTCCTAGTTGGTGAGTGGAAGAATAGAGGATTTCCTAGAGCCTGGGAATGTGGACAGCCCAACTTTCCCATCCCATTGCTCAGATGTCTGAAACAATAAGAATCAATGAGAGAACTGTGGGCAAGAAACTGCCACAAGAACACCAGCAGTATCCTCCCGACAGACCTGAAACATTCAAGAAAACAAAGAACAGGAAAAAGCGAGGGATCCCCAAGACAAACACCACTGGGGAGCCGGATTGAATGGAGAGTCCGGCCAAAGGTGATGCTGACCTTGGGCCTCCCCTGCCTTTGGACACAGTCACAGCCACCAGGGTCCAGAGTGTCAAGGGTCCCAATACCACCAAGGATCCACAGAGGTGCTACCTGCATGTGGTGCCCACCCTGGACCACAGAAAAGAAGAAACCAGGCACTCTTTGCCAAGATCCAACCACTGAAGCAGGGAAAGCCAGACCTGCAGGGTCAATGGGAGTAAGAGAGGGAGAAGATAGACCAGATACATGCAGCACCAAAAATGGAGGTAGTGATCCACAAGGCACCCATACAGTGGTTGGTTTCAGCAGAAAGCGATTTACAATGTGCACTGGCCCAAGTGCAGCAGGCCACTGATGACAGAGAAAGGGAGCAGGAAGCTCTCACCAGCTGCCTGCAAGCTACAGAGTGGCGTGTGGCAGGGCTGGAGATAGCGGCTTCTGCGGTCACTGCTGCAAAGGAGGAGACCAAAATGTTCTTCAAACAGCTGAATGATGTGACCCTTCAGCTCGAGGAAAAGACCAGAAACTTTGTTGACCTGGAGCAAGTGAACACAGAGTTGCAGGAGAGGGTGGAAGTGCTGTAGATACAGGGGAGCAACATGAAAAAGAGAATATGCAAGTTCCAACAAGCACTGGAGGGTGTAAGGTACTGAAGATGGAGTTGAAAAACCTGGAGAACTACCCTATGACCCAGCAATCCCACTTTTGGGCATTTACCCAAATGTTTACAAACAAGACCACACTAAAGCTACCAGCACAACCATGTTTATTGCAGCATTATTTACCATAGCTAAGATATGGAACCAACCCAGATGCCCTTCAGTAGATGAATGGATCAAGAAAATGTGGTATATATACACAATGGAATTCTATGCCTCCATCAGAAAGAATGACATTGCCCCATTTGTTAGGAAATGGAAAGACTTGGAAAAAATTATATTAAGCAAAGTAAGCCAGGCACAAAGAAACACAGGTCCCATGGTTTCCCTTATTTGCAATATCTAGTATATGTATGTGTCAAGTGGAAAAAGTCAGATAATGTGATTTTAGGAAAATCAATCCTTAGATAGGTATTTTAATGTTTTTTTTTCTTTCATGCATGTGTTTCTAACGCATTTATAAGATTATTTCTTTGTTGCTTTGTATGTCCCTCCCCCACAGTATAACCCCCGCTTTCAATATATTTGATGTCAGTATAACTTGTGGAGGAGATGGGGAAAAACAAGTCATTTAAGGATTCAGGTGGACCTGTTGCAACAATGAGAAGTACAAACTGTCATGTAAAAAACGAGCTTTACAATGTCGGTGGGGGGGAAGCTGGGTAAGGATTGGGTGGGGAGGTAGGGGGGAGGCTGGGAAGGGAGGTGAAGGGTAAACAAAGGAGGAGGCTGCAATGCTTGATAAGAAATGTATGCATTAACTTACCCATGTAATTGTAACCCCTCTGTACAGTCTGTTCACAAATAAAATTAAAAAAAAAAAAAAAAGAAAAAAAATAGAAAAACCTTCAGGAACAACTTCACATCCAGGTCCAGGAAAACCAGTCTCCGTCTTCAGAATGTGCAGCAGCAGGAACAACGGCAGAGTTCGGAGGAGAAAGCCTAGGATCAGCAGGAGATCCCTGAGACCCCACGATGTGCATGTGTGTGGGATGGACAACCAGAGGAAAAGCTGGCCCTGCTGTGGGACGCTCTCCACAGGGTGAGCAGTGAGAAGGAGGAGCTCACCAGCATCCTGGACTCAGAGCTGCAGATGAAGAAAGATCTGTGGGAACAGTTGAATTGCTCAGAAAAGAAGATAGAGAAATGGATAGTGGTGGCTGAGAGAGCCAAGCAGCTCAGGAGCAGCAGGAGCAGTCCCTGGGCCAGTGCAGGAGTTCGGAGCCTCCTGTGAATGGCACATTGTTTCCAATGAGCGACTGTGGTCTGAGAAGGAGGTCCTGCAGCAGCACTTAGAGAGGCAGACCCAGCTGCTGGAGCAGCTGAAGCAAGTGCAGGGCTCAACAAACTGGAGGGACCAGGTGGTGTCCCCGAAGTGGCAGGACACTCTCAAGTGCCTGGAAGCCACCAGATCACAGGAGGAGTGCCTGTAGGCCCAGCTAAGCTTCCTGGCTTACCCTGGGAAGGGGAAGGCATGAGCCCTGGATAAGCAAAAGGTAAGGAGGTGAATTCCCCCCCCCATGTGATCACCAGAGAGGATGGAGATGTTCCCCAGACCAAGAGTGACATGTCTCTGAGAGTGTTCTTGGAGGATGAGATCCACAGGGGGAAACTCCTGACACAAGAGTGGCGGGCCAGCTGCACGTACCCCCTGACCAACCCAGCAGCTCAGTGCCAGACTGAGCTGGAGCCACAGGCCCTCAGCCCCATGAGCTGCCACCACATCATGCGTGGGATTGGGAAGTGAGTCACGAGCATCTGAGAAGAAAATCTGCTTCGTCCATGACCTGCCTGATGAGGTGGACTTCCAGAGTCCAGCAGGTGAGCTCCACCATTGATGCAGCCAGCTGTCAGCACACATCCAAACTATCAAGGAGTCCTTCATGATGTGTAAAGAGCAGATGCTGGTCCTGAATGAGCTGTGTTGGGAGAAAGCCCAGTGCATGCACTGGCTGTCCCAGGAGAAGATCGAGAAGAGGAGAGTTTTGCGGAGCTGCTGTCACTCCTCGCCAGGGAAGGCACAGACAGCAGTCTCCAGATGCCAGCACAGCCTGAGCCTCCCACCCTCCTCCCCAACACTGCTTCAGAAGCAACTTGAAGACAGCATGGAGACTACCAGAGGAGAGGTCAGGGTTCCCGACCCCATAGGGGACTCTCTCAAGGAGTATGTCCTGCCCCAGATCCCCCACATCCAGATCCGCCCACAACTCCTAGGCTCAGGGTAGGAGTGCTCCCTCACTTTCTCCTGTAGATTGATACAGATGATGACTCTCTATGTGACATACTGACTCTCAAAAGCCTTGGCAGCCACCAGAAGTAGGTGACCAAGTGGCTTTCTCTCAGGCCTCCATCTGTGGGTCAATGGGAAGGTTAAACTGGGGGTAGGGTAGGGCAGAGGCTGAAGGGAGTTGGCCCAAACTCAAGGGACATCTAATGGCCCATTGGTGGCCAGGAAAGAGGTCTATGTTTTGCTTATCACAAAGAATAAATTGTTTTCAAAGCAAACAACAACAACAACAAAAAGCCTAAAAACAAAGATTTGTTCTTCCAGCCCTGGGGCTTGAACTCAGGGCCTGGCCACTGTCCCTTAGCTCTTTTTCATCAAGGCTATCCCCTCAACCCCTTCCAGCTTTTTCTGTGTGGAATAGAACCAAGGGCTTCAGGCATGCTAGGCGAACACTCTACCACTGAGCCACATTCTCAGGTAGGATGATTTTTCCCCCTCCCAAACCCATATGGCCATTCCTCAGATAAATAGGAAGTAGGGGCTAGGATGAATATGAAGCACAAGTCTGGTTCACCCCACCCCTCTTCCCACATCCTGAGTTGAAGTTTCTCTTCTATCATATAGGGATGAGAGAAGGAGAGGGGAGTCCCAAGAGAGTACCAACAACCCTGGCCCCCTGAGTCCCACATCCTCCCCCACACAAGTGGTCCTTCAGATTCCAATCTTACCTGACTCAATGTGAAGTCTACACTGTCTTCCCACCACTGCAAGGCTCAGGATGAAATAAAAGTCAGCCCAGGCCTCAGCCCACACCCAAAGGGGAAGCTCCTAGTCCCAGACCTACTTCCACCTCTGACTGCCCCTAGTTAGGCCAGACCCAGCATTCACCACTATTTTGGTGGTGATGACCTCATGGATGGATTACAGGAAGAAGATCTATGGCAAAGAGCAGAAGCAGCATGGTGAGCAGGGCAGAAGGATGTGGGGTGGTTGCTCTGGGATCTTCCTTGGAGCCCTCCCGTCAAGCCAGACCCATGCTGACCCAAAGCACGGACAAGGCCAGGTGGTGAGACGAGATGGAGAAGCACAAGACTAAAGGAGGTACTGCTTTGTCTTGGAGGACTTGATTAATTCCAATTATAATTAATTCTAATTATATTTGGCCCATGCAAATCTCAAAGACAGCATGCAATGCCTCTCTGTGTTGTTTTTGGCCGTAAGCACTGTCCCTGAGCTCTTTTTCTCAAGGCTGGCACTCTACCACTTGAGCCACAATGCCACTTTTGTTTTCTGATGGTTCATCGGTAAGAGTCTCATACACTGTCCTGCCCAGACTGGCTTGCCACCGTGATTCTCCAAATCTCAGCTTCCTGAGTAGCTAGGAAGACAGGCATGAGCCACCTTTTGAAGGCATCTTGGCAAGTCTGTGAAGAAGCTCCTAAGGGCCTGGATAGACCATGACCCAATCAAGGTGCTGGGATGGGGGAAGGTTGACCTTCTAGCCATTCTGTTCCCCCAAAATTGAAGATGCCAGGTGATGTTGTATGCACCAAACACCTGGGCCAGCAGCCACCAGGCTTAGTGGGGGAAAAAGTAGAGAATACCCAAAGACTGCAGTGTAGAAATCTCTGATTTTGCATGCATGTGATGTGTGTGTTTGTGTGTGTGTGTGTGTGTGTGTGTGTGTGTGTGTGTGTGTGTGTGTGTGTGTGAACTAAAGGCCTAGGCTCTATCCCTGAGTTTTCTAGCTCAAAACTAGTGCTGTGCCACTTGAGTCACAGCCCCACTTGCTTTTCGATGGTTAATTGTAGGTAAGAAGAGTCTCAAGGACTTTCCTGTCCAGAGTGGCTTTGAATCATGAATGGGGCCCCAGGGAAGCAAGAGTAAACACAACTCTCAAGTACAATCCCTATGGTGGGCAACTCCTGCCCCCTGGTGGCCACACGCGGAACATGCGGTCCCATGCCATTATCCTCTAGAGTTCAATTTGGGCAAGTTACTAGGGCCAAGCTGACTTTTGCTCACCCTCATTGCTGATGCCAGAGCGGGTCTGTTCCACCCTAGGCCAAGAGAACTCCAGGAGGCCCAGCTTTCCAGGGACACAGGGAAGGGAGAGGTGAGCTCCAGGCTGAGCTAAGAGCCTTTGCCCACAGATACCCCAACTTGGCCTTACTTATCACCATAAGACCTGGCAAAGAACAACTCAAAAAACAAAATTGGAGCTGTGCCTCCAAGTGGTAGAGCTCTAGCATTGAACCAAAGAGCTCAGGGACAGGGCCCCCAAGCTTTGAGTTCAAGACCCCCAGCTGACTTCCCCCATAAAACACAGCTTGTCTAAATGTGAACTAGTAGGATTTGTGAAGTGTTTCTGAAGAATGGTGATACTGAAGAAAGCACCCTAATTCTAATGACAGCTGAACTTGTGACATACAGCTATGTGCTGAGTCCTTCACCAGGCGCTATTTACAGGGTCCTTCCCTCATGGGAGCTATGTGCTGAGTCCTCAAAAAGGTGCTGTTTGCTGAGTCATCCCAAAGGGTGCTATGTGCTGAGTCCCTGAGAAGAGTGGGCCATCCTGGGTTGTGGTTTTTTTTTTTTTTCATATTTTTTTTTTGGTCCGGTCATGGGGCCTGATCTCTGGGCCTGGGTGCTGTCCCTCAGCTCTTCAGCTCAAGGCTACAGCGCCACTTCTGGCTTTTTTCTTTTTGCTTATGTGGTGCTGAGGAATCGAACCCAGGGCCTCAGGCATGCAAGGCAAGTGCTTTACCACTGAGCCACCTTCCCAGCCCCATCCATCCTGGGTTTTTTAAAGAGGGTTTTGTGCTGAGTCCATTACACAACGTATTGTATGCTGAGTCCTTCAAAAGGTGTGGTGTGCTAATGCATCCTAAAGGGTCCTGCTATGTGTGAGCCCTTGAGAAGAGAGGGATGAGGTGTATTTTGAGTGCTGTGTGCCAAGTCCTTTACGTAGGGTGCTCTGTACTGTCCTTCAAATGGTGCTGTGTGCTGAGAGCTCCCACAGTGTGGTATATGCTGAGTCCTTCAAAATTGTTCTGTGTGCTGAGTTTATCCAAGGAAGCTGTGCACTGGGTGTTTTACACAGTGTGCTTCAACACAGGGTGTGATGAGTCCCTGGGAAAGAGTGCTATGTGCTGAGTGTTTCAAAGCGGCCATGCACGGAGTCCTTTACACTGTGGGCTATAGACTCCCTCCTTCAAAGGGTGCTGTGTGCTGAGTACTCTACCGAGCATACTACATGCTGAGTCCTTCAAAGGGAGCTGTGTGCTGAGTCATTTACACAGGGTGCTTTGTGCTGATTTTGGAAGTGTGCTGTGTGCTGAGTCATCCCAAAGGGTGCTATGTTCTGAGTCCTTGAGAGGTGGTTATCCCCAACACTCACACACACACACAAACACAAACACACATACACACACCAGTGTCACCATGCACCTGCTTGGTGTGTGGAGTGGAGGGGGATGGAGGAGAGTCTCCTCCACTGGTGGTTCTGAGGGGAGATTCGATCCCCTGGGCCGGTACTGGGGGTGGGGGGTAGTGCTTAGCTGAGGTAAGGCTGCAATTGCCATGGTCTAGAAGCCTCAGGGCCCAGTCAGGGCTGCAATTGTGGCCAGGGCTGGGGGGCGGGGCCCAGGAGCACACTTTGGTGGCAGCAATGGCCAGGGTCCCAAGGGGGCAGTGGTGTGTGTACAGCAGGGGCGGGGTGACCCAGGAGAGGAGTGTAGGGCCCAGGGAGAGCTGGGAGAAGAGCGAGCACGAGCACTAGCAGGAGCACAAGCACCAGTGGAAATGGCTTCAGTGGCTGGCTGCAGCTGGGATCATAGTGTGGGTCCTGGCCGGGAGCGCAGAGCATGTGGAGCCTGCACGGCAGGCAGGTCGCCACATGCAGCCCCTCGGAGGCGCCCAGCCATGGTGGCCCTGAGTCTGAGGTCCCGGTGCGGGGAGCACGGCAGAGGCAGTGGCTGCTGAGGCAGCGACGGCCACAGGTTAGGAGGCCGCTGAGGCTGCGGTGGTGGCTGAGGAGGAGCAGAGACTGTGCACAGCTCCACCATGCGCCCCTGCTGTGTTTTAAACATGGCGCTGCTGGCTGGGACCCGCAGAGTCTCTAGCAGTCACCTGGCACAGCTGTTGCGCCCCTGGCCTGCTTGTGGCCCTGACTTGGTTCCGGCCCTTGGTCCTCAGAGGGCGCGCACCCGGAGTCACAGCCTACAGCTTCTCCCAGCAGCACACGTGAGTGGCCGACCTGCGCTCACGCACCCCACAACCCCCCCTGTAAACCCAGTCCCCCACTCTACCCTTCCTCCCCACCCTCGCGGACCTGGACCCTTGACTCTTGCCTCCCCCATGCCCCACAGTCTGCCCTGGCTCTGCCACAAATGCACCCCAAGGGTGGGGGGTGGAGGTGGGTGTCCACCTGGGATCCCAAGCTCATCCCTAGTGGCCAGTGTTCCAGGAAAAGGGGAGCTGCAGGGATGGGGAGGTGGGAGCAAAACAGAGCCCCTGGCCTGGAGCAGTGGGAACCACACAGCTGTGCATCTGCACCCTTCCTCTCCCTGGTGGGAACGAACCTGGTGGCTTTAGTCAGAGGTGGGGAGCAGCAACCCACACCTTCCTTCTCGGTTCTTTTCCTTTTTGCTGGGCAGGGGGGTGTTGGATACAGAAGATAGACCCCGTTGTTGTGTGAGCCCTTGTCTTCTGTGCTCAGTCACCCTTTCACCTGAGGACATTCCCAGAAGAGCCCACTAGAGAGGTGAGGGCACTGGGGTCAGATAGAAGGTGGGTATTTGGGAGAAAAACACACCCCCTCTGACACACATACAACCGGCCAGTACCCCCAACCCCAGCTGTCAACAGTTCTGACTGGGTGATCACATTTCCCAGTTCTGCCAGCTTCTGCTAGTGCTCCCAGTCCATCTGGTCTCCTAATCCTCCCCAAGAATTTGCCAAGTTGCCCAGAAGTATGTAGGAGGGAAGTAGGGAGTCCAACCATGTATATAGCCTTTAGGTCCCCATCAAAGTCCCCAACAACTCCCCCACCCCAGGTCAGACACCTTTCTGGAGGCACCTGCTTTGTTTTCTGTCCAGGCTCTGAGAAGCCACTTGTCTCAGGACTCCTTTACCCAGAGTCCTGACCTAGGGTTTTGGTGAATGGAGAGTCAAGGCTGGTTGTTCCCAATGGGAAGGGTCTGGCCCTGGAGAAAGGGAGAATCAGGGTGGTTCTGCATTATTAGAGCATTGTTCCCCTTGGGTGAGATCCCCTGGTTCTGATAGGGAACCCCTGTGCTCCAGCTAGTACATTGCCCAGATGAGAAACCAACAAACTCAGGAGAGACACTGCTCTGAATCTGTGTGTGTGTGTGTATGTGTGTGTGTGTGTGTGTGTGTTTATGTGTGTGTGTGTGTGTGTGAGAGAGAGAGAGAGAGAGAGAGAGAGAGAGAGAGAGAGAGAGAGATCATCTTTCTCATTGTATAGTCACCATGTCTAAAAAGAGCAAAAGCATTTAATTTGTGTGTATTTGTGTATTTGTTATTCTTTTTCAATTAATGCCAAGTATGAGCCCAGCCATAATTTTGTTTTCTCTTTCACCATTTCATGTCTCCTTTAGAGAAGGTTTCAGTAGATGTTCTTTTCCACCTCTTTCTTCCCCTTTCCTGCAGCCCACAGTAGCTGCTGGACCTGTGTGAACCGCAGACCAGTGTGGACACCTGCTCTTCTGTCTTCAGCCAGAAGGCTCATGAGGCTACTGTGATCACAGGTGCACTCTTCCAACCAGACAGTCTGCTCTGGTGTGTATAGTTGGAACTAATTCAAGGTTGGGAATGAGTCTGCCAAACATAAATAGGGAACGAGATGGGAGGTAGTAGGGCAGGGGCTGTGAATCTAGGAGGGTCTGGGAAGTGACGAACGGTGTGACATAGCAGATGGTTCACCACGACTGAGGATGAGAGGGAAATCTTACCCAGGGTATTGATGGTGTACGTGGGCATCTGGGCAGGGGGCTCCGGGCCCCCAATGGTGGCATGGATTTCCTCTAGAGACAGTGCACTGCTGGGTAGTCCTCCCTGGAGTCCTGCAGACTCCAATCTGTGTTCCTCCTGGGCTGTTTCCAGCTGGGCAATGGTAGGCAAGTGTGTTCCCCCTGCTGGAGCCTACTTGGGATCAGGACATGGCAGTTAGCTAGGGCTCTCTGAGTGCCATTTTCTGTAACCTGCTGTAGGCTGTCTGGAAGGAAAAGGGGACCACTGACTTTGGAACCCTTTAAGTTTGATTGAGACAAGTTGAAATGTCAGCTTTTCCAGGGTTTTTTCCTTGAAGCTGGCAATTTCTACTAATGCTTGGGATACTGGGTCAAATGAGATGGACCATTTCAGCCACCAAACAATGACATTCAATCAGTACAAGCAGAGTTCCTGAGCCAAATGGTCTCCTGCCATGAACGTCGTGCCTTGACTGCCTTTCTCCGGCAGCTGCCGATTCTCCTCCGGCTCTCTCTAGGGTGATCACTACAGTCGAGGATGTTGTGGGGGGCAGAAATTGTGACCTTGCCATCTGCAGCCTGATCGCTGTGAGCAGAGACAATTCCCAGAACCTGTACTGGACTCTGGGAGATTCAGAGACCCAGGATGCCTCAGGGATCCTTTTTTGCAACATGAAAATTGGGGGCTGGATATGGTGGACCATCCTGTCTGGCCGTAGGGAGTTCAGAGGAGGCCCCTTGAGCCAGGCTTTCACTGCACAACAACCTTGTTCACAGCTGAGTGGGGAATTGAGTGCCACACAGCTGGCAGTGGCTGGACAGAGATCTTTGAGAAGATAGGCATCCCAGAGGCCCCAGAATACAGTGAGTCCATCATGGCTCACGTCCTTGGAACCAAAACAGTTAAGTACGGTGGCACCAGGAGGGTGGGAAGACGGAGGAGGGAGAACTGTGGAACTGATGGAGAGCTACATCAGGCTTTACCCCCACCCAGGATGCTTACCTGAGTTGGATGGGACTTTTCTATAGTATTGTCATAGACAGATGCTCATCTATTTATCTAACAAAACATTACAGTGTGTGCCAGTTCTGGGGGGGAGAGAGTGGGGAGTCATACACGATGAAAGGTTCCAGTGCTGGTTCCACAGCACATGAAGAAATCTTGGTTTGAGCTGGATCCTGGTGCCTCACACCTGTCATCCTAGCTACTTAGGAGGCTGAGATAGGAGGATTGAGGCTTAAGGGCCAGGCAGAAAAGCCTGTAAGACTCTTATCTCCAACTGACTACCAAAAAGAAAATGCCAGAAGTACATGAGTAGTTCAAGCTGTAGACTGTTGGCCTTGAGTAAAAAGGCTCAGGGACAGCACCCAGGCTCTAAGTTCATGCCCAGGAGTGACACAATGAAAGGAAAGAGAAAGAGAGGAGGGAAGGATAGAGGGAGAAAAGGAGGAAAGGAAGGAAGAAGGGAGCATGCAAGCCTTGGTTTGGAGTCCCTGGATCAAGGGAGCCAACCATTCACAATCTCTGTGGGGACAGTTTCAGAGCCTAAAGCTAGTGTATAGGACCAAGCCACAGACCCATTCATGACATCAGCAACTTCATGACATCCAAATCTGAGTGGTTGCTGACTGCAGAGGGAAACAGCCTCGGGTAGTCCCTAGGGCTCAGGGTGGGTCACAGAGTTTCAATCTCCCCTGACTCACGGAGTTTATTTTCTGGTCAGATAAGAAGAAACTGTCCAAAGGCTAGGGAGGTATAGGGTTAGGGAGTAGCAAGACCGGGGTGGCAAGGGATAAACAGGAAGATGAAGAGGGAGGACAATCCCAGATCCAGTGTGTCAGGCTATTGGAGCCATGACCTTAACTGACAACCTAGACTATCAGTGATAGAATCTTCAACCCAGCCACATGGCTATTAAAAGTCCTGGCACTCTGGGTTAACTGTTGACAACCTGGCTGTCATCCACTGTAGGATGCCTGTGCAGTACATCCTTGGGGACTGGCACTTTTGCTGGCTCAATCTGAAGATGACATCCCCAGTGTTCATTCCTCGACCAGAGACAGAGGTAAGCGTGCTACTGGAACAGGGAATGAGGGCGAGAGTCAGAACCGTGTTGGCCCCAGACTTCATCTAGGGGACTCTAGGGCCCTGTGACTGCCATCCTCAGAGGTAGAGGTGGGTCTCTTTGCTGGCTCAGTCTTTAGTCTAGATGGCAGATGTGGGAGGGGCCGACTGAAGGTCCAGGCTAGTGGGAAAACAGGAGGCACTGGGCTGGGAGCAGGGTTGTTTCTTAGAGGATACTCACAACCCAAGAACATTCCTGAGATGGATCAGCTCTTTTCTCCTTCCCGAGATAGAGGGACCTAGAGCCCTCCAATCTGCAGCCCTTGGCTGAGAAATTCATTCATCTCCATATGCTTTTTTTTGGATAACTAGATCTCACCTGACTGCCCATTGTCAAGACAGGACAGTGAGAGATCTTGAGTCCTTGATGAGGTCATGGGATCCTCAGTATGAGATTGTACTTGAACGTCATGACTTGGTGCGTGGTCAGTCCCATCTAAGACTGCCATGACCTAGGACATAGAATCTAGAGACTCAGAGCAGGATGGGGTCTATTCTGTGAGTCTTGAGTATTATGTGTGAGCTTTGAGCTCCAGTGTGCTCACCTGCTTCCTTTTCTTGGGTGGGTTTATGCTAGAAAAAGTTTAAAACTAGGGCCTGGGTCCCATGCCTTGTTTCATGCTCAAAGCTAGCACTCTACCATTTGAGCCACAGCTACACTTGCAACATATTTGGAGATAAGAGTTCTGAATGACTTTGCTGCCAAGGGTTGCATCCAACTGCAGTCCTCAGATCTCAGTCTCCTGAGGGGATAGGATGACAGACTTAGAAAAGCCTCTTTGGTCTGGTGCCAGTGGCTCATGGCTGTCATCCTAAATACTCAGGAGCTGAATCTTAGGATCACGGGTGAAAGCCAGCTTGGGCAGGAAAGACCCTCAGACTCTTCTCTCCAATAAAGCAACAGAAAACCGGAAGTGGTGCTGTGGCTAAAGTAGTAGAGTGCTGAACTTGAGGTGAAGAGCTCAGGGATAGCACCCAGGCCCAGAGTTCAAGCCCCACAACCAACAAAAAGAAACAAAGTAAAACATCTTTGCCTGCAAAGGACAGTGGAGGTGTGTTTGTATGTATGTGTGAGTGTGTGTGAGGGGTGGTGGTGGTAGACATTTAGCACCCTGCTCAGTCATCATTTTAGATGGATTGTCCCAAACTCTTAGTTCACGGCAGCTGATTCTTGACCACAGGTGAAGCTCTGGGTTGGATGTGGACCATCGGACCTCAGTCTCCTCATGGGACAGTTGTGAGTAAATAAGGGACTAATACAGAGGGATCTCTGAAGCAGGGCCAGGCACAGAGGGAGCAGGTGTCAGATACAGTTCTCAACAATTCTGTGAGCATATGACAGGAAGTTGTCGGGGAAGGGCTCAAATGGGGTCTGTTATTAATCATGCAACAGGTGTGGGATTATGAAACAAAACATGGCTGTCTTTTATAATTACCCTGTCCCCATGAGGAAGGGATCCTTCATTCTATTCATTTTTCCAGCTGGGGAAAATGAGTCATGGAGAAGCCAGGTGACCTGCTCATGACCTCCAGCTGACAGGAATCTTGGCCTGATTTCTCTGCCATGCTTCCTAGGACAGTGGGTGTTATTCAGTCCACTTCTTGTCGTGGGAAGTTCACTTCTTGTCATTTGTGGGGATTGAATTCTGGGCCTGGATGCTATCCCTGAGCTCCTCAGATCAAGGCTAGTACTCTACCCCCTGAGCCACAGCATCACTTCTGGTTTTCTGTTGGTTCTTTGAGGATAAGAGTCTCACAGACATTCCTCCCGAGCCTTCTATGAACCACGATCTTCACATCTCAGCCTCCTGTGTAGGTAGGATTATAGGTCTGAGCCACCCGCACCTGGCTTAAGTGTAATACTGGACCTCTCTCTCTCTCTCTCTCCCTCTCTCTCTCTCTCTCTCTCTCTCTCTCTGTGTCTCTCTCTCCCTCTCTCTTTGTCTCTCTCAGGAATTGGTTGAATGAGTGCTGGAGGAGGTGGCCCAGCATCCCCATGTGGCTATGACCCAAGGTGGCCGTCTCATTCTGGAGGTAGGCTGTGGGTCAGGAGCTGTTTTGCTCAGCCTGTTGAACCAGCCCCTTGAGGCAAGCCCCTCTGTGCCCTGGCTAGACTGTGACAGTTATTCATTGTCCATCCCATCAGTCCTTCCCCACATCACTCTGCTACACCGTTGAAGGAAAGTGGATGAGAAGGTGTCAAGTGGATGAGAAGGTGTCACCTTGTCCCCCTGCCCAGCACAATCCAAGGCCTCTGACCTATACCCTCACCTATCTGACAAGACCCTGGCTATAAGACAATAAAAACACTCCATGTGCAATACCCTTTGCTGGAGAGTGTCGTTTCGGTTAGAGTGGCGGGGTTCAGAGGAAAGACCCAAGACCTGACACCTCCCGTTGGACATTTGTTCTTGTGACAGAGCCAAGTCATTGCTGTGGATAAGGACAAAGCCTCCATCAGACTGACCCAGAACAATGCTCAAAGATAGGTAGGCTGTTGAAGTATCAAACCCACTCATGTGCTTCCTACTCCCAACAAGGAGGTATAGTGTGGGTGGCCTGGCCCTGGGCCTAAGGGATTATAAATGGATGGTGGCGGTCAGAAGGTCATGGTTCCCATCCATCATCCTGGCTCTCTGGGAGGCTGAGGTCTGATGGTTATGACTCAGAGCAACGGGGCAGGAAAGTCCGTGAGAATCTTATTTCCCATAAACCACCTCCCTCCCCAAACCCACACACAAAAAAGCCAGTTGTGGTGCTGTGGCTCAACTGGTAGAGCCTTGGCCTTGAACAAAAGAAGCTCAGGGATAACACCCAGGCCCTGAATCCAAGCCCTAGGACTAACACAATCATAAAATAAATGAATAGTGTACACCTTTTAGCTGACTACCAAGAAAGATGTATTCAGTTTTCTCGCTGGTACATTCAGCCAAAGGTAAGGGGATACCATTGATGTTCTCCCAACCCTCTCCTTCTCTCCTTTATCTCTCCAGGCTTAGGTTGCTGGACAGAATTTGGATCATCCCCTTGGATGTTACCTTAGGTACCCTCTCCCATCCACCTCCCTTGGGGTCAAGATCCTGGATGCATTCCCTGCTGGGAGGATGAGGCACCACAGAGATGAGGGTGAGGACCCCAACACTCACACACACAAACACACAAACATCCCTAAGGCAACTCAGACTAGCCTTTACCAAAGACACATTATGTCCTTGGATTAACTGACCTAGGAGAGGAATTTGATCCCCTGTAACTGATTATTTTAACTTGGGCTTGCTAG
This sequence comes from Dipodomys spectabilis, assembly GCF_019054845.1. Lineage (NCBI taxonomy): Eukaryota > Metazoa > Chordata > Mammalia > Rodentia > Heteromyidae > Dipodomys > Dipodomys spectabilis. The sequence goes on from NW_024870959.1 coordinate 656,670, forward strand.
TTGATAGGAGATGAACGTGAGCCAAAAAACCCAAAAAGCCTTTGGTGCCCGTCACCTGGGGTTCAGGCTCATGCCTGTTATCCTGGCTAATTGGGAGGCTGAGATCTGAGCATCAGAATTTGAAGCTAGCCATAAACTGGAAAGCCCATGAAAATCTACTCTCCATGGAACCACCAAAAAGCCAAAAGTGGAGCTGTGGCTCAAGTGGTAGAGCACCAGCCTTGAGCAATAAAACTCAGAGAGACAGTTCCCAGATCCTCAGTTCAAGCTCACACAAAGAAATGGTCCTGTCTTGTTGCCCACAGATTGCCCAGGTGTTGTGTGATACAACACCTGCCCCTGGGTGGTGTATCAGGGCCTTTTGAAATCCGGTGGTGGAATCCAGGCCTTCCCCTTAGTGCATTCTCAACCCACACTGGCTGGAAGGCAGAGCCTGACAAGTCTGGCAGCCTGCACAGTGGAGAGTCTCCAGCTATGCCAAGGTGATCAGAAAGGGCTTCTTGGAGACAACATAGCAGAGCATGTTCATTTCCAGCCAGGACTGCTGGTGAGAGACTTGGTATAGATGTGCGAGACTGTCCCAAGACAGGCCTGAGGGGTCACAGAAGAACAGCTATCCAGGGCTGGCATTGGGTCTTAGAGGTAGAGGGCTCGCCTAGCACACAGGAAAGCATGGGTTCGATTCCTAAGTCCTGCATACACAGTAAAAGCTGGAAGTGGCACTGTGGCTCATGTGAAAGAGCACTCCTCTGGAGACAAAGAAAGTCAGGGACAGTACCGGGGCCCGGAGGTCAGGGCCCAGGGCTGTCACCATAAAGCAGTTCTCCCAGGGAACTTGGTGACAGGTGGATGGCTATGCCCTGAAGCTCTTAGTAGATTCATCCGTGCTTTGTGTCTCCTTTGACAGAGGGGAGCTGGACACTCCTGCCCTGTGCACCCCTGTACCCAGTTTTCAGCAGGCCTCCCAAGGTCTTCCACCAGGACATGGAGAAGTTGGCCCCGGAAGTCCTCAGGTATTGGTTTGGTGGGGCAGGGGGACATAGGGCAGGCCCCAGAACTCCTTGTGAGTCTGATCCACCCTGGAAGACCAGGCAATCCGGAGGAGGCAGATGGGAGCTTAGAGTGGATTAGTGATGTGGAGTGTGCCCTTTAATCCCCATGGCCCCACCCAGATTCTAGCCTCCCTTTGCTGTCTCTGAGGGAGGTAGAGGGGTGTCTATGTGGTATCTTCTAGAGGAGGACTGGGTGGAAATTCTGAAGGACTAGACACCTTAAGCCATGAGCCACTAGCTCATACCTGTCATCCCACATCTGTCATCCTGGTCACTCGGGAGTCTGAGATGCAGTGGATCTCATTTCCCAGCCCTAGCAGGAAAGTCCCTCCAGAGCCTCATCTCCAATCTCCAACCAGAAGTGACACTGTGGCTCAAGTGGCAGAACATTGGCCTTGAGGAAAATTAGACATCAGGGACAGTACTCAAGCCCTGAATTCAAGGCTCTCAACCAAAAAAAACAAAAACAAAAACAGAAACAAAAAACCAAACAAGAAAGAAAGATACCCCTTCCTTGCTTGCAAGAGATAGTGAAGTATTGGGGTGGTTGAGGTTGTGAGACCGGGTGCTGGCCTCACAGTACAGACATTTCTAATAACTCCCCAGGTTTACCCCGGTGTGAAGCCATAGCAGGGTGGGTGGTGCCTTACCAAGAACTCCAGAGGTCGTGGCATGTGGCAGGCAGGGAGTGGGTGAATGGGAGCAGAGGTGGGATGGTAGTGTCAATTATATACTCTCCATCCATGGAAGAAGGTTTTGGATGCTGGTGACCAAGTCTGAAGTGTAGGGTTACATTTGGTTTGTGTCTTGATGAGTTGGGTTTTCCCTTGGTATAAGAAGGTGACTGCAGAGGAGGCTACAATGTTTGATAAGAAATGTACTCCTTATCTTGCCCATGTAATTGTAACCCCTCTTTATAGTATTTTCTTTTTTTTTCTTTTTTTTATTGTAAAGATACTATACAGAGGGTTACAGTTACATGAGTGAGGTAATGACTACACTTCCTCTTGAACATTGTCTTTATAGTATTTTCACAATAAAAAAAGAAAGAAAGGAAAGAGCTGAAGAAAAAAAGAAGTTTGGTGTAGCCGGGCCCTGGCAGTGGCTCACAACTGTCATCCTAGTTACTCAGGAGGCTGAGATCTGAGGATCACGGATCAAAGCCAGCTTGGGCAGGACTGTCTATGAGACTTTATCCTCTATGAACCACCAGAAAATAGGATGTGGTGCTGTGGCTCCAGTAGTAGAGCACACACCTTCATCTGAAGAGCTGAGGGCCTTCTGGCAGGCCCAAAGTTCAAACCCCATAACCTACAACCAAACAAAAGGTAGCTGAATTTTCTGCATAACAATGTCTACAGTAGAAATGCCATGATGTGTTGTGAATCATTCCAGACATGTGAGAGGCTCTGAGTTTTGTCTACAGTTGGTCTGATGATGGTAGTGCCATCATCTCTGGAGTGGAATATTCAGGGTGCTCAGGGAGTGCTGAGGCTTTGGGCTAAAACTGGGTGTGTCTGTGTGTTCGTGTGTCTTTTGTCTGTGTGAGTCTGTGTCTATGTGTTTGGATGTAGAAGACCTGGGCCTTGAACTCAGGGTCTAGGTGAAGTTCCTATGCTTCTGTGCTCAAAGCTAGTGCTCTAACACTTGAGCTGCAGCTCCATTTCTGGCTATTTGGTGGTTCATTGGAGATAAGAGTCTCTCGGACATTTCTGTGCTGGCTGGCTTTGACCTCAGCCTCCTGAGTAGCTAGGATAACAGGTGTGAGACACCAGTGCCACATTTGTGTGTGTGTGTGTGTGTGTGTGTCTGTGTGTGTGTGTGTGTGTGTGTGTCCCTCATCTTTCTCTGTCCCCTTCCAGGTGCCTTTCTGCCTCTTTCTGACCTTGGATGGTGCCCCTCCTCCACACCGACTTTGTCTTTAGCCTCCTATCAGGGTCTACAATGAGTCCTAAATTGCCAGAGACCTGAGTTCAAGCTTTTCTTTGGGGTCCAAGTCCAGCTGTCCAAATCTTTGGCCTCCTGCAGGGGATTCTGGGTCAGCTGGGCCAGCTGCAATAAAGTCTTGCCTGTCTCTGGGTGGGAAACTCAGACATGGGATGTCCTGCCCTTTTCCTCAGCTAGACCTCTGGCTGCATGTCCCTCTCAGCAGGCTGGCAGTGAGTGGGGGAAGGGGGTTGCCGGTGGCTCTGGTCAATTCCATCTTTATAGTGGACTGAAGGCCACCCAAGCAAGGAGGATTCCGGGCTACATTGGAGGTGAGGCCAAGGTGGCTTGGAAATATCTATTGGTGTCTAGGAAATGTCAACGTACTTTATCACAGGCAAGTCTATCTTCCAGCCCCATCTGGGCCTCTCCAATCCTTCTAGAGAATTCTGGATGCCCAGAGTACAGAGGCACAGACTTTAGATTCCAGGACCAGGGAACTGGGGGAGGAGAGACTGGTATGGCCAATACCTGAATGTTCTGGGGAATTAGCCTTGACCTGGGTATGCCCCCCTTGTGTACGTTCACTTCTTAACCCAGAGCTGGCCAGAAACTGGCCACTTGTGGTGCTGTTGAAGTGGCAGGAGTGGAAGTGAGATCTAGGATGACCAACATCTGGATTTATGGCCTGTGGGAAGGAGGGGGGCAAAAGGTGTCTTTAAAAAAAACTCTTAGAGCTGGAACTCAGGGCCTAGGCACTGAGCTTCCTTTGCTCAAATGTAACACGCTACCACTTGAACCACAGCTCACATTTCATCTTTTTTTGTAGTTTAGTGGAGATAAGATTCTCACAATCTTTTCGGTCTGGGCAGGCTTCAAGCTGCCATATTAACAGCTCAGCCTCCTAAGTAGTTAGGATAGCTGGTATGAGTCAACTGGCACCTGCTAAGGATGTTAGTGTGTGTGTGTGTGTGTGTGTGTGTTTACTAGGGGTTGAACACAGGGCCTAGGTGGTATCCTTTAGCTTGTTTGCTCAAGGTTGGTGCTCTACCACTTGAACTACAGTAGCTCTGCTTCCCAGCTTTTTGGTGATTCATTTTAGATAAGAGTCTGCCCAGGCTAGCTTTGAATCTTGCTTGATCCTCATGTGTCAGCCTTGAGTATCTAGGATTATAGGCATGAGCCACTGGCATCCAGCTGCAAGGATGTCTCTTCATACTGTCTTCTGTTCTAACAGCTGTGTACTTCCCCTGGCCTAGATCTCTGATCTCTACATCAGCTCCCAGCAGCCCTCGACTGTGTGGAGAATATAAAGCTCAAACCTGTCAAGCATCCTATTTCTATGTCTTCAGGGGAGGGTACGTTTCCTCTGAAGCCTGGAGGAGTAGAAGGAGGAGAAGGAAGGTTAGCTGTACATGGTGCTAAGCTGGAAGAGAGGTACACTGTCTTAGCCAAGAAGGAAAGTGTGGCCAGATGTTAATAGCTCATGCTCTCATATTCTTAGCTCCTCAGGAGGCTGAGATCTAAGGATTGGCATTCAGAGGCATCCCAGCTCACTTTTCATGTTTTTGTTTTTTTTTGTATCAGTAGGATCTTTTTTTTTTTTTTATTGTGAAAATACTCTACAGAAGGGTTACAATTCCATGGGCAAGATAATGAGTACATTTCTTATCACCAGCTCACTTTTCTAAAGTGTGTGAGATTCCTCTTCCAATAACCACCTGAAAGCTGGAAGAAAAGCTGTGGCTCAAGTGGTAGAGTTGCTAGCCTTGAATGAAAAAAGTGAGGGACAGGGCCCGGGTCCTGATTTCAAGCCCTAGTACCAAGATGTGTGCGTGAACACACAAACACACACACACACATACACACACACACACACACACACACACACACACACAGAGGAAGGTGGTAATGATCAGCTGAGCTAGAACTGGGGGCAGTCTAGAGGCACAGTCATATTAAACTCTCGACACATAAGTTATTTCTCCCCAACTCCTTCTTGGGCTGAGGGGTCTGGGCCATGGCAGTAAGTTCCATGGAACCTGCGCCTCCATCCATGCATAGGATACAGGACCAAGGGAAGAACACGATGGATGCTCGTTTATACTCCGTGCATGATTGCAGACCTTCATCTGCCACTTAGCATTGGTGAGGAAAGCAGGGCTCTGAGCCCTGGGACTCCTGGGATAGCCACTGCTACAAGCAGCAGCCAGCCAGCTGTGGATTCCTGAGCCTACGAATCTTTCATGAGCCCAACTCAACACCCACTCAAGGTGTGCCTGACAAATTTACCCCCGTGAGTAGGCATTACATGCTGTGCCATCTTGCAGCTCTTGCCCCTCCTGGCCAAGAAACCAGGTCTGAAATGCTGATTTACTGCTTAGATCCACACTGCACCCTTGATAGATGCCATTCTGATGTCATTCTGGCCGATGTCCTCTGTGCCCCAAGGCTAGACCCTTCTCTGCTACTTTGGCCCGCTCTGTAGGCAAAGGCTCCCAAAGAGGCTGCTTTCAAGAATTGTAGGACACCTAGATCTTGGGAGACCCTTAGGGGCCCACTGGAAATTACTCTGCCTAGAGCCACAGAGTGAGTTTCAAGCAGGCCCGGTGTTGGTCATGGGGGTTGAATTGTGGGCCTGGGCACTGTCCCTTCAGCTCTTCAGCTTACTAGTTTAGCCATAGCACCACTTCCAGTGTTCTTGTAGTTCATTTGAGATGAGAGTCTCCCAGCCTTTCTTGCCTGGTCTGGCTTTCAACCATAATCCTCAGATCTCAGCCTCCTGAGGAGATAGGAGGATAGGCATGAGCCACCAGCACTCAACTGATTTGGACTTTCACCACAGTGAACTAGGAACTCCTGAAAGCTTTTCTTTATTTTTTATGTGCCAGTACTGGTGCTTGAAGTTAGATTCTGGGCTCCAGTCTCTTTAATTTTTGCCTCAAGCCTGGCACTCTACCACTTGAGCCACAGCTCTATTTCTGGCTTTTGGTAGTTCATCAGCAAGAAGAGTCTCACTACCTTTCCTCCCCTGAGCTGGCTTTGACCCACGACTTCTGATCTCAGTCTTTTCAGTAGCTAGGATTTACAGGGTTTTAGCCACCACTGGCATTGGGCTAGAAGCTTTTCTTAAGCAAGTGTTCTTCCCTGCATTTGCCCTGACTCCTCCATGTAGAAGAGGCCTGAGGGTCAGGAGCTGTGAAAAATAGGCTTCCAGCCACAGGAAATGGCTGGGGTCCATGGTGAAAAGCCAAGCTAATCTTCCCCCTGGGCCCCATTCTGGGACCTCCACCTTCTGCCCTCCCTCTGACTCAAGTACAAACCTTGACCCAGCCTTGAATGTCCTGCTGGACTTGTCTGAAGCCACAGAACCTTCATTCCACCCACACCACCTATTCTACACCACACCTCAGGAAACTGTGCGCATGTTGTACCTTCTGCCTGAGGTTCTCTATCCTGTTCCACATCTTAGAACTCCTGTGAAATTTTGGCACTGGTTATATCACCTCCAGGAGCAAGTCTTTCTTTCTCCCTCTTTTTTTAATATTGAGTTGCTAGAGATGGAACTTGTGCAGGCTGACTGACAAATGCTCTAGCTTGATGTGTGTGTGTGTGTGTGTGTGTGTGTGTTTGTGTGTTTATGTGTTTGTGCCAGCCCTGGGGTTTGAATTCATGGCCTGGATGCTATCCCTGAGGTTTTGTGCTCCAGGCTAGCACTCTATTATTTGAACCACAGCTCTACTTACTTTTGGGGTGTTTATTTGGAGAAAAATGTCTCATATAGACTTTCCTGCTTGCAATTGTGATCCTCTGATCTCAGCCTGCTGAGTAGCTAAGATTACAGGGGTGAGCCACCAGCAACTGTCCTCTACCCTACCTTTTACCTCTATCCTTGCCCCTCCTATGAGTAGGAGAAGAATGTGCCTCACCAGGCTCACTTTTTTGCCAGTTTTGGGGCTTGAACTCAGAGTCTGGGCATGTTCCTGAGTTTCTTTTGGTCAAGGCTAACACTCTTATCATTTAAGCCACAATGCCACTTTTGGCTTTTTCTGTTTCTGTGATACTGAGGAATCGAACCCAGGGCTTCATGCGAGCAAGGTAAACACTACCACTAAGTCAGGTTCACAGCCCAAGGATCACTTGTGACAGTAACTATGAGGGTGGGATTTATTGACTTACCCATTTTCGTGCAGAAATCGCTGGCTATTTCATATCTTTGCCAAGATTTGTGACCAGACTGTGACTCAGCAATGAGGATGATGAATGAGGGATAGCCACCAGGCCCCAAAGGAGTAGGCTCACGTATCCTACAGAGGGATAGAGAATATGGAGCCAGAACCTTTGACAACTCCTACAGCCTAGGAACTGTGATCTCCCTGGAGGCAGTGGCTGGCTGCTAGGTGTCCCGATGGGACATCTCAGCCAGAACATAAATCACCTGTTGCACAGCCCAGGCAAAGCCTGCTGGGTTTCAGTTATTAAATGGCAGAGAAGGATGCTTTGTTCAAGCTGCTGGCTCAGACTTAGGACTCTCTGAGGACTTGCCCAGGTTGGGGGGATGGACATGGGCAACCTGCTGAATGCCCATCATCCATACATCATCCATCCATACACAGAGACATGGAGTTATTGCCTCCTTTTTTATGGGGGGGTTTAGGCAGGTCCAGGGTTGTACTATGAGCCTAGGCCCTGTTCCTGAGCTCCTTTTGCTCAAGGATAGCACTCTGCCCTTGAGTCACAGCCCCACTCATAAGCTTTTTTTCTTCCTATGATCTCTTAGAAAGAAGATTGTTTTGGACTTTCCTGCCTCAGATGAATTCAAATTGGCATTCTCTATATCTCAGCCTCAGGAGGAGTTAGGGTTATAGGCAGGAGCCACTGACACCTGGCTTTCTTTTCTTCTTGTTGTCCTATTTTTTAATCGTGACAATCTGAAATCTTCACGGTGTCATTCCAATGGTTTGCATTCAAAGTAATCTACCCAGGCCTGGGATTCGAATGCTATGACTACCACCCACAAATGGAGGGAGATCCTGATGAACTAATTCCTGTTCATGTGAATGCTAATGGAATGTTATAAAAGTAATAATTGAATTTGCAGTTAATTCATGATTCTATTTTAGAATGCCACACAAAAATTATTGGATTTATATCTTCCATTCTAGCACCATGGTATGATTAAGGATATTGACTAATTTTTAATTAATGCTTTTATAAGTATTCAACCATGATATTTCATTAAATGGAGTCATAATTTAGTAACTAATAATTGGTAATATCATATATATAATTTAATAATAGCCTCACATTCCCTCTTTGTATGTGTATGTGTATATATATATACATATATATGCAGGTATATATGTATATCTATATATAATATCAATTTACACATGTATCTATTTGGCACTACTGTGGCTTGATCACAGGTCTTCAGAATTTCCTGGATGCTCAGTTTGCCAGTGGATGGTGTGCTATGACTGTACCTCATTTATGGATAGAGCATTGTAGGCTGAGTTTAAATCCCAGCATGGCCAAAAGTTTATTTGTGGACTATGAAGCTAATTTGACACATTTTTTCCTTCTCTGTGAAAGCCCTGGGTCTCAATACAATGTATAATCCATATGCAAATATGTCCTATGTGATATGATGTAATAAAGGAAATGTTATATGTGTAATAATACTAAATAAATATGGGTAATAAATGTCATATGCAGTAGAACCCATGTATGGAAATAGATCTCATATATATGAATATTATTGTTTTCCAGTGCTGGGGCTTCAATTAAGGCCCTGGGAACTGGTCAGAATTTCTTTTTTCTTTTTTTCTTTCTTTCTTTCTTTTTTTTTTTTTTGCCAGCCATGGTGCCTTAACTATGGGCATGGGCACTGTCCCTCAGCTCTTCAGCTCAAGGTGAGCACTCTACCACTTGAGCTACAGCATCACTTCTAGCTTTTTCTGCTTATGTGGTGCTGAGGAATTGAACCCAGGGCCTCATGCAAGAAAGGCAAGAACTCTACCACTGAGCCACCTTTCAAGCCCCATGAACTTCTTGTCTTCAAGGATGGTGAGCTTTCCCCTTCATACACAGTGTCACAGAGTTACCCAGACCCTGAGTTCAAATCCCAGGCCTGCTAGAAAAATGGTGCAATTTCCTAGCCAGGGTCTTATTGTTATTATTACTTTGTTTTTGGCCTAGAACTTGAACTCAGGTCTTTGCATCTCTGCCACAGCTGATCATTGGATCCTATGACTCTGTTTCAATTTTGAGGGCTGGCAAAAAAATAAAAAAATAAAAAGGAGAAGGATAAAACTGAGAAGTTCAAGAAGGTGGTTTTACTTTTTTTTTCCTTTGTATTATGACCATTGTCTAAATGACAAGCCCCAGAATGTGTACATCACATTGTATTGCTAATGTTTGGTGGGCTTTTAGGGAAGTCATAGCTGAAACCAGCTACTTAGGCCTGGAGGTCGAATCTTAGAACTGCCAATAATGAATTGTGGGAGGTTCTAAGAAACACATTCTGATATACATCCGTACAAATGCAATGTTATAAAATAATATTTAAATTAGCAGTTAGTGTATGATTATATTCTAAAATTATACACCACAATTATTCCACATTGACTAATTTTCAATTAATACTTTATTATGTATTCAATCATGATACTTAAAAAGGAAGGAATAATTTAATGGCCAATAATTGGTAGTAATATCATATATGCAGTTTCATAATATACAGACATCTCTTTTGTTATATACATCTATCTATCTATCTATCTATCTATCTATCTATCTATCTATCTATCTATCTATCTATCTATCTATTTTTATCTACCAATCTACACATTTATTTGTTTATACACTTGTCACTCCTGGGGCTCAGTGTTAGAGTGCTCACCGAGTATGTACAAAGCCCTGGATTCCATTTCTCACTACCAGTTGCACAGAAAAATCCAGAAGTCATGCTGTTGCTCAAGCACTTTAGTACTAGCTTTGAGCATAAATTTTAGGGACTGTGTCTAGACACTTACTCAAGATGCAGAACTGGCACCAAAGCAAAACGATAGAATGTTCTGACTGCAAAGATTTAAGGATAGGACTGTAAATACATCATCATAGAGCAAGCTAAGAGTATGGTGCTGAAAGCTGTCATCTAACCTGATGTAGCCAGAAGTAAACTGCTGCAACCCAGCTACACAGAACCAGATGCTTCTGGCTCGCTCAGCCCTGTCATCCAAGATACTGGGGGGCTGAGATCAGACACTGGTGGTTTTAAATTCCAGCCCTGACAGGAAGTCTGCGACACTCTGAGCTGTGGCTCAAAGTGGTAGAGCTCTAGCCTTGAGCAAATGATCTTAGGACAGTACCCCCAAACTTCCAGTGGAATCCCTGTGGCTGACTCCCCGCCCTCCCCCCACAAAAAACCCACCCCTCTAAATCATTAGATGTGAACTTTGTGTAGTTTGGTGACACTGATGAAAGCACCCTAATTCTAATGACAGCATGTGGGATACAGCTATGTCATGAGTCTTATATGAGGAATGGTATATTGAGTGCATTCTTGCATCTGGTCCTTGTAAGAGCTCCACAGATTATTGTGCAGGTGAGAACCTTGAGGCTCAGATATGTCCCCATGTCAGGGCCAAAATGATGTATGTACTGAACTTTAGTGAGTTGTCTCCTGCAGACACTTGTTTTGGTTTATTTTTCTTGGTCATGAACATTGAACTCAGGGCCTAGCCACTGACTTTTCCTTGTTGGGCACATGGCTAGCACCCTACCAAGGGGACCCAAGGACACCCGTACAAAATGTTACAGTCTAGGCATCTGTGGCTGATATCTGTCATCCTGCCTACTTTGACACATTTTTTCCTTCTCTGTAAAAATCCTGGGTCTCAGTATGAAGTATAATCCATATGCAAATATATCCATGTGATAAGATGCAATAAATGAAATAAATGTTATATATGTAATAATACAAAATAAAATAAATAATGAATAAATAAGAGTAATAAATGTCATATGGAGTAAGCCCATGTATGTAAAAAGATCACATATATGAATATTAATTTTTCAGTGCTGGCACTTAAATTCAGGCCTGGAAACTGAAATTCTTGTCTTCAACAACAGTGAGCTTCCTCTCCCCTGCAGTGTCACAGAGTTACCCAGACCCTGAGTTCAAATCCCAGGCCTGCCAGAAAAATGGAGGAAATTCCAAGTCACGGCCTTGTGCCTTGTCCAGGCCCGGGGCTTGAACTCAGGTTGTGGCAATTCTGTCTCAGCTTTGATCACCCTAGGCTGGGGTGCAGCCAATGGACCCACAGCCCATCCTGAGATCCTAGGTCCCGAGTTCAAATCTCGGGACTGATAAAAGAAAAAGGAGAAGGGCAGGGAAGGTGGCTCAGTAGTAGAGTGCTTGCCTTAGATGTAGCAAGCTTCCAAAAACCTAGGGAGGCACCGTTGCCAATTGAAAGACCCCAGACCCCCTGGGATGCTTTCTTCAACGGGAGGGCACCCCAAGAACCAAGACTCCAAGCCAGCAGCTGCAATAAGCAAGAGGAGTTTATTTGGCGTTTGCACAAATGGGCTCTCGGTCTAAGGCAAACAGGAAGCCCTGTCCAGCGGTTACAGGCACTTTTAAAGACAAAGACCACATGATTAGCATATAACACCAGGTGTCCCTGGGATTGGCCCGTTTAAAAGGTCACTATGTACTTTAGCAATTATTTTTTACTACCCGGGAAGTTTATAACACTCTTTGCAATAAGACAATTAGTGCAGACAGAGGTAGTCACTCTGGGAGATAAGGGTTAGGAGATTTACAGTGTTACAGGTTTGTGATTGATTAACAATTTGGTCTAGTCTGCAGAGCCCACCAGATGGCCCTTATCTTGAGCCCCCTAAACCGGGAATTTCTGCACAGGAATGCGGAGGAACATACTCTTTGTTCCTTATCTTGGGTCCCATTTGGCCATTTGGGGAATTTACTTGTTAGCTCTTTATTTACGACTACAGAGCTTGTCCCAGGGCCGACACCTAGACTCCGAAGCTTTGTATTTATCTCCAGCGAGGGGAAGGGTCAGTGCTAGCGCAAGCAAGTTTACAGAAGCAAAACCAGCAGTTAGCAATTGTAAAAATATAACTCTAATTTTTAATCGTTCACCAATAATGAATCATTGAATTAGTTTCAGCTCCCTAGTTGTTGTCTGCCTGAAGGAATCTTGAATCAATTGTAGCAGTTTGTTTCAACACTGGAACACAGTCTAACAAAGACAGGATAAGTGAATGGAACTTGGCCTGCCCCGGGAGGTGACACAAATGAAGGCTTCCTGTCAAAACAGAGCATTGGGAAGAGAGATATCTTGGGGTACAAAGAGGCCTTTTTCTCCTGGTCTTCAGGGTCTGCCCACACCCATCATCACTAGTTGGCCAGGATAGAGTTGTTTGTTAAAGAGCTGTACAGGAGTGAGGCCTTTTGTCTGCCTGTTCCAACAAAGAGGCAGACTTCCTCCAGCAACCTGGGGTGTGGAAAAACCCTCAGGCTACACTGGGAACAGGGAGGGAAGCCCTGGAACATGCACTGTCTTGAAAGCACCCTCTGTGCTATGAAATCATTCTATTCAAAGCAAATTTCCTAGCTGGGTGCCTTTCTTCATAGTGACTCTGGATGTTCAACAATAGAAATACATTCACACATACACAGACACATGGAGTTACTGGCTCTATTTTTTTTTTCTGCAGGTCCTGAGGCTTGAACTGTGAGCTTAGACATTGTCCCTGAGCTCCTTTTGCACAAGGAAGCACTTTATTGTGCCCTAAACCATGATACGTCATTAAATGAAGGCATAATTTAATACCTAATAATTATTAGTAATATATTACATGTAATTTAATGATATATAGACATCTCACATTCTATAAATATATTTATATATTTAAACATACACTGGAATATACATATACATCTCTCTCTCTTTTTCTCTCACTCTCTATGCATATATATATATTTCCAGCATTTTACGCATCTATCTATTTATATATTGGCCACTCCTGGAGGTTAAACTTAGGTCCTAGGAACTCCCTGGCAATGTATTTCTTTGAGACTGCTGTGCTTACATTGATCCCTTGAGGAATTGGCATTCCAGGCCCTGAGTTCAAATCCCAGCAGTGCCAAAGACAATAGGTGGGGTAAGAAGCCCATGTTGACCTGTTCTGCTGTCTGTGAAAATATTGTTTCCTAGGTACAATATGTAATACCTATGCAAATACATATATATGATGTACATTATAAATGTATATAAATATTATTTTGCCAGTCCTGGGGCTAGAATTCATGCCCTGGGAAATGTTCTTGACTTTCTTTTATTTAAGGATGGTGAGCTTCCACTTCAGCCACAACAAAATAAAGTTACCCAGACCCTGATTTCAAATCCCAGGTATGGCAGATAAAATGTCCCAAATTCCAAACCAGAACCTTAATTTTTTTTTGGGGGGGGGGCAGGCACAGGGCTTGAACTCAGGTCATCACAAGTCTGCCTCATCCTTGATTACCCTAGTCTGGGGTGCAGCTTTTACACTCACAGATCATCCAGGGATCCTAGGACCCAATTACAACTCCCAGCACTGGCCAACAAACAAACAAACCAAAATGGAAGAGGAAAAACAAGAAAGTTTTACACAACAGTTTTACCTTTGTTTCTTTTGCACAGTGACCATCCTGGGTCTCACTGACTTGGCTTGAAAATTGTACATGACTTTGCATGGCTGAGGCTGGTGGGCTGTCAGTGAAGCCTGAGGTTAACCCAGACACCTGGGCCCTGAGTTCAATCCTGGGACTGCCACATACACATGGCTGAAGGTCCTAGGAAACTGGTTCTTATCTGTAGGAACACTAATAGAATGTTTGAAATGTACTAATTGAATTACTAATTAACGTCTTTCTAACGTAAGATTTTATACATTAAATATAGGTCATTGATTAATTTAATTAATACTTTATAAAGTCTTCTACTGTGATTAATTAATGGAGGAATAATTTTAGACTGAATAATTAGTAGTAATAGAATATACAAAAGTAAGATATAGACATCACTCTTTATATAGAGTTATACACTAGAATCTACATAAATGTCTATCTGTCTCTCTCTGTATACGTTTATAGATGCGTATACATATGTAAATACACACACATTGCATTTTACACATCTATGTGTTTATATATTGGCCACTCCTAGGGCCAAATTTGCCAGACAACTTCATTTGCATCAGACTGGTGTGCTAACATCGACCCACTCCCCATTCTGAAGTAGGCTTTCTAGGCCCTGAGTTCAAATCACAGAACTGCCAAAAACTTAAGTAATCCTGGTGGAAGAAGCCAAATGTCCCATTTGACTTCCTTATCGGTGAAAGTCCTGGGTCTCAGGAATGATGTATAGTACATTGGCAAATCTATGTCCTATGTATTAAGATGTAAAAAAGGTTATGTGTGTAATCATACTCACTAAAATACATAAGAAATAGATAAAACACAAAATAAAATGAATAACCACACTAACTGCAATATGCAGTAAACATGTGTATGTAAATATGAATCCTGTATTTAAAATCTATAAGAATATTATTTTTGCAAGAGCTAGGACTTGAATTAAGGCCCTGGGAACAGGCCTGACTTTCTTGTCTACCAGCACGGTGAGCTTCCCCTTCTCCCACAGTGCTGTAGATGTACCTAGGCCCTGACTTCAAATCCCAGGACTGGCAGAAAAATATGGCATGAATAACAAACCTGAAGTAGAGGGGTGGGAATGTGCCTTAGGGGTAGAGCGCTTTGCATCTATGAAACCCTGGACTTGACTTCTCAGGAACACATCACTAGAAAAAAGCCTGAAGTGGCTCTGTGGCTCAAGTGGGAGAGGGCTATTCTTGTACAAGAGAAATTAGGTACAGTGCTCAGGTCCTGAGTTCAAACACCAGGAATGGTGTATGTGTGCACACGCATGCACGTGCGTGCGTGCACACACACACACACATACAAACACCACAGACCAGAAGTAAAGCTGTGACACAAAATGGTAAATTACTGGGCTCCTGGGCTGAGCTCATGGTCAGCACCCAGGCCCTGTGTTCAACCCCAAAACCTTGCCACACAGGGCTCAACTAGGAGACGTCAAAGGTTTCAAAACCTAATGTGCTTCAGCAGTCCTAGATGACAGGAAGCAAGATCAGACATGTGCTTGGATTTCCAAAGGTTTCAGAAACCTAGCAGAGGCATCATAAGCCCATCATCACCCTCAATGAAACATTTCTTGAAGTTAAGTGCCCTAGTTGTCTGCCAGAAGGACTCCTGAATTATATTGAGCACTGTATCTGAACACCAGAATATAGTCTCACAAAGGCAGGATAAGTGCTGGGAACTTGGCCTGCCATAGGAGGTGGCACAAATGAAGGCTTCCTGTCAACACAGAGCACTGGGGAGAGAGATAGCTTGGAGTACAAAGAAGCCTTTTTTCCTGACCTTCAGAGCCCATCCACACTCATCCTCACTAATTGCCCCAGATGGAGTTGTTTGTTACACAGCTGTACAGGACTGAGTCCTTTTGTCTGCCTGTCCAGACAATGAGAGAGACTTCTTCCAGCAGGCCTGGGAGGCAGAGAAACCCTCAGGCTGCACTGGGAACTGTGAGGGGGAGCCCAGGAACATGCACTGTCATGAAAGCAGTCTCTGTGTTATGAAATCATTTTATTGAAAACAAATTTTCTAGCTTGGTGCCTTTCATCATAGCTACTCTGGAGCTTCACCTATAGGAATACATCCACACATACACAAAGACATGGAAGCAGGTCCTGGGGTTGAACTATGAGCATAGGCCTTGTCCCTAAGTTACTTGTGCTCAAGGGTATTGCATTAACCTTGAGCCACAGCCCCACTTCTGGGTTTTCTGTGATCTCTTAGAAATAACAGTGTCATGGACTTTCCTATGCTGGCTGGATTCAAACTCAGATTCTCTACATCTCAGCCTCCTGAGGAACTGGGATTACAGTCAGCAGCCACTAGCACCTGCCTTTCTTTTCTTCTTCATTTTTTAATCTGGACAATCTGACTACTTAACAGCATCATTCCAATGCTTTGTATTTATAACTAAACTACCCTATGTTCTTTATAGGTGCTTTCTCTGAGAAGGATTTTCTCTCCTCCTCTTCTCCTCTGGTCACAGGTTTGAAGCCAAGAGTGAGAAATGAGTGTCACATGATTTTGGCAGCAAATGTCCACAGGGCATGCCAGTTCAGTCACTTAGCATTGAGCTGCAGTGAATTTACTGTCTCAGGAAGAGAGGTCCAAAAGCTGGAGCAATCCTCATACTGTCTGAATTCTCCTTAGGCCTATAAAATTATCTAATACTTATGAGTGTTTTGTGTCTCCAACCTGAAGTATCTAGAACATACTAGAAGCATCTTCATGTTTCCTTTTTTCTCTAGTACCTCTGGAGATTTAGACTAAGGGTTTGTGTGGAGCAAATCCTCAGCAAATCCCTGAGGAAAGCCACTTAAAGTCTCCTCAGGAGATCTCTGTTCAAAGACAGCCCGAGCAGGAAAGTCTGCGAGACTCTTATTTCCAATAAATCACCAGAAAACCAGAAGTGAATCAGTGGCCCAGAGGGTAGAGCTCCAGCTTTGAGAAAGAAAGCCGAGCAGGAGATACAAGCCAGACCAGGCAGGAAAACCTGGCAGGCGCTTATGTCCAATTAAGGACCAGATGTCTGGAAGTTGAGCTGTGGCAGTGGTAGAGTCTCCGCCTTGAGCAAAACAGCTGAGGAACACATAGGGCCCTGAGTTTAAGCCCTGATATGGCCACCAAAAAAATTCAAAACGAGAAGGCCAAGTTTATGTATCAGTGCCCTACCTACTTATGTGTGTATATTACCTCTCTGAGTGTAATCAGATTGTATGCAATGCTTCTCCTTTTATGTACAGATTTATATTTCAGATAGGCTTGTTGCACATACTGCATCATTCTCTTCTTTTCAGTCCTATGGCTTTTCTCTTCCCGAGTTCCAGGCCTATGTCCTCATATGATACACGCTTAAGATCTTAGCAGCCTTTATTTCATATTATTATAAGGCCAAGGCAGGAACAGTCACAAATCAGGCAGAGGAAGAGAAGATCAGGGTTTTTGAAATAACCTGTATTCAGAAAATTAAACTTGGGGAATGTAAAGTGGTAGCATACTTATGTAGAAACTACCATTAAGAAAAAGATGAGAGGTCTGGGAATGTGGATTAGTCCCTAGCCTGCAAGAAGCCCTCTGTGTCACGCCTACTCAGGTGGAGTCTGCTTAGCATGGGAAACCTGCTTTCAGATCTGAGAATGGGGCTTCAAAGAGTCCTGCCTCCTGGAAAAGGCTGGCAAGCCCCTGGGAAAGATGTGTTGCTATTTTTTTTTCTTCACTGTATAAGAGTGCCTATTAATCTTTTACTGTTCCTGCTGCTTATTGTACTTACTCATGCTCAACGTTCCCTTATTCAAGGCTCTTTCTTAAAAGTGATGATGACTCCAACATCTGATGAGTGTTCTGAGAATATGACTAACTCACCAGAGTTAAGTGCTACCCTAAAAGCCCCTCTTGTGGAGGCTAGTAGACAAGTCATAAGTAAATATAAAAGTATTGGGGGTTTCCTGACGTCACTTCAGCAGAAGGAATTGTTTGTAAGAGATTTATAAGAAGCTGTAGGCATGGCTAGAGCAGAAAGAGTGTATGGCTATTGGAGACTTCCCTATAATCCTAAAACATATACAATAGACTCATATAGATATCCTGTAGGTAAGAAAGATGTAGAGAGATATTTAGACCAAAAGCTAAATAAGATTCCTAAAAGGTTGGTAGATAAAAGGTGGCAATGGCTTATCAGAGGAAAATAGTGGGATCCTCCATTATCTAGAGGACCCCAAAGACTTCCCCCAGATCCATAGGCTTTTACAGGTGTGTATGATAAGGATGGCAACCGTTGGGAAAACTATTTAGGAGAAAGAACTTCCTGTTACTCTCTTTCATTTACTGAGACACTTGCTAGATCTAGGCCTCCTTGGTGCTTACTATTAAAGAAGGAACAAAAAAGATCTTATGAGACAGTTAAGGCCTCTATAGAAAAGAGTAAACGATTATGTGAAAGGGTTACAGAAAAGACACTATGAGCTTAAATTTGATATATGGCCAGATTTAACTAAGTATACTGAATATCATGATTTTTGGCCACAAATTGGGAACCCTCTAAGCACAATTGCTTAGAAAAGATTTAAAACGTATAAAGTACAAAACTAAACAAAAGTAACTATGAAGTACTAGAGTTCATGCCTTTCTGTTCAGTACCTTGCCCATATGCTCTGGTTAATGGTTAATTGGTGATAAACATCGAAACCCATTGTATTTCTTAAAAATAGAGGTAAAGCCAAAAACAAGTGCCTATCCTCATAGCTCGTCATCTAAAAAACAAGATCAGACGACCAGCTGGTGACCACCCAAGAACGAAGCCTTGCAGCAAGATTGTGTAACCTTTTGCCCTTTCTAATGGAGATTTTTGCTATAAAAGCTTGTTTTCCTCTGCATTAAATCGCACTCAGCATCCACTCCTCTTGTGTGTGAGTTGTCTGTTTGCCATCTCCCCACCTATTCCAGTTCCTCCACTAGGTGTCCTCCGTTGTCCCACAGAGCCAGTCCGCAGCACCTCTGTAGCACATGCACAGAAAAAGCCAGAATTGGTGCTGTGGCTCCAGTAGTAGAGTGCTAGAGACAGTGCCCAGGCCTTGAGTTCAACTCAAGTACAAGTAACTTCTCATCACCAAGGGAATCCCAGGAAGCTCTTAAACATCTGCCCTTTCAGAAGTGGAAGTCAGAGTGTCATAGACTTTCCTGCCCTGGCTGGCATCACCCTGTGATCCTCAGACCTCAGTCTCCTGAGGTAGGGTGATGGGCCTTGGCTACTGGGGCTTGCTAGGTCAGAACTGTAATAACATTGACAATACAAGTCAACTACTTATCACAAAGGACTTGGGGAGCATATTAAGCCTTTCAACAATGGACCTTTCAGAACTCTGTAGGACACAAGGTTATAATGCTAGAGCCTGAGAGGCTGGGCATATGGATCTGCTACACTTGAACCTTGAGCTATGACTCCAATTCTGGTGTACATCAGCATTCATTTTCCAGAGAATGTTCTCCTAATTAGCTAATAGAAAAAGTACTTTGATTAACACTCACTTTTTTCCCATTGTGTGTCTCAAACTCAAGACTGGGCACTCTCCCTGAGCCCTTCATCTCAAGGCGAACACTCTACCACTTGAGCCACAGCGCCACATGAGGCCTTTTGGTGGTTCATTGGTGATAAGAGTCTAACAGGCTTTCCTTGCCTAGGGTGTCTTTGAACTGTGGTCTTCAGATCTCAGCCTCCTGAGAAGATAGGGTTGCAGGTGTGAGCCACTGGCATCTGGCCTATTGTTTTTGCCAGTGCTGGGGCTTGAACTTAGGGCCTGGGTACTGTCTCCATGCTTCTTTTTCTCAAGGCTAGTGCTCTACCTCTTGAGCACTCCACAGCTTCTGGCTTTTTCTGAGTATGTGGCACTGAGGATTCAAACCCTGGCATTCATGCATGCTGAGCAAGCTCTCTACCACTAAGCCACATTCCCAATCCCACCCTTACAATTTTATCCCTCAACTTGCCTATCCTCAAGGAAAGGCTTCTGAGTATAAATCATCTAAAGAAATTCCTATAGGAAGGTGTTAAAGATAAATAAATCAAATCTCATATTTGGGAAAGACTCTAAACATGTGAAGACTGTGACAAATGCCTCCATTTAATTATGTATCATGTTTCAACAGTTAATAAAGTATTAATGAAAAATGAGTCAATATCCTAAATTATTGTGTATAATTCTATAATAGATGTGCAAAATGTAATAAATATTATGTGAATAATAATATTAATACAATAAACAACAAATAAATGAATAAAATATAGAAATACAGAAATACAAAATCAATAATAAAAAATCATAGTTTGTATTAAACATACACATGTAATATGTAACATATATTACACATGTACATAAATATTATTTTCCATTGTAGGGACTTAATTCAGGCCCTGGGAACTCTACCCTGAATTTCTTTTCCTCAAGGACAGTGAGCTTCCCCTTCACCTACGATGCAAAAGAGTTACCCAGATGGTGAGATCAAATCCCAGCAGTGGCAGAAATACTAGCCCCAGTTCCAAGACAGTGACTTAATTATTTTTAACGGAAGCAGTTATTTTTATTCAGTTCCATACTGAACATTTTAAAATCAGCAGTGTATAATTTTGTATATCTATTCAGACATCCTTCCCTTACCTGCAAAGTGCTTCTCCGAGCTCTAAAATGTTTCCTTTTTTGTACATTTTTTTGTTGTAAAAATGTTGTATAGAGGGGTTACAGTTACATGAGCAAAGTAATGAGTATATTTACTATAGAGCATTTTTGCCTCCTCCTTTGTTTTACCCTTGCCATCCCTTCCCTCCCACCTCCACAGCTATCCCCTGAACCCCCAGCTGAGGTCAGTGACTTAATTTTTTGTTTTTGGCTTGGCACAGGATTTGAACTCAAGTAGTAGAAACTCTGCACCTTCCCTCATATTGCTACAGGTTTACCAAGATCCTGAGTTCAAATCCTAGGTTAGGAAAGAAAACTGGCAGAAATTCCAAACCAGGGGGATTTTTTCAATTTAGTTAAATAATTTATTTATTTATTTTGCCAACCATGGAGCTTGAACTCAGGTCAAGGCAACTATACTTCAGCTTCGATTGCCTTAGACTGGGCTGCAGCCTCTCACCCATAGTCAATTCTGGGATCCTAGGCCCAGAGGACTTGCATGAAGAAAAAAATAGTGGGACAGCACAGAAAGTGGCGAGCTGCAGAGGACTAGGGGTTTTACGTTATTTTTTTCTTTGCAGGGTGACCATCCTGAGTCTGAATGACATGGCTGCAAAGTGGAGCTGAACTTCTATTCCTGAAGGCTGGGGGGCCATCAGAGAAGCCATAGGCCAACCTGTCAACATAGGCCCTGGGTTAAAAATCTAAGTCCTGACACCTACTATTGGCAGGACAGCACAAGAGACTCATTCCTATGCATAGGAATAATGATTGAAAGAGTAGTTTGTGCATCAGTTGAGTCTAAAAGTGGATGTAATAATCCTAGGATGCTGATTGATTTTAATTGATAGTTTATTAAGCATGAAAAGAATAATATTACTTCAAAGGCAGTATAATAAATACCTAAGAGTTGGTAGGAATGTATTAGGCGTCATTCAGTCAGATAGATGGCTCTAGCACTCTTTACCAATATGTATTAATGGTATAACACCATCTGCCAATCCATGTATCACTGTTTTGGCCAAACCTGGGGCTCCATCTCAGTGCCTGGGAACCACCTCACAGCTTCATTGGCTAGAGGCTGCCATGTTCACCCTTACCCATTCATGAATTGGGCCTGCTAGGCCCCAAGTTCGGGTTCCCAACACTGCCAAAAATTTAATCTTGGAGTAAGAAGCCGAGTGTGACACATGTTTTCCTTTTCTGAGAGAGTCCTGGGTGTTAGGCATGATAGCGAACACATCTACAAATCTAGATGCTATGTGATAGGAAGTAAAAAAATGTAATAAAAGGTATAGGTGTCAAAAGAGTCAATAAAATAAATGGTAAATAAATGAATAAAACAAGAAATGAAATGAATAACCATACCAAACATGATATTGTCTGACTATATGGAAGTATACATCCTGTCTTTAAAATGTAAATAAAATGCATATAAGGAGTATGTTTTGCAGGACTGAGGCTTGAATTCAGGCCTAGGAAAGAGGCTTGACTTTCTTGGCTTCAAGTATGGTGTGATTCCCCTAGCCTGACAGTGCTGCCTATTTACCCAGAATTAGAGTTCAAATCCAAGGCCTGGAAGAAAAAATGGCACGAATTGCAAAACAGGGAGATAAATAATTGTTTTTTTAATTTTTTAAATTGTTTTAATTTTTTAATTGTTTTACTTTTTCAATTTAATTTTTTTGTTTATTTTTGGCCATGCACATGGCTTGAACTCAGATCGTGACTGCTCTGTCTCAGCTTCCATCACATTAGCCTGGGGTGCAGCCCAGAACCAAAGCCGATCCTGGAATCCTAAGACCCGATGTCTGACAGGAAAACAAAATGAAAATGACACTAAAACAAGCCGCGAGCCGTACATGGTAGGCGGTTTCTTGACTTTGGTTCCTTGCACGGTGACCATCCTAGGTCTGAATGACATGGATGCCACACACAGGTGACCTTTTATTGCTCAAGGCTGGGGGACTGTCAGGAAAGCCGTAGGCCAACCCTGCAACACAGTCCCTGAGTTCAAATCCTGGTCCTGACACCCACTAATGGCAGGAGATCCCAAGAGAATCCTGCCTGCGCATGGAAATTCCAATGGAATGATATCCAACACATGATTGAATAGTTCGTGCAGCTGTCTGGACTCAAACTAGATGCAATAATCCTAGGACGCTGATTGAACTTAATTAATGGTTAATTAGGCATGAAAAGAATAATATTCCTTCAATTGAGGCATAATAACTCCTAAGACTTGGTAAGAATGTAGCAGATGTCATTGAATACTAGATACATGGCTCTGGCACTCTGTACTAATATGTATTTATTGGTGTACTACCACCTGCCTATCCATGTATGGCTATTTTGGCCACCCCTGGGGCTCGATCTCAGAGGTTGCCAAAAATTTCCTCCTGGAGTAAGAAGCCAAGTGTGACACCTGTTTTCCTTTTCTGTGAGAGTGCGGGGTGTCAGGCATGATGGAGAACAAGTCTACAAATCTAAATACTATGTGATTGGGTATAAACAATGTAATACATGGTTAGGTGTCATCACAGTCTATAAAATAAACGGTAAATAAATGAATAAAACAAAAAGTACAATGAATAACCACACCAAACATGATATAGACTGAACACCTGTCTGGAAGTTCAATCTTATCTTTAAAATATATGTAAGGACTATGTTTTCCAGGGTTGGGGCCTGAATTCAGGCCTAGGGAAGAGGCCTGAATTTCTGATCTTCAAGCATAGAGACCTTCCCCTTCCCCCAGAGCGCAACAGAGTTACCCAAACCCCGAGTTCGAATCCCAGGCCTTGCAGACAAAAAAATAGCACACATTCCAAGCCAGGGAGCTTCATTAGCATTTTTCATATTTTTTAAAGTTCACTTTAAAGTTCACCTTTATTTCATACATTTTGATTTTATAACATGAGAGTTTTTCAAAAAGGGGTTTAAACTTTTACATTTCAGCATAGCACATTGGTGTTTCCATTTTGACCATCTGCCATGAAGAGTGAGAATGAAAATGAGTACATCATTCCTCCCTAGAGGGACAGTTGATGTTATTTCTATTTAGAGTTATTTCTATAACTATAAACTCTCTGCAATTGCATCGTGTGAGTTTTCCTCAGTGCCTACCAAAAAATACACTAGTTGAGTTCTCATACCACAAAAGGTTGGGTTTCTGAATAAAACCTCACTTCTGTGAGGACAGTAGGTACTTGTGAGCATTTTGGGAATAAAGTAAATTGTAAAATGAAAAACAAAAACATTGGGACTGGGATGTAGCTCAGTAGTGGAGTACTTGCCTAAAGAGCATAAGACCCTGGAAGAAAAGGAAGGCAAGTTTCCTAAAGCTCAGAAGGTTAGAATTTTATGATCTGTATGAACAAACTTCTTTCTTTTTTTTTTTTTTTTTTGTCAGTGGTGGGGCTTGAACTCTGGGCTTGGCTGCCTGCCTTCACCTCTTCAACTAATGACAAGTGCTCTACTGCTTGAGACACAGTGCCCTTTCCGGTTTATTGGAGATAAGCCACAGTGTGATTTCCGGTTTATTGGAGATAAGAGTCTCATGGACTTTCCTGCCCAGGCTGGTTTTGAACCGCCACCCTCAGATCTCAGCCTCCTGAGTAGCTAGGATTATAGGCATGAGCCACAGACGCCCGGGGCATGAACAGACTTAAAGATTGATTCTGAGGAAAGAAACTTGAAATACACTTTTAACAGAAATAATTTATAATGCCATGGTTAAGGCACTAATTCAGAAGTATTTATTCATTGGCTGCTTTCTTAGTTTATTTAAATATATAAATACATTTTTAATATATATACATATATGTTATCAAAACATAGCTTTGAAGTGTACCTAAAAGCATATGTGCTCATGTAAAATTATACAACTGCAGAAGCTTGATGTTTTATTTTCAGTTTGTTGGTACCATAAATTAGGTGGGGTGTGTGTATTGTTGTTTTGTTCTCTGTTTTTGCAGGATTTCTCTCTGCTTTCTTCCTCTACCACCCTCTCTCTGCACTTGAATTGAGCTTGCTCTTTCTTGGCTTGATTGTTCATAGCTGAGTTTCTACCACTTCAGCCATACCTGTAGCCTGGCTTTTTGCCAGTTAATTGGAGATGTCATCTCTCAGGCTTTTCTGCCTGACTTGGCTTTGAAACTTCATCTTCCAGTTCTCACCTCTTGAGTAGCTGGGATTACAGATGTGAGCCACTGGGGTGCCTAGGGATGAATTCAACTTTGGTTAGTGTATTCTTTCTGTTTTTCTAAGCATGGGATCATCTACTATAGAATTTCTGTGAATGTCCTGGGTCTGAAGTAAGATATATAATACATATGCTAATCTGTATAGTTCTCATAAGATGTAATCAATTTAATACATGTTATAAGTGTAAAAATAGTCAACATAAATAATGAATGAATGAATAGTGCAAAAAATAAAATAAATACACAGTAAAATAATATGCAGTAATCATAAGTATGTAGATATTAATCATTATTTCAAATGTGGATGAATATTACTTTAACAGGACTGGGGATTGAATTCAGGCCTAGGGAACAGGCCTGAATTACTTGTCTTCAAAGATGGTGAATTTCCCCATCCCCCACAGTGCATTAGAGTTACCCAAACTCTGAGTTCAAATCCCATACCTGCCAGGAAAATAAAAAACCACGAATGCCCAGCTGGGGAGCTTCATTAGTATTTTTACAATTTTTTTTTTCATGGGGCTTGAGCTCTGGCCTTGGGTGCTGTCCCTATGCTCTTCAGCTCAAGGCGAGCACTCTCTTGCTTGAGCCACAGCACCTCTTCTGGTTTTCTAGTACTTTATTGGAGATAAGAGTCTCATGGGGTTTACGCCTGGGTTGGATTTGAACCACAATCCTCAGCCTCTTGAGTAGCTAGGATTACAGGTGTGAGCCACCGGCAACGGGCTATTTCTAATATTTTAAAATTTTATTGATTGATTGTCAATCACAGGGCTTGAACCTCAGCTTCCATCACCCTAGGCTGAGATGGTGCAGCCTCTGGACCCATAACCTATCATGGGATGGTAGGCCTCGGAGACTGACAGGAAAACAAAATGAAAACAGCACCGAAAAATCCACAATCTGTGGATGGTTGGTGGTTTCTTCGTTTTCCTTTCTTGCATGGTGACCATCCCAGGTCCAAATGACACGACTGCAACCTGTAGGTTACCTGGCACTGCTGAAGGCTGGCAGGCTGGCAGCGAAGCCATAGGCCAATCTGGACACATAGGTCCTGAGTTTGAATCCCGGTCATGCCACTTACAAAGGGAGCCTAAGAAACTATTGCCCATCCATAGGAGCAACAGAGGAATGTGAACAATGTCATGGTTCGATGAGTAGTTCATCAATCAGTCTAGCAGAAAATTAGACCCAATAATCACAGGACATGGACTGATTTTAATTAATAGTTTATTATGCACTAAAAGAATACTATTGATTAAATGGAGTCCTCACTAAAGACCTGAGAATCCGTAGGAGCGTATTATGTGTAATTGAATACTAAATAGACATTACTGGCAGTATGTAAATATCTAAATTTATATTTATTTGTATACCATCATCTGCATAGAACATTTTTTGCTATTTTGGCCAAACCTGGAACTTGTTCCCAGGTCTTGGGATCCATTTGGCACCTGCATGGGCTAGATGCTGCTGTGCTGACACTCACCCCTTCATGAATTGGGCCTCCTAGTCCCTCAGTCAAGGTCCCATCATTACCAAAAGTTTCTTCCTGGTGTAAGATTCCATGTGTGCACCTGTTTTCCTTTTCTGTGCAAGTGCTAGGTGTCACATATGATGTACATATTATGTCTGCAAAGCTACATGCTATGGAATAGATTGGGACAAATATAATAAATGTTATAGGTGTACTCACAGTCCATAAAATAAATGCTAAATCAATCAATCCATCAATAATAATAAAATATAATGAGTCACTCCAACAAACACGATTTAAAATGAATATAGAGATATAACTCAAATATTTAAAATGTCTATAAATGTTATGTTTTTCAGTACTGGTGCTTGAATTCAGGCCTAGGGAAGAGTTGAGAAGTTCATGCATGATTCACATAGGAAATGATAGGCAAGATCTTAATTAAGACTGCATGAAGTGTGACAATAATTATATTCAGGAAATTGAAACAATGGGAAAGATCCAAGAATCAGTAGTCAAATGCAAGATAGGATTCCAACACAGCTCGCCACATCTCCTACGCTATACAAACAGGCCTTTATTAGCATATTAATTTCAGCTTATGAATGGATGAATATGGTGCTCCACCCTCACCCTGAGGGTAGATCTCAGGTCCTGGGTATGGCCTAGCTCCTTAGTGGCTCACAAGCTGGTGTGCTCATGGGGACCCATTTGGCAGTTGGTTCTGCTAGGCCCTGAGTTCAAGTTCCAGCACTGCCAAAAGGTTCATCCTGATGTGAGATGTCAAACCTTGCAGATGTTTTCCTATCCTGTGAAAGTCCTGGGTCACAACTAGGATCTAGAAAGCATAGGCAACTCTATACCCATGGGAATAGGTTGTCATCCATGTGAGCACAGTTATATATGTCATCCTATACTCAATAAAATACACAATACATAGATGAATAAAACACAAAATAAAAAGATTAACTACACTGAAAACAAGGTGCATACCACCCCTGTATGTAAATAGAGATCTTATGTTTAAAAGAGATGGGCTTGTCCAGTGCTGGGGCTTCAAATCAGGCCCAGTACCAGGTCCGACCTTTTAGTCTTCAAAGATGGTGAGCTTCCCTTCCCCCAAAGTGCAACAGAGTTACCCAAACCTGAGTTCAAATCCCAGCTCTGGCAGTAAAGTGGCACAAATTCTGAGCTAGGGTTCTTCGTTCATAGTTTTTTAATTTTTTTTTTTTTACCAGACCCAGGGCTTGAACTCAAGTCGTGGCAACTCTGCCTCAGCTCTGATCATCCTAGGCTGCAGCCTCTGGACCCACATCCAGTTCTCGAACACTCGGACTCTGGGGCTTGCTGAAAACAAAAAAACCCTCGAGTGGAAAAAAGGCGGCGGTAAATTCCACCTTGCTCTTTTATGTTTATTTTCCTTTGCATGGTGACCATTCTGGGTCCGAACATGGCTGCCTGCAGAGTGAAGGTGACCTGGCATGGCTGAAGGCCTGCTGGTTTTCGGGGGAGCCACAGGCTAACCAGACAGTGAAAGCCCTGAGTACGAATCCCAGTCAGGTATCGATTATTTTTAATGAAGAGTTGATGAAACATGACCATAATCATCACAGTCATGAAATGGAGGCATTGAGGAAGATCCAAGAATCGTTAGTCACAAGGTAGATTGGATTCCATCATTGGTCGCCATCCTACTCTATACAAATATGTACTTACTACTTTCAGATTATGAATAGATGACTATTGTGCTTCCCCTTCTCTTTCTCCCCCTCCCCCCCCACCCCCCCTCGGGGCTCAATCTCAGGTCCTGGGAATGGCCTAGCTCCTTAGTGGCTCATAGGCTGGTTTGCTTAAATTGACCCATTTGCCTATTGGGCCTGCTAGTCCCCGAGGTCAGATCCCAGCACTGCCAAAAGATGAATCCTGAGGTGAGAAGCCAATCGTTGCACCTGTTTTTCTGTCCGGTGAAAGTCCTGGGTCTCAGCTAGGATGCAGTATGCTATATAGGCAACTCTATATTCATGGGAATCAGTTGCCATCCATGTCAGCACAGTTATAGCTGCCATCATATGCAATAAAATACAAAATGCATCCATGACTAAGACACACAATATAAAGAATAACTACACTGAATGCATGATGCATTCCATATCTCTATGTAAAGAGAAATCCTATGTGTAAAGTAGGTTACCAGATGATTTTTGCCAGTGCTGGGGCTTCAGTTCAGGCCCTGGGACTAGGCCTGACCTTGTAGTATTCAAAGATGGTGAGCTTCACCTTCCCCCACAGTGCAACAAAGTTACACAGACCTGAGTTGGAATCTTAGAGGTGGCAGAATAATGGTGAGAATTCTGAGCCAGGGTGTGTTATTATTATTATTATTATTATTATTATTGCCAAGCAAGGGATTTGAACTCAGTTCCTGACAACTCTACCTCAGCTTCGATCACCTTATGCTGGCGGGCTCCCATGGGCCGTATCCAATCCAGAGAACCTAGGCTCTTACGTTTGCACAAACAAATGACAGAAAAAATGTCGCAGGATGGATTTTTTATATTTTCTTCTTTTGCATGGTGACCATCCTGGGTCTGAATTACACAGCTGCCAAGGGTACTTCACCTTGCATTGGCGAAGGCTAACCAGCGATCAGGGAAGAAATAGGCCCATGCGGCAATATAGGCCCTGAGCTTGAATCCTGGTCCTGACACCTACCAGTGGGGGGAGATCCCAAGATGCTTGTTCCTATGCATGGGAATAACAATGAAATATTAGCAAACTCATGATTGAATGAGAAGTTTCTGCGTGCATTGGTCAAGTCCAAAATTAGATGCAATGATCCCAGGAGGACGATTCATCTTAATGAATGGTTTATTAAGCATGAAAAGAATACTATTCCTTCAATGGTGGCATAATAAATACCTAAGAGATAGTAGGAATGTAGTTGATGTCATTGAATCCTAGGTAGATGTCTCTGGCACTCTGTACAAATATATATTTATTGGTGTTCCACCATCTGTCTACTTGTGTATGGCTATTTTGACCACCCCTGTGGCTCAATCTCAGGGTCTGGAAATTCCCTGGAAGCTTCATTGGCTAGAGGTTGCCATGTTGACACACCCATTCAGGGTCTGAATAGGGTCTGCCAGGCTCTGAGTTCAGATCCCATCACTGCCAACAAATGGATCATGGAGTAAGAAACTGAGTGTGATACATGTTTTCCTTTTCCCTGAGAGTCCTGGGTGTCAGACATGATGGAGAACATATCTACAATCCAGATACTATGTGATGGGTTGTCATCAGTATCATAAATGGAATATGTGTCATCACAGTCAATAAAAAATCTCATATCTGAAATATACTTGGAACTCAAAAAATTAAATCCCCCAAGAACAAATCCTGAAATAAGTGGGCTAAAGACTTAAAGAGAAATTTATCTGAAGAGGAAAGAAGCATGGACAATAGACACATGAAGAAATGCTCAACCTCCCTAGCCATAAGAAATGAAAATCAAAAAACCATTGAGATATCACCTCACCCCAATTAGAATGGCTAAAATCAAGAACTCTAATAACAACAGATGCTGGAGGGGATGTGGACAGAAAGGAACCTTACTGCATTGTTGGTGGGAGTGTAAACTTGTTCAATCACTTTGGAAAGTAGTATGGAGGTTCCTCAAAAGACTCCACATAGAACTACCCTATGACCCAGCAATCCCACTTTTGGGCATTTACCCAAATGTTTACAAAAAAGACCACACTAAAGCTACTAGCACGACTATGTTTATTGCAGCACTATTTACTATAGCTAAGATATGGAACCAACCCAGATACCCCTCAGTAGATGAATGGATCAAGAAAATGTGGTATGTATACACAATAAAATTCTACGCCTCCATCAGAAAGAATGACATTGCCCCATTTATTAGGAAATGGAAAGACTTGGAAAAAATTATATTAAGTGAAGTAAGTCAGGTCCAAAGAAACATAGGTCCCATTGTTTCCCTTATTTGCAATATCTAGTATATGTCTGAGTCAAGCAGAAAAGGTCAGATAAGGTGATGTTAGGGAAATGAACCCTAAGATATGTACTCAAATGTTTTTTTCTTTCTTGAGATTGTTTCTAACACATTTATAAGATTATTTCTTTGTTGCTTTGTATGTTCCTCCCCCACAGTATAACCCCTGCTTTCACAGTCTTTGATGTAGGTATAATTGGTGGAGGGGAATGGGAAAAACAAATCGTTTAAATAGGGATACAGGTGGACCCATTGCAACAATGAGATGTACAAGTCGTTATTTCAAAAATGAACTTTACAACTTTGGTGCAGGGGGGGAGGGGAGGGGGGAGGAGGCGGATGGGGAGGACTGTGAGTGGGGGCTGGGAGGAGGATGGGAAGGGATGGGATGGGGAAAAAAAGGAGGAGGCTACAATGTTGATAAGAAATGTACTCATTATCTTAACCATGTAAATGTAACCCTTCTGTACAGTATTTTCTTTTTTTTTTTTTTGCCGGTAATGGGGCCTGAACTCTGGGTCTGGGTGCTGTCCTTCAGTTCCTCAGCTCAAGGCTAGCGCTCTACCTCTGGAGCCACAGCGCCACTTCTGGCTTTTTCTGTTTATGTGGTGCTGAGGAATCGAACCCAGGGCCTCATGCTTGCAAGGCATGCACTGTACCGCTGAGCTACCTTCCCAGCCCATGTACAGTATTTTCAAAATTAAAAAAATGGAAAATAAATGAATAAAACAAAAATACAATAAATAACCACAACAAACAGGACATGGACTGACCATCTATACGTAAGTACAAATCCTACCTTTACAATGTATATAAATAGAATGTTTCCTGGGTGGGTACTTTAATTTATGCCTAAAGACCAGGCCTTACTTTCTTGTCTTCAAGCATGGTGAGCTTTCCCCTTTGTCCACAGTGCTTCAGAGTTACCCAGGCCTTAAGTTCAAATTCAAAGGTAGGAGACACAGCGTGAATTGCAAGCCAGGGAGCTATTTTTTTTTTTTTTTTTGCTTTTATTGCCAAACATGGTCTTGAACTCAGGTCATGGCAACCGTGCCTCAGCTTTCATCACCATAGGCTTGGGTGCAGCCGCTGGAAACACAGCCTATCCTGAGATCCTAGAACTTCAGGCTTTGTGCCGGGGGGGGGGGGGGGGGGGGAGGGAGGGATGCACAGAAAAATGGTGGTGGGATGGCATTTTTACATTTTCTTCTTTTGCATGGCCATCTGGGTCTGAGTGATCAGGCTCCAAAGGATACTTCAACTTGCATTGCTGAAGGCTTGCAGGCTTCTGGGGAAGCCATAATCCCGCACAATGATTAGCCAGGCACCAGTGGCTTTCAACAGTCCTCCTTGATACTTAGAAGGCTGTGATAGGAGGATTATGGTCAAAGTCACCAAGACAGGGAAGTCCTTGAGACCCCTGTCCAACCTCAGTGCCAACAAAGCCAGAAGTAGAGCTGTGTGGCTCCAGTGGTAGAGGGCTAATCTTGAGCAAGAACAGCTCATGGACTGGGCCCAGATCCTGAGTTCAAGTTCCAGGACTGGCAACAAACAGACATACACAACAATCTGTGCAGCCATCTGGCTAAAGCAGGTCTCCCTCTTGTCCCCAACTGGATTGGACAGACTTTCCTGGTAAAGAGGCTGCAGTCATCTTGACTCCATCCATTCTGTCTGCATACCGGGATTCCGGGCACACCCCCATTCTTTCATGGTTCTTTTTGATCAATGGGATACAAGAATAGTGGCCACGCCCACATTCCATGCTTTCCAGTAGCACCAGGGTTTCCCTCTGTTGGTTGACACCACTACCAGCAGTTGAGGAAGGTAGAGGTGGCTGAGTGGTGAGCAAGAGACTCCAGGTGACTTTGAGGTAGAGTAGGAAATGATGTCCTAGTTGGTGAGTGGAAGAATAGAGGATTTCCTAGAGCCTGGGAATGTGGCCAGCCCAACTTTCCCGTCCCATTGCTCAGATGTCTGAAACAATAAGACTCAATGAGAGAACTGTGGGCAAGAAACTGCCCCAAGAACACCAGCAGTATCCTCCCGACAGACCTGAAACATTCAAGAAAACAAAGAACAGAAAAAAGCGAGGGATCCCCAAGACAAACACCACTGGGGAGCAAGATTGAATGGAGAGTCCGGCCAAAGGTGATGCCGACCATGGGCCTCCCCTGCCTTTTGACATAGTCACAGCCACCAGGGTCCAGATTGTCAAGGGTCCCAATACCATCAAGGATCCACAGAGGTGCTACCCGCATGTGGTGCCCACCCTGGACCACAGAAAAGAAGAAACCAGGCACTCTGTGCCAAGATCCAACTACTGAAGCATGGAAAGACAGACCCACAGGATCAATGGAAGTAAGAGAGGGAGAAGATAGACCAGATACATGCAAAATGGAGGTAGAGATCTACGAGGCAACCATACAGTGGTTGGTTTCAGCAGAAAGCTGGCCCAAGTGCAGGAGGCCACTGATGACAGAGAAAGGGAGCGTGAAGCTGTCACCAGCGGGCTGCAAGCTACAGAGTGGCGTGTGGCAGAGTTGGAGATAGCAGCTTCTGCGTTCACTGCTGCAAAGAAGGAGACCAAAATGTTCTTTGAACAGCTGAATGATGTGACCCTTCAGCTCGAGGAAAAGACCAGAAGCTAAGATGTCCTGGAGCAAGTGAACACAGAGTTGCAGGAGAAGCTGGAAGTGCTGTGGATACAGAGGAGCAACATGAAGAAGAGAATATGCAAGTTCCAACAAGTGCTGGAGGGGCGTGAGGTACTGAAGAGACTACTGGACAACCTGAGCTGGCTGGTGACCACAGCGAATCTGGAGAGAGACACCTTAATGGAGGACCTGAGCATTGAGAGGTTCGCACGGAAGGAGGAGGCATGGCGGCTGACCCAATGGGTGAACCAACTGACGGAGGAGAAGGAATGAGGGGCAAGTCATGTGTTGGACCTAGGGAATGAGCTGTGGGAACTAAGAAGGAAGGTGGTTAAGCCACAGCCCCCCGCTGAACCCTCTCAGGCCTAGTGGCATCTGTAAGCCCAGGCCTACAGCAAGGAGATGGAGTTGAAAAACCTGGAAGAACAACTTCACATCCAGGTCCAGGAAAACCAGTCTCCGTCTTCAGAACATGGAGCAGCAGGAGCAACTGCAGAGAATGGAGGAGAAAGCGTAGGATCAGCAGGAGATCCTTGAGACCCCATGATGTGCATGTGTGTAGGCTGGAGAATCAGAGGAAAAGCTGGTTCTACTCTGGGACGCTGTCCGCAGGGTGAGCAGTGAGAAGGAGGAGCTTGCCAGCATCCTGGTCTCAGAGCAACAGATGAAGAAACATCTGCCAGAACAGTTGGACTGCTTAGAGGAGAAGATAGAGAAATGGATAGTGGTGCCTGAGAGAGAGAGCCAAGCGGCTCAGGAGCAGCAGGAGCAGTCCCTGGGCCAGTGCAGGAGTTCAGAGCCTCCTGTGAATGGCACATCGCCTCCAATGAGCGGCTGTGCTCTGAGAAGGAGGCCCTGCAGCAGCACTCCGAGAGGCAGACCCTGCTGCTGGAGCAGCTGAAGCAAGTGCAGGGCTCAACAAACTGGAGGGACCAGGTGGTGTCCCCAAAGTGGCAGGACACTCTCAAGTGCCTGGAAGCCACCAGATCACAGGAGGAGTGCCTGCAGGCCCAGCTGAGCTTCCTGGCTTTCCCTGTGGAAGGGGAAGGCATGAGCCTTGAAGAAGCAAAAGGTAAGGAGGCAATTCTCTCCCTTTGACCCCATCGTGATGTGATCATCACAGAGGATGGAGATGTTCCTCAGACCAAGAGTGACATGGCTCTGAGAGTGCTCTTGGAGGATGAGATGCACAGGGGGAAACTCCTGCCACAAGAATGGCGGGCCAGCTGCAGGCACCCCCTGGCCAACCCAGCAGCTCAGTGCCAGACTGAGCTGAAGCCACAGGCCCTCAGCCCCATGAGATCCACCAAAGCATGTGTGGGGATGGGAAGTGGGACACATGGGCATCTGAGAAGAAAATCTGCTTCATCCATGTCCTGCCTGATGAGGTTGACTTCCAGAGTCCAGCAGGTGAGCTCCCCCATTGATGCAGCCAGCTGTCAGCAAACATCCGAACTATTGAGGAGTCCCTCATGGTCTGTAAAGAGCAGATGTTGGTCCTGAATGAGCTGTGTTGGGACAAAGCCCAGTGCATGCACTCGCTGTCCTAGGAGATGCTGGAGAAGAGGAGAGTGCTGCCAGAGCTGCTGTCACTCCTTCCAAGGGAAGGCACAGACAGCAGTCTCCAGATGCCAGCACAGGCTGAGCCCCCCACCACCAACACTGCTTCAGTCACCTTAGGGCCTGTGGTGGGTGAAATGAGGGAGGAGCAGAAAAGTTTTGAAGAATTGCAACTTGAAGACAGCATGGAAACTGCCAGAGGAGAGGTCAGGGTTCCCGACCCCATAGTGGACTCCCCCAAGGAGCACATCCTACCCCAGATGCCCCATATCCTGTCTGCCCACAGCTCCCAGGCTCAGGGGAGGAGTGCTCCCTCACTTTCTCCTGTAGACTGATGTGGATGATGACTCTCTATGTGACATACTGACTCTCAAAAGCCATGGCAGCCACCAGATAAAAGTGACCAAGTGGCTTTCTCTCAGGCCTCCATCTGCCGGGCGAAGGGAAGGATAAACTGGGAGTAGGGTAGGGCAGAGGGTGCAGAGAGTTGGCCCAAACTCAAGGGTCATCTAATGGCCCATTGGTGGCCAGGAAAGAGACCCATGTTATGCTTATCACAAGGAATAAATTGTTTTCAAAGGAAAAAAAAAGCCTAAAAACAAAGATTTGTTCTTCCAGCCTTGGGGCTTGAACTCAGGGCCTGGCCAATGTCCCTGAGCTCTTTTTGATCAAGGCTGGTCCTACCTCCCCTTCTGCTTTTTCTGTGTGGAATAGAACCCAGGGCTTCAGGCATGCTAGGTGAACATTCTACCACTAAGCCACATTCTCAGCTTGGATGATTCTCCCCCCTCCCAAACCCATATGGCCATTCCTCAGATAAATAAGAAGTAGGGGCAAGGATGAATATGAAGCACAAGTCTGGTTCACACCAAAATATTCCCCTGACCCCTCTTCCCACACCCTTAGTTGATGTTTCTCTTCTACCATTGAGGGATGAGAGAAGGAGGGGAGTCTCAAGAGAGTATCAACAACTGGCCCCCTGAGTCCCACATCCTCCCCCAAACAAGTGGTCCTCCAGATTCCAATCTTACCTGACTCAATGTGAAGTCTACACTGTCTCCCCACCACTGCAAGGCTCAGGATGAAATAAAGGTCAGCCATGGCCTCAGCCCACACCCAAGGTGGAAGCTTCTAGTCCCAGACCTACTTCCACCTCTGACTGCCCCTAGTTAGGCCAGACCCACAACTCACCACTATGTTGGTGGTTATTACCTCATGGATGGATTCCAGGAAGAAGGTCTATGGCAAAGAACAGAAGCAGTAGGGTGAGCAGGGCAGAAAGAGGTGGTGATATTGCTCTGGAATCTTCCTTGGAGCCCTCCCATCCAGCCAGACCCATGCTGACCCAAAGCATAGACAAGGCCAGGGGGTGAGACGAGATGGAGGAGCACAGGACTAAAGGAGGTACTGCTTTATCTTGGAGGACTTGATTAATTCCAATTATAATTAATTCCAATTATATTTGGTCCATGCCAATCCCAAAGACAGCATGCAATGCCTCTCCTTGTTGTTGTTGGCCATGAGCGCTGTCCCTGAGCTCTTTTTCTCAAGGCTGGCACTCTACCACTTGAGCCACAATGCCATTTTTGTTTTCTGACGGTTCATTGATAAGAATCTCATACACTGTCCTGCCCAGACTGGCTTGCCACCGTGATCCTCCAGATCTCAGTTTCCTGAGTAGCTTGGATGACAGGCATGAGCCACCTGTGCCCAGTATGTGATGCCTTTTGAAGGCATCTTGGTGAGTCTGTAAAGGAGACCCAAAGGGCCTTGATAGACCATGGTCCAATCAAGGAGCTGGGATGGAGGAAGGTTGACCTTCTATCCATTCTGTTCCCCCGAAATTGAAGATGCCAGGTGATGTTGTATACACCAAACACCTAGGCCAGCAGCCAACAGGCATATTGGGGGAAAAGTAGAGAATACCCAAAGACTGCAGTGTTGAAATCTCTGATTTTGCATGCATGTGGTGTGTGTGTGTGTGTGTGTGTGTGTGTGTGTGTGTGAACTAAGGGCCTAGGCTTTATCCCTGAGTTTTCTTGCTGAAGGCTAGTGCTGTGCCACTTGAGCCACAGCCCCACTTGCTTTTGGTTGGTTCATTGTAGATAAGAGTCTCAAGGACTTTCCTCTCCAGGGTGGCTTTGAAGCATGATGGGGGCTCCAGGGAAGCAAGAGTAAACACAACTCTCAAGTACTATCCCTATTGTGGGCTACTCCTGCTCCCTGGTGGCCACACGTGGAACATGTGGCCCCATACCATTATCCTTTAGAGTTCAATTTGGGGAAGTTACTAGTGCCAAGCTGACTTTTGCTCACACTGATTGCTGATGCCAGAGCAGGTCTGTTCAACCCTAGGCCAAGAGAGCTCCAGGAAGCCTGGCTTTCCAGGGGCACAAGGAAGGGAGAGGTCAGCTCCAGGTTGAGCTAAGAGCCTTTGCCCACAGATACCCCAACTTGGCCTTACTTATCACCATAAGACCTGCCAAAGAACAACCCCCCAAAAAATAATTGGATCTGTGCCTCCAAGTGGTAGAGTTCTAGCATTGAACCAAAGAGCTCAGAGACTGGGCCCCCAGGTTTTGAATTCAAGACCCCCAGCTGACCTTCCCCCATAAAACACAGGCTGTCTAAATGTGAACTAGTAGGATTTGTGAAGTGTTTCTGAAGAATGGTGATACTGAAGAAAGCACCCTAATTCTAATGACAGCTGAACTTGTGACATACAGCTATGTGCTGAGTCCTTCACAGGGCGCTATTTGCTGGGTCCTTCCCACATGGGGGTTTTGTGCTGAGTCCTCAAAAAGGTGCTGTTTGCTGAGTCATCTCAAAGGCTGTTATGTGCTGAGTCCCTGAGGAGAGTAGGCCATCCTGGGTTTTTCAAAGGGTGCTGTATGCTGAGTCCATTACACAACGTACTGTATGCTGAGTCCTTTAAAAGGTGTAGTGTGCTAATGCATCCCAAAGGGTCCTGCTATGTGCTGAGCCCTTGAGAAGAGAGGGACGAGGTGTTTTTTGAGTGCTGTGTGCCGAGTCCTTTACACAGGGTGCTCTGTACTGTCCTTCAAATTGTGCTGTGTGCTGAATGCTTCCACAGTGTGGTATGTGCTGAGTCCTTCAAAATTGTTCTGTGTACTGAGTTTTTTGAAGCATGCTGGCACTGGGTGTTTTACACAGCATGCTTCAACACAGGGTGTGATGAGTCTCTGGGAAAGAGTGCTATGTGCTGAGCTTTTCAAAGCATGCCATGCACTGAGTCCTTTAAACTGGGAGCTATGGACTCCCTCCTTCAAAGGGTGCTGTGTGCTGAGTACTCTACCCAGCATACTACATGCTGAGTCCTTCAAAGGGAGCTATGTGCTGAGTCATTTACACAGGGTGCTTTGTGCTGATTTTGGAAGAGTGCTGTGTGCTGAGTCATCCCGAAGGGTGCTATGTTCTGAGTCCTTGAGAGGTGGTTATCCCCATCCCACACACACACACACACACCAACACCAACACAAACACAAACACACATACACACAGGAGTGTCACCATGCACCTGCTTGGTGTGTGGAGTGGAAGGGGATGGAGGAGAGTGTCCTCCAGGGGTGGGGCTGAGGGGCGATTCGATCCCCTAGGCTGGTACTGGGGGTGGGGGTTAGTGCTGAGCTGAGGTAAGGCTGCAATTGCCATGGTCTACAAGCCTCAGGGCCCAGTCAGGGCTGCAAATGTGGCCAGGGGTGGGGGCGGGGCCCAGGGGAGGAGAGGGCGGGGCCCAGGAGTGCACTTTAGTGGCAGGAATGGCCAGGAGCCCAAGGGGGCAGGGGTGTGTGTGCAGCAGAGACAGGGTGGCCCAGGAGAGGAATGTGGGGCTGAGAGAGAGCTGGCAGAAGAGCGAGCACGAGCACTAGCACGAGCCCTAGCACCCGTGGAAACGGCTTCAGTGGCTGGCGGCTGCTCCGATCATAGCATGGGTCCTGGCCGGGAGTGCAGAGCATGTGGAGCCTGCACGGCAGGCACACCGCCACACGCAGCCCCTCGGAGGCGCCCAGCCATGGTGGCCCTGAGTCTGTGGTCCCGGTGCGGGGAACACGGCAGAGGCAGTGGCTGCTGAGGCAGCGGCGGCCACAGGTTAGGAGGCCGCTGAGGCTGCGGTGGTGGTTGAGGAGCAGAGACTGCGCGCAGCCCCACCATGTGCCCTTGCTGCATTTCAAACATGGCGCTGCTGGCTGGGACCCGCGGAGCCTCTAGCAGTCACCTGACGGAGCTGTTGCTCCCCTGGCCTGCTTGTGGCCCTGATTTGGTTCCAGCCCTTGGTCCTCAGACTCCTGGCACGCACCCGGAGATGCAGCCTACAGCTTCTCCCAGCAGCTCAAGTGAGTGGCCGACCTGCGCTCCCGCACCCCACAACCCCCCCCCCCCCCCCGTAAACCCTGTCCCCCACTCTACCCTTTCTCCTCACCCTCGCGGACCCGGACCCTCTCCTCTCCTCTCCCAGTGCTATCCTGCCTGCGCCTCCACCGTGCCCCACAGTCTGTCCTGGCTCTGTCACAAATGCACCCCAGGGGTGGAGGGTGGAGGTGGGTGTCCACCCGGGGCTCCCACCCTCATCCCTAGAGGCCAGTGTCCCAGGAAAAGGGGAGCTTCAGAGATAGGTGAGGAGGGGGCACCACAGAGCCCCTAGCCTGGAGCAGTGGGAGCCACACAGCCTTGCATCTGCATTCTTGGTCTCCCTGATGGGAACCTGGTGCCTTTAGTCAGAGGTGGGGAGCAGCACCCCACACTTGCCTTCTTAGGTCTTTTCGTTTTTACTGGGGAGGGAGGTGTTGGATGCAGAAGATAGACCCCCTTGCTGTGTGAGGCCTTGTCTTCTGTGTTCA
The DNA here is from genome assembly GCF_019054845.1 of Dipodomys spectabilis. Classification (NCBI taxonomy): domain Eukaryota; kingdom Metazoa; phylum Chordata; class Mammalia; order Rodentia; family Heteromyidae; genus Dipodomys; species Dipodomys spectabilis. Next base: position 695,821 of record NW_024870959.1, read on the forward strand.
GTCACCCTTTCACCTGAGGACATTCCCAGAAGAGCCCACTAGAGAGGTGAGGGCACTGGGGTCAGACAGAAGGTGGGTATTTGGGAGAAAAACACACCCCCTCTGACACACATACAACCGGCCTGTACCCCCAAACCCAGCTGTCAACAGTTCTGACTGGGTGATCACATTTCCCAGCTTCTGCTAGTGCTCCCAGTCCATCTGGTCTCCTTGTCCTCCCCAAGAATTTGCCAAGTTGCCCAGCAGTATGTGGGCTGGAAGTAGGGAGTCCATCCATGTATATAGCCTTTAGGACCCCATCAAAGTCCCCAACAACGCCCCCACCCCAGGTCAGACACCTCTCTGGAGGCACCATGACCCCCTGCTTTGTTTTCTGTCCAGGCTTTGAGGAGCCACGTGTCTCGGGACTCCTTCACCCAGAGTCCTAGCCTAGGGTTTTGGTGAATGGGGAGTCTAGGCTGGTTGTTCCCAAGGGGAAGGGTCTGGCCCTGGAGAAAGGGGGATCAGGGTGGTTCTGCATTATTAGGGCGTTGTTCCCCTTGGGTGGTTGCCCCTATTTCTGACAAGGGAACCCTCGTGCTTGAGCTGGTACAACGCCCAGGTGAGAAACCAACAAATGCAGAAGAGGCATTGCTCTGAGTCTGTGTGTTTAGGTGTGTGTGTGTGTGTGTGTGTGTGTGTGTGTGTGTGAGAGAGAGAGAGAGAGAGAGAGAGAGAGAGAGAGAGAGAGAGAGAGATCATCTTTCTTATGTACAATCAGCATGTCTAAAAAGAGCAAAAGCATTTTTGGGGGGAGGGATTCGGTTGTGGGGTCTGAACTCTGGGCCTGTGCGCTGTCCCTCAGCTATTCAGCCCAAGGCTAACACTCTACCACTTGAGCCACAACCCCACTTCCGACTTTTTTCTTTTTGCTTACGTGGTGCTGAGGAATCGAACCCAGGGCCTTGTGCATGCAAGGAAAGTGCTCTACCACTGAGCCACCTTCTTAGCCCGAGCAAAAGCATTTTGTTTGTGTGCATGTGTGTATTTGTTGTTCTTTTTTCATTAATGCCCAGTATGAGCCCAGCCACAATTTTTGTTTTCTCTTTCACAGTATCATGGCTCCTTTAGAGAAGGGTTCATTAGATGTTCCTTCCCACCACTTTCTTCCCCTTTCCTGCAGCCCACAGTAACTGCTGGGCCTGAGTGGATCTCTCCTAGGAGGCCTGTGTGAACCACAGACCAGAGTGGACACCTGACCTTGTGTCTTTAGCCAGAAGGCTCATGAGGCTACTGTGACCACAGCCGCACTCTTCCAGCCAGGCAGTCTGCTCTCATGTGTATAGTTGGACCTAATTCAAAGTTGGGAATGTGTCTGCCAAACATAATTAGGAAACCAGACAGGAGGTATAGGGCAGGGGCTGTGAAGCTAGGAGGGTCTGGGAATTGATGAAGGGTGTGACATGGCAGATGGTTCATCACTACCGAGGATGAGAGGGGAATCTTACCCAGGGCATTGACGGTGTCCATGGGCATCTGAGCAGGGGGCTCCGGGCCCCCAATGGTGGCATGTATTCCTTCCCAGGGCAGTACACTGGTTGGCAGTCCCCCTTGGAGTCCTGCAGACTCCAATCTGTGTCCCTCCTGGGCTCTTTCCAGCCGGGCAATGGTAGGCAAGTGTGTTCCCCCTGCTGGAGCCTGCTTGTGATCAAGACATGGCAGTTACCTGAGGCTCTCTGAATACCATTTTCTGTAACCTGCTGTAGGCTGTCTGGAAAGAAAAGGGGTCTATTGATTTTGGAACCTATTAAGTTCGATTGGGACAAGTGAAATGCCAGCTTTTCCAGGGTTTTTTCTTGAAGCTGGAAATTTCTACTAATGCCTGGGATTCTGGGTCAAATTAGATGGACCATTTAGGCCACCAAACAATGACGTTCAAAGCAGCACAGGCAGAGTTCCCATGCCTGATGGTTTCCTGCTACGAAAGTCGTGACTTGACTGCCTTTCTCCGGCAGCTGCTGATTCTCCCCCAGCTCTCTCTAGGGTGACCACCACAGTTGAGGATGTCTTCGGGAGCACAGATTGTGACGTCGCCATCCGCAGCCTGCTAGCTGTGAGCAGAGACAATTCACAGCACCTGCACTGGAATCTGGGATATTCAGAGACCCGGGATGCCTTAAGGATCCTTTCTCTGCAACATGAAACTTGGGGGCCTGATAGAGTGGACCGTCCTGTCTGCCCCAGGGAGTGGAGAGGAGGCCCCTTGAGTCTGGTGTTCACCTCAGAGCAACCTGGTTCACACCTGAGTGGGGAATGGAGTGTCACAGAGCTGGTCAGTGGCTGGACAGAGATCTTTGAGAAAATAGGCATCCCAGAGGCCCTGGAATCCAGTGAGGACATCATGGCTCATGTCCTTGGAACCAAAACAGTTAAGTGCGGTGGCATCAGGAGGGTAGGAAGAGGGAGGAGGGAGAACTGTGGGAGAGCTACATCAGGCTTTGCCCCCACCCAGGATGCTTACCTGAATTAGATGGGGCTTTTCTGTAGTATTGTCATAGACAGATGCTCATATATTTATCCAACAAACCATAACAGTGTGTGCCAAACCTGGGGGGAGGGGCTGTTCATACATGATTAAAGGTTCCAGTTCTGGTTCCACAGCACATGAAGAAATCTTGGTTTGAGCTGGATACCATTGCTTCACTCCTGTCATGCTAGCTACTTAGGAGGCTGAGATGGGAGGATTGAGGCTTAAGGCCCATGCAGGAAAGCCTGTAAGACTCTTATCTCCAACTAAGTACCAAAAAGAAAATGCAAGAAGTGGATGAGTGGCTCAAGCCATAGACTGTTGGCCTTGAGTAAAAAGGCTCAGGGACAGCACCCAGTCTCTCATTTTAAGGCCCAGATGTGACACAAAGAGAGGACAGAGAAAAGAGAGGAGGGAAGGATGGAGGGAGAAAAGGAGGAAAGGAAGGAAGATGAGATCATGAAGGCCTTGGTTTGGAGTGCCTGGATCAAGGGATCCAACCATTCACAATCTCTGCGAGGACAGTTTGAGAGCCTAAAGCCAGTATGTAGGAGCAAGCCACTGTCCCCTCAGCAACTTCATGACATCCAGGATCTGAGTGGTTGGCTTACTGCAGAGGGAAACAGGCTGGGGTACACACTAGGGCTCAGAGTGGGTCACGGAGTTTCAATCTCCCCTAGCTCACCGAGTTTATTTTGTGGTCAGATAAGAAGAAAGTGTCCAAAGGCTAGGGAGGATAGGGAGAAGGAGTGTCCAGAGGGAGGTGGCAGGGGATAAGCAGGAAGATGAAGAGGGAGAATGATCCCAGATCGGGTGTGTCAGGCCATTGAAGCCATGACCTCACCTGACAACCTAGACCATCAGTGATAAAGCCTTCGACCCAGGCACATGCCTATTAAAAGTCCTGGGACTCTGGTTCACTGTTGACAACCTCGCTGTCGTCCACTTCAGGGTGCCTGTGCAGTACATCCTTGGGGACTGGGACTTTTGCTGGCTCAATCTGAAGATGACACCCCCAGTGTTCATTCCTCAACCAGAGACAGAGGAAACCAGGCCACTGGCACAGGACAGCCAGGGAATGAGGGAAAGAGTCAGACACATGTTGCTCTGAGACTTCCTCTAGGGGACTCTAGGGCCCTGTGACTGCCATTCTCAGAGGTAGAGGTGAGTCTCTTTGCTGGCTCAGCTTTTAGTCTAGATGGCAGATGTGGGATTTAGAGAGGGCGGACTGAAGGTCAAGGCTGGTGGGAACACAAGAGGCACTGAGTTCTGAGCAGGGTTGTTTCTTTGAGGATACTCACAACCCAGGATCATTCCTGAGAAGGATCAGCCCTTTTCTCCTTCCTGAAAGAGAGGGACCTAGAGCCCTCCAGTGTGCATCCATTGGCTGAGAAATTCATTCATTCCCATATCCTTTGGTTGGATAACTGGATCTCACCTGACTGCCCAGTGTCAAGGCAGGACAGTGAGAGATCTTGAGTCCTTGATGAGGTCACGGGATCCTCAGTATGAGATTGTACTTGAATGTCCTGACTTGGTGTATGGTCAGTCCCATCTAAGACTGTCATGACCTAGGACATAGAATCTAGAGAATCAGAGCAGGATGGGGTCAATTCTGTGAGTCTTGAGTATTATGTGTGAGCTTTGAGCTCCAGTGTGCTCACCTGCTTCCTTTTCTTGGGTGGGTCTATGCTAGAAAAAGTTTAAAACTAGGGCCTGGGTCCCATGCCTTGTTTTATGCTCAAAGCTAGCACTCTACCATCTGAGTCACAGCTCCACTTGCAAGGTTTTTGGGTGTTTAATTGGAGATAAGAGTTCTGAATGACTTTGCTGCCAAGGGTGGCATTCAACTGCAGTCCTCAGATCTCAGTCTCCTGAGGGGATAGGATGACAGGCATAGAAAAGCATCTTTGGCCAGGTGCCAGTGGCTCATGGTTGTCATCCTAAGTACTCAGGAGCTGAATCTTAGGATCACGGGTGAAAGCCAGCTTGGGCAGGAAAGACCCTCAGACTCTTCTCTCCAATAAAGCACCAGAAAACCGGAAGTGGTGCTGTGGCTCAAGTAGTAGAGTGCTGGACTTGAGCTGAAGAGCTCAGGGATAGCACCCAGGCCCAGAGTTCAAGCCCCACAACCAACAAAAAGAAACAAAGTAAATCATCTTTGCCTGCAAAGGACGGTGGTGGTGTCTTTGTGTGTGTGTGTGTGTGTGTGTGTGTGGGTGGTGGTGGTGGTAGACATTTAGCAACCTGCTCAGTCATCATTTTAGATGGATTGTCCCAAACTCTTAGTTCATGGCAGCCGATTCTTGACCACAGGTGAAGCTCTGGGTTGGATGTCGACCACCGGACATCAGTCTCCTCATGGGACAGTTGTGAGTAAATAAGGGACTAATACAGAGGGATCTCTGGAGCAGGGCCAGGCACAGAGGGAGCAGGTGTCAGATACAGTTCTCAACAATTCTGTGAGCATATGACAGGAAGTTGTGGGGAAAGGGCTCAGATGGGGTCTGTTATTAATCCTGCAACAGGTGTGGGATTGTGAAACAAAACATGGCTGTCTTTCATCATTACCCTATCTCCATGAGGAAGGCATCGTTCACTCTATTGATTTTTCCAGCTGGGGAAAATGAGTCATGGAGAAGCCAGGTGACCTACTCATGACCCCCACTTGACAGGAATCTTGGCCTGATTTCTCTGCCATGCTTCCTAGGACAGTGGGTGTTATTCAGTCCACTTCTTGTCATTTGTGGGGATTAAATTCTGGGCCTGGATGCTATCCTTGAGCTACTCAGATCAAGGCTAGTATTCTACTCCCTGAGCCATTGCATCATTTCCGGTTTTCTGTTGGTTCTTTGAAGATAAGAGTCTCATAGACATTCCTCCCGAGCCAGCTATGAACCACGATCTTCACATCTCAGCCTCCTGTGTAGGTAGGATTATAGGTTTGAGCCACCGGCACCTGGCTTAAGTGTAATTCTGGCCCTCTGTCTCTCCCTCTCTCCCTCTCTCTCTCTCTCTCCCTCTCTCTCATTCCCTCTCTATTTCTCTGTCTCAGGAATTATTGAATGAGTGCTGGAGGAGGTGGCACAGCATCCCCATGTGGCTGGAACCCAAGGTGGCCCTCTCATTCTGGAGGTGGGCTGTGGGTCAGGAGCTGTTTTGCTCAGCCTGTTGAAACAGATTCATAAACCACCTCCCTCCCCAAACCCACACACAAAAAACCCAGATGTGGGGCTGTGGCTCAACTGGTAGAGCCTCAGCCTTGAACAAAAGAAGCTCAGGGATAACACCCAGGCCCTGAATCCAAGCCCTAGGCGTAACATAATCATAAAATAAATGAGCAGTGTACACCTTTTATCTCTCTACCAAGAAAGATGTATTCAGTTTTCTCACTGGTACATGTAGCCAAAGGTAAGGGGCTCCCTTTCATGTTCCCCTAATCCTCTCCTTCTCTCCTTTATCTGTCCAGGCTTTATCTGTTGCAGGACAGAATTCGGATCATCTCCCTGGATGTGACCTTAGGTACCTCCCTCATCCACCTCCCTTGGGGTCAGGATCCTGTATACACTCCCTGCTGGGAGGATGAAGCATCACAGAGATGAGGGTAGGTATCCCCAACACTCACACACATACACACATACACACATACAAACACCCCTAAGCCAACTCAGACTAGCCTTTTCCACGGACACCCTATCTCCTTGGATTACGTAACCTAGGAGAGGAATTTGATCCCCTGCAACTGATTATTTTAACTTGGGCTTGCTAGTTCACAGGAGATAAACAGGAGCAAAAAAAAAAAAAGCCTTTGGTGTCCGTCACCTGGGGTTCTGGCTCATGCCTGTCATTCTGACTACCCGGGAGGCTGAAATCTGAGGATCACAGTTTGAAGCCAGCCATAAACTGGAAAGCCTGTGAAACTCTACTCTCCATGGAACCACCAAAAAGCTAGAATTGGAGCTGTGGCTCAAGTGGTAGAGCACCAGCCTTGAGCAATAAAACTCAGAGAGACAGCTCCCAGATCCTCAGTTCAAGCCCACAAAAAGAAATGGCCCTGTCTTGTTGCCCACAGATTGCCCAGGCCTCGGGCCCCCCTCTCATGGAGTGTGATAAAACACCTACCTCTAGATGGTGTATCACGGCCTTCAGAAATACAGTGGTGGTATCCAGGCCTTCCCCTTCGTGCATTCTCAAGCAGCACTGGCTGGAAGGCAGAGCCTGACAAGGCTGGCAGCCTGCACAGCGGAGAGGCTCCAGCTTTTCCAAGGTGATCAGAAAGGGCTTCTTGGAGACAGCACTTGAAAAGGGGTCTTGCTTAACAAGGAGGATCTGAAGGAAGCACAGAGAGCAAAGGAACTGCAGATGATGGACAACATAGCAGAGCGTGTTTATTTCCAGCCAGGGCTGCTTTTGAGAGACTTGGTATAGATGTGCCAGACTGTCCCAAGACAGGCCTGAGGGGTCACAGAAGAACAGCTATCCAATGCTGGGATTGATTGCGTTTTAGAGGTTGAGGGCTCGCCTAGCACACAGGAAAGCATGGGTTCGATTCCTAGGTCCTGCATACACAGAAAAAGCTGGAAGTGGCACGGTGGCTCAGGTGAAAGAGCGCTCCCCTTCAGACACAGAAAGTCAGGGACAGTGCTGGGGCCCTGAGGTCAGGTCCCAGGGCTGTCACCATAAAACAGTTCTCCCAGTGACCTTTGTGACAGGTGGATGGCTGTGCCCATCCACCATCTTAGTAGATCCATCTGTGCCTGGTGTCTCCTTTGACAGAGGGGAGTTGGACACTCCTTCTGCCGTGGGCACCCCTGAGCCCGGTTATCAACAACCCTCCCAACGTCTTCCACCGGGACATGGAGCAGCTGGCCCCAGAAGTCCTCAGGTATCGGTTGGTTGGGGTAGGGGGACATAGGGGAGAGCCCAGAACTCCTAGTGGGTCTGATCTGTCCTGGAAGACCAGACAATCCAGAGGAGGCAGATGGGAGCTTAGAGGGGGTTAGTGACATGGAAGGGGCCCTTTAATCCCCATGGCCTCATCCAGATTCTAGCCTCCCTTTGCTGTCCCTGAGGGAGGTAGAGGGGTGTCTATGTGGTAGCGTCTAAAGAAGGACTAGACACCTTAAACCATGAGCCAGTGGCTCACGGCTGTCATCCCACACCTGTCATCCTGACCACTTGGGAGGCTGAGATCCAGATGATCTCATTTCCCAGCCCAGGCAGGAAAGTCCATCCAGAGACTCATCTCCAATCTCCAACCAGAAGTGACACTGTGGCTCAAGTGGTAGAGCACTGGCCTTGAGGAAAATTAGACATCAGGGACAGTACCCAAGCCCTGAGTTCAAGCCCCTCAACCAAAATAACAAAAACAAAAAACAAGAAAGAAAGAAAGACACCCCTTTCTTGCTTGCAAGAGATGGTGAAGTAGTAAGGTTGCTGTGGTTGTGAGACCAGATGCTGGCCTCACAGTACAGACATTTCTAATAACTCCCCAGGTTTACCCCAGTGTGAAGCCATAGCAGGGTGGGTGGTGCCTTACCAAGAACTCCAGAGGTTGTGGCCTGTGGCAGGCAGGGAGTGGGTGAATGGGAGCGGGGGGGGGGGGGGATATGGTAGTGTCAATTATATGCTCTCCATCCATGGAAGAATCGTTTTGGATGCCAGTGACCAAGTCTGAAATGCAGGGTGACATTTGGTTTGTGTCTTGATGAGTTGGGTTTTCCCTTGGTATAAGAAGGTGGCTGATGAGGAGGCTACAATGCTTGATAAGAAATGTACTCCTTATTGTGCCCATGTAATTGTAACCCCTCTGTACAGTATTTTCACAATAAAAAAAGAAAGAAAACAGCTGAAGAAAAAAAAAAAAAGGTTGGGGTTAGCTGGGCGCTGCCAGTGGCTCACAATTGTCATCCTAGCTACTCAGGAGGCTGAGATCTGAGGATCACGGTTCAAAGCCAGCTTGGGCAGGAAAGTCTGTGAGACATTATCTCCAATGAACCACCAGAAAATGGGATGTGATGCTGTGGCTCCAGTAGTAGAGCGCACACTTTCATCTGAAGAGCTGAGGGCCTGCTGGCTGGCCCAAAGTTCAAACCCCATAACCTACAACCAAACAAAAGGTAGCTGAATTTTCTGCATAACTGTGTACAGTAGAAATGCCTTGATGTGTTGTGAATCATTCCAGACATGTGAGAGGCTCTGATTTTTGTCTACAGTTGGTTTGATGATGGTAGTGCCATCATCTCTGGGGTGGAATATTCAGGATGCTCAGGTACTGCTGAGGCTTTGGGCTACCACTGTGTGTGTCTGTGTGTTCGTGTGTCTTTTGTCTGTGTGTGTCTGTGTCTGTGTGTTTGGATGTAGAAGGCCTGGGCCTTGAACTCAGGGTCTAGGTGAAGTTCCTATCCTTCTGTGCTCAAAGCTAGTGCTCTTAACATTTGAGCTGCAGCTCCATTTCTGGCTATTTGGTGGTTCATTGGAGATAAGAGCCTCACAGACATTTCTGTGCTGGCTGGCTTTGACCTCAGCCTCCTGAGTAGCTAGGATGACAGGACCAGTGCCATATTTGTGTGTGTGTGTGTGTGTGTATTTCCCTCATCTTTCTCTGTCCCCTTCCTGGGTGCCTGTCTGCCTCTTTCTCACCTCGGATGGTGCTCCTCCTCCACATCGACCTTGCCTTTAGCCTCCTATCAGGGTCTACAATGAGTCCTAAATGGTCAGAGACCTGAGTTCAAGCTTTTCTTTGGGGCCCAAGTGCAGCTGTCCAAATCTTTGGCTTCCTGCAGGGGATTCTGGGTCAGCCAGGCTAGCTACAATAGAGTCTTGCCTTTCTCTGGGTGGGGAACTCAGACATGGGATGTCCTGCCCTTTTCCTCAGCTAGACCTCTGGCTGCATGTCCCTCTCAGCAGGCTGGCAGTGGAGTGGGGGAAGGGGGTTGCTGGTGGCTTTGGCCAACTCCAGCTTGATAGCGGACTGAAGGCTGCCCAAGCAAGGAGGATTCCGGGCTGCATTGGAGATAAGGCCAAGGTGGCTTGGTAGTGTCTGTTGGTGTCTAGGAAATGTCCAGGTACTTTATCGCAGGCAAGTATATCTTCCAGCCCCATCTAGGCCTCTCCAATCCTTCTAGAGAATTCTGGATGCCCAGAATACAGATTCCAAGGCCAGGGAATTGGGGAGGAGAGACTGGTATGGCCAATACCTCAATGTTCTGGAGCATTAGCCTTGACCTGCGTATGCCGCCCTTGTGTACATTCACTTCTTAAACCAGAGCTGGCCAGAAACAGGCCACTTGTGGTGGTACTGTAGAAGTGGCAGGAGTGGAAGTGAGACCTAGGATGACCAAAATCTGGATTTATGGCCTGAGAGGGGGGGGGGCAAAAGGTGTCTTTAAAAAAATACTCTTAGAGCTGGAACTCAGGGCCTAGGCACTGAGCTTCCTTTGCTTAAATCTAACACTCTACCATTTAACCACAGCCCACATTTCATCTTTTTAGTAGTTTAGTGGAGATAAGGGTCTCATGAACTTTCCTGCTTGGGCTGGCTTCAAACTGCCATCTTAACAGCTCAGCCTCTTGAGTAGCTACGATTGCTAGTATGACCCACTGGCACCTCCAAAGGATGTGTGTGTGTGTGTGTGTGTGTGTGTGTGTGTGTGTGTGTGTGTGTGTGTTTACCAGGGTTTGAACTAAGAGCCTAGGTAGTATCCTTTAGCTTGTTTGCATAAGGCTTGTGCTCTATCACTTGAACTACAGTAGCTCTGCTTCCCAGCTTTTTGGTGATTCATTGGAGATAAGAGTCTGCCCAGGCTAGCTTTGAATCTTGCTTGATTCTCATGGGTCAGCCTTGAGTAGCGCCCAGGCTAGCTTTGAATCTTACTTGATCCTCATGTGTTAGCCTTGAGTAGCTAGGATTATAGGCATGAGCCACCAGCACCCAACTGATTTGGACTTTCACCACAGTGGACTAGGAACTCCTAAAAGCTTTTCTTTATTTTTTATATGCCAGTACTGGGGCTTGAACTTAGGGTCTGGGCTCCGGTCTTTTAATTTTTACCTCAAGGCTGGCACTCTACCACTTGAGCCACAGCTCCATTTCTGGCTTTTGGTAGTTCATTGGCAAGAAGAGTCTCACTAACTTTCTTCCCTTGAGCTGGCTTTGTCCCAGGACTTCTGATCTCTGTCTTTTCAGTAGCTAGGATTTACATGGGTTGAGCCACCACTGGCATTGGGCTAGAAGCTTTCCTTAAGCAAGTGTTCTTCCCTGCATTTGCCCTGACTCCTCCCTGTAAAGGAGGCCTAAGGGTCAGGAGCTGTGAAAAATAGGCTTCCAGCCACAGGAAATGGCTGGGGTCTATGATGAAAAGCCAAGTTAAATCTTCCCCCTGGGCCCCATTCTGGGACCTCCACCCTCTGCCCTCCCTCTGACTCAAGTACAAACCTTGACCCAGCCTTGAATGTCCTGCTGGACTTGTCTGAAGCCACAGAACCTTCATTCCACCCACACCACCTATTCTACACTACACCTCAGGAAACTTTGTGCATTGTTGTACCTTCTGCCTGCGGCTCTCTATATTGTTCCACATCTTAGAACTCCTGTGGAATTTTGGCACTGGTTATATCACCTCCAGGAGCAAGTCTTTCCTTCCTTTCTCCTTCTTTTTTTTTTTTTTTAATATTGAGTTGTTAGTGATGGAACTTGTGCAGGATGACTGGCATATGCTCTAGCTTGGTGTGTGTGTGTGTGTGTGTGTGTGTGTGTGTGTGTGTGTGTGTGTGTTTGTGCCAGTCCTAGGGTTTGAATTCATGACCTGGATACTATCCCTGAGGTTTTGTGCTCAAGGCTAGCACTCTGTTACTTGAACCACCACTCTACTTCTGACCTTTGGGGTGTTTAATTGGAGAAAAGTGTCTCATGTAGACTTTCCTGCTTGCAATTGTGATCTTCAGTTCTCAGCCTCCTGAGTAGCTACGATTACAGGGGTGAGCCACCAGCAACTGTCCTCTACCCTACCTCTTACCTTTAACCTTGGCCCTCCTATGAGTACCAGAAGAATATGTCTCAACAGGCTCAGTGTTTTTGCCAGTCTTCGATCTAAAATTCAGAGTCTGGGCATGTTCCTGAATTTCTTTTGGTCAAGGCTAGCACTCTTATCACTTAAGCTACAGTGGCTTTTTCTGTTTCTGTGATACTGAGGAATCGACCCCAGGGTTTTATGCATGCTAAGTAAGCACTCTACCACTAAGCCACATTCACAGCCCAAGGCTCACTTCTGACAGGAACTATGAAGGTGGGATTTATTGGCTTACCCCTTTTGGTGCAGAAATCGCTGGCTATTTCATATCTTTGCCAAGACTTGGGACCAGTCTGTGACGGGGCAATAAGTAATGGTGAGTGAGGAATACCCACGAGGTCCCAGAGGAGTAGGCTCACATATCCTACAGAGGGATAGAGAATATGGAGCTAGAACCTTTGACAACTCCTACAGCCTAGGAACTGTGGTCTCTCTGGAGGCAGTGGCTGGCTGCTAGGTGTCCCGATGGGATATCTCAGCCAGAACATAAGGCACCTGTTGCACAGCCCAGGCAAAGCCGGCGGGGTTTCAGTTATTAAATGTCAGAAAAAGATGCTTTGTTCAAGCTGCTGGCTCAGACTTAGGACTCTCTGAGGACTTGCCCAGGTTGGAGGGATGGACATGGGCAACCTGCTGAATGCCCATCATCCATACATCATCCATCCATACACAGAGACATGGAGTTATTTCCTCCTTTTTTTTGGCGGGGGGGGGGGGGTTGTGAGGCAGGTCCAGGATTGTACTATGAGCCTAGGCCCTGTCCCTGAGCTCCTTTTGCTCAAACATAGCACTCTGCCCTTCAGCCACAGCCCCACTCATGGTTTTTTTCCCCTGTGATCTCTTAGAAAGAAGAGTGTTGTGGGCTTTCCTGCCCCGGATAAATTCAAATTGGCATTCTCTACATCTCAGCCTCAGGAGGAGTTAGGGTTATAGGCAGGAGCCACTGACACCTGGCTTTCTTTTCTTCTTGTTGTTCTTTTTTTTAATCGTGACAATCTGAACGGTGTCATTCCAATGGTTTGCATTCAAAGTAATCTACCCAGGCCTGGGATTCGAATGCTATGACTACCACCCACAAATGGAGGGAGATCCTGATGAACTAATTCCTGTTCATGTGAATGCTAATGGAATGTAATAAAAGTAATAATTAAATTTGCAGTTAATTCATGATTCTATTTTAGAATGTCACACAAAAATTATTGGATTTATATCTTCATTCTAGCACCATGGTATGATTAAGGATATTGACTAATTTTTAATTAATGCTTTTGTAAGTATTCAACCATGATACTTCATTAAATGGAGTCATAATTTAGTAACTAATAATTGGTAATAACATATATATAAGTTAATAATATCCTCACATTCTCTCTTTGTATGTGTGTGTATATATATACATATATATGCATGTATATATGTATGTATATATAATATATATATATATATAATATTAATCTACACATCTATCTATTGGGCACTACTGTGGCTTGATTACAGGTCCTCAGAATTTTCTGGATGCTCAATTTGCCTGTGGATGTTGTGCTAAGACTGTACCCCATTTATGGATTGGGCATTGTAGGTGAGTTGAAATCCCAGCATGGCCAAAAATTTATTTGTGTAGTAAGAAGCCAATTTGACACATTTTTTTCCTTCTCTGTGAAAGTCCTGGGTCTCAATACAATGTATAATCCATATGCAAATATATTCTATGTGATAGATATAATAAAGGAAATGTTATATGTATAATAATAATAAATAAGGGTAATAAATGTCATATGCAGTAGAACCCATATATGTAAATAGATCTCATATATATGAATATTATTTTTTCCAGTGCTGGGGCTTCAATTCAGGCCCTGGGAACTGGTTTGAATTTCTTTTTTCTTTTTTTCTTTCTTTCTTTCTTTTTTTTTTTTTTTTTTTGCCAGTCATGGTGCCTTAACTCTGGGCCTTGTCACTGTCCCTCAGCTTTTCAGCTCAATGTGAGCGCTCTACCACTTGAGCTACAGTGCCACTTCTAGCTTTTTCTGCTTATGTGGTGCTGAGGAATTGGACCCAGGGCCTCATGCATGCAAGGCAAGCACTCTACCACTGAGCCACCTTCCCAGCCCCATGAATTTCTTGTCTTCAAGGACAGTGAACTTTCCCCTTCACACACAGTGTCACAGAGTTACCCAGACCCTGAGTTCAAATCCCAGGCCTGCTAGAAAAATGGTGCAATTTCCTAGCCAGGGTCTTATTGTTATTATTACTTTTTATTGGCCAAGCACAGGGCTTGAACTCAGGTCTTCGCATCTCTGCCACAGCTGATCATTGGATCCTACCACCCTACTTCAAATTTTGGAGCTGGCAAAAACAATAAATAAATAAAATGGAAAAGGATAAAACTGAGAAGTTCAAGAAGGTGGTTTTACTTTTTTTTCCTTTGTATTGTACCATCCTGGGTCTAAATGACAAACCCCGGAATGTGTACATGACGTTGCATTGCTAATGTTTCGTGGGCTATTAGGGAAGCCATAGGTGAAACCAGCAACTTAGGCCTGGAGGCCCAATCTTAGAACTGCCACTAATGAATGGTGGGAGGTTCTAAGAAACGCATTCTGATATACACCCGTACAAATGGAATGTTATAAAAGTAACATTTAAATTAGTAATTAGTGTATGATTATATTCTAAAATTATACACAATTATTCTACATTGACTAATTTTCAATTAATACTTTATTATGTATTCAATCATGATACTTAAAAAAGGAAGGAATAATTTAATTGCCAAAAATTGGTAGTAATATCATATATGCAGTTTCATAATATACAGATATCTCTTTTGTTTTATACATATACATATACATCTATCTATCTATCTATCTATCTGTCTGTCTGTCTGTCTGTCTGTCTGTCTGTCTGTCTGTCTGTCTGTCTGTCTGCCTGCCTGCCTGCCTGCCTGCCTGCCTGCCTGCCTGCCTGCCTGCCTGCCTGCGTATCTATCTATCTATCTATCTATCTATCTATCTATCTATCTATCTATCTATCTATCTATCTATCTATCTATCTATCTATCTATCTATCTATCTATCTCTCTATCTCTCTATCTCTATCTACAAATCTACACATTTATCTGTTTATACACTTGTCACTCCTGGGGCTCAGTGTTAGAGTGCTCACCGAATATGTACAAAGCCCTGGGTTCCATTCCTCACTACCAGTTGTACAGAAAAATCCAGAAGTCATGCTGTTACTCAAGCAGTCGTGTACTAAGTTTGAGCATAAAAGTTTAGGGACCGTGTCTAGACACTTACTCAAGATGCAGAACTGGCACCAAAACAAAATGATAGAATGTTCTGACTGCAAAGATATAAAGATAGGACTGCAAATACATCATCATAGAGCAAGCTAGGAGTCTGGTGCTGAGAGCTGCAATCTAACCTGATTTAGCCAGAGGTAAATTGCTTGCAACCCAGCTACACAGAACCAGATGCTTCTGGCTCGCTCAGCCCTGTCATCCAAGATATTGGGTGCTGAGATCAGACACTAGTGGTTTTAAAATCCAGCCCTGACAGGAAGTCTGCAAAACTCTGAGCTGTGGCTCAAAGTGGTAGAACTCTAGCCTTGAGCAAAAGATCTTAGGACAGTACCCCCAAACTTTCAGTGGAATCCCCGTGGCTGACTCCCTGCCCCCCCACAAAATCCCACCCCTCTAAATCATTAGATGTGAACTTTGTGTAATTTGTTGACACTGATGAAAGCACCCTAATTCTAATGACAGCATGTGGGATACAGCTATGTCATGAGTCTTATATGAGGAATGGTGTACATTCTTGCATTCTTGCATCTGGTCCTTGTAAGAGCTCCACAGATTATTGTGCAGATGAGAACCTTGAAGCTCAGATATTTCCCCATGTCAGGGCCAAAATGATGTATGTACTGAACTCTAGTGAGTTCTCTCCTGCAGACAATTGTTTTGGTTTATTTTTCTCGGTCATGAACCTTGAACTCAGGGCCTAGCTACTGACCCTTCACTGTTGGGCTCATGGCTAGCACCCTACCAAGGGGACCCAAGGACACCCATACAAAAGTGTTACAGTCTAGGCATCTGTGGCTGATATCTGTCACCCTGCCTACTTTGACACATCTTTTTTCCTTCTCTGTAAAAATCCTGGGTCTCAGTATGAAGTATAATCCATATGCAAATATATCCATGTGATAAGATGCAATAAATGAAATAAATGTTATATATGTAATAATACTAAATAATATAAATAATGAATAAATAAGGGTAATAAATGTCATATGGAGTAAGCCCATGTATGTAAAAAGATCACATAAATGAATCTTATTTTTTCCAGTGCTAGCGCTTAAATTCAGGCCTGGAAACTGGTCTGAAATTCTTGTCTTCAACAACAGTGAGCTTCCCCTTCCCCACAGTGTCACAGAGTTACCCAGACCCTGAGTTCAAATCCCAGGCCTGCCAGAAAAATGGAGCAATTCCAAGTCATGGCCTTAGTTTATTTTGTCCAGGCCCGGGGCTTGAACTCATCTTGTGGCATTTCTGCCTCAGGTTCGATCACCCTAGGCTGGGGTGCAGCCAATGGACCCACAGCCCATCCTGAGATCCTAAGACCCGAGTTCCAATCTCGGGACTGATTAAAAAAAAAGGAGAATGGCAGGGAAGGTGGCTCAGTAGTAGAGTGCTTGCCTTGAATGCGTAAGGCCCTGGGCTTGATTCCTCAGCATCACATATGCAGAAAAAAGCTGTAAGTGGTGCTATGGCTCAAGTGGTAGAACACTAGTCTTGAGTAAATAGTTGAGGAACAGTGTCCAGACCCACGTTTCTGGCCCCACAACCAACAAAAAAAAAAGAAAGAAAGAAAGAGAGGGGGTAATAAAAGAATAAGGCTAAAACTGGGATGTTCCCGAAGGCGGTTTTACTTTGTTTTTTTTCCTTTGCATTGTGACCATCCTGGGTCTAAATGAAAGGGCCCAGAAAAAGTATGTGACCTTACACTGCTGAAGTTTGGTGGGCTATCAGGCAAGCCATAGCCCAAACCAGCAACGTATGCTCAGGGTTCAAATCCCGGGAACGCCACCTATGAATGGTGGGAGATCCTAAGAAATGCATTCTGACATACATCCATATGAATGGAATGTTGTAAAAGTAACAATTACATTAGTAGCTAGTATATGATTATATTAAAATTGTAAACAATAATCATAGTACATTGACTATTTTTCAATTAATACTTCATTATATTTTCAACAATGAGAAATAAAGGAAGGAATAATTTAATTGTGGATAATTGGTAGTAATATAGTATATGTAATTGGTAGTAATATAGTATATGTAATTTAATAATATACAGATATCTTTCTTATTTTATACATACACACATATATATATATATATATATGTGTGTGTGTGTGTGTGTGTGTATAAGCTATATATCTATTTCTACACTTGTCACTCCTGGGGCTCAATGGTAGAGTGCTTACCTAGTATATATGAAGCCCTGGATTTGTTTCCACACTATCACATGCACAGAAAAAGCCGGAAGTGGTGCTGTCACTCAAGCACCAAAGAAAAGTTAGAATGTTCGAACTGCAACTGTACAAGGCCAGGACTTTAAATACTTCATGACAGAGAAAGCCGGGAATCTGAAGATGACGGCTGCCATCTATCCTGACAGCCAGAGGTTAACAGCTGCAAACCAACTCCATCCAACTAGACGCATTCTAGGGCATTCTAGGCCCTGAGTTCAAATCCCAGCAGTGCCAAAGACAATAGGTGGAGTAAGAAGCCAATGTTGACCAGTTCTGCTGTCTGTGAAAATATTGTTTCCTAGGTACAATATGTAATACCTATGCAAATACATATATATGATGTATATTATAAATGTATATAAATATTTTGCCATGCCTGGGTCTAGAATTCATGCCTGGGAAATGCTCTTGACTTTCTTTTATTCAAGGAGGGTGAGCTACCACTACACCCACAGCAAAATAGAGTTACCCAGACCCTGATTTCAAATCCTAGGTATGGCAGATAAAATGTCCCAAATTCCAAGCCAGGACCTTAACTTTTTTTGGGGGGGCAGGCACGGGGCTTGAACTCAGGTCGTTACAACTCTGCCTCAACCTTGATTACCCTAGGCTAGGGTGCAGCTTTTATACCCACAGATGATCCAGGGATCCTAGGACCCAATTTCAACTCCCAGCACTGGCCAACAAACAAACAAACCAAAATGGAAGAGGAAAAACCAGAAAGTTTTACACAACAGTTTTACCTTTGTTTCTTTTGCACAGTGACCATCCTGGGTCTCACTGACTTGGCTTGAAAATTGTACATGACTTTGCATGGCTGAGGCTGGTGGGCTGTCAGTGAAGCCTGAGGTTAACCCAGACACCTGGGCCCTGAGTTCAATCCTGGGACTGCCACATACACATGGCTGAAGGTCCTAGGAAACTGGTTCCTATCTCTAGGAACACTAATAGAATGTTTGAAATGTACTAATTTAATTACTAATTAACGTCTTTCTAATGTAAGATTGTATGCATTAAATATAGGTCATTCATTAATTTAATTCTTTATTAAGTCTTCTACTGTTATTAATTAATGGAGGAATAATTTTAGACCAAATAATTAGTAGTAATAGAATATGTAAAAGTAAAAGATAGACAGCACTCTTTATATAGAGTTATACACTAGAATCTACATAAATGTCTAGTTATACACTAGAATCTACATAACTATAGAGTTATACACTAGAATCTACATAAATTTACATAAATATGTAAA
The DNA here is from genome assembly GCF_019054845.1 of Dipodomys spectabilis. Taxonomy (NCBI): domain Eukaryota; kingdom Metazoa; phylum Chordata; class Mammalia; order Rodentia; family Heteromyidae; genus Dipodomys; species Dipodomys spectabilis. The sequence goes on from NW_024870959.1 coordinate 714,191, forward strand.
CACACACACACGGCATTTTACATATCTATATGTTTATATATTGGCCACTTTTAGGGCCAAATTTGCTGGACAACTTCATTTGCATCAGACTGGTGCAAATTGATCCACTCTCCATTCAAGAAGTGGGCTTTCTAGGCCCTGAGTTCAAATCACAGAACTGACAAAACCTTAAGTAATCCTGGTGGAAGAGGCCAAATGTCCCATTTGTTTTCCTTATCGGTGAAAGTCCTGGGTCTCAGGAATGATGTATAGTACATTGGCAAATCTATGTCTTATGTAATAAGATGTAAAAAAGGTTATGTGTGTAATCATACTCACTAAAATACATAAGAAATAGATAAAACACAAAATAAAATGAATAACCACACTAACTGCAATATGCAGTAACCATGTGTATGTAAATATGAATCCTGTATTTAAAAAGCATACGAATATTATTTTTGCAAGAGCTAGGACTTGAATTCAGGCCCTGGGAACAGGCCTGACTTTCTTGTCTACCGGCACAGTGAGCTTCCCCTTCTCCCACAGTGCTATAGATGTACCTAGGCTCTGAGTTCAAATCCCAGGACTGGCAGAAAAAATAGCATGAATTCTAAGCCAAGCAGCATGATAATTTTTAAAATATTTTGAATGTGTTTATTATTATTTTTATTTATTTTTATTTTGTCAAGCACAGAACTTGAACTCGGGGCATGGCAACTCTGCCTCAGCTTCAATCATTCCAGGCTGAGGTGCAGCCACTGGACCCAGAGCCAAACCTGGATTCCTGGGGCCCAAATGCTGACAGGAATAATAAATAAAACAACCCAGAAACAAAGAAGAAAAACCTGCAACTTGCAGATGGCTGCTGGTTTTACATTTGTTTTCTTTGCAAGGTGACCTTCCTGGGTCTGAATGACATGGCTGAAAAGTTTTGGAAACTTGGCATTGCTGAAGGCTGGAGGGCTACCAGGGAAGCCATAGGCCAACACGGCAACATAGGCCCTGGGTTCAAAGCCTGGTCCTGACCCCTACAAATGGCGGGAGATCCTAATAGTCTCATTCCTATTCATAGGAATACTGATGGAAGGTTATGAATGTCAAGGTTGAATTAGTTGTTCCTGAATGATACTACTATGAAATTAGAGTGATTTTAGGAGGCCGATGGATTTTCATGAATATTTTTGACACATTAAAAGAATACTATTAATTACATGGACGCAATAGTTTCGGGACAGTAGTTGGTTTAATTAATAATTCATCAAGGATGAAAACAATAATATAAATTACATGGAGGCATTAAAAATACCCAAATACTGGTAGGAATGTAGCCTATTTAACTGAATAATGTATAGACATCTCTGGCACTCTATAAAGATCTATATTTATTTGTGTACTACCATCTGCATGTCAATTTGTTCTTATTTTGTCAACCCCTGGGGCTCGATCTCAGGTGCTGGAAACTGCTTGTCAGCTCAATATGCCCCAGGCTGGCGTACTGACACTCACCCATTCATGAATTGGGCCTTGTAGGTTGTGAGTTCAGATGCCAGCACTCACAAAAATTGACTCATGGAGTAAGAAGCCCATGGTGACACAGGTTTTCCTTTGCTGTGAAAGTCCTGGATGTCAGGTGTGAAGTTTCATACATAGGCAAATCTATCCTATGTAATAAACGTAATAAATAGTCCATGTGTAAGAACAGTCAATAAAATAAATGGTAAATAAATGAATAAAACAAAAAAATGAATAGCTACACTAAGCACAATATGGAGTCAATATATGGGGCTCGATCTCAGGGCCTGGGAACAACCTGGCAGCTGATTTGGGTAGAGGCTGCTGTGCTGGCAGCCACCCATAAATCAATTGAGCCTTCTAGGCCCTGAGTTTAGATCCTAGCACTGCCAAAAATCTAATTGTGGAGTGGGAAGCCGAGCGTGACACATGATATTCTTTTTTTGAAAGTGCTCAGTGTCAGGTAGGATCTATAATTCGGATGCAAATCAATATGCTATTGTAAATAGGATGTCACAAAGGTAAAAAAATGTCATAGGTGGAAGAATTGTCACTACAATAAATGATAAACAGATTGAATTAGTAATGAATCATTCTATGATAAAATTAGATGCAGTAATTATAGGACATGGATTAAGTTTAATTAATATTTTATTAAGTATTAACCGAATAAAAATTGCATAGAGACATAAGTACCTAATAATTGGTAGTAGCACATGATGCATAATTTAATAATATATAGACACCTGTCTCATTCTATAAAATATTTAATTATATGTATGGATGTATGTACATATGTGATAAAAAATAACAGGATACTGAGTATTAATTAATGCTTTATTAATTGTTAGCTGGGACACATCATTAAATGGAGATATAATTTAATATCTAATAATTGGTAATGATATTATCTATAATTTAATAATAGACATCTCTCTTTTGTGTATATAATATTTATAAACAACAATCTATCTATTTATACCTCCTTTACTCCTGGGGCTCAGTGACTGAGTTCTCCCCTAGTGAGCATGAAGCCCTGGGTTTGATTCTTCAGTGCCACATAAGCAGAAAACCTGAAAGTTCTGTTGTCTTTCAATCATTGAGTGCTAGCCTTGAGCACAAATGCTTAGGGACAGTGTCTAAGCCCTTACTCAAGTCCCAGTACTGCCACCAAAAAATTGTAGAATGTTCTAACTGCAATTATAGAAGGACAGGACTTCAAATATCACATCACAGAACAAGCTAGGAGTCTGGCACTGACAGTTGCCACCTAACCTGTCTCAGGCAGATATAAACAGCTGCAACCCAGCTCCACAGAACCAGATCCTGCTGGCTTACCCCCACCATGCTGGCTGCTTGGGAGCTTTAAAACCAAACCTTGGTAGGTAGTATGTGAGACTCTTGGAGATGTGGCTCTAAGTAGTAGAGCCTTAGCCTTGAGCAAATGTTATTAGAGCAGTATCCCCATGCATTGAGTTCAAGCCCTATGGGTAGCCCCCCCCCAAAAAAAACATCCCCACTAAACCATTAGAAGTCAATTTGTGTGATTTGTGAAATGTTCCTCAAAGAATGGTGATAACAAAGCAACCTAATTCTAATGACAGCTTGTGGAATAGAGCTATGTGCTGAGTCCTTTATAGGGTGCTCTGTGCTGAGTCTGGCACAGGGTGCTGTGTGCTGAGTCCTTCACAGGGTGCAGTGTGCTGAGTCCTGCATTGGGTGCTGGGTGCTGAGTCTTCACAGGATGCTTTGTGCTGAGTCCTTCAAGAGTGCCATCTGCTGTGTCCTTCACAGAGTGCATTCTTTCATATGGTCCTTGTAAGAGCTACACAACTGAGATCATTATACAGACAAGAACATTGAGATACAGATATGTCCTCATGGCAGGGACAAAATTATGTGTTACTGAAGAGTGGGTGAGTTGTCTACTGCAGACAATTGTTTTGTTTTGATTTTTCTCAATCATGAACCTTGAACTCACGGCATAGGTTCTGACCCTTGCCTCTTGGGCACATGGCTAGCACTCCACCACATGGAGCCAAGGACCCCCTTGCAGGAGAGTGCCACAGCCTTGGGGTCTATAGCTGAGGTCTGTCAGCCTGCCTTCTCAGGAAGCTGAGATCTGAGGATCTGGCTTCCAAACTATCCCAGACACAAAAGGTCCCATGAGACTATGATCTCCAATTTACCAATAAGAAACCTGAAGTGGAAGCTGGATGCTTGTCACTCATGCTTGTCATGCTAGATCCTCAGGAGGATGAGATCTGAGGAGCTAGCCTGGGCAGGAAAGTCTTTGAGACACATAGCTCCAATGAAACAGGAGAAAACCTGAAATGGTGCTTTGGCTCAAGTGGTAGAGCACAAGACTTGAGGGACAGCACCCAGGCCCAGACTTCAACTCCTACAAGAAACAGCACTAAAAAGAAACAAAATAACAAACCTGAAGTAGAGGGCTGGGAATGTGCCTTAGGGTTAGAGTGCCTTGCATCTATGAAACTCAGGACTTGATTTCTCAGGAACACATCACTAGAAAAAGGCCTGAACTGGCTAAAGTGGGAGAGGGCTATTCTTGTACAAGAGAAATTAGGTACAGTGCTCAGGTCCCGAGTTCATGCTCCAGGACAGGTGTATGTGTGCACGTGCGCGTGTACACACACACACACACACACACACACACACACAGAGACTAGAAGTAAAGCTGTGACACAAAATGGTAAAGTACTGGGCTCCTGCATTGAGCTCATGGTCAGCACCCAGGTCCTGTGTTCATCCCCAAAACCTTGCCACCCAGAGCTCAACTAGGAGAGGTCAAAGGTTTTAAAACCTAATGTGCTTCAGCAGTCCTAGATGACAGGAAGCATGGTGAGATCAGACATGTGCTTGGATTTCCAAAGCTTCTGGAATCCTAGCAGAGGCATCATAGGCCATCATCACCCTCAATGAAACATTTCTTGAGGTTAAGTGCCCTAGTTGTCTGCCAGAAATACTCCTGAATTATATTGAGTACAGTATCTGAACACCAGAATATAGTCTCACAAAGGCAGGATAAGTGCTGGGAACATGGCCTGCCACAGGAGGTGGCACAAATGAAGGCTTCCTGTCAAAACAGAGCACTGGGCAGAGAGATAGCTTGAGGTACAAAGAGGCCTTTTTATCCTGACCTTCAGAGCCCATCCACACTCATCCTCACTAATTGGCCCAGATGGACTTGTTTGTTACACAGCTGTACAGGACTGAGGCCTTTTGTCTGCCTGTCCAGACAATGAGAGAGCCTTCTTCCAGCAGGCCTGGGAGGCAGAGAAACCCTGAGGCTGCACTGGTAACTGTGAGGGGAGCCCAGGAACACACACTGTCATGAAAGCAGTCTCTGTGTTATGAAATCATTTTATTGAAAACAAATTTTCTAGCTTGGTGCCTTTCATCATAGCTACTCTGGAGCTTCACCTATGGGAATACATCCACACATACACAAAGACATGGAAGCAGGTCCTGGGATTGAACTATGAGCATAGGCATTGTCCCTGAGTTACTTTTGCTCAAGAGTAGTGCATTAACCTGGAGCCACAGCCCCACTTCTAGGTTTTCTGTATCTCTTAGAAATAACAGTGTCATGGACTTTCCTATGCTGGCTGGATTCAAACTCAGATTCTCTACATCTCAGCCTCCTGAGGAGCTGGGATTACAGTCAGCAGCCACTGGCACCTGCCTTTCTTTTCTTCTTCATTTTTTAATCTGGACAATCTGACTACTTAACAGCATCATTCCAATGTCTTGAGTTTATAAGTAAACTACCCAATGTTCTTTATAGGTGCTTTCTCTGAGGATTTTCTCTCCTCGTCTTCTCTGTAAAGAGGTTTGAAGCCAAAAGTGAGAAATGAGTGTCCCATGATTTTGACAGCAAATGTCCACAGGACATGCCAGTTCAGTCACTTAGCATTGAGCTGCAGTGCATTTACTGTCTCAGAATGAGAGGACCAAAAGCTGGAGTGATCCTCATACTGTCTGCCTATAAAATTATCTAATAATTTTGAGTGTTTTGTGTCTCCAACCTGAAGTATCTAGAACATACTTGAAGCATCTCCACGTTTCCTTTTTTCTCTAGTACCTCTCGAGATTTAGACTAAGGGTTTGTGTGGAGCAGATCCTTGGCGAATCCCCGAGGAAAGCCACTTGAAGTCTCCTCAGGAGATCTCTGTTCAAAGCCAGCTGGAGCAGGAAAGTCTGCAAGACTCTTATTTCCAATAAACCACCAGAAAACCAGAACTGAATCCGAGGCCCAGAGGGTAGAGCTCCAGCTTTGAGAAAGAAAGCCGAGCAGGAGATACAAGCCAGACCAGGCAGGTAAGCCTGGCAGGTGCTTATGTCCAATTAACCCAGATGGCTAGAAATGGAGCTGTGGCAGCGGTAGAGTCTCAGCCTTGAGAAAAAAGCTGAGAAACACATAGGGCCCTGAGTTTAAGTCCTGAGATGGCCACCAAAAAAATTCAAAAAGAGAAGGCCAAGTTTATGTATGAGTGTCCTACCTACTAATGTGTGTATATTACCTCCCTGAGTGCAAACAGATTGTATGCAATGCTTCTCCTTTTATGTACAGATTTATTTTTCAGATAGGCTTGTTGCACATATTGCATCGTTCTCTTCTTTTCAGGCCCATGGCTTTTCTCTTCCAGAGTTCCAGGCCTGTGTCCTTATATGATGCACACTTAAGATCTCAGCAGCCTTTATTTACATTTTATTATGAGGCCAAGGCAGGAGCAGTCACAAATCAGGCAGGGGAAGAAAAGATCAGGGTTTTTGAAATAACTAGTATTCAGAAAATTAAACTTGGGGGATTTAAAATGGTAGCATACTTAGGTAGAAACTACCATTAAGAAAAAGATGAGAGGGCTGGGAATGTGGATTAGTGAGAGAGTGCTTTTCCCTGCCATGCAAGAAGCCCTACAGAGGGTTTGATCCCTCTGTAGCACATGCACAGAAAAAGCCAGAATTGGTGCTGTGGCTCAAGTAGTAGAGTGCTAGAGACAGTGCCCAGGCCTTGAGTTCAACTCAAGTACAAGTAACTTCTCATTACCAAGGGAAATCCAAGAAGTTCTTTATTTTTATTTTTTTATTTTTTATTTTTTAACGAGGGCTGAGAACCAAACCCAGGGCCTTGCGCGCCTGGTGGGCACCTTTCTGCTGGGCTAAACCCCCAACCCCCCAGGAAGTTCTTGAACAGCTGCCCTTTCAGAAGTGGAATCAGAGTGTCATTGACTTTCCTGCCCTGTCTGGCTTCACCCTGTGATCCTCAGACCTCAGCCTCCTGAGCTATGGTGCTGGGCCTTAGCTACTGGTGCTCTGCTAGGTCAGAACTGTAATGACATTGACAATACAAGTCAACTGCTTATCACAAAGGGCTTGGGAGCATATTAAGCCTTTCAAAAATAGACCTTTCAGAACCCTGTAGGACACAAGGTTATAATGCTAGGGTCTGAGAGGCTGGGCATATGGATCTGCTAAACTTGAACCTTGAGCTATGACTCCAATTCTGGTGTACATCAGCATCAGGGTACATTTTCCAGAGAATGTTCTCCTAATTAGCAAATAGGAAAAGTACTTTGATTAACCCTCAATTTTTCCCATTGTGTGTCTTGAACTCAAGCTTGGGCACTGTTTCTGAGCCATTCATCTCAAGGCGAACACTCTACCACTTGAGCCATAGCCCTACATGGGGTTTTTTGGTGGGTCATTGGTGATAAGAGTTTAACAGGCTTTCCTTGCCCAGGCTGTCTTTGAACTGTGGTCTTCGGATCTCAGCCTCCTGAGAAGATAGGGTTCCAGGAGTGAGCCACTGGCATCTGGCCTATGGTTTTTGCCAGTGCTGGGGCTTGAAGTTAGGGCCTGGGTACTGTCTCCATGCTTCTTTTTCTCAAGGCTAGTGCTCTACCACTTGAGCATTCCACAGCTTCTGGCTTTTTCTGAGTATGTGGCACTCAGGATTCAAACCCTGGCATTCATGCATGTTGAGCAAGCTCTCTACCACTAAGCCACATTCCCAGTCCCACCCTTAGAATTTTATCCCTCAACTTGCCTATCCTCAAGGAATGGCGTCTGAGTATAAATTATCTAACGAAATTCCTATAGGAATGTGTTAAAGATACACAAGAAAAATCTCATATTTTGGAAAGACTCTAAACATGTGAAGACTGTGACAAATGCCTCCATTTAATTATGTATCATGTTTCAACAGTTAATAAAGTATTAATGACAAATGAGTCAATGTCCTAAATTATTGTGTATAATTTTATAATAGATGTGCAAAATGTAATAAATATTATGTGTATAATAATATTTATACAATAAACAATAAGTAAATGAATAAAATATACAAATACAGAAATACAAAATCAATAATAAAAAAACATAGCTTGTATTAAACATACACATGTAATATGTAACATATATTACACATGTACATAAATATTGTTTTCCATTATAGGGACTTAATTCAGGCCTTGGGAACTCTACCCTGAATTTCTTTTCCTCAAGGACAGTGAACTTCCCCTTCACCTACGATGCAAAAGAGTTACCCGGATGATGAGATCAAATCCCAGCAGTGGCAGAAAAACTAGCCCCAGTTCCAATACAGTGACTTAATTATTTTTAATGGAAGCAGTTTTGTTTATTCAGTTCCATACTGAACATTTTAAAAACAGCACTGTATAATTTTGTATATATATTCAGACATCCTTCCCTTACCTGCAAAGTGCTTCTCCGAGCTCTAAATTGTTTCTTTTTTTGTGCATTTTTTTGTTGTAAAAATATTGTATAGAGGGGTTACAGTTACATGAGCAAAGTAATGAGTACATTTACTCTTGAGCATTGTTGCCTCCTCCTTTGTTTTCCCCTTGCCATCCCTTCCCTCCCACCTCCACAGCTATCCCCCCACCCCCCAGCTGAGGTCAGTGACTTAATTTTTGTTTTTGGCTTGGCACAGGATTTGAACTGAAGTAGTAGAAACTCTGCACCTTCCCTCACATTGCTATAGATTTACCAAGATCCTGAGTTCAAATCCCAGGCTAGGAAAGAAAACTGGCAGAAATTCCAAACCATGGGGACTTTTTTTCAATTTAGTTAAATAATTAATTAATTTTTTTACTTATTCTTTTTTTTTTTTTTGCTAACAATGGAGCTTGAACTCAGGTCGTGGCAACCCTATCTCAGCTTTGATTGCCTTAGACTGGGCTGCAGCCTCTCACCCTTAGTCAATGCTGTGATCCTAGGCCCAAAGGGCTTACAGGAAGGAAAAAAAAGTGGGACAGCACAAAAACTGGCAAGCTGCAAAGAACTGGGCGTTTTACATTATTTTTTTCTTTGCAGGATAACCATCCTGAGTCTGAATGACATGGCTGCAAAGTGGAGCTGGACTGCTATTCCTGAAGGCTGGTGGGCCATCAGGGAAGCCATAGGCCAACCTGTCAACATAGGCCCTGGGTTAAAAATCTAAGTCCTGACACCTACCAATGGCAGGACATCACAAGAGACTCATTCCTATGCATAGGAATAATGATTGAAAGAGTAGTTTGTGCATCAGTCGAGTCTAAAAGTGGATGTAATAATCCTAGGATGCTGATTGATTTTAATTGATAGTTTATTAAGCATGAAAAGAATAATATTACTTCAAAGGCAGTATAATAAATACCTAAGAGTTGGTAGGAATGTAGTAGGCGTCATTCAGTCAGATAGATGGCTCTGACACTCTATCAATATGTATTAATTGTTTACCACCATCTGCCAATCCATGTATCACTGTTTTGGCCAAACCTGGGGCTCCATCTCAGTGCCTGGGAACCACCTCACAGCTTCATTGGCTAGAGGCTGCCATGCTCACCCTTACCCATTCATGAATTGGGCCTGCTAGGCCCGGGTTTGGATCCCAGCACTGCCAAAAATTTAATCTTGGAGTAAGAAGCCTGGTGTGACACATGTTTTCCTTTTCTGAGAGAGTCCTGGGTGTCAGGTCTGATAGTGAACATATCTGCAAATCTAGATGCTATGTGATAGGAAGTAAACAATGTAAGAAATGGTATAAGTGTCCTCAGAGTCAATAAAATATATGGTAAATAAATGAATAAAACAAGAAATGAAATGTATAACCATACCAAACATGATATTGTCTGACTATATGGAAGTATAAATCCTGTCTTTAAAATGTAAATAAAATGTATATACGGAGATGTTTTGCAGGACTGAGGCTTGAATTCAGGCCTAGGAAACAGGACGGTCTTTCTTGGCTTCAAGTATGGTGTGATTCCCCTAGCCCAACAGTGCTGCCTATTTACCCAGACCTTGAGTTCAAATCGCAGCCCTGGCAAAAAAATTGGCACAAATTGAAAAACAGGGAGATAAATAATTGTTTTTTAAATTTTTTAAATTGTTTGAATTTTTTAATTGTTTTAATATTTTAATCTAATTTTTTTGTTTGTTTTTGGCCATGCACGTGGCTTGAACTCAGATCGTGACAGCTCTGTCTCAGCTTCCATCACACTAGCCTGGGGTGCAGCCTCCAGAGCCAAAGCCGATGTCTGACAGGAAAACAAAATGAAAATGACACTAAAACAAGCCATGAGCCGCACATGGTAGGCGGTTTCTTGGCTTTGGTTCCTTGCACGGTGACCATCCTAGGTCTGAATGACATGGATGCCACACACAGGTGACCTGTCATTGCTGAAGGCTGGCAGACTGTCAGGAAAGCCATAGGCCAACTCGGCAACACAGTCTCTGAGTTCAAATCCTGGTCCTGACACCTACCAATGGCAGGAGATCCCAAGAGACTCCTGCCTGTGCATAGAAATTCCGATGGAATGGTATCCAACTTATGATTGAATAGTTGGTGCAGCGGTCTAGACTCAAATTAGATGCAATAATCCTAGGACACTGATTATACTTAATTAATGGTTAATTAGGCATGAAAAGAATAATATGCCTTCAATGGAGGCATAATAACTACCTAAGACTTGGTAGGAACGAAGCAGATGTCATTGAATACTGGATACACAGCTCTGGTACTCTGTACTAATATGTATTTATTGGTGTACTACCATCTGCCTATCCATGTATGGCTATTTTGGCCACCCCTGGGGCTCGATCTCAGAGGTTGCCAAAAATTTCCTCCTGGAGTAAGAAGCCAAGTGTGACACCTGTTTTCCTTTTCTGTGAGAGTGCCGGGTGTCAGGCATGATGGAGAACATGTCTACAAATCTAAATGCTATGTGATAGGGTGTAAACAATGTAATACATGGTTAGATGTCATCACAGTCAATAAAATAAACAGTAAATAAATGAATACAACAAAATGTACAATGAATAACCACACCAAACATGATATAGACTGAACACCTGTCTGGAAGTTCAATCCTATCTTTAAAATACATGTAAGGACTAAGTTTTCCAGGGTTGGGGCCTGAATTCAGGCATAGGGAAGAGGCCTGACTTTCTGATCTTCAAGCATAGAGAGCTTCCCCTTGACCCAGAGTGCAACAGAGTTACCCAGAGCCTGAGTTCAAATCAGAGGCCTTGCAGACAAAAAATAGCACATATTCCAAGCCAGGGAGCTTCATTAGCATTTTTCATATTTTTTTAAAGTTCACTTGGCCTTTATTTGATACAGTTTGATTTTATAACATGGGAGTTTTTCAAAAAAGGGTTTAAACGTTTACATTTCAGCATAGCACATTGGTGTTTCCATTTTGACCGTCTGCCATGAAGAGTGAGAATGAAAATGAGTACATCATTCCTCCCTAGAGGGACAGTTGATGTTATTTCTATTTAGAGTTATTTCTATAACTATAAACTCTCTGCAATTGTATCGTATGAGTTTTCCTCAGTGCCTACCACAAAATACACTAAGGGAGTCCTCATACCACAAAAGGTTGGGTTTCTGAATAAAACCTCACTTCTCTGAGGACAGTAGGTACTTGTAAGCATTATGGGAATAAAGTGAATTTTAAAATGAGAAACTGAAACATTGGGACTGGGATGTAGCTCAGTAGTGGAGCACTTGCTTAAAGAGCATAAGACCCTGGAAGAAAAGGAAGACAAGTTTCCTAAAGCTCAGAAGGTTAGTATTTTATGATCTGTATGAACAAACTTCTTTCTTTCTTTTTTTTTTTTTTTTGTCGGTGGTAGGGCTTGAACTCTGGGCTTGGCTGCCTGCCTTCAGCTCTTCAACTCATGGCAAGTGCTCTACAGCTTGAACCACAGTGCCATTTCCAGTTTGTTAGAGGTAAGCCACAGTGCCATTTCTGGTTTATTGGAGATAAGAGTCTCATGGACTTTCCTTTCCAGGCTGGCTTTGAACCACCATCCTCAGATCTCAGCCTCCCGAGTAGATAGGATTATAGGCGTGAGCAACCGACGCCCAGCACATGAACAAATTTATTAAAGATTGATTCTGAGGAATGAAACTTGGAATACACTTTTAATATAAATAACTTATAATGACATCGTTAAGGCACTAATTCAGAAGTATTTATTCATTGGCTAGTTTCTGAGTTTATTTAAAGATATATATATATACATTTTAATATATATACATATATATTATTAAAACATAGCTTTGAAGTGTACCTAAAAGCATATGTGTTCATGTAAAGTTATAAAACTGCACAAGCTTGATTTTTTATTTTCAGATTGTTGGTACGATAAATTAGGTGGGATGTGTGTACTGTTGTTTTGTTCTCTGTTTTTGGAGGATTTCTCTCTGCTTTCTTCCCCTACCCCCCTCTCTCTGCACTTGAATTCAGCTTGCTCTTTCTTAGCTTGATTGTTCATAGCTGATTTTCTACCACTTCAGCCATACCTGTAGCCTGGCTTTTTGCCAGTTAATTGGAGATATTTTCTCTCAGGCTTTTCTGCCTGGATTGGCTTTGAAACTTCATCTTCCAGTTCTCACCTCTTGAGTAGCTGGGATTATAGATGTGAGCCACTGGGGTGCTTAGGGATGAATTCGAATTTGGTTGGTGTATTCTTTCTGTTTTTCTAAGCATGGGGTCATCTACTATAGAATTTCTCTGAATATCCTGGGTCTGAAGTAAGATACATAATACACATGCTAATCTGTATAGTTCTCATAAGATGTAATCAATTTAATACATGTTATAAGTGTAATAATAGTCAATATAAATAAAGAATGAATAGTGCAAAAAATAAAATAAATACACAGGCAAATAATATGCGGTAAACATAAGTATGTAGATATTACTCATTATTTCAAATGTGGATGAATATTACTTTAATAGGGCTGGGGATTGAATTCAGGCCTAGGGAACAGGCCTGAATTGCTTGTCTTCAAAGACGGTGAGTTTCCCCATCCTCCATAGTGCATTAGAGTTACCCAGGCTCTGAGTTCAAATCCCAAGCCTGACAGGAAAAAAAAGGCACGAATGTCTAGCTGGGGAGCTTTATTAATATTTTTACAATTTTTTTTGTCATGGGGCTTGAGTTCTGGCCTTGGGCACTGTCCCTGCACTCTTCAACTGAAGGCGAGCACACTACCGCTTGAGCCACAGCACCACTTCTGATTTTCTAGTGCTCTATTGGAGATAAGAGTCTCATGGGCTTTACAGCCTGGGTTGGATTGAACCACAATCCTCAGCCTCTTGAGTAGCTAGGATTACAGGTGTGAGCCACCAGTGCCCGGTTATTTTTATATATTAATTTTTTGATTGATTGATTGCCAATCACGGGGCTTGAACTGAGGTTGTGGCAACACTGCCTCAGATTCCATTAACCTAGGGTGGGATAGTGCAGCCTCTGGACCCACAGCCGATCATGGGTTGGTATGCCTCGGGGGCTGACAGGAAAACAAAATGAAAACAGCACGAAAAAAACCACAATCTGTGGATGGTCGGCGGTTTCTTGGTTTTCCTTCTTTGCATGGTGACCATCCCGGGTCCAAATGACACGGCTGCAACCTGTAGGTCACCTGGCACTGCTGAAGGCTGGCAGGCTGTCAGCGAAGCCCTAGGCCAACCTGAACACCTAGGTCCTTAGTTTGAATCCCGGTCATGCCACTTACAAAGGGCTGGGGAGCCTAAGAAACTATTGCCTGTCCTGAGGAGCACCAGAGGAATGTGAACAATGTCATGGTTCGATGAGTAGTTCATCAATCAGTCTAGCAGAAAATTAGACCCAATAATCACAGGACACTGACTAATTTTAATTCATAGTTTATTATGCACTAAAAGAATACTATTGATTAAATGGAGTCCTCACTAAAGACCTGAGAATCCATAGGAGCGTACTATGTGTCATTGAATACTAAATAGACATTTCTGGCAGTATGTAAATATCTAAATTTATATCTATTTGTATACCATCATCTGCATAGAACATTTTTGCTATTTTGGCCAAATCTGAAACTTGTTCCCAGGTCTTGGGATCCACTTGACACCTGCATGGGCTAGATGCTGCCGTGCTGACACTGACCCCTTCATGAATTGGGCCTCATAGTCCCTCAGTCAAGGTACCATCATTACCAAACGCTTCTTCCTGGTGTAAGATTCCATGTGACACCTGTGTTCCTTTTCTCTGCAAGTGTTGGGTGTCAGGTATGATGTACATATTATGTCTGCAAATCTACATGCTATGGAATAGATTGGAACGAATGTAATAAATGCTATAGGTGTACTCACAGTCCATAAAATAAATGCTAAATCAATCAATCAATCAATAATAATAAAATATAATGAATCACTGCAACAAACACGATTCTACATGAATATAGAGGTATAACTCAAATATTTAAAATGTCTATAAATGTTATGTTTTTCAGTAATGGTGCTTGAATTCAAGCCTAGGGAAGAGTTGAGAAGTACATGCATGATTCGCATAAGAAATGATCTTAATTAAGAGGGCATGAAGTGTGACAATAATAATTACATTCAGGATATCGAGGCATTGGGAAAGATCCAACAATCGGTAGTTACATGGAAGATAGGATTCCAACGCAGCTCACCACATCTTCAACTCTATACAAACAGGCCTTTATTAGCATATTAATTTCAGCTTATGAATGGGTGAATATGGGTCTCCACCCCCACAGCGGGGCTAGATCTCAGGTCCTGGGTATGGTCTAACTCCTTAGTGGCTCACAAGTTGGTGTGCTCATGTGGACCCATTTGGCAATTGGTTCTGCTAGGCCCTGAGTTCAAGTTCCAGCACTGCCAAAAGGTTCATCCTAATATGAGATGTCAAACCTTGTATATGTTTTCCTATCCTGTGCAAGTCCTGGGTCACAGCTAGGATCTAGAAAGCATAGGCAACTCTACCCGTGGGAAAAGGTTGTCATCCATGTGAGCACAGTATATTTCATCCTATACTCAATAAAATACACAATATATAGATGAATTAGACACAAAATAAAAAGATTAACTACACTGAAAACAAGGTGCATACCACACCTGTATGTAAATAGAGATCCTAGATTTAAAAGAGATGGGCTTGTCCAGTGCTGGGGCTTCAAATCAGACCCAGTACCAGGTCTGACCTTTTAGTCTTCAAGGACGGTGAGCTTCACCTTCCCCCACAGTGCAACAAATTTACCCAAACCTGAGTTCAAATCCCAGCTCTTGCAGTAAAATGGCACAAATTCTGAGCTAGGGTTCATCGTTCATAGTTTTTTCATTTTTTTTTTCCAGACCCGGGGCTTGAACTCAAGTCATGGCAACTCTGCTTCAGCTCTAATCATCCTAGGCTGCAGCCTCTGGACCCACAGCCAGTCCTGGAACCCTCAGACTCTGAGGTTTGCTGGAAAAAAAAATAACTTTCGAGGGGAAAAAAAGCGGAGGAAATTCCACCTGGCTCTTTTATGTTTATTTTCCTTTGCATGGTGACCATTCTGGGTCCAAACATGGCTGCCTGCAGAGTGAGGGTGACCTCCCATGGCTGAAGACCTGCTGATTTTTGGGGGAGCCACAGGCTAACCAGACAGTGAGGGCCCTGAGGATGAATCCCAGTCAGCCCTGTTACAATGAGGGAATGGCTGGAGATCCTGGGACACTCGTTTCCAGACCTAGGAAGAGTCGTGGAATGCAGTCAATCTCATCCTTGAATGAGTAGTTCCTGCTTGATGTGAGTAGGAAATGATAGGCAAGACTCATGGGGTATCGATTATTTTTAATGAAGAGTTGATGAAACATGACCATAATCATCACAGTCATGAAATGGAGGCATTGGGGAAGATCCAAGAATCGTTAGTCACAAGGTAGATTTGATTCCATCACTGGTCGCCATCACTGTGGGGCTCAATCTCAGGTCCTGGGAATGGCCTAGCTCCTTAGTGGCTGAAAGGCTGGTGTGCTTTCCTGGACCCATTTGCCTATTGGGCCTGCCAGTCGCCGAGGTCAGATCCCAGCACTGCCAAAAGATGAAATCTGAAGTGAGAAGCCAATCGTTGCAACTGTTTTTCTGTGAAAGTACTGGGTCTCAAATAGGATGCAGTATGCAATATAGGCAACTATATATTCATGGGAATCAGTTGCCATCCATGTCAGCACAGTTATAGCTGTCATCATATGTAATAAAATACAAAATGCATCCATGAGTAAGACATACAATAAAAAGTATAACTACACTGAATGCATGATGCATTCCACATCTCTATGTAAAGAGAAATCTTATGTGTAAACAGGTGAACATAGGATTTTTGCCAGTGCTGGGGCTTTAGTTCAGGCTGTAGGACTAGGCCTGACCTTGTAGTCTTCAAGGATGGTGAGCTTCACCTTCCCCCACAGTGCAACAAAGTTACCCAGACCTGAGTTGGAATCTCAGAGGTGGCAGAAAAATGGTGAGAATTCTGAGCCAGGGTGTATTATTATTATTATTATCATTGCCAAGCATGGAATTTGAACTCAGTTCATGACAACTCTGCCTCAGGTTCGATCACCTTAGGCTGGCGGGCTCCCATGGGCCCGTAGCCAATCCTGAGATCCTAGGCTCTGAAGTTTGCAGGAACAAATCACAGAAAAATGATAGAAAAAATGTGGCAGGATGGATTTTTTATATTTTCTTCTATTGCACGGTGACCATCCTGGGTCTGAATTACACGGCTGCAAAGGGTACTTCACCTTGCATTGGCGAAGGTTAACGGGCTATCAGGGAAGAAATAGGCCCTTGTGGCAACATAGGCCCTGAGCTTGAATCCTGATCCTGACACCTACCAGTGGGGGGAGATCCCAAGATACTTGTTCCTATGCATGGGAATAACAATGAAATGTTAGCAAACTCATGATTGAATGAGAAGTTTCTGTGTGTATTGGTCTAGTCCAAAATTAGATGCAATGATCCTAGGACAATGATTCATATTAATGAATGGTTTATTAAGCATGAAAAGAATACTATTCCTTCAATGATGGCATAATAAAGACCTAAGAGGTAGTAGGAATGTAGTTGATGTCATTGAATCCTAGGTAGATGTCTCTGGCACTCTGTACAAATATATATTTATTGGTGTTCTACCACCTGTCTACCTGTGTATGGCTATTTTGACCACCCCTGTGGCTCAATCTCAGGGTCTGGAAATGCCCTGGCAGCTTCATTGGCTAGAGGTTGCCATGTTGACACACCCATTCAGGGTCTGAATTGGGTCTGCCAGGCCCTGAGTTCAGATCCCAGCCCTGGCAACAATTGGATCATGGAGTAAGAAGCTGAGTGTGATACCTGTTTTCCTTTTCTCTGAGAATCCTGGGTGTCAAATTTGATGGACAACACATCTACAAATCTAGATACTATGTGATGGGTTGTCATCAATATCATAAATGGAATATGTATCATCACAGTCAATAAATAATCTCATATCTAAAATATACTTGGAACTCAAAAAATTAAATCCCCCAACAACAAATCCTCAAAGAAACAACTGCCCACTAAATAAGTGGGCTAAATATTGAAGAGAAATTTCTCTGTAGAGGAAAGAATTATGGCCAATAGAAACATGAAGAAATGCTGAACCTCCCTAGCCATAAAAGAAATGCAAATCAAAACAACATTGAGATACCACCTCACCCAGTTAGAATGGCTATAATCAAGAACTCTAATAATGACAGATGCTGGAGGGGATGTTGACAGAAGGGAACCTTACTGCATTGTTGATGGGAGTGTAAACTTGTTCAACCACTTTGGAAAGTAGTATGGAGTTTCCTCAAAAGACTCCACATAGAGCTCCCCTGTTTCCCAGAAATCCCACTTTTGGGCATTTACCCAAATGTTTACAAACAAGACCACACTAAAGCTACCAGAATGACTATGTTTATTGCTGCACTATTTACTATAGCTAAGATATGAAACCCACCCAGATGCCCCTCAGTAGATGAATGGATCAAGAAAATGTGGTATATATACACAATGGAATTGTATGCCTCCATCAGAAAGAATGACATTGCCCCATTTGTTAGGAAATGGAAAGACTTGGAAAAAAATTTTATTAAGTGAAGTAAGCCAGGTCCAAAGAAATATAGGTTCCATTGTTTCCCTTATTTGCAATATCTCGTATATGTTTGAGTCAAGAGAAAAGGTCAGATAAGGTGATGTTAGGGAAATGAACCCTAAGATATGTACTCAAATGTTTTTTTTTTCTTTCTTGAGATTGTTTCTAACACATTTATAAGATTATTTCTTTGTTGCTTTGTATGTCCCTTCCCCACAGTATAACCCCTGCTTTCACTGTATTTGATGTAGGTATAATTTGTGGAGGGGAAGGGGAAAAGCAAACCGTTTAAATAGGGATACAGGTGGACCCATTGCAACAATGAGATGTACAAGTCGTTATGTGGAAAAAGAACTTTACAACTTTGGTGTGGCAGGGGTAGGAAGGGGGGAGGAGCGGAAAGGATTGTGGGGGGGGGCTGGGAGGAGGATGGGAAGGGATGGGAAGGGGAAACAAAGGAGGAGGCTACAATGCTTGATGAGAAATGTACTCATTATCTTGACCATGTAATTGTAACCCCTCTGTACAGTATTTTCAAAATAAAAAAATGGAAAATAAATTAATAAAACAAAAATACAATAAATAACCACAACAAACAGGATATGGACTGACCATCTATATGTAAGTACAAATTACCTTTACAATGTATATTAATAGAATGTTTCCTCGGTGGGTACTTGAATTCAGGCCTAGGGACTAGGCCTTACTTTCTTGCCTTCAAGCATGGTGAGCTTCCCCTTCATCCACAGTGCTTCAGAGTTATCCAGGCCTCAACTTCAAATTCACAGGTAGGAGAAATGGCGTGAATTGGATGACAGGGAGCTATTTTTTTTTTTTTTTTGCCAAACACGGTCTTGAACTCAGGTCATGGCAACCGTGCCTCAGCTTTCATCACCATAGGCTGGGGTGCAGCCGCTGGAAACACAGCCTATACTGAGATCCTAGAACTTCAGGCCTTGTGCCGGGGGTGGGGGATGGGGGGGAATGCACAGAAAAAAAGTGGTAGGATGGTGATTTTACATTTTCTTCTTTTGCACCCTGGCCATCTGGGTCTGAGTGATGCGGCTCCAAAGGATACTTCACCTTGCATTGCTGAAGGCTTGCAGGCTACTGGGGAAGCCATAATCCAAAACAATGATTAGCCAGGCACCAGTGGCTCTCACCAGTCCTCTTTGATACTTACAAGGCTGTGATAGGAGGATTATGGTCAAAGTCACCCTTGGCAGGAAAGTCCTTGAATCCCCTGTCCAACCTCAATGCCAACAAAGCCAGATGTAGAGCTGTGTGGCTCCAGTGGTAGAGGGCTAATCTTGAGCAAGAACAGCTCATGGACTGTGCCCAGATCTTGAGTTCAAGTTTCAGGACTGGCAACAAACATACACAACAATCTGTGCAGCCATCTGGCTAAAGCAGGTCTCCCTCTTGTCCCCAACTGGATTGAACATGGTTTCCTGGTAAAAGGTCCACTATCATCTTGACTCCATCCATTCTGTCTGCATCACAGGATTTCAGGCACACCCCCTTTCTTTCATGGTTCTTTTTGACCAATAGGAAACAAGAATAGTGGCCACGCCCACATTCCATGCTTCCCAGTAGCACCTGGTTTCCCTCTGTTGGGTGACACCACTACCAGCAGTTGAGGAAGGTAGAGGTGTCTGAGAGTTGAGCAAGAGACTCCAGGTGACTTTGAGGTAGAGTAGGAAATGATGTCCTAGTTGGTGAGTGGGAGAATAGAGGATTTCCTAGAGCCTGGGAAGGTGGCCAGCCCAACTTTCCCATCCCATTGCTCAGATGTCTGAAACAATAAGACTCAATGAGAGAACTGTGGGCAAGAAACTGCCACAAGAACACCAGCAGTATCCTCCCGACAGACCTGAAACATTCAAGAAAACAAAGAACACAAAAAAGGGAGGGATCCCAAGACAAACACCACTGGGGAGCTGGATTGAACGGAGAGTCCATCCAAAGGTGATGCGGACCATGGGCCTCCCCTGCCTTTTGACACAGTCACAGCCACGAGGGTCCAGAGTGTCAAGGGTCCCAATACCACCAAGGATCCACAGAGGTGCTAGCCGCATGTAGTGCCCACCCTGGACCACAGAAAAGAAGACTGTGCCAAGATCCAACCACTGAAGCAGGGAAAGACAGACCCGCAGGATCAATGGGAGTAAGAGAGGGAGAAGATAGCCCAGATACACGCAGCACCAAAAATGGAGGTAGAGATCCACAAGGCACCCATACAGCGGTTGGTTTCAGCAGAAAGCGATTTACAATGTGCACTGGCCCAAGTGCAGCAGACCACTAATGACAGAGAAATGGAGCACAAAGCTCTCACCAACTGCCTGCAAGCTAGAGAGTTGCCCATGGCACAGCTGGAGATAGCGGCTTCTGTGGTCACTGCTGCAAAGGAGGAGACCAAAATGTTCTTCGAACAGCTGAATGATGTGACCCTTCAGCTATAGGAAAAGATCAGAAGCTAAGATGACCTGGAGCAAGTGAACACAGAGTTGCAGGAGAAGCTGGAAGTGCTGTGGATACAGAGGAGCAACGTGAAGAAGAGAATATGCAAGTTCCAACAAGCGCTGGAGGGGGTTGAAGTACTGAAGAGACTACTAGACAACCTGAGCTGGCTGGTGACCACAGTGAATCTTGAGAGAGACACCTTCAAGGAGGACCTGAGAATGGAGAGGTCCGCACGGAAGGAGGAGGCATGACGGCTGACCCAATGGGTGAACCAACTGACAGAGGAGAAGGAATGAGGGGCAAGGCATGTGTTGGACCTAGGGAATGAGCTGTGAGAACTGAGAAGGAAGCTGGTAAAGCCACGGCCCCCCGCAGGACCATCTCAGGCCAAGTGGCATCTTCAAGCCCAGGCCTACAGCAAGGAGATGGAGTTGAAAAACCTGGAGGAACAACTTCACATCCAGGTCCAGGAAAGCCAGTCTCAGTCTTCAGAACATGGAGCAGCAGGAGCAACTGCAGAGACTGGAGGAGAAAGCCTAGGATCAGCAGGAGATCCCTGAGACCCCACGATGAGCATGTGTGTGGGATGAACAACCGGAGGAAAAGCTGGCCCTGCTGTGGAAAGCTCTCCACAGGGTGAGCAGTGAGAAGGAGGAGCTCGCCAGCATCCTGGACTCAGAGCAGCAGATGAAGAAACATCTGTGGGAAAAGTTGGACTGCTCAGAGGAGAAGATAGACAAATGGGTAGTGGTGGCTGAGAGAGAGAGCCAAGCAGCTCAGGAGCAGCAGGAGCAGTCCCTGGACCAGTGCAGGAGTTCATAGCCTCCTGTGAATGTCACATTGTCTCCAATGAGCGACTGTGCTCTAGGAAGGAGGCCCTGCAGCAGTACTTAGAGAGGCAGACCCAGCTGCTGGAGCAGCTGAAGCAAGTGCAGGGCTCAACAAACTTGAGGGACCAGGTGGTGTCCCCGAAGTGGCAGGAAACTCTGAAGTGCCTGGAAGCCACCAGATCACAGGAGGAGTACCTGCAGGCCCAGCTGAGCTTCCTGGCTTTCCCTCTGGAAGGGGAAGTCATGAGCCATGGAGAGGCAAAAGGTAATGAGGCGAATCCCCCCGCCCCCATGTGACCATCACACAGGATGGAGATGTCCTCCAGACGAAGAGTGACATGGCTCTGAGAGCGCTCTTGGAGGATGAAATCCACAGGGGCAAACTCCTGCCACAAGAATGGCGGGCCAGCTGCAGGCACTCCCTGGCCAACCCAGCAGCTCAGTGCCAGACTGAGCTGGAGCCACAGGCCCTCAACCCCATGAGCTGCCACCACAGCATGCATGGGGATGGGAAGCGGGACACATGGGCATCTGAGAAGAAAATCTGCTTCGTCCATTACCTGCCTGATGATGTGGACTTCGAGTCCAGCAGGTGAGCTCCACCATAGATGCAGCCAGCTGTCGGCACACATCCAAACTATCAAGGAGTCCCTCATGGTGTGTAAAGAGCAGATGTTGGTCCTGAATGAGCTGTGTTGGGAGAAAACCCAGTGCATGCACTGGCTGTCCCAGGGAAGATCGAGAAGAGGAGAGTGTTGCTCAGCTGCTGTCACTCCTCACCAGGGAAGGCACAGAAAGCAGTCTCCAGATGCCAGCACAGGCTGAGCCTCCCACCTCCTCCCCAACATTGCTGCAGAAGCAACTTGAAGACAGCATGGAGACTGCCAGAGGAGAGGTCAGAGTTCCTGACCCCATAGTGGACTCCCTCAAGGAGTATGTCCTGCCCCAGATGCTCCACATCCCGATCTGCCCACAGCTCCCAGGCTCAGGGGAGGAGTGCTCTCTCACTTTCTCCTGTAGATTGATGCGGATGATGACTCTCTATGTGACATACTGACTCTCAAAAGCCTTGGCAGCCACCAGAAGTAGGTGACCAAGTGGCTTTCTCTCAGGCCTCCATCTGCCGGGCAATGGGAAGGTTAAACTTGGGGTAGGGTAGGGCAGAGGCTGAAGGGAGTTGGCTCAAACTCAAGGAACATCTAATGGCCCATTGGTGTCCAGGAAAGAGGCCTATGTTTTGCTTATCACAAAGAATAAATTGTTTTCAAAGCAAAAAAAAAAAGCCTAAAAACAAAGATTTGTTCTTCCAGCCCTGGGGCTTGAACTCAGGGCCTGGCCACTGTCCCTGAGCTCTTTTTGATCAAGGCTGGCCTCCCTTTCCAGCATTTTCTGTGTGGAATAGAACCAAGGGCTTCAGGCATGCTAGGCGAACACTCTACCACTGAGCCACATTCTCAGGTAGGATGAATTTTCTCTCTCCCAAAGCCATATGGCCATTCCTCAGATAAATAGGAAGTAGGGGCTAGGATGAATATGAAGCACAAGTCTGGTTCCCCCCAAAATATTCCTCTGCCCCCTCTTCCCACACCCTGAGTTGAAGTTTCTCTTCTACCATTGAGGGATGAGAGAGGGAGAGGGGAGTCCCAAGAGAGTACCAAAAACCGTGGCCCCCTGAGTCCCACATCCTTCCCCACACAAGTGGTCCTCCAGATTGTGATCTTACCTGACTCAATGTAAAGTCTACACTGTCTCCCCACCACTGCAAGGCTCAGGATGAAATAAAGGTCAGCCCAGGCCTCAGCCCACACCCAAGGTGGAAGCTCCTAGTCCCAGACCTACTTCCACCTCTGACTGCCCCTATTTAGGCCAGACCCACCTCTCACCACTATGTTGGTGGTGATGACCTCAAGAATGGATTCCAGGAAGAAGGTCTATGGCAAAGAGCAGAAGCAGCAGGGTGAGCAGGGCAGACGGAAGTGGGGTGATTGCTCTGGGATCTTCCTTGGAGCCCTTCCATCCAGCCAGACCAATGCTGACACAAAGCACAGACAAGGCCAGGGGGTGAGATGAGATGGAGGAGCACAGGACTAAAGGAGGTACTTCTTTGTCTTAGAGGACTTGCTTAATTCCAATTATAATTAATTCCAATTATATTTGGCCCATGCCAATCCCAAAGACAGTATGCAATGCCTCTACTTGTTGTTGTTGGCCGTGAGCACTGTCCCTGAGCTCTTTTTCTCAAGGCTGGCACTCTACCACTTGAGCCACAATGCCACTTTTGTTTTCTGACGGTTCATTCATAAGAGTCTCATACACTGTCCTGCCCAGACTGGCTTGGCACCGTGATCCTCCAGATCTCAGCTTCCTGAGTAGCTAGGATGACAGGCATGAGCCACCAGTGCCCAGTATGTGATGCCTTTTGAAGACATCTTGGCCAGTCTGTAAAGGAGACCCAAAGGGCCTGGATAGACCATGACCCAATCAAGGAGCTGGGATGGGGGAAGGCTGACCTTCTAGCCATTCTGTTCACCCAAAATTGAAGATGCCAGGTGCTGTTGTATGCATCAATCACCTAGGCCAGCAGTCAGCAGGCTTAGTGGGGGAAAAAGTAGAGAATACCCAAAGACTGCAGTATAGAAATCTCTGATTTTGCATGCATGTGGTGTGTGTGTTTGTGTGTGTGTGTGTGTGTGTGTGTGTGTGTGTGTGTGTGTGTGTGAACTCAGGGCCTATGCTCTATCCCTGAGTTTTCTTGCTCAAGGCTAGTGCTGTGCCACTTGAGCCACAGCCCCACTTGCTTTTCTATGGCTGATTTTAGGTAAGAGTCACAAAGACTTTCCTGTCCAGGGTGGCTTTGAATCATGATGGGGGCCCAAGGGAAGCAAGAATAAACACAACTCGCAAGCACAATCCCTATGGTGGGCCACTCCTGTCCCCTGGTGGCCACAAGCGGAACATGCGGTCCCATGCCATTATCCTCTAGAGTTCAATTTGGGTAATTAATTACTAGGGCCAAGCTGACTTTTGCTCACCCTGGTTGCTGATGCCAGAGCAGGTCTGTTCCACCCTAGGCCAAGAGAGCTCCAGGAGGCCCAGCTTTCCAGGGACACAGGGAAGGGAGAGGTCAGCTCCAGGCTGAGCTGAGAGCCTTTGCCCACAGATACCCCAACTTGGCCTTACTTATCACCATAAGACCTGTCAAAGAACAAGCCCAAAAAAACAAAATTGGAGCTGTGTCTCCAAGTAGTAGAGCTCTAGCATTGAACCAAAGAGCTCAGGGACAGGGCCCCCAAGCTTTGAGTTCAAGACCCCCAGCTTACCTTCCCCCATAAAACACAGCTTGTCTAAATGTATACTAGTAGGATTTGTGAAGTGTTTCTGAAGAATGGTGATACTCAAGAAAGCACCCTAATTCTAATGACAGCTGAACTTGTGACATACAGCTATGTGCTGAGTCCTTCACAGGGCGGTATTTCCTGGGTCCTTCCCTCATGGGAGTTATGTGTTGAGTCCTCAAAAAGGTGCTGTTTGCTGAGTCATCCCAAAGGGTGCTATGTGCTGAGTCCCTGAGAAGGGTGGGCCATCCTGGGTTTTTTAAAGGGTGCTTTGTGCTGAGTCCATTACACAACGTATTGTCTGCTGAGTCCTTCAAAAGGTGTGGTGTGCTAATGCATCCTAAAGGGTCCTGCTATGTGTGAGCCCTTGAGAAGAGAGGGATGAGGTATGCTTTTAGTGCTGTGTGCCAAGTCCTTTCCATAGCGTGCTCTGTACTGTCCTTCAAATGGTGCTGTGTGCTGAGTGCTTCCACAGTGTGTTATGTGCTGAGTCCTCCAAATTGTTCTGTGTGCTGAGTTTATCGAAGGAAGCTGTGGCACTGGGTGTTTTACACAACGTGCTTCAACACAAAGTGTGATGAGTCCCTGGAAAAGAGTGCTATGTGCTGAGTGTTTCAAAGTATGCCATGCACTGAGTCCATTAAACTGTGGGCTATAGACTCCCTCCTTCAAAGGGTGCTGTGTGCTGAGTACTCTACCCAGCATACTGCATGCTGAGTCCTTCAAGGGGAGTTGTGTGCTGAGTCATTTACACAGGTTGCTTTGTGCTGATTTTGGAAGTGTGCTGTGTGCTGAGTCACCCCAAATGGTGTTATGTTCTGAGTCCTTGAGAGGTGGTTATCCCCAACAATCACACAGACACAAACACAAACACACATACACACACCTGCTTGGTGTGTGGAGTGGAGGGGGATGGAGGAGAGTCTCCTCCACTGGAGGGGCTGAGGGGAGATTGGATCCCCTGGGCCAGTACTGGGGGTGGGGATAGTGCTGAGCTGAGATAAGGCTGCAATTGCCATAGTCTAGAAGCCTCAGGGCCCAGTCAGGGCTGCAATTGTGGCCAGGGGTGGGGGCGGGGCCCAGGGAAGGAGGGGGCGGGGCCCAGGAGCACATTTTGGTGGCAGCGATGGCCAGGAGCCAAGGGGGCAGGGGTGTGTGTGCAGAAGGTGCGGGGTGGCCCAGGAGAGGAGTGT
This sequence comes from Dipodomys spectabilis, assembly GCF_019054845.1. Lineage (NCBI taxonomy): Eukaryota > Metazoa > Chordata > Mammalia > Rodentia > Heteromyidae > Dipodomys > Dipodomys spectabilis. Next base: position 739,971 of record NW_024870959.1, read on the forward strand.
GGGGCCAAGAAAGAGCTGGGAGAACAAGCAGGAGCACTAGCACGAGCACTAGCACCCGTGGAAACGGCTTCAGTGGCTGGCTGCTGCTCTGATCATAGTGTGGGTCCTGGCCGGGAGTAAAGAGCATGCGGAGCCTGCACGGCAGGCAGGTCGCCACACGCAGCCCCTCGGAGGCGCCCAGCCATGGTGGCCTTGAGTCTGAAGTCCCTGCGCGTGGAGCTCGGCAGAGGCAGTGGCTGCTGAGGCACCGGCGGCCACAGGTTAGGAGGCCGCTGAGGCTGCGGTGGTGGCTGAGGAGGAGCAGAGGCTGTGCGCAGCTCCATCATGCGCCCGCGCTGCGTTTCAAACATGGCGCTGCTGGCTCGGACCTGAGGAGCATCTAGCAGTCACCTGGCGGAGCTGTTGCGCCCCTGGCCTGCTTGTGGCCCTGACTTGGTTCCAGCCCTTGGTCCTCAGACTCTCGGCATGCACCCGGAGTTGCAGACTACAGCTATTCCCAGCAGCACACGTGAGTGGCCGACCTGGGCTCCCGCACCCAACAACACTCCCTGTAAACCTCTTCCCCCACTCTACCCTTCCTCCCCACCCTCGCAGACCCGGACCCTTGCCTCTTGCCTCCCCCTCCCTTCCTGCCTGCGCCACCCCTGTGTGCCACAGTCTGTCCTCGCTCTGCCACAAATGCACCCCAGGGGTCGGGGGTGGAGGTGGGTGCCCACCCGGGGATCCCACCTCATCCCTAGCGGCCAGTGTTCCAGGAAAAGGGGAGCTGCAGGGCTGGGGAGGTGGGGGCACCACAGAGCCCCTGGCCTGGAGCAGTGGGAGCCACACAGCTGTGCACCTGCACCCTTCCTCTCCCTGGTAGGAACCTGGTGGCTTTAGTCAGAGGTGGGGAGTTTCACCTCCACACCTGCCTTCTTGGTTCTTTTCCCTTTTGCTGGGCAGGGGGGTGTTGGATGCAGAAGATAGACCCCGTTGTTGTGTGAGCCCTTGTCTTCTGTGCTCAGTCACCCTTTCACCTGAGGACATTCCCAGAAGAGCCCACTAGAGAGGTGAGGGCACTGGGGTCAGATAGAAGGTGGGTATTTGGGAGAAAAACACACCCCCTCTGACACACATACAACCAGCCTGTACCACCAACCCCAGCATTCAACAGTTCTGACTGGGTGATCACATTTCCCAGTTCTGCCAGCTTCTGCTAGTGCTCCCAGTCCATCTGGTCTCCTAGTCCTCCCCAAGAATTTGCCAAGTTGCCCAGAAGTATGTAGGAGGGAATTAGGGAGTCCAACCATGTATATAGCCCTTAGGATCCCATCAAAGTCCCCAACAACTCCCCCACCCCAGGTCAGACACCTCTCTGGAGGCACCATGACCCCCTGCTTTGTTTTCTGTCCAGGCTCGGAGAAGCCACGTGTCTCAGGACTCCTTCACCCAGCGTCCTGGCCTAGGGTTTTGGTGAATGGGGAGTCAAGGCTGGTTGTTCCCAATGGGAAGGGTCTGGCCCTGGAGAAAGGGAGAGTCAGGGTGGTTCTGCATTATTAGTGCATTGTTCCCCTTGATTGAGATCCCATGGTTCTGACTAGGGAACCCTTGTGCTCCAGCTAGTACATTGCCCAGATGAGAAACCAACAAACTCAGGAGAGACACTGCTCTGAATCTGTGTGTGTGTGTGTGTGGGTGTGTGTGTGTGGAGAGAGAGAGAGAGAGAGAGAGAGGGAGCGAGAGAGAGAGAGAGAGAGAGAGATCATCTTTCTCATTGTACAGTCACCATGTCTAAAAAGAACAAAAGCATTTTATTTGTGTGTATGTGTGTATTTTTTATTCTTTTTCAATTAATGCCCAGTATGAGCCCAGCCATAATTTTTGTTTTCTCTTTCACCGTTTCATGGCTCCTTTAGAGAAGGTTTCAGTAGATGTTCCTTTCCACCTCTTTCTTCCCCTTTCCTGCACCCCACAGTAGCTGCTGGACCTGCGTGGGTCTCCCCTAGAAGGCCTGTGTGAACCGCAGACCAGAGTGGCCTTCTGTCTTTAGCCAGAAGGCTCATGAGACTACTGTGATCACAGCCGCACTCTTCCAGCCAGACAGTCTGCTCTGGTGTGTATAGTTGGAGCTAATTCAATGTTGGGAATGAGTCTGCCAAACATAAATAGGGAACGAGATGGGAGGTAGTAGGGCAGGGGCTGTGAATCTAGGAGTGTCTGTGAAGTGATGAACGGTGTGACATAGCAGATGGTTCACCACTGAGGATTAGAGGAGAATCTTACCCAGGGTATTGACGGTGTACGTGGGCATCTGGGCAGGGAGCTCCGGGCCCCAAATGATGGCATGGATTCCCTCCCAGGGCAATGCACTGGTGGGGAGTCCTCCCTGGATTCCTACAGACTCCAATCTGTGTCCCTTCTGGGCTGTTTCCAGCTGGGCAATGGTAGGCAAGTGTGTTCCTCCTGCTGGAGCCTACTTGGGATCAGGACATAGCAGTTAGCTAGGGATCTCTGAATGCCATTTTCTGTAACCTGCTGTAGGCTGTCTGGAAGGAAAAGGGGACCACTGACTTTGGAACCCTTTAAGTTTGATTGGGACAAGTTGAAATGCCAGCTTTTCAAGGGTTTTTTCCTTGAAGCTGGCAATTTCTACGAATGCTTGGGATACTGGGTCAAATGAGATGGACCATTTCAGCCACCAAACAATGACATTCAATCAGTACAAGCAGAGTTCCCGAGCCATATGGTCTCCTGCTATGAATATCATGCCTTGACTGCCTTTCTCCGGCAGCTGCTGATTCTCCTCCAGCTCTCTCTAGGGTGATCACTACAGTTGAGAATGTTGTGGGGAGCAGAGATTGTGACCTTGCCATCTGCAGCCTGATCGCTGTGAGCAGAGACGATTCCCAATACCTGTACTGGACTCTGGGAGATTCAGAGACCCAGGATGCCTCAGGGATCCTTTCTGCAACATGAAAATTGGGGGCCGGATATGGTGGACCATCCTGTTTGGCCCTAGGGAGTACAGAGGAGGCCCCTTGAGCCAGGCTTTCGTCTCACGACAACCTTGTTCACAGCTGTATGGGGAATGGAGTGCCACAGAGCTGGTCAGTGGCTGAACAGAGATCTTTGAGAAGATAGGCATCCCAGAGGCCCTGGAAATCAGTGAGGACATCATGGCTCAAGTCCTTGGAATCAAAACAGTTAAGTGCAGTGGCACCAGGAGGGTGGGAAGAGGGAGGAGGGAGAACTGTTGGAGAGCTACATCAGGCTTTGCCCCCACACAGGATACTTACCTGAATTAGATGGGACTTTTCTGTAGTATTGTCATAGACAGATGCTCATTTATTTATCCAACAAACCATTACAGTGTGTGCCAAGACTGGGGGGAGGGGGGCGGGTCATACATGATGAAGGTTCCAAGTGCTGGTTCCACAGCACATGAAGAAATTTGGTTTGAGCTGGATACCATTGCTTCATTCCTGTCATCCTAGCTAGGGAGGCTGAGATAGGAGGATTGAGGCTTAAGGCCCAGGCAGAAAAGCCTGTAAGACTCTTTTCTCCAACTGACTACCAAAAAGAAAATGCCAGAAGTGGATGAGTAGCTCAAGCTGTAGACTGTTGGCCTTGAGCAAAAAGGCTCAGGGACAGCACCCAGGCTCTGAGTTCATGCCCAGGAGTAACACAAAGAAAGGAAAGAGAAAGAGAGGAGGGAAGGATGGAGGGAGAAAAGGAGGAAAGGAAAGAAGAAGGGAGCATGCAAGCCATGGTTTGGAGTCCCTGGATCAAGGGAGCCAATCATTCATAATCTCTGTGGGGACAGTTTCAGAGCCTAAAGCTAGTGTGTAGGACCAAGCCACTGAACCTTTCATGACATCAGCAACTTCAGGACATCCAAATCTGAGTGGTCGCTGACTGCAGAGGGAAACAGCCTCGGGTAGACCCTAGGGCTCAGGGTGGGTCACAGAGCTTCAATCTCTCCTAACTCACTGAGTTTATTTTCTGGTCAGATAAGAAGAAACTGTCCCAGGGCTAGGGAGGTGTAGGGTGAGGGACTGGCAAGATGGGGGTGGCAAGGGATAAGCAGGAAGATGAAGAGGGAGGACAATCCCAGATCCAGTGTGTCAGGCCATTGGAGCCATGACCTCAACTGACAACCTAGACCATCAGTGATAGAATCTTCAACCCAGCCACATGGCTATTAAAAGTCCTGGCACTCTGGGTTCACCGTTGACAACCTGGCTGTCATCCATTGTAGGATGCCTGTGCAGTACATCCTTGGGGACTGGCACTTTTGCTGGCTCAATCTGAAGGTGACACCCCCAGTGTTCATTCCTCAACCAGAGACAGAGGTAAGCGTGCTACTGGAACAGGACACCCAGGGAATGAGGGCGAGAGTCAGACCCGTGTTGCCCCCAGACTTCCTCTAGGGGACTCTAGGGCCCCATGACTGCCATCCTCAGAGGTAGAGGTGGGTATCTTTGCTGACTCAGACTTTAGTCTAGATGGCAGATGTGCTAGGGGCCGACTGAAGGTCAAGGCTAGTGGGAAAACAGGAGGCACTGGCTCTGAGCAGGGTTGTTTTTTGAGGATACTCACAACCCAGGAACATTCCTGAGATGGATCAGCCCTTTTCTCCTCCCTGAGAGAGAGGGACCTAGAGCCCTCCAGTCTGCATCCTTTGGATGAGAAATTCATTCATTCCCATATCCTTTGTTTGGATAACTTGATCTCACCTGACTGCCCAGTGTCAAGGCAGGACAGTGAGAGATCTTGAGTCCTTGATGAGGTAACGGGATCGTCAGTATGAGATTGTACTTGAATGTCCTGACTTGGTGCATGGTCAGTCCCATCTCAGCCTGTCATGATCTAAGACATAGAATCTAGAGACTCAGAGCAGGGTGGGGTCTATTCTGTGAGTCTGGAGTATTATGTGTGAGCTTTGAGCTCCCGTGTGCTCACCTGCTTCCTTTTCTTGGGTGGCTCTATGCTAGAAAAAGTTTAAAACTAGGGCCTGGGTCCCATGCCTTGTTTCATGCTCAAAGCTAGCACTCTACCATTTGAGCCAAAGCTCCACTTGCAAGGTTTTTGGGTGTTTAATTGGAGATAAGAGTTCTGAATGACTTTGATGCCAAGTGTTGCATCCAACTGCAGTCCTCAGATCTCAGTCTCCTGAGGGGATAGGATGACAGGCATAGAAAAGCATCTTTGGCCAGGTGCCAGTGGCTCATGGCTGTCATCCTAAATACTCAGGAGCTGAATCTTAGGATCACAGGTAAAAGCTAGCTTGGGCAGGAAAGACCCTCAGACTCTTCTCTCCAATAAAACACCAGAAAACCGGAACTGGTGCTGTGGCTCAAGAAGTACAGTGCTGGACTTGAGCTGAAGAGCTCAGGGATAGCACCCAGGCCCAGAGTTCAAGCCCTACAACCAATAAAAAGAAACAAAGTAAAACATCTGTGCCTGCAAAGACAGTGGAGGTGTGTTTGTGTGTATGTGTTTGTGTGTATGTGTGTGTGTGTGTGTGTGTGTATGTGGGTGGGTGGGTGGGTGGTGGTGGTGGTAGATATTTAGCGCCCTGCTGAATCATCATTTTAGATACATTGTCCCAAACTCTTAGTTCACGGCAGCTGATTCTTTTTTTTTTTTTTAATTTAATTTTATTTTATTTGAGAACATACTGTACAGAGGGGTTACAATTACATGGGCAGGATACGGCAGCCGATTCTTGACCACAGATGAAGCTCTGGGTTGGATGTCGACCATCGCACCTCAGTCTCCTCATGGGACAGTTGTGAGTAAATAAGGGACTAATACAGAGGGATCTCTGGAGCAGGGCCAGGCACAGAGGGAGCAGGTGTCAGATACAGTTCTCAACAATTCTGTGAGCATATGACAGGAAGTTGCCAGGAAAGGGCTCATATGGAGTCTGTTATTAATCATGCGACAGGTGTGGGATTATGAAACAAAACGTGGCTGTCTTTCATCATTACCCTGACCCCATGAGGAAGGGATCCTTTACTCTATTCATTTTTCCAGCTGGGGAAAATGAGTCATTGAGAAGCCAGGTGACCTACTCATGACCTCCAGCTGACAGCAATCTTGGCCTGATATCTCTGCCATGCTTCCTAGGACAGTGGGTGTTATTCAGTCCACTTCTTGTGGTGGGAAGTCCACTTCTTGTCATTTTTGGGGATTGAATTCTGGGCCTGGATGCTATCCCTGAGCTCCTCAGAACAAGGCTAGTACTCTACCCCCTGATCCACAGCATCACTTCCGGGTTTCTGTTGGTTCTTTGAGGATAAGAGTCTCACAGTCATTCCTCCCGAGCCAGCTATGAACCACGATCTTCACATCTCAGCCTCCTGTGTAGGTAGGATTATAGGTCTGAGCCTCCAGCACCTGGCTTAAGTGTAATTCTGGACCTCTGTCTCTCTCTCTCTCTCCCTCTTCGTCTGTCTGTCTGTCTGTCTGTCTCTCTCTCTCCCTCTTTCTTTCTCTCTCTCAGGAATTGTTTGAATGAGTGCTGGAAGAGGTGGCCCAGCATCCCCATGTGGCTGGAACCCAAGGTGGCCCTCTCATTCTGGAGTTGGGCTGTGGGTCAGGAGCTGTTTTGCTCAGCCTGTTGAACCAGCCCCTTGAGGTAAGCCCCTCTGTGCCCTGGCTAGACCATGAGGGTTATTCACATTGTCCATCCCATGAGTCCTTCCCCACATCCCTCTGCTACACCGTTGAAGGAATGTGGATGAGAAGGTGTCACCTTGTCCCCCTGCCAAGCACAATCCCGGGCCTCTGACCTATACCCCCACCTATCTGACAAGAACCTGGCTATAAGACAATAAAAACACTCCATATGTACTACCCTTTGCTGGGGAGTGTCGTTTCGGTTAGGGGGGCGGGGTTCAGAGGAAAGACCCCAGACCTGACACCTCCCGGTGGGACATTTGTTCTAGTGACAGAGCCACGTCATTGTTGTGGATAAGGAAGAACCCTCCATCAGACTGACCCAGAACAATGCTCAAAGATAGGTAGGCTGTTGAAGTATCAAACCCACTTATGTCTGCTTCCTACTCCCAACAAGGAGGTGTAGTTAGGGTGGCCCGGCCCTGGGCTTAAGGAATTATAAATGGATTTTGGTGGTCAAGAGCTCATGGCTCCCACCCACCATCCTGGCTCTTTGGGAGGCTGAGGTCTGATGGTTGTGACTCAGAGCAGCCCGGGCTGGAAAGTCCAGGAGATTCTTATCTCCCATAAACCACCTTCCTCCCCAAATCCACACTCAAAAAAGCCAGATGTGGTGCTGTGGCTCAACTGGTAGAGCTCAGCCTTGAACAAAAGAAGGTAAGGGATAACACCCAGACCCTGAATCCAAGCCCTAGGACTAACACAATCATAAAATAAATGAATAGTGTACATCTTTCATCTGACTACCAGTTTTCTCAATGGTACATGTAGCCAAAGTTAAGGGGCTCCCTTTCATGTTCCCCTAACCCTCTCCTCTCCTTTATCTGTGCAGACTTTATCTGTTGCAGGACAGAATTCGGATCATCCCCCTGGATGTGACCTTAGGTACCCTCCCTCATCCACCTTCCTTGGGGTCAGGATCCTGGGTGCACTGCCTGCTGGGAGGAGGAGGTATCACAGAGATGAGGGTAGGTATCTCCAACACTCATACACAAACACCCCTAAGCCAACTCAGACTAGCTTTTTCCAAAGACACTTTATCTTCTTGGATTAACTGACCTAGGAGAGGAATTTGATGCCCTGTAATGATTATTTTAACTTGGGCTTGCTAGTTGACAGGAGATAAACGGGAGCAAAAAAAACGAAAAGTCTTTGGTGCCCATCACCTGGGGTTTGGGCTCATGCCTGTCATCCTGGCTACTCGGGTTGCTGAGATCTGAGGATCACAGTTTGAAGCCAGCCATAAGCTGGAAAGCCCATGAAAATCTACTCTCCATGGAACCACGAAAAAGCCAGAAGTGGATCTGTGGCTCAAGTTTTAGACCACCAGCCTTGAGCAATAAAACTCAGAAAGACAGCTCCCAGATCCTGAGTTCAAGCCCACACAAAGAAATGGCCCTGTCTTTTTGCCCACAGATTGCCCAGGCTTTCAGCCCCCTCTCACAGAGTGTGATACAACACCTGCCCCTGGGTGGTTTATGAGCTCCTTCACAAATCCAGTGGTGGAATCCAAGCCTTCCCTTTCATGCATTCTCAAGCAGCACTGGCTGGAAGGCAGAGCCTGACAAGGCTGGCAGCCTGCACAGCGGAGAGGCTCCAACTTTTCCAAGGTGATCAGAAAGGGCTTCTTGGAGACAGCACTTGAAAAGGGGTCTTGCTTAACAAGGAGGCTCTGAAGGAAGCACAGAGAGCAAAGGTGCTGCAGATGATGGGCAACATAGCAGAGCGTGTTCATTTCCAGCCAGGGCTGCTGGTAAGAGACTTGGTATAGATGTGCGAGACTGTCCCAAGACAGGCCTGAGGGGTCACAGAAGAACAGCTATCCAGCGCTGGGATTTTGTCTTAGAGGTGGCGGGCTCGCCTAGCACACAGGAAAGCATGGGTTCGATTCCTAGGTCCTGAATACACAGAAAAATCTGGAAGTGGCATGGTGGCTCAGGTGAAAGAGCACTGCCCTGGAGACAAAGCAAGTCAGGGACAGTGCAGGGTCATGAGGTCAGGCCCCAGGGCTGTCACCATAAAACACTTCTCCCAGTGACCTTTGTGACAGGTGGATGGCTATGAACTGAATCTCTTAGTAGTTCCATCTGTGCTTTGTGTCCCTTTGACAGAGGGGAGTTGGACAGTCCTTCTGCCCTGGGCACCCCTGGGCCCGGTTATCAGCAACCCTCCCAATGTCTTCCACCAGGACATGGAGCAGCTGGCCCCAGAAGTCCTCAGGTATCGGTTGGGTGGGGCAGGGGGACATAGGGCAGGCCCCAGAACTCTTTGTGGGTCTGATCTGCCATGGAAGATCAGACAATCCGGAGGAGGCAGATGCGAGGATAGAGGGGGTTAGTGATGTGGAGGGGGCCCTTTAACCCCCACGCCTCCACCCATATTCTAGCCTCGCTTTGCTGTCCCTGAGGCAGGTAGATTGGTGTCTAGGTGGTGGTGTCTAGAGAAGGACTAGGTGGAAATTCTGAAGGACTAGACACGTTAAACCATGAGCCGGTGGCTCATGCCTGTCATCCCACACCTGTCATCCTGGCCACTAGGGAGGCTGAGATCCAGAGGATCTCATTTCCCAGCCCAGGCAGGAAAGTCCCACCAGAGCCTCATCTCCAATCTCCAACTGGAAGTGGCACTGTGGCTCAAGCGGTAGAGCACTGGCCTTGAGGAAAATTAGATATCAGGGACAGTACCCAAGCCCTGAGTTCAAGCCTCTCAACCAAAAAACAAGAACAAAAACAAAAACAAAAAACCAAATAAGAAAGAAAGACACCCCTTCCTTGTTTGCAAGATATAGTGAAGTAGTAGGGTTGCTGTGGTTGTGAGACCAAATGCTGGCCTCACTGTATAGACATTCCTACTAACTCCCCAGGTTTACCCCAGTGTGAAGCCATAGCAGGGTGGGTGGTGCCTTACCAAGAACTCCAGAGGTTGTGGCTTGTCGCAGGCAGGGAGTGGGTGAATGGGAGGAGTGGTGGGATGGTAGTGTCAATTATATGCTCTCCATCCATGGAAGAATGGTTGTGCATGCTAGTGACCAAGTCTGAAGTGCAGGGTTACATGTGTTTTGTGTTTTGATGAGTTGGGTTTTCCCTTGCAGAGGAGGCTACAATGCTTGATAAGAAATGTACTCCTTATCTTGCCCATGTAATTGTAACCCTTCTGTACATTATTTTCACAATAAAAAAAGAAAGAAAGAAAAGAGTTGTATAAAAAAATAGATGGGTGTAGCCGGGCGCTAACAGTAGCTCATAATTGTCATCCTAGCTACTCAGGAGACTGAGATCTGAGGATCACAGTTCAAAGTCAGCTTGGGCAGGAAAGTCTGTGAGACTTTATCTCCAATGAACCACCAGAAAATTGGATGTGGTGCTGTGGCTCCAGTAGTAGAGCGCACACTTTCATCTGAAGAGCTGAGGGCCTGCTGGCAGGCCCAAAGTTCAAACCCCATAACCTACAACCAAACAAAAGGTATCTGAATTTTCGGCATAACAGGGTGTACAGTAGAAATGCCATGATGTGTTGTGAACCATTTCAGACATGTGAGAGGCTCTGAGTTTTGTCTGCAGTTGGTCAGAAGATGGTAGTGCCATCATCTCTGGGGTGGAATATTCAGGGTGCTCAGGGACTGCTGAGGGTTTGGGCTACCACTGTGTGTGTCTGTGTGTTTGTGTGTGTGTCTGTGTGTGTCTGTGTCTGTGTGTTTGGATGTAGAAGACCTGGGCCTTGAACTCAGGGTCTAGGAGAAGTTCCTATGCTTCTGCGCTCAAAGCTAGTGCTCTAACACTTGAGCTGCAGCTCCATTTCTGGCTATTTGGTGGTTCATTGGAGATAAGAGCCTCACAGACATTTCTGTGCTGGCTGGCTTTGACCTCAGCCTCCTGAGTAGCTAGGATGCAATGTGTGAGACACCAGTGCCATATTTGTGTGTGTGTGTGTGTGTGTGTGTGTGTGTGTGTTTTCCTCATCTTTCTCTGTCCCCTTCCTCGGTGCCTGTCTGCCTCTTTCTGACCTTGGATGGTGCCCCTCCTCCACACCGACCTTGCCTTTAGCCTCCTATCTGGGTCTACAATGAGTCCTAAATTGCCAGAGACCTGAGTTCAAGCTTTTCTTTGGGGCCCAAGTCCAGCTGTCCATGTCTCTGGCCGCCTGCAGGGGATTCTGGATCAGCCAGGCCAGCTGCAATAAAGTCTTGCCTGTCTCTGGGTGGGGAACTCAGACATGGGATGTCCTGCCCTTTTCCTCAGCTAGACCTCTGGCTGCATGTCCCTCTCAGCAGGCTGGCAGTGGAGTGGGGGAAGGGGGTTGCTGGTGGCTCTGGCCAACTCCAGCTTGATAGCGGACTGAAGGCTGCCCAAGCAAGGAGGATTCTGGGCTACATTGGAGGTGAGGCCAAGGTGGCTTGGAAGTGTCTGTTGGTGTCTAGGAAATGTCAACGTACTTTATCGCAGGCAAGTCTATCTTCCAGCCCCAGCTGGGTCTCTAATTCTGGATGCCCACAATACAGAGGCACAGACTTTAGATTCCAGGGTCAGGGAATTGGGGGTGGAGAGACTGGTATGACCAATACCTCAATGTTCTGGAGCATTAGCCTGATGAGCTTCACCAGCCCTACAAAACAGGGAACATTGTGATTTTGCAAATGTGCTTAGATGTAGCAAGCTTCCCAAAACCTGGGGAGGCACTGTTGCCAATAGTGAAACATTCCTTAGGTTCAGCTCCCTAGTTGTTGTCTGCCAGAAGGAATCTTGAATTAATTGTAGTAGTTTGTTTCAACACGGGAACATAGTCTAACAAAGACAGGATAAGTGCAGGGAACTTGGCCTGCCAAATGAAGGCTTCCTGTCAAAACAGAGCACTGGGGAGAGAGATAACTTGGGGTACAAAGAGGCCTTTTTCTCCTGGTCTTCAGAGCCTGCCCACACTCATCATCACTAGTTGGCCTGGATAGAGTTGTTACAGAGCCTTACAGGAGTGAGGCTTTTTGTCTGCCTGTTCCAACAAAGAGACAGACTTCCTCCAGCAACCTGGGGTGTGGAGAAACCCTCAGGCTACAGCAGGAACAGGAGGGGAGCCCTGGAATATGCACTGTCTTGAAAGAACCCTCTGTTCTATGAAACCATTCTATTCAAAGCAAATTTCCTAGCTGGGTGCCTGTCTTCACAGTGACTCTGGATGTTCACCAATAGAAATATATTCACACATACACAGATACATGGAGTTACTGGCTCTATTTTTTTTTTTTTTTTGGTTCAGGTCCTGAGGCTTGAACTGTGAACTTAGACATTGTCCCTGAGCTTATTTTGGACAAGGAAGCACTTTATTGTGCCTTAAACCATGATACATCATTAAATGAAGGCATAATTTAGTAACTAATAATTATTAGTAATATATTACATGTAATTTAATGATATATAGACATCTCACATTCTATAAATATATTTATATATTTAAATATACACTGGAATATACATATACATCTCTCTCTCACTCTCTATGCATATATATGCATTTGCAGCAATTTACGCATCTATCTATTTAAATATTGGCCATTCCTGGAGCTTAAACTTAGATCCTGGGAACTCCCTGGCAGTGAATTTATTTGAGGCTGCTGTGCTTACATTGATCCCTTGATGAATTGGGCATTCCAGGCCCTGAGTTCAAATCTCAGCAGTGCCAAAGACAATAGGTGGATTAAGCAGCCAATATTGACCTGTTCTGCAGTCTGTGAAAATATTGTTTCCTAGGTTAAATATGTAATACCTATACAAATACATACATATGATGTACTTTATAAATGTAGATAAATATTATTTTGCCAGTCCTGGGGCTAGAATTCATGTCCTGGGAAATGCTCTTGACTTTTTTTTTATTCAAGGAAGGTGAGCTTCCACTTCACCCACAGCAACATAGAGTTACCCAGGCCTTGATTTCAAATCCCAGGTATGGCAGATATAATGTCTCAAATTCCAAGCCAGAACCTTAATTTTTTTGTGTGTGGGGGGGCAGGCACAGGGTTTGAACTCAGGTCATCACAACTCTGCCTCAGCCTTGATTATCCTAGGCTGGGGTGCAGCTTTTACACCCACAGATGATCCAGGGATCCTAGGACCCATTTTCAACTCCCAGCACTGGCCAAAAAACAAACAAACAAATCAAAATGGAAGAGGAAAAACCAGAAAGTTTTACACAACAGTTTTACCTTTGTTTCTTTTGCACAGTGACCATCCTGGGTCTCACTGACTTGGCTTGAAAATTGTACATGACTTTGCATGGCTGAGGCTGGTGGGCTGTCAGTGAAGCCTGAGGTTAACCCAGACACCTGGGCCCTGAGTTCAATCCTGGGACTGCCACATACACATGTCTAAAGGTCCTAGGAAACTGGTTCCTATCTCTAGGAACACTAATAGAATATTTGAAATGTACTAATTGAATTACTATTTAACTAGTCTTTCTAATGTAAGATTGTATGCATTAAATATAGGTCATTGATTAATTTAATTAATACTTTATTAAGTCTTCTATTGTGATTAATTAATGGAGGAATAATTTTAGACCAAATAATTAGTAGTAACAGAATATACAAAAGTAAGATATAGACATCACTCTTTATATAGAGTTTTACACTAGAATCTACATAAATGTCTATCTGTCTGTCTCTCTTTGTATTCTTTTATAGATGTATATACATATGTAAATAGGCACACACTGCATTTTACACATCTATGTGTTCATATATTGGCCACTCCTAGGGTCAAATTTGACTGACAACTTTATTTGCATCAGACTTGTGTGCTAATATTGATCCACTCCCCATTCATGAAGTGGGCTTCCTAGGCCCTGAGTTCAAATCACAGAACTGCCAAAAACTTAAGTAATCCTGGTGGAAGAAGCCAAATGTCCCATTTGTTTTCCTTATTGGTGAAAGTCCTGGGTCTCAGGAATGATGTATAGTACATTGGCAAATCTATGTCCTATGTAATAAGATATAAAAAAGATTAAGTGTGCAATCATACTCAGTAAAATACATAAGAAATAAATAAAACACAAAATAAAATGAATAACCACACTAACTGCAATATGCAGTAACCATGTGTATGTAAATATGAATCCTGTATTTAAAATGCATAAGAATAATATGTTTGCAAGAGCTAGGACTTGAATTCAGGCCTTGGGAACAGGCCTGACTTTCTTGTCTACCAGCGCGGTGTGCTTCCCCTTCTCCCACAGTGCTGTAGATGTACCTAGGCCCTGAGTTCAAATCCCAGGACTGGCATAAAAAATGGCATGAATAACAAACCTGAAGTAGAGGGCTGGGAATGTGCCTTAGTGATACAGTGCTTTGCATCTATGAAACCCTGGACTTGATTTCTCAGGAACACATCACTAGAAAAAAGCCTGAAGTGGCTCTGTGGCTCAAGTGGGAGAGGGCTATTCTTGTACAAGAGAAATTAGGTACAGTGCTCAGGTCCTCTGAGTTCAAACTCCAGGACTGGTGCATGTGTGCACACGCACGCTTATGTACACGCACACACACACACACACAGACCAGAAGTAAAGCTGTGACACAAAATGTTAGAGCACTGGACTCCTGCGCTGAGCTCATGGTCAGCACCCAGGCCCTGTGTTCAACCCCAAAACCTTGCCACCCAGGGCTCAACTAGGAGAGGTCAAATGTTTCAAAACCTAATGTGCTTCAGCAGTCCTAGATGACAAGAAGCATGGTGAAATCAGACATGTGCTTGGATTTCCAAAGCTTCCGGAATCCTAGCAGAGGCATCATAGGCCCGTCATCACCCTCAATGAAACATTTCTTGAGGTTAAGTGCCCTAGTTGTCTGCGAGAAGGATGCCTGAATTATATTGAGCACTGTATCTGAACACCAGAATATAGTCTCACAAAGGCAGGATAAGTGCTGGGAACTTGGCTGCCAAAGGAGGTGGCCCAAATGAAGACTTCCTCTCAACAAGGAGCACTGGGGAAAGAGATAGCTTTGAGTACAAAGAGGCCTTTTTTTCCTGACCTTCAGAGCCCATCCACACTCACCCTCACTAATTGGCCCAGATGGAGTTGTCTGTTACACAGCTGTACAGGACTGAGGCGAACTGTGAGGGGAGATCAGGAACATGCACTGTCATGAAAGCAGTCTCTGTGTTATGAAATCATTGTATTGAAAACAAATTTTCTAGCTTGGTGGCTTTCATCATAGCTACTCTGGAGCTTCACCTATAGGAATACATCCACACATACACAAAGACATGGAAGCAGGTCCTGGGGTTGAACTATGAGCATAGGCATTGTCCCTGAGTTACTTTTGCCAAGGGTATTGCATTAACCTTGAGCCACAGCCCCACTTCTCGGTTTTCTGTGATCTCTTAGAAATAACAGTGTCATGGACTTTCCTATGCTGGCGGCATTCAAACTCAGATTCTCTATATCTCAGCCTCCTGAGGAGCTGGGATTACAGTCAGCAGCCACTGGCACCTGTCTTTATTTTCTTCTTCATTTTTTTAATTTGGACAATCTGACTACTTAACAGCATCATTCCAATGCTTTGAATTTATAAGTAAACTACCTAATGTTCTTTATAGGTGCTTTCTCTGAGAATGATTTTCTCTCCTCCTCTTCTCCTCTGGTCACAGGTTTGAAGCCAAAAGTGAGAAATGAGTGTCATATTATTTTGGCAGCAAATGTCCACAGCATATGCCAGTTCAGTCACTTAGCATTGAGCTGTATTGACTTTACTCTCTCAGGATGAGAGGACCAAAACCTGGAGTGATCCTCATACTGTCTGAATTGCTCCTTAGGCCTATAAAATTATCTAATAATTATGAATGTTTTGTGTCTCCAACCTTAAGTATCTAGAACACACTAGAAGCATCTTCATGTTTCCCTTTTACTCTAGTACCTCTTGAGATTTAGACTAAGGGTTTGTGTGGAGCAGATCCTCGGCGAATCCCTGAGGAAAGCCACTTGAAATCTCCTCAGGAGATCTCTGTTCAAAGCCAGCCGGAGCAGGAAAGTCTGCAAGACTCTTATTTCCAATAAACCACCAGAAAACCAGAAGTGAATAAGAGGCCCAGAGGGTAGAGCTCCAGCTTTGAGAAAGAAAGCCGAACAGGAGATACAAGCCAGACCAGGCAGGAAAGCCTGGCAGGTGCTTATGTCCAATTAACCCAGATGGCTGGAAGTGGAGCTGTGGCAGTGGTATAGTCTCAGCATTGAGCAAAGCAGCTGAGGAACACATAGGGCCCTGAGTTTAAGCGCTGGGATGGCTACCATAAAAATTTAAAAAGAGAAGGCCAAATTTAAGTATCAGTGTCCTACCTACTTATGTGTGTATATTACCTCCCTGAGTGCAAACAGATTGTATGCAATGCTTCTCCTTTTATGTACAGATTTATTTTTCAGATAGGTTTGTTGCACATATTGCATCATTCTCTTCTTTTCAGGCCCATGGCTTTTCTCTTCCAGAGTTCCAGGGCTGTGTCTTACATGATGCACACTAAAGATCTCAGCAGCCTTTATTTACATTTTATTATGAGGCCAAGGCAGGAGCAGTCACAAATCAGGCAGGAGAAGAGAAGATGAGGGTTTTTGAAATAACCGGTATTCAGAAAATTAAACTTGGGGGATGTAAAATGGTAGCATACTTAGGTAGAAACTACCATTAAGAAAAAGATGAGAGGGATAGGAATGTGAATTAGCGAGAGAGTGCTTGCCTGACATGCAAGAAACCCTGAGTTTGAGCACTCTGTAGCACATGCACAGAAAAAGCCAGAATTGGTGCTGTGGCTCAAGTAGTAGAGTGCTAGAGACAGTGCCCAGGCCTTGAATTCAACTCAAGCACAAGTAACTTCTCATCACCAAGGGAAACCCAGGAAGCTCTTGAACATCTGCCCTTTCAGAAGTAGAAGTCAGAGTGTCATAGACATTTCTGCCCTGGATGGCTTCACCCTGTGATCCTCAGACCTCAGCCTCCTGAGCTAGGGGATGGGCCTTAGCTACTGGTGCTCTGCTAGGTCAGAAGTGTAATGACATTGACAATACAAGTCAACTGCTTATCACAAAAGGCTGGGGGAACATATTAAGCCTTTCAACAATGGACCTTTCAGGACCCTGTAGGACACAAGGTTATAATGCTAGAGTCTGAGAGGCTGGGCATATGGATCTGCTAAACTTGAACCTTGAGCTCTAACTCCAATTCTGGTGTATATCCGCTTTCATTTTTGCAGAAAATGTTCTCCTAATTAGCAAATAGGAAAAGTACTTTGATTAACCTTCACTTTTTTCCCATTGTGTGTCTAGAACTCAAGCCTGGGCACTGTGCCTGAGCCCTTCCTCTCAAGGCGAACACTCTACCACTTGAGCCACAGAGCCACATGGGGTCTTTTGGTGGTTCATTGGTGATGAGAGTCCAACAGGCTTCCCTTGCCTAGGCTGTCTTTGAACTGTGGTCTTCGGATCTCAGCCTCCTGAGAAGAAGGGTCCCAGGTGTGAGCTATTGGCATCTGGCCTATTGTTTTTGCCATTGCTGGGGCTTGAACTTAGGGCCTGGGTACTGTCTCTGTGCTTCTTTTTCTCAAGGCTAGTGCTCTACCACTTGAGCACTCCCCAGCTTCTGGCTTTTTCTGAGTATGTGGCACTGAGGACTCAAACCCTGGCATTCATGCATGCTGAGTGAGCTCTCTATCACTAAGCCACATTCCCAGTCCCACCCTTACAATATTATCCCTCAACTTGCCTATCCTCAAGGAAAGACTTCTGAGTATAAATCATCTAAAGAAATCCCTATAGGAAGTTGTTAAGGGTAAACAAGACACAGCTCATATTTGGGAGAGACTCTAAACATGTGAAAACTGTGACAAATGCCTCCATTTAATTATATATCATGTTTCAACACTTAATAAAGTATTAATGAAAAATGAGTCAATGTCCTAAATTGATGTGTATAATTTTATAATAGATGTGCAAAATGTAATAAATGTTATGTGTATAATAACACTAATACAATAATAAAAAATCATAGTTTGTAATAAACTTACACATGTAATATGTAACATATATTACACATGTACATAAATATTATTTTCCATTATAGGGAATTAATTCAGGCCCTGGGAACTCTACCCTGAATTTCTTTTCCTCAAGGACAGTAAGCTTCCCCTTCACCTACGATGCACAAGAGTTACCCAGATGGTGAGATCAAATCCCAGCAGTGGTAGAAATACTAGCCCCAGTTCCAAGACAGTGACTTAATTATTTTTAATAGAAGCAGTTATTTTTATTCAGTTCCATACTGAACATTTTAAAAACAGCAGTGTATAATTTTGTTTATCTATTCAGACATCCTTCCCTTACCTGCAAAGTGCTTCTCTGAGCTCTAAATTCTTTCCTTTTTTGTACATTTTTTGTTGTAAAAATGTGGTATAGAGGGGTTACAGTTACATGAGCAAAGTAATGAGTACATTTACTATTGAGCATTGTTGCCTCCTCCTTTGTTTTCCTCTTGCCATCCCTTCCTCCCACCTCCACAGTTATTCCTCCACCCCCCAGCTGAGGTCAGTGACTTAATTTTTTGTTTTTGGCTTGGCACAGGATTTGAACTGAAGTAGTAGAAACTCTGCACCTTCCCTCACATTGCTACAGATTTACCAAGATCCTGAGTTCAAATCCCAGGCTAGGAAAGTAAACTGGCAGAAATTCCAAACCAGGGGGGTTTTTTTTAAATTTAGTTAAATAATTAATTAATTTTTTTTGTTCTTTTTTTTTTTTTTGCCAACCATGGAGCTTGAACTCAGGCCGTGCAACTCTACCTCAGCTTCAATTTCCTTAGACTGGGCTGCAGCCTCTCACCCATAGTCAATCGTGGGATCCTAGGCCCAGAGGGCTTGCACAGGAAGAAAAAAAAAAGTGGGACAGCACAAAAAGTGGCGAACTGCAGAAGACTGGGGGTTTTACGTTATTTTTTTCTTTGCAGGGTGACCATCCTGAGTCTGAATGACATGGCTGCAAAGTGGAGCTGAGCTGCTATTCCTGAAGGCTGGTGGGCCATCAGGGAAGCCATAGGCGAAACCTGCCAACATAGGCCATGGGTTAAAAATCTAAGTCCTGACACCTACCAATGGCAGGACATCACAAGAGACTCATTCCTATGCATAGAAATACTGATTGAAAGAATAGTTCGTGCCATCAGTTGAGTCCAAAAGTGGATGTAATAATCCTAGGATGCTGATTGATTTTAATTGATAGTTTATTAAACATGAAAAGAATAATATTACTACAAAGGCAGTATAATAAATACCTAAGAATTTGTAGGAATGTAGTAGGCATCATTCAGTCAGATAGATTGCTCTGGCACTCTAACAATATGTATTAATTGTATACCACCCTCTGCCAATCCATGTATCACTGTTTTGGCCAAACCTGGGGCTCCATCTCAGTGCCTGGGAACCACCTCACAGCTTCATTAGCTAGAGGCTACTGTGTTCCCTCTTAACCATTCATGAATTGGGCCTGCTAGGTCCCGAGTTCGGATCACAGCACTACCAAATTTTTAATCTTGGAGTAAGAAGCCGAGTGTGACACATGCTTTCCTTTTCTGGGAGAGTCCTGGGTGTCAGGCATGATAGTGAACACATCTACAAATCTAGATGCTATGTGATAGGAAGTAAACAATGGAATAAACAGTATAGGTGTCATCAGAGTCAATAAAATAAATGGTAAATAAATGAATAAAACAAGAAATGAAATGAATAACCATACCAAACATGATATTGTCTGACTATATGGAAGTATAAATCCTGTCTTTAAAATGTAAATAAAATGTATATAAGGAGTATGTTTTGCAGGACTGAGGCTTGAATTCAGGCCTAGGGAACAGACCTGACTTTCTTGGCTTCAAGTATGGTGTGATATCCCTAGCCCGACAGTGTTGCCTATTTAGCCAGACCTTGAGTTCAAATCCCAGGCCTGGCAGAAAAAATGGCACGAATTGCAAAACAAGGAGATAAATAATAGTTTGTTAAATTTTTTTAATTGTTTAATTTTTTAATTGTTTTACTTTTTTAATTTAATTTTTTTGTTTGTTTTTGGCCATGCACATGGCTTGAACTCAGATTGTGACAGCTCTGTCAATCGTGACAGCTCTGTCGCAGCTTCCATCACATTAGCCTAGGATGCAGCCTCCAGAACCAAAGCCGATCCTGGAATCCTAAGACCCGATGTCTGACAGGAAAACAAAATGAAAATGACACTAAAACAAGCCGCGAGCCGCACATGGTAGGGGGTTTCTTGGCTTTGGTTCCTTGCACGGTGACAATCCTAGGTCTGAATGTCATGGATGCCACGCACAGGTGACCTGTCATTGCTGAGGCTGGCAGACTGTCAGGAAAGCCATACGCCAACCCCGCAACACAGTCCCTGAGTTTAACCCCGCAACACAGTCCCTGAGTTTAAATCCTGGTCCTGACACCTACCAATGGCAGGAGATCCCAAGAGACTCCTGCCTGTGCATAGAAATTCCGATGGAATGGTATTCAACTCATGATTGAATAGTTCGTGCAGCTGTCTTTACTCATGATTGAATAGTTCGTGCAGCAATAATCCTAGGACGCTGATTGAACTCAATGAATGGTTAATTAGGCATGAAAAGAATAATATTCCTTCATTAGAGGCATAATAACTACCTAAGACTTGGTAGGAACGTAGCAGATGTCACTGAATACTAGATACCCAGCTCTGTCACTCTGTACTAATATGCATTTATTGGTGTACTACCACCTGCCTATCCATGTATGGCTATTTTGGCCACCCCTGGCGCTCGATCTCAGAGCCTGCCAAAAATTTCATCCTGGAGTAAGAAGCCAAGTGTGACACCTATTTTCCTTTTCTGTGAGATTGCGGGGTGTCAGGCATGATGGAGAACAAGTCTACAAATCTAAACGCTATGTGATAGGGTGTAAACAGTGTAATACATGGTTAGGTGTCATCATAGTCAATAAAATAAATGGTACATAAACGAATAAACCAAAAAGTACAATGAATGACCACAGCAAACATAATATAGTCTGAACACCTTTCTTGAAGTTCAATCCTATCTTTAAAATACATGTAAGGGGCTGGGAAGGTGGCTCAGTGGTAGAGCGCTTGCCTTGCATGCATGAGGCCCTGGGTTCGATTCCCCAGCACCACATAAGTAAAAAGAAAAAAGCCGGAAGTGGCGCTATGGCTCAAGTGGTAGAGCGCTAGCCTTGAGCTGAAGAGCTGAGGGACAGCGCCCAGGCTCAGAGTTCAGGCCCCACGACCGGACCCAAAAAAAAAAAAAAAAAAAAAAATTTAAAATACATGTAAGGACTACGTTTTCCAGGGTTGGGGCCTGAATTCAGGCCTAGGGAAGAGACCTGACTTTCTGATCTTCAAACATAGAGAGCTTCCCCTTGACCCAGAGTGCAACAGAGTTGCCCAGAGCCTGAGTTCAAATCCCAGGCCCTGCAGACAAAAAATAGCATACATTCCAAGCCAGGGAGCTTCATTAGCATTTTTCATATTTTTTTAAAGTTCACTTGGCCTTTATTTGATACATTTTGATTGTATAACAAGAGAGTTTTTCAAAAAGGGGTTTAAATGTTTACATTTCAGCATAGCACATTGGTGTTTCCATTTTTACCATCTGCCATGAAGAGTGAGAATGAAAATGAGTACATCATTCCTCCCTAGAGGGACAGTTGATGTTATTTCTATTTAGAGTTATTTCTATAACTATAAACTCTCTGCAATTGTATCGTATGAGTTTTCCTCAGTGCCTACCACAAAATACACTAGGGGAGTCCTCATACCACAAATAAATAAATAAAACCTCACTTCTCTGAGGACAGGAGGTACTTGTAAGCATTATGGGAATAAAGTGAATTTTAAAATGAGAAACTGAAACATTGGGACTGGGATGTAGCTCAGTAGCGGAGTACTTGCTTAAAGAGCATAAGACCCTGGAAGAAAAGGAAGACAAGTTTCCTAAAGCTCAGAAAGTTAGAATTTTATGATCTGTATGAACAAACTTCTTTCTTTCTTTTTTCTTTTTTTTGTCGGTGGTAGGGCTTGAACTCTGGGCTTGGCTGCCTGCCTTCAGCTCTTCAACTCATGGCAAGTGCTCTACGGCTTGAGCCACAGTGCCATTTTCGGTTTGTTGGAGATATGCGACAATGCTGTTTCTGGTTTATTGGAGGTAAGAGTCCCATGGACTTTCCTTTCCAGGATGGCTTTGAACCGCCATCCTCAGATCTCAGCCTCCTGAGTAGATAGGATTATAGGCGTGAGCAACCGACACCTAGCCCATGAACAAATTTATTAAAGATTGATTCTGAGGAATGAAAATTGGAATACACTTTTAATATAAATAATTTATAATGCCATCGTTAAGGCACTAATACAAAAGTATTTTTTCATTGGCTGGTTTCTTAGTTTATTTAAAGATATATATACATACATTTTTAATATATCTACATATATATTATTAAAACATAGCTTTGAAGTGCACCTAAAAGCATATGTGCTCATGTAAATTATGCAACTGCACAAGATTGATTTTTTATTCTCAGTTTGTTGGTACGATAAATAAGGTGGGATGTGTGTACTGTTATTTTGTTCTCTGTTTTTGGAGGATTTCTCTCTGCTTTCTTCCCCTACCCCCCTCTCTCTGCACTCAAATTGAGCTTGCTCTTTCTTGGCTTGATTGTTCATAGCTGATTTTCTATCACTTTAGCCATACCTGTAGCCTGGCTTTTTGCCAGTTAATTGGAGATGTTTTCTCTCAGGCTTTTCTGCCTGGATTGGCTTTGAAACTTCATCTTCCAGTTCTCACCTCTTGAGTAGCTGGGATTACAGATGTGAGCCACTGGGGTGCCTAGGGATGAATTCGAATTTGATTTGTGTATTCTTCCTGTTTTTCTAAGCATGGGATCATCTACTATAGAATTTCTGTGAATATCTTGGGTCTGAAGTAAGATATATAATACATATGCTAATCTGTATAGTTCTCATAAGATGTAATCAATTTAATACATGTTATAAGTGTAATAATAATCAATATAAATAAAGAATGAATAGTGCAAAAAATAAAATAAATACACAGGCAAATAATATGCGGTAAACATAAGTATGTAGATATTACTCATTATTTCAAATGTGGATGAATATTACTTTAACAGGGCTGGGGATTGAATTCAGGCCTAGGGAACAGGCCTGAATTGCTTGTCTTCAAAGACGGTGAGTTTCCCCATCCTCCATAGTGCATTAGAGTTACCCAGACTCTGAGTTCAAATCCCAGGCCTGACAGGAAAAAAAAAGGCACAAATGTCAAGCTGGGGAGCTTCATTAGTATTTTTACAATTTTTTGTCGTGGGGCTTGAGTTCTGGCCTTGGGCACTGTCTCTGCGCTCTTCAGCTGAAGGCAAGTGCACTACCGTTTGAGCCACAGCACCACTTCTGGCTTTCTAGTGCTTTATTGGAGAAGAGTCTCACGTGCTTTACAGCCTGGATTGGATTGAACCACAGTCCTCAGCCTCTTGAGTAGCTACGGTTACAGGTGTGAGCCACCAGCGCCCGGCTATTTTTAATATTTTAATTTTTTTTGATTGCTTGATTACCAATCACGTGGCTTGAACTGAGGTTCTGGCAACACTGCCTGAGATTCCATCAGCCTAGGCTGGGATGGTGCAGCCTCTGGACCCAAAGCCGATCATGGGTTGGTATACCTCGGGGACTGACATGAAAACAAAATGAAAACAGCACTGAGAAAAACGGCAATCTGTGGATGGTCGGCGGTTTCTTGGTTTTCCTTCCTTGCATGGTGACCATCCCGGGTCCAAATGACAGGGCTGCAACCTGTAGGTCGCCTGGCATTGCTGAAGGCTGGCAGGCTGTCAGCGAAGCCATAGGCCAACCTGAAAACCTAGGTCCTTAGTTTGAATCCCAGTCATGCCACTTACAAAGGGCTGGGGAGCCTAAGAAACTATTGCCTGTCCATAGGAGCACCAGAGGAATGTGAACAGTGTCATGGTTGGATGAGTAGTTCATCAATCAGTCTAGCAGAAAATTAGACCCAATAATCACAGGACACCGACTAATTTTAATTCATAGTTTATTATGCACTAAAAGAATACTATTGATTAAATGGAGTCCTCACTAAAGACCTGAGAATCCATAGGAGCATAGTATGTGTCATTGAATACTAAATAGAGATTTCTGGCAGTATGTAAATATCAAAATTTATAGTTATTTGTATACCATCATCTGCGTAGAACATTTTTGCTATTTTGGCCAAACGTGAAACTTGTACCCAGGTCTTGGGATCCACTTGGCACCTACATGGGCTAGAGGCTGCCGTGCTGACACTCACCCCTTCATGAATTGGGCCGCATAGTCCCTCAGTCAAGGTACCATCATTTCCAAAAGTTTCTTCCTGGTGTAAGATTCCATGTGTGACATCTGTGTTCCTTTTCTGTGCAAGTGCTGGGTGTCAGGTATGATGTACATATTATGTCTGCAAAGCTACATGCTATGGAATAGTTTGGAACAAATGTAATAAATGTTATAGGTGTACTCACAGTCCATAAAATAAATGCTAAATCAATCAATCCATCAATAATAATAAAATATAATGAATCTCTCCAACAAACACGATTTAAAATGAATATGAAGATATAACTCAAATATTTAAAATGTCTATAAATGTTATGTTTTTCAGTACTGGTGCTTGAATTCAGGCCTAGGGAAGAGTTGAGAAGTTCAAGCAGGATTCACATAGGAAATGATCTTAATTAAGACTGCATAAAGTATGACAATAATAATTACATTCAGGAAATTGAAGCATTGGGAAAGATCCAAGAATCAGTAATCACATGGAAGATAGGATTCCAAAACAGCTTGCCACATCTCCTACTCTATACAAACAGGCCTTTATTAGCATATTAATTTCAGCTTATGAATGGGTGAATATGGTGCTCCACCCCCACCCCGGGGCTAGATCTCAGGTCCTGGGTATGGTCTAGCTCCTTAGTGGTTCACAAGCTGGTGTGCTCATGTGGACCCATTTGGAAGTTGGTTCTGCTAGGCCTTGAGTTCATGTTCCAGCACTGCCAAAAGGTTCATCCTGATATGAGATGCCAAACCTTGTAGATGTTTTCCTATCTTGTGCAAGTCCTGGGTCACAGCTAGGGTCTAGAAAGCACAGGCAACTCTATACCCATGGGAATAGGTTGTCATCCATGTGAGCACAGTATATGTCATCCTATACTCAATAAAATACACAATACATAGATGAATTAGACACAAAATAAAAAGATTAACTACACTGAAAACAAGGTGCATACAACACCAGTATGTAAATAGAGATCCTATGTTTAAAAGGGGTGGGCTTGTCGAGTGCTGGGCCTTCAAATCAGGCCCAGTACCAGGTCTGACCTTTTAGTCTTCAAGGACGGTGAGCTTCACCTTCCCCCACAGTGCAACAGAGTTACCCAAACCTGAGTTCAAATTCAGCTCTCACAGTAAAATGGCACAAATTCTGAGCTAGGGTTCTTGGTTCATAGTTTTTTCATTTTTTTTTTTTACCAGATCCAGGGCTTGAACTCAAGTCATAGCAACTCTACCTTAGCTCTGATCATCCTAGGCTGCAGCCTCTGGACCCACAGCCAGTCCTGGAACCCTCGGACTCTGGGGTTTGCTTGAAAAAAAAACCTTCGAGGGGAAAAAAAGCGGAGGAAATTCCACCTGGCTCTTTTATGTTTATTTTCCTTTGCATGGTGACCATTCTGGGTCCGAACATGGCAGCCTGCAGAGTGAAGGTGACCTCTCATGGCTGAAGGCCTGCTGATTTTCAGTGGAGCCACAGGCTAACCAGACAGTGAAGGCCCTGAGGACGAATCCCAGTCAGCCCTGTTACAATGAGGGAATGTCTGGAGATCCTGGGACACTCGTTTCCAGACCTATGATGAGCCGGGGAATGCAATCAGTCTCATCCTTGAATGAGTAATTCCTGCTTGATGTGAGTAGGTATCGATTATTTTTAATGAAGAGTTGATGAAACATGACCATAATCATCACAGTCATGAAATGGAGGCATTGGGGAAGATCCAAGAATCGTTAGTCACAAGGTAGATTTTATTCCATCACTGGTTGCCATCACTGCAGGACTCAATCTCAGGTCCTGGGAATGACCTAGCTTCTTAGTGGCTCAAAGGCTGGTGTGTTTACCTGGACCCATTTGCCTATTGGGCCTGCCAGTCCCCGAGGTCAGGCCCCAGCACTGCCAAAAGATGAATCCTGATGTGAGAAGCCAATCGTTGCACCTGTTTTTCTGTCCTGTGAAAGTCCTGGGTTTCAGCTAGGATGCAGTATGCTATATAGGCAACTCTATATTCATGGGAATCAGTTGCCATCCATGTCAGCACAGTTATAGCTGCCATCATATGTAATAAAATACAAAATGAGCATGATAAGTAAGACACACAATATAAAGAATAACTACACTGAATGCATGATGCATTCCACATCTCTATGTAAAGAGAAATCTTATGTGTAAAGCAGGTGAGCATAGGATTTTTGCCAGTGCTGGGGCTTTAGTTCTGGCCCTAGGACTAGGCCTGAACTTGTAGTCTTCAAGGATGGTGAGCTTCACCTTCCCCCCACAGTGCAACAAAGTTACCCAGACTTAAGTTGGAATCTCAGAGGTGGCATAAAAATGGTGAGAATTCTGAGCCAGGGTGTGTTATTATTATTATTATTGTTATTGTTATTATTATTATTATTATTGCCAAGCATGGAATTTGAACTCAGTTCATGACAACTCTGACTCAGCTTCAATCACCTTAGGCTGGCGGGCTCCCATGGGCCAGTAGCCAATCCTGAGATCGTAGGCTCTGAAGTTTGCAGGAACAAATTACAGAAAAATGGCAGAAAAAATGTCGCAGGATGGATTTTTTATACATTCTTCTTTTGCACGGTGACCATCCTGGGTCTGAATTACATGGCTGCAAAGGGTACTTCACCTTGCATTGGTGAAGGGTAACGGGCTATCAGGACAGAAATAAGCTCATGCAGCAACATAGGCCCTGAGCTTGAATCTTGGTCCTGACACCTACTGGTGGGGGGAGATCCCAAGATACTTGTTCCTATGCATGGGAATAACAATGAAATGTTAGCAAACTCATGATTGAATGAGAAGTTTCTGCGTGTATTGGTCTAGTCCAAAATTAGATGCAATGATCCTTGGACGATGATTCATCTTAATGAATGGTTTATTAAGCATAAAAAGAATACTATTCCTTCAATGGTGGAACGTAGTTGATGTCATTGAATCCTAGGTAGATGTCTCTGGCACTCTGTACAAATATATATTTATTGGTGTTCTACCACCTGTCTATCCATGTATGGCTATTTTGTCCAGCCCCATGGCTCAATCTCAGGGTCTGGAAATTCCCTGGCAGCTTCATTGGCTAGAGGTTGCTGTGTTGACACACCCACTCAGGGTCTGAATTGGGTCTGCCAGGCCCTGAGTTCAGATCCCAGCACTGGCAATAATTGGATCATGGAGTGAGAAGCTGAGTGTGATACCTGTTTTCCTTTTCTCTGAGAGTCCTGGGTGTCAAATTTGATGGACAACACATCTACAAATCTAGATACTATGTGATGGGTTGTCATCAATATCATAAACGGCATATGTATCATCACAGCCAATAAAAATCTCATATCTAAAATATACTTGGAACTCAAAAAATTAAATCCCCCAACAACAAATCCTCAAAGAAACAGCTGCCCACTAAATAAGTGGGCTAAAGTTTAAAGAGAAATTTCTCTGTAGAGGAAAGAAGCATGGTCAATAGACACATGAAGAAATGCTCAACCTCCCTAGCCATAAAAGAAATACAAATCAAAACAACATTGAGATACCACCTCACCCCAGTTAGAATGGCTAGAATCAAGATCTTTAATAACAACAGATGCTGGAGGGGATGTGGACAGAAGGGAACTTTACTGCATTGTTGATGGGAGTGTAAACTTGTTCAACCACTTTGGAAAGTAATATGCAGGTTCCTCAAAAGACTCTACATAGATCTCCCTGATGACCCAGCAATCCCACTTTTGGGCATTTACCCAAATGTTTACAAACAAGACCACACTAAAGCTACCAGCACGACTATGTTTATTGCAGCACTACTTACTATAGCTAAGATATGGAAACAACCCACATGCCCCTCAGTAGATGAGTACATCAAGAAAATTTGGTATATATACACAATAGAATTCTATGCCTCCATCAGAAAAAATGACATTGCCGCATTTATTAGGAAATGGAAAGACTTGGAAAAAAATTATATTAAGTGAAGTAAGCTTGGTCCAAAGAAATATAGGTCCCATTGTTTCCCTTATTTGCAATATCTAGAATATGTCTGAGTCAAGCAGAAAAGGTGAGATAAGTTGAAGTTAAGGAAATGAACCCTAAGATATGTACTCAAATGTTTTTTTTCTCCTTTCTTGGGATTGTTCCTAACACATTTATAAGATTACTTCTTTGTTGCTTTGTATGTCCCTTCCCCACAGTATAACCCCTGCTTTCACTGTATTTGATGTAGGTATAATTTGTGGAGGGGAAGGGGAAAAAGAAATCGTTTAAATAGGGACAGATGTGTACTCATTGCAACAATGAGATGTACAAGTCGTTATGTCGAAAATGAACTTTACAACTTTGGTGCAGCAGGGGCGGGGGGGGGCAGATCGGGGAGGATTGTCGGGGTGGGCTGGGAGGAAGATGGGAAAGGATGGGAAGGGGAAACGAAGGAGGAGGCTACTATGCTTGATAAGAAATGTACTCATTATCTTGACCATGTAGTTGTAACCCCTCTGTACAGTATTTTCAAAATAAAAAAATGGAAAATAAATGAATAAAACAAAAATACAATAAATAACCACAACATACAGGATATAGACTGACCATCTATACGTAAGTACAAATCCTACCTTTACAATGTATATAAATAGAATGTTTCCGGGTTGGGTACTTGCATTCAGGCCTAGGGACCAGGCCTTACTTTCTTGTCTTCAAGCATGGTGAGCTTCCCCTTCATCCACAGTGCTTCAGAGTTACCCAGGCCTTAAGTTCAAATTCAACGGTAGGAGAAATGGCATGAATTGCAAGCCAGGGAGCTATTTTTTTTTTTTTTTTGCTTTTTTCGCCACAGTCTTGAACTCAGGTCATGGCAACCGTGCCTCAGCTTTCATCACCATAGGCTGGGGTGCAGTCCCTGGAAACACAGCCTATCCTGAGATCCCAGAACTTCAGGCCTTGTGCCGGGGTGGAGGGGGGTGGGGGGGTTGGGGAGCGTGGGGGTGGGGAAGTGGGGATGCACAGAAAAAAAATGGTGGGATGGTTTTTTTTCATTTTCTTCTTTTGCACCATGGCCATCTCGGTCTGAGTGATCCGGCTCCAAAGGATACTTCACCTTGCATTGCTGAAGGCTTGCAGGCTACTGGGGAAGCCATAATCCAAAACAATGATTAGCCAGGCACCAGTGGCTCTCACCAGTCCTCCTTCATACTTACAAGTGTGTGATAGGAGGATCATGGTCAAAGTCACCCTAGGAAGGAAAGTCCTTGAGACCCCTGTCCAACCTCAATGCCAACAAAGCCAGAAGTAGAGCTGTGTGGCTCCAGTGGTAGAGGGCTAATCTTGAGCAAGAACAGCTCATGGACTGTGCCCAGATCCTGAGTTCAAGTTTCAGGACTGGCAACAAATAGACATAAAAAACAATCTGTGCAGCCATCTGGCTAAAGCAGGTCTCCCTCTTGTCCCCAACTGGATTGGACATAGTTTCCTGGTGAAGGGGCTGCTGTCATCTTGACTACATCCATTCTGTCTGCATCAAAGCATTCTGGGCACACCCCCATTCTTTCATGGCTCTTTTTGACCAATGGGATACAAGAATAGTGGCCATGCCCACATTCCCTGCTTCCCAGTAGCACCTGCTTTCCCTCTGTTGGGTGACACCACTACCAGCAGTTGAAGAAGGTAGAGGTGGCTGAGTGGTGAGCAAGAGTCTCCATGTGACTTTGAGGTAGAGTAGGAAATGACATGATAGTCGGTGAGTGGGATAAGAGAGGATTTCCTAGAGCCTGGGAAGGTAGCCAACCCAACTTTCCCATCCCGGCTCTCAGATGTCTGAAACAATAAGACTCAATGAGAGAACTGTGGGCAAGAAACTGCCCCAAGAACACCAGCAGTATCCTCCCGACAGATATGAAACATTCAAGAAAACAAAGAACACGAAAAAGGGAGGGATCCCCAAGACAAACACTACTGGGGAGCCAGATTGAATGGAGAGTCCGACCAAAGGTGATGCGGACCATGGACCTCCCCTGCCTTTGGACACAGTCACAGCCACCAGGATCCAGAGTGTCAAGGGTCCCAATACCACCAAGGATCCACAGAGGTGCTACCCGCATGTAGTGGCCACCCTGGACCACAGAAAAGAAGAAACCAGGTACTCTGTGCCAAGATCCAACCACTGAAGCAGGGAAAGACAGACCCGCAGGATCAATGGGAGTAAGAGAGGGAGAAGATAGCCCAGATACATGTAGCACCAAAAATGGAGGTAGAGATCCACAAGGCACCCATACAGCGGTTGGTTTCAGCAGAAAGCGATTTACAATGTGCACTGGTCCAAGTGCAGCAGGCCACTGATGACAGAGAAAGGGATCACGAAGCTCTCACCAGCTGCCTGCAAGCTAGAGAGTTGCCCATGGCAGAGCTGGAGATAGCGGCTTCTGCGATCACTGCTGCAAAGAAGGAGACCAAAATGTTCTTCAAACAGCTGAATGATGTGACCGTTCAGCTCTAGGAAAAGACCAGAAGCTAAGATGTCCTGGAGCAAGTGAACACAGAGTTGCAGGAGAAGCTGAAAGTGCTGTGGATACAGAGGATCAACGTGAAGAAGATAATATGCAAGTTCCAACAAGCACTGGAGGGGCATGCGGTACTAAAGACACTACTGGATAACCTGAGCTGACTGGTGATCACAGCGAATCTGGAGAGAGACACCTTCATGGAGGACTTGAACATTGAGAGGTCCGCATGAAAGGAGGAGGCATGGCTGCTGACCCAATCCCTGAACCAACTGACAGAGGAGAAGGAATGAGGGGCAAGGCATGTATTGGACCTAGGGAATGAGCTGTAAGAACTGAGAGGGAAGCTGGTAAAGCCACGGCCCCTGCGGGACCATCTCAGGCCAAGTGACACCTGCAAGCCCAGGCCTACAGCAAGGAGATGGAGTTGAAAAACCTGGAGGAACAACTTCACATCCAGGTCCAGGAAAGCCAGTCTCCGTCTTCAGAACATGGAGCAGCAGGAGCAACTGCAGAGACTGGAGGAGAAAGCCTAGGATCAGCAGGAGATCCCTGAGACCCCACATGAGCATGTGTGTGGGATAGACAACCGGAGGAAAAGCTGGCCCTGCAGTGGGACGCTCTCCACATGGTGAGCAGTGAGAAGGAGGAGTTCGCCAGCATCCTGGACTCAGAGCAGCAGATGAAGAAAAATCTGCGGGAACAGTAGGACTGCTCAGAGAAGAAGATAGGCAAATCGGTAGTAGTGGCTGAGAGAGAGAGCCAAGCAGCTCAGGAGCAGCAGGAGCAGTCCCTGGGACAAGGCAGGAGTTCAGAGCCTCCTGTGAATGGCACATCGCCTCCAATGAGTGGCTGTGCTCTGAGAAGGAGGCCCTGTAGCAGCACTTAGAGAGGCAGATCCAGCTGCTGGAGCAGGTGAAGCAAGAGAAGGGCTTAGCAAACTGGAGGGACCAGGTGGTGTCCCCGAAGGGGCAGGACACTCTCAAGTGCCTGGAAGCCACCAGATCACAGGAGGAGTGCCTGCAGGCCCAGCTGAGCTTCCTGGCTTTCCCTGTGCAAGGTGAAGGCATGAACCCTACAGAAACAATAGATAAGGGGGCGATTCTCTGCCCCCCACCCCCCATCGCGATGTGACCATCACAAAGGATGGAGATGTTCCCCAGACCAACAGTCACATGGCTCTGAGAGTACTCTTGGAGGATCAGATCCACAGGGGCAAACTCCTGACACAAGAATGCCAGGCCAGCTGCAGTGGCCCCCTGGCCGACCCAGCAGCTCAGTGCCAGACTGAGCTTGAGCCACAAGCCCTCAGCCCCAGGAGCTGCCACCACAGCATGAGTGGGGATGGGAAGCGGGACACATAGGCATCTGAAAAGAAAATCTGCTTCGTCCATGACCTGCCTGATGAGGTGGACTTCCAGAGTCCAGCAGGTGAGCTCCACCATTGATGCAGCCAGCTGTCAGCACACATCTGAACTATCGAGAAGTCCTTCATGGTGTGTAAAGAGCAGATGTCGGTCCTGAATGAGCTGTGTTGGGACAAAGCCCAGTGTATGCACTTGCTGTCCTAGGAGATGCTGGAGAAGAGGAGAGTGCTGCGGGAGCTGCTGTCACTCCTTCCAAGGGAAGGCACAGACAGCAGTCTC
Source organism: Dipodomys spectabilis (assembly GCF_019054845.1). Taxonomy (NCBI): domain Eukaryota; kingdom Metazoa; phylum Chordata; class Mammalia; order Rodentia; family Heteromyidae; genus Dipodomys; species Dipodomys spectabilis. The sequence continues at coordinate 772,166 of NW_024870959.1, forward strand.
CAGATGCCAGCACAGGCTGAGCCCCCCACCACCAGCACTGCTTCATATGCCTCAGGGCCTGTGGTGGGTGAAATGAGGGAGGAGCAGAAAGATTATGAAGAATTGCAACTTGAAGACAGCATGGAAACTGCCAGAGGAGAGGTAAGAGTTCCTGACCCCTTAGTGGACTCCCCCAAGTACCATGTCGTGCCACAGATGCCCCACATGTAGATCAGCCCACAGCTCCCAGGCTCAGGGGAGGAGTGCTCCCTCACTTTCTCCTGTAGACTGATGCAGATGATGACTCTCTGTGTGACATACTGACTCTCAAAAGCCTTGGCAGCCACCAGAAGTAGGTGACCAAGTGGCTTTCTCTCAGGCCTCCATCTGTGGGGCAACGGGAAGGTTAAACTGGTGGTAGGGTAGGGCAGAGGCTAAAGGGAGTTGGCTCAAACTCAAGGGACATCTAATGGCCCATTGGTGTCCAGGAAAGAGGCCTATGTTTTGCTTATCACAAAGAATAAATTGTTTTCAAAGCAAAAAAAAGGCCTAAAAACAAAGATTTGTTCTTCCAGCCTTGGGGCTTGAACCCATGCCTAGCCACTGTCCCTGAGCTCTTTTTGATCAAGGCTGGTCCCACCTCCCCTTCCACTTTTTCTGTGTGGAATACAGCCCAGGGCTTCAGGAATGCTAGGTGAACACTCTACCACTAAGCCACATTTTCAGCTAGGATGATTCTCCCCCCTCCCAAACCCATATGGCCATTCCTCAGATAAATAGGAAGTAAGGGCTAGGATGAATATGAACCACAAGTCTGGTTCACACCAAAATATTCCCCTGACCCCTCTTCCCACACCCTTAGTTGAAGTTTCTCTTCTACCATTGAGGGATGAGAGAGGGAGAAGTGAGTCCCAAGAGAGTACCAACAACTGGACCCCTGAGTCCCACATCCTCCCCCACACAAGTAGTCCTTCAGATTCCAATCTTACCTGACTCAATGTGAAGTCTACACTGTCTCCCCACCACTGCAAGGCTCAGGAAGAAATAAAGGTCAGCCATGACCTCAGCCTACACCCAAGGTGGAAGCTTCTAGTCCCAGACCTACTTCCACCTCTGACTGCCCCTAGTTAGGCCAGCCCCACCTCTCACCACTATGTTGGTGGTGATGACCTCATCGATGGATTCCAGGAAGAAGGTCTATGGCAAAGAGCAGAAGCAGCAGGGTGAGCAGGGCAGAAGGAGGTGGGGAGATTGCTCTGGGATCTTCCTTGGAGCCCTTCCATCCAGCCAGACCAATGCTGACACAAAGCACAGACAAGGCCAGGGGGTGAGATGAGATGGAGGAGCACAGGACTAAAGGAGGTACTGCTTTGTCTTAGAGGACTTGATTAATTCCAATTATAATTAATTCCAATTATATTTGGCCCATGCCAATCCCAAAGACAGTATGCAATGCCTCTCTTTGTTGTTGTTGGCTGTGAGCGCTGTCCTTGAGCTCTTTTTCTCAAGCCTGTCAGTCTACCACTTGAGCCACAATGTCACTTTTTTTCTCTGACGGTTCATCAATAAGAGTCTCATACACTGTCCTGCCCAGACTGGCTTAGCACCATGATCCTCCAAATCTCAACTTCCTGAGTAACTAGAATGACAGGCATGAGCCACCAGTGCCCAGTATGTGATGCCTTTTGAAGGAATCTTGGCGAGTCTATAAAGGAGCCCCAAAGGGCCTGGATAGACCATGACCCAATAAAGGCACTGGGATGGGGGAAGGTTGACCTTCTGGCCATTCTGTTCCCCCAAAATTGAAGATGCCAAGTGATGTTGTATGCACCAAACACCTAGGCCTGCAGCCACTAGGCTTATTGGGGAAAAAGTAGAGAATACCCAAAGACTGCAGTGTAGAAATCTCTGATTTTGCATGCATGTGGTGTGTGTGTGTGTGTGTGTGTGTGTGTGTGTGAACTCAGGGCCTAGGCTCTATCCCTGAGTTTTCTTGCTCAAGGCTAGTGCTTTGCCACTTGAGCCACAGCCCCACTTGCTTTTGGATGGTTAATTGTAGGTAAGAGTCTAAAGGACTTTCCTCTCCAGGGTGGTTTTGAATCATAATGGGGGCCCCAGGGAAGCAAGAGTAAACACAACTCCCAAGTACTATCCCTATGATGGGCTACTCCTGCCCCCTTGTTGCTACACAAGGAACATATAGCCCCATGCCATTATCCTCTAGAGTTCAATTTGGGGAAGTGACCAGAGCCAAGCTGACTTTTGCTCACCCTGATTGCTGATGCCAGAGCAGGTCTGTTCAATACGAGGCCAAGAAAGCTCCAGGAAGCCCAGCTTTCCCGGGACTCAAGGAAGAGAGAGGTCAGCTCCAGGTTGAGTAAGAGCCTTTGCCCACGGATACCCCAACTTGTCCTTACATATCACCATAAGACCTGTGAAAGAAAAACCCAAAAAACCAAAATTGGATCTGTGCCTCCATGTGGTAGAGCTCTAGCATTGAAGTAAAGAGCTCAGAGAAAGGGCCCCCAAGCTTTCAATTCAAGACCCCCAGCTGACCTTCCCCCATAAAACACAGGCTGTCTAAATGTGAACTAGTAGGATTTGTGCAGTGTTTCTGAAGAATGGTGATACTGAAGAAAGCACCTTAATTCTAATGACAGCTGAACTTGTGACATACAGCTATGTGCTGAGTCCTTAAAAGAGCGCTATTTGCTGGGTCCTTCCCACATGGGGGTTTTGTGCTGAGTCCTCAAAAAGGTGCTGTTTGGTAAGTCATCACCAAGGGTGCTATGTGCTGAGTCCCTGAGAAGAGTGGGCCGTCCTGGGTTTTTCAAAGGGTGCTGTATGCTGAGTCCATTACACAACATACTGTATGCTGAATCCTTCAAAAGATGTGGTGTGCTAATGCATCCCAAAGGGTCCTGCTATGTGCTGAGCCCTTGCGAAGAGAGGGATGAGGTGTTTTTTGAGTGCCGTGTGCCGAGTCCTTTACACAGGGTGCTCTGTACTGTCCTTCAAAGGTTGCTGTGTGCTGACTGCTTCCACAGTGTGGTATGTGCTGAGTCCTTCAAAATTGTTCTGTGTGCTGAGTTTTTTGAAGGATGCTGTGCACTGGGTGTTTTACACAGTGTGCGTCAACACAGGGTGTGATGAGTCCCTGGGAAAGAGTGCTATGTGCTGAGTTTTTCAAAGCATGCCATGCACTGAGTCCTTTAAACTGGGAGCTATGGACTCCCTCCTTCAAAGGAGTACTCTACCCAGCATAATACATGCTGAGTCCTTCAAAGGGAGCTGTGTGCTGAGTCATTTACACAAGGTGTTTTGTGCTGATTTTGGAAGAGTGCTGTGTGCTGAGACATTCCAAAGGGTGCTATATCCTGAGTCCTTGAGAGATGGTTATCCCCAACACACACACACAAACACAAACACACATACACACACGAGTGTCACCATGCACCTGCTTGGTGTGTGGAGTGGAGGGGGATGGGGAGAGTCTCCTCCAGCGGTGGGGCTGAGGGGAGATTCGATCACCTGGCCAGTACTGGGGGTGGGGTGTGGTGCTGAGCTGAGGTAAGGCTGCAATTGCCATGGTCTATAAGCCTCAGGGCCCAGTCAGGGCTGCAATTGTGGCCAGGGGTTTGGGCGGGGCCCAGGAGAGGAGGGGGCGGGGCCCAGGAGCGCACTTTAGTGGCAGGAATAGCCAGGAGCCCAAGGGGGTAAGGGTGTGTGTGCAGCAGGGGCGGGGTGGCCCAGGAGAGGAGTATGGGGCTGAGAGAGAGCTGGCAGAAGAGCGAGCAAGAGCACTCGCACGAGCACTAGCACCCGTGGAAATGGCTTCAGTGGCTGGCGGCTGCTCCAATCATTGCATGGGTCCTGGCCGGGAGGGCAGAGCATGTGGAGCCTGCAGGGCAGGCACATCGCCACACGCAGCCCCTCGGAGGCGCCCAGCCATGGTGGCCCTGAGTCTGAGGTCCCGGTGCGAGGAGCACGGCAGAGGCAGTGGCTGCTGAGGCAGCGGCGGCCACAGGTTAGGAGGCCGCTGAGGCTGCGATGGTGGCTGAGGAGGAACAGAGGCTGTGTGCAGCTCCACCATGCGCCCGCGCTGCTTTTCAAACTTGGCGCTGCTGGGTTGGACCTGCGGAGCCTCTAGCAGTCACCTGGCGGAGCTGTTGTGCCCTGGCCTGCTTGTGGCCCTGACTTGATTCTGGCCTTCGGTGCACAGACTCCAGGCGCGCACCCGGAGTCGCAGCCTACAGCTTCTCCCAGCAGCTCACGTGAGTGGCCGACCTGCGCTCCCACACTCCATGACCCCCCCTGTAAACCCGTGCCCCACTCCACCCTTCCTCCCCACCCTCACGAACCCGGACCCTTGCCTCTTGCCTCCCCCTTCCTTCCTGCCTGTGCCTCCCCCCCCCCCCCCCCCCGTGCTCCACAGTCTGTCCTGGCTCTGCCTCAAATGAACCCCAGGGTTGGGGGGAGGAGGTGGGTGTCCACCCGGGGATCCCACCCTCATCCCTAGAGGCCAGTGTTCCAGGAAAAGGGGAGCTGCAGGGATGGGGAGGTGGGGGCACCACAGAGCCCCTGGCCTGGAGCAGTGGGAGCCACACAGCTGTGCATCTGCACCCTTCCTCTCCCTGGTGGGAACCTGGTGGCTTTAGTCAGAGGTGGGGAGCTGCACCTCCACACCTGCCTTCTCGGTTCTTTTCCCTTTTGTTGTGCAGGAGGTGTTGGATGCAGAAGATAGACCCTCTTGCTGTGTGAGCCCTTGTCTTCTTTGCTCAGTCACCCTTTCACCTGAGGACATTCCCAGAAGAGCCCACTAGAGAGGTGGGGTCAGATAGAAGGTGGGTATTTGGGAGAAAAACACACCCCCTCTGACACACATACAACTGGCCTGTACCCCCAACCCCAGCATTCAACAGTTCTAACTGGGTGATCACATTTCCCAGTTCTGCCAGCTTCTGCTAGTGCTCCCAATCCATCTGGTCTCCTTGTCCTCCCCAAGAATCTGGCAAGTCGCTCAGAAGTATGTAGGCTGGAAGTAGGGAGTCCATCCACATATATAGCTTTTAGGACCTCATCAAAGTCCCCAACAAGGCCCCCACCCCCGGTCAGCCACCTCTCTGGACGCACCATGACCCCCTGCTTTGTTTTCTGTCCAGGCTCTGAGGAGCCACGTGTCTCCTTCACCCAGAGTCCTAGCCTAGGGTTTTGGTGAATGGGGAGTCAAGGCTGGTTGTTCCCAAGGGGAAGGGTCTGGCCCTGGAGAAAGGGGGAGGTAGGGTGGTTCTACATTATTAGAGCATTGTTCCCCTTGGGTGGTTGCCCCTGGTTATGACAAGGGAACCCCTGTGCTTGAGCAGGTACATTGCCTAGATGAGAGACCAACAAATTCAGGAGAGGCACTGCTCTGAGTCTGTGTGTTTAGGTGTGTATGAAGAGAGAGAGAGAGAAAGAGATCATCTTTCTTATTGTACAGTCAGCATGTCTAAAAAGAGCAAAAGCACTTTTTTTGGGGGGGGTCCGGTTGTGGGATCTGAACTCTGGGCTTATGCTCTGTCCCTCAGCTCTTCAGCCCAAGGCTAGCACTCTACCACTTGAGCCCCAGCGCCACTTCCGACTGTGTTCTTTTTGCTTACGGGGTGCTGAGGAAACGAACCCAGGGACTTGTATATACAAGGCAAGCGCTCTACCACTGAGCCACGTTCCAAGCCGGAGGAAAAGCATTTTATTTGTGTGCATGTGTGTATTTGTTGTTCTTTTTTCATTAATGCCCAGTATGAGCCCAGCCAAAATTTTTGTTTTCTCTTTCACAGTATCATGGCTCCTTTAGAGAAGGTTTCATTAGATGTTCCTTCCCACCACTTTCTTCCCCTTTCCTGCAGCCCACAGTAACTGCTGGGCCTGCATGGGTCTCCCCTAGGAGGCCTGTGTGAACCGCAGACCAGCGTGGATACCTGCCCTTCTGTCTTTAGCCAGAAGGCTCATGAGGCTACTGTGACCACAGCCACACTCTTCCAGCCAGACAGTCTGTTCTCATGTGTGTAGTTGGAGCTAATTCAAAGTTGGGAATGTGTCTGCCAAACATAATTAGGGAATGACATAGGGGGTGTAGGGCAGGGGCTGTGAAGCTAAGAGGGTCTGGGAATTGATGAACGGTGTGACATGGCAGATGGTTCACCACAACCGAGGATGAGAGGGGAATCTTACGCAGGCATTGATGGTGTCCATGGGCATCTTAGCAGGGGGCTCCGGGTCCCCAATGTTGCCATGGATTTTCTCCCAGGGCAGTGCACTGGTGGGTAGTCCTTCCTGGAGTCCAGCAGACCTCCAATCTGTGTCCCTCCTGAGCTGTTTCCAGCTGGGCAATGGTAGGCAAGTGTGTTCCCCCTGCTGGAGCCTACTTGGGATCAGGACATGGCAGTTAGCTAGGGCTCTCTGAATGCCATTTTCTGTAACCTGCTGTAGGCTGTCTGGAAGGAAAAGGGGACTACTGATTTTGGAACCCATTAAGTTCTATTGGGACAAGTGAAATGCCAGCTTTTCCAGGTTTTTTTCTTGAAGCTGGCAATTTCTACTAACGCCTGAGATTCTGGGTCAAATTAGATGGACCTTTCAGCCACCAAACAATGACGTTCAAAGCAGCACAGGCAGAGTTCCCAAGCCAGATGGTTTCCTGCTACGAACGTCTTGCCTTGACTGCCTTTCTCCGGCAGCTGCTGATTCTCCTCCAGCTCTCTCTAGGGTGACCACTACAGTTGAGGATGTCTTGGGGAGCAGAGATTGTGACCTCGCCACCCGCAGCCAGCCAGCTGTGAGCAGAGACAATTCCCAGCACCGGCACTGGAATCTGGGAGATTCAGAGACCCGGGATGCCTCAAGGATCCTTTCTCTGCAACATGAAACTTGGGGGCCGGATATAGTGGACCATCCTGCCTGCCCCAGAGAGTGGAGAGGAGGCCCCTTGAGCCTGGCGTTCACCTCACAGCAACCTTGTTCACACCTGAGTGGGGAGTGGAGTGCCACAGAGCTGGTCAATGGCTGGACAGAGATGTTTGAGAAGATAGGCATCCCAGAGGCCCTGGAATCCAGTGAGGACATCATGGCTCACGTCCTTGGAACCAAAACAGTTAAGTGCGGTGGCACCAGGAGGGTGGGAAGAGGGAGGAGGGAGAACTGTATGAGATCTACATCAGGCTTTGCCCCCACCCAGGATGCTTACTTGAATTGGATGGGACTTTGCTGTAGTATTGTCATAGACAGATGCTCATTTATTTATCCAACAAACCGTTACAGCGTGTGCCAAGCCCGGGGCAGGAAGGGGGGGGCATACACAATGAAAGGTTCCAGTACTGGTTCCACAGCACATGAAAAAATCTTGGTTTGAGCTGGATAGCATTGCTTCACTCCTATCATCCTAGCTACTTAGGAGGCTAAGATGGGAGGATTGAGGCTTAAGGCCCATGCAGGAAAGCCTGTAAGACTCTTTTCTCCAACTAATTACCAAAAAGAAAATGCCAGAAGTGGATGAGTGGCTCAAGCCATAGACTGTTGGTCTTGAGTAAAAAGGCTCAGAGACAGCACCCAGGATCTGATTTCAAGGCCTAGGAGTGTCACAAAGAGAGGAAAGAAAAAGAGATGAGGGAAGGATGGAGGGAGAAAAGGAGGAAAGGAAGGAAGAAGGGAGCATGCAGGCCTTGGTTTGGAGTATCTGGATCAAGGGAGAAAACCATTCACAATCTCTGTGGGGACAGTTTCAGAGCCTAAAGCCAGTATGTATGACCAAGCCACTATCCCCTCAGCAAATTCATGACATCCAGAATCTGAGTTGTTGGCCGACTGCAGAGGGAAACAGCCTCTGGTAGACCCTAGGGCTGAGGGTGGGTCACAGAGTTCCAATCTCCCCTGGCTCAGGGAGTTTATTTTCTGGTCAGATAAGAAGAAAGTGTCCAAAGGCTAGGGGGGATAGGGAGAGAGAGTGTCCAGAGGGGGGTGGCAGGGCATAAGCAGGAAGATGAAGAGGGAGGATGATCCCAGATCAGGTGTGTCAGGCCATTGAAGCCATGACCTCACCTGACAACCTAGACCATCAGTGATAGAGCCTTCGACCCAGCCACATGGCTATTAAAAGTCTTGGCACTCTGGGTTCACCGTTGCCAACGTCGCTTTCGTCCACTGCAGGGTGCCTGTGCAGTACATCCTTGGGGACTGGGACTTTTGCTGGTTCAATCTGAAGATGACACCCCCAATGTTCATTCCTCAGCCATAGGCAGAGGAAACCAGGCCAGTGGAACAGGACAGCCAGGGAATGCAGGCAGGAGTCTGACCCATGTTGTTCTGAGACTTCTTCTAGGGGACTCTAGGGCCCCGTGACTGCCATTCTCAGAGGTAGAGGTGGGTCTCCTTGTTGGCTCAGCCTTTAGTCTAGATGGCAGATGTGGGATTTAGAGAGGGTGGACTGAAGGTTGAGGCTGGTGCGAACACAAGAGGCACTGGGCTCTGAGCAGGGTTGTTTCTTCGAGGATACTCACAACCCAGGATCATTCCTGAGATGGATCAGCCCTTTTCTCCTTCCCAAAAGAGGGGGACGTAGAGCCCTCCAGTGTGCATCCCTTGGCTGAGAAATCATTCAATCCAATATCCTTTGGTTGTACAACTGGATCTCACCTGACTGCCCAAGTGTCAAGGCAGGACAGTGAGAGATCTTGAGTCCTTGATGAGGTCATGGGATCCTCAGTATGAGATTGTACTTGAATGTCCTGACTTGGTGCATGGTCAGTCCCATCTCAGCCTGCCATGACCTAGGACATAGAATCTAGAGAATCAGAGAAGGATGGGGTCTATTCTGTGAGTCTTGAGTATTATGTGTGAGCTTTGAGCTCCCGTGTGCTCATCTGATTCCCTTTCTTGGGTGGGTGTATGCTAGAAAAAGCTTAAAACTAGGGCCTGTGTCCCATCCCTTGTTTTATGCTCAAAGCTAGCACTCTACCATTTGAGCCACAGCTCCACTTGCAAAGTTTTTAGGTGTTTAATTGGAGATAAGAGTTCTCAATTACTTTGCTGCCAAAGGTGGCATCCAACTGCAGTCCTCAGATCTCAGTGTCCTGAGGGGATAGGATGACAGGCATAGAAAAGCATCTTTGGCCAGGTGCCAGTGGCTCATGGCTGTCATCCTAAGTACTCAGGAGCTGAATCTTTGGATCATCGTTCAAAGCCAGCTTGGGCAGGAAAGACCCTCAGACTCTTCTCTCCAGCAAAGCACCAGAAAACCGGAAGTGGTGCTGTGGCTCAAGTAGTAGAGTGCTGGACTTGAGCTGAAGAGCTCAGGGGTAGCACCCAGGCCCAGAGTTCAAGCCCCACAACCAACAAAAAGAAAGAAAGTAAAACATCTTTGACTGCAAAGTATGGTGGAGGTGTGTTTGTATGTATGTGTGTGTGTGTGTGTGTGTGTGTGTGTGTGTGTGTGTGTGTGTGTGTGTGTGTGAGGGGGGTGTTCGTAGACATTTAGCGCCCTGCTCAGTCATCATTTTAGATGGATTGTCCCAAACTCTTAGTTCACGGCAACCGATTTTTTTTTTTTTTTGGTTCGGCTGTGGGGCTTGAACTCTGGGCCTGGGCGCTGTCCCTCAGCTCTTCAGCTCAAGGCGAGCGCTCTACCACTGGAGCTACATCGCCACTTCCGGTTTTCTGGTAGTTTATTGGAGATAGGAGTCTCATGGTCTCTCCTGCCTGAGCTGGCTTTGAACCTCGATCCTCAGATCTCAGCCTCCTGAGTAGCTAGGATTACAGGCGTGAGCCACCAGTGCCCGGGAAAATGGCAGTCGATTCTTGACCTCAGGTGAAGCTCTGGGTTGGATGTCGGTCATCGGACCTCAGTCTCCTCATGGGACAGTTGTGAGTAAATAAGGGACTAATACAGAGGGATCACTGGTGCAGGGCCAGGCACAGAGGGAGCAAGTGTCAGATACAGTTCTCAATAATTCTGTGAGCATATGACAGGAAGTTGCCGGGAAAGGGCTCAGATGGGGTCTGTTATTAATCATGCAACAGGTGTGGGATTATGAAACAAAACATGGCTGTCTTTCATCATTACCCTATCCCCATGAGGAAGGGATCCTTCACTCTATTCATTTTTCCAGCTGGGGAAAATGAGTCATGGAGAAGCCAGGTGACCTACTCATGACCCCCAGCTGACAGGAAGCTTGGCCTGATTTCTCTGCCATGCTTCCTAGGACAGTGGGTGTTATTCAGTCCACTTCTTGTGGTGGGAAGTCCACTTCTTGTCATTTATGGGCTTGAATTCTGGGCCTGGATGCTGTCCCTGAGCTTCTCAGATCAAGGCTAGCGCTCTACCACAAGAGCCACAGCATCACTTCCAGTTTTCTGTTGGTTCTTTCAGGATAAGAGTCTCACAGACATTCCTCCGGAGCCAGCTATGAACTATGATCTTCACATCTCAGCCTCCTGTGTAGTTAGGCTTATAGGTCTGAACCACCGGCATCTGGCTTAAGTGTAATTCTGGCCCTCTGTCTCTCTCTCTCTCTCTCTCTCTCTCTCTCTCTCTCTCTCTCTCTCTCTCTCTTCTCTCTCTATGGAATTTTTTTATTTATTTATTTTTTTTTTGGTCCGGTCGTGGGGCCTGAACTCAGGTCCTGGGCGCTGTCCCTCTGCTCTTCAGCTCAAGGCTAGCGCTCTATCATTTGAGCCACAGCGCCAGTTCCTACTTTTTTCTTATGTGGTGCTTAGGAATCAAATCCAGGACCTCAGGCATGCAAGGCAAGCACTCTACCACTGAGCCACCTTCCCAGCCCTCTCTCAGGAATTGTTGAATGAATGCTGGAGGAGGTGGCCCAGCATCCTCATGTGGCTGGAACCCAAGGTGGCCCTCTCATTCTGGAGGTGGGCTGTGGGTCAGGAGCTGTTTGCTCAGCCTGTTGAACCAGCTTCATGAGGTAAACCCCTCTGTGCCCTGGCTAGGCCTTGACTGTTTTTCATTGTCCATCCCATGAGTCCTTCCCCACATCCCTCTGTTACACCGTTGCAGAAAAATGGATGAGAAGGTGTTGCCTTTTCCCCCTGCTCAGCACAATCCAGGGCCTCTGACCTATAACCCAAACCATCTATCAAGACCCTGGCTATAAGACAATAAAAACACTCTGTGTGTACTACCCCTTGCTAGGGAATGTCGTTTTGGTTAGTGTGGCGGGGTTCAGAGAAAAGACCCCAGACCTGACACCTCCCATTGGACATTTGTTCTTGTGACAGAGCCAAGTCATTGCTGTGGATAAGGAAGAAGCCTCCATTAGATTGACCCAGAATATTGCTCAAAGATAGGTAGGCTGTTGAAGTATCAAACCCACTCATGTCTGCTTCCTACTCCAAACAAGGAGGTGTAGTGTGGGTGGCCTGGCCCTGGGCCTAAGGGATTATAAATGGATGGTGGTGGTCAGGAGCTCATGGCTCCCATCCATCATCCTGGCTCTTTGGGAGGCTGAGGTCTGATGGTTATGACTCAGAGTAACCGGGCAGAAAAGTCTGTGAGAATCTTATCTCCCATAAACCACCTTCCTCCCCAAACCCACACACAAGAAAGCCAGATGTGGTGCTGTGGCTCAACTGGTAGAGCCTCGGCCTTGAACAAAAGAAGCTCAGGGATAATACCTAGGCCCTGAATCCAAGCCCTAGGACTAACACAATCATGAAATAAATGGATAGTGTACACCTTTTATCTGACTACCAAGAAAGATGTATTCAGTTTTCTCACTGGTACATGTAGCGAAAGATAAGGGGCTCTCTTTGATGTTCCCTTAACACTCTTCTTCTCTCCTTTATCTGTCCAGGCTTAGGTTGCAGGGCAGAATTCGGAATATCCCCCTGGAAGTGACCTTAGGTACCCTCCCCCATCCACCTCCCTTGGGGTCAGGATCCTGGATGCACTCCCTGCTGGGAGGATGAGGCACCACAGAGATGAGTGTAGGTATCCCCAACACTCACACACACACACACACACACACACACACACACACAAACACCCCTAAGCCAACTCAGGCTAGCCTTTTCCAAAGACACTTTATCTCCTTGGATTAACTGACCTAGGAGAGGAATTTGATCCCCTGGAACTGATTATCTTAACTTGGGCTTGTTAGTTGACAGGAGATAAATGGGAGCAAACAAAAACCAAAAAGCCTTTGGTGCCCATCACCTGGGGTTCAGGCTCAAGCCTGTCATCCTAGCTACTCGGGAGGCTGAGATCTGAGGATCACAGTTTGAAGCCAGACATAAGCTGGAAAGCCCGTGAAACTCTACTCTCCATGGAACCACCAAAAAGCCAGAATTGGAGCTGTGGCTCAAGTGGTAGAGCACCAGCCTTGAGCAATAAAACTCAGAGAGACGGCTCCCAGATCCTCAGTTCAAGCCCACACCAAGAAATGGCCCAGTCTTGTTGCCCACAGATTGCCCAGGCCTCAAGCCCCCTCTCTCGGAGTGTGATAAAACACCTGCCCCTGGGTGGTGTATGAGGGCCTTCTGAAATCCGGTGGTGGAATCCAGGCCTTCCCCTTGGTGCATTCTCAACCCACACTGGCTGGAAGGCAGAGCCTGAAAAGGCTGGCAGCCTGCACAGTGCAGAGGTTCCAGCTTTCCCAAGGTGATCAGAAAGGGCTTCTTGGAGACAGCACTTGAAAAGGGGGTCTTGCTTAACAAGGAGAATCTGAAGGAAGCACAGAGAACAAAGGTGCTGCAGATGATGGACAACATAGCAGAGCGTGTTCATTTCCAGCCAGGGCTTCTGGTAAGAGACTTGGTATAGATGTGCGAGACTGTCCCAAGACAGGCCTGAGGAGTCACAGAAGAACAGCTATCTAGGACTGGGATTTTGTCTTAGAGGTGGAGGGCTCGCCTAGCACACAGGAAAGAATGGGTTCGATTCCTAGGTCCTGCATACACAGTAAAAGCTGGAAGTGGCATGGTGGCTCAGGTGAAAGAGCACTGCCCTGGAGACAAAGAAAGTCAGGGACAGTGCCGAGGCCCTGACGTCAGGCCCCAGCCCTATCACCATAAAACAGTTTTCCCAGTGACCTTTGTGACAGATGGATGGCTATGCACTGAAGCTCTCAGTAGATTCATCCTTGCTTTGTGTCTCCTTTGACAGAGGGGAGCTGGACACTCCTTCTGTCCTGGGCACCCCTGGGCCCGGCCATCAGCAACCCTCCCAAGGTCTTCCACCAGGACATGGAGCAGCTGGCCTCAGAAGTCCTCAGGTATCGGTTGGGTGGGGCAGGGGGACCTAGGGCAGGCCCCAGAACTGTGGTTCTGATCTGCCCTGGAAGACCAGGCAATCCGGAGGAGGCAGATGGGAGGAGAGAGGGGGTTAGTGATGTGGAGGGGGCCCTTTAATCTCCATGGTTCCACCCAGATTCTAACCTCCCTTTGCTGTCCCTGAGGGAGGTAGAGGGGTGTCTAGGTGGTAGTGTCTAGAGAAGGACTAGGTGGAAATTCTGAAGGACTAGACCCCTTAAGCCATGAGCTGGTGGCTCATGCCTGTCATCCCACACCAGTCATCCTGGCCACTAGGGAGGCTGAGATCCAGAGGTTCTCATTTCCCAGCCAGGCAGGAAAGTCCCACCAGAGTCTCATCTCCAATCTACAACCGGACGTGGCACTGTGGCTCAAGTGGTAGAGCACTGGCTTTGAAGAAAATTAGACATCAGGGAGAGTACCCAAGCCCTGAGTTCAAACCCCTCAACCAAAAAACAAAAGCAAAAACCAAACAAGAAAGAAAGACACCCCTTCCTTGCTCGCAAGAGATAGTGAAGTAGTAGGGTTGCTGTGGTTGTGAGACCAGATGCTGGCATCACAGTACAGACATTTCTAAAAACTCCCCAGGTTTACCCCAGTGTGAATGCATAGCAGGGTGGGTGGTGCCTTACCAAGAACTCCAGAGTTTGTGGCCTAGGGCAGGGAGGGAGTGGGTGAATGGGAGCAGGGGTGGGATGGTAGTGTCAATTATGTGCTCTTCATCCATGGAAGAATGGTTTTGGATGCTGGTGACAAAGTCTGATGTGTAGGGTTACATTTGGTTTGTGTCTTGATGAGTTGGGTTTTCCCTTGGTATAAGAAGGTGGCTGCATGAGGAGGCTACAATGCTTGATAAGAAATGTACTCCTTATCTTGTCCATGTAATTGTATCCCCTCTGTACAGTATTTTCACAATAAAAAAAGAAAGAAAGAAAAGAGCTGACAAAAAAATAAGTTGGGTGTACCCAGGCGCTGCCAGTGGCTCATAACTGTCATCCTAGCTAATCAGGAGGCTGAGATCTGAGGATCACGGTTCAAAGCCAGCTTGGGCAGGAAAGTCTGTGAGACATTATCTCCAATGAACCACCAGAAAATTGGATGTGGTGCTGTGGCTCCAGTAGTAGTGTGCACACCTTCATCTGAAGAGCTGAGACCCTGCTGGCAGGCTCAAAGTTCAAACCCCATAACCTACAACCAAACAAAAAGTATCTGAATTTTCTGCATAACAGTGTGTACAGTAGAAATGCCATGATATATTGTGAACCATTCCAGATATGTGAGAGGCTCTGAGCTTTGTCTACAGTTGGTCTGATGATGGTAGTGCCATCATCTCTGGGGTGGAATATTCAGGGTGCTCAGGGACTGCTGAGGCTTTGGGCTACCACTGTGTGTGTCTGTGTGTTCATGTGTCTTTTGTCTGTGTGTGTCTGTGTCTGTGTGTTTGGATGTAGAAGACCTGGGACTTGAACTCAGGGTCTAGTTGAAGTTCCTATGCTTCTGTGCTCAAAGCTAGTGCTCTAACACTTGAGCTGCAGCTCCATTTCTGGCTATTTGGTGGTTCATTGGAGATAAGAGCCTCACAGACATTTCTGTGCTGGCTGGCTTTGACCTCAGCCTCCTGAGTAGCTAGGATGACAGGACCAGTGCCATATTTGTGTGTGTGTGTGTGTGTGTGTGTGTGTGTGTGTGTGTGTGTGTGTTTTCCTCATCTTTCTCTGTCCCCTTCTTGGGTGCCTGTCTGCCTCTTTCTGACCTCGGATGGTGCCCCTCCTCCACACCGACCTTGCCTTTAGCCTCCTATCTGGGTCTACAATGGGTCCTAAATTGCCAGAGACTTGAGTTCAAGTTTTTCTTGGGGGCCCAATTCCAGCTGTCCAAATCTTTGGCCACCTGCAGGGGATTCTGGGTCAGCCGGGCCAGCTACAATAGAGTCTTCCTGTCTCTGGGTGGGGAACTCAGACATGGGATGTCCTGCCCTTTTCCTCAGCTAGACGCCTGGTTGCATGTCCCTCTCAGCAGGCTGGCTTTGGAGTGGGGGAAGGGGGTTGCCGGTGGCTCTGGCCACCTTGAGCTTGATAGCGGACTGAAGGCCGCCCAAGCAAGGAGGATTTCGGCCTGCATTGGAGGTGAGGCCAAGGTGGCTTGGAAGTGTCTGTTGGTGTCTAGGCAATGTCTACGTACTTTATCTCAGGCAAGTCTATCTTCCAGCTCCAGGTGTGCCTCTCCAATCTTTCTAGAGAATTCTGGATGCCCAGAATACAGAGACACAGTCTTTAGATTCCAGGGCCAGGGAATTGAGGAGGAGAGACTGGTATGGCCAATACCTCAATGTTCTGGGGCATTAGCCTTGACCTGGCTATGCCCCCCTTTTGTACATTCACTTCTTAACCCAGAACTGGCCAGAAACAGGCCACTTGTGGTGGTGCTGTAGAAGTGGCAGGAGTGGAATTGAAATCTAGGATGACCAAAATCTCGATTGATGGCCTGAGGGAGGGGGGGGGAAGGTGTTTTTAAAAAAAACCTCTTAGAACTGGAACTCAGGGAATAGGCACTGAGCTTCCTTTGCTCAAATCTAACACTCTACCACTTGAACCACAGCTCACATTTCATCTTTTTCAGTAGTTTAGTGGAGATAAGAGTCTCAGGAACATTCCTGCCTGGGCTGGCTTCAAGCTGCCATCTTAAGAGGTCAGCCTCTTGAGTAGCTAGGTTTGCTGGTATGAACCACTGGCACCTGCTAAGGATGTTTGTGTGTGTGTGTGTGTGTGTGTGTGTGTGTGTGTGTGTGTGTGTGTGTGTGTGTGTGTGTGTTTACCAGGGCTTGAACTCAGAGCCTTGGTGGTATCCTTTAGCTTGTTTGCTCAAGACTCTTGCTCTACCACTTGCACTGCAGTAGCTCTGCTTCCCAGCTTTTTGGTCATTCATTGGAGGTAAGAGTCTGCCCAGGCTAGCTTTGAATCTTGATTGATCCTCATGTGTCAGCCTTGAGTAGCTAGGATTATAGGCATGAGCCACTGGCATCCAGCTGCAAGGATGTCTCTACATACTGTCTTCTGTTCTAACGGCTGTCTACTTGCCCTGGCCTAGATCTCTGATCTCCACATCAGCTCCCAGCAGCCCTTGCCTGTGTGGAGAACATAAAGCTTAAACCTGTCAAGCATTCTATTTCTATGTCCTCAGGGGAGGGTACGTTTCCTCTGAAGCCTGGAGAAGTAGGGGGAGGGGGAGGAAGGTTAGCTGTAGATGGGTGCTAGGCTGGGAGAGAGGTACATTGTATGAGCCAAGAAGGAAAGTGTGGACAGATGTTCATAGCTCATGCTCTCATATTCCTAGCTCCTCAGGAGGCTGAGATCTAAGGATTGGCATTAAGAGGAAGCCCAGCTCACTTTTCTCTTTCTTTCTTTCTTTCTTTCTTTCTTTCTTTCTTTCTTTCTTTCTTTCTTTCTTTCTTTCTTTCTTTCTTTCTTTCTTTCTTTCTTTCTTTCTTTCTTTCTTTCTTTCTTTCTTTCTTTTGTATCAGTAGGACCTTTTTTGTGTGTGAAAATACTGTACAGAGGGGTTACAATTACATGGGCAAGATAATGAGTACATTTCTTATCACCAGCTCACTTTTCTAAAGTGTGTGAGACTCTCCTCTCCCAATAACCACCTGAAAGCTGGAAGAAAAGTTGTGGCTCAAGTGGTAGAATTGCTAGTCTTGAATGAAAAAAGTGAAGGACAGAGCCTGGGTCCTGAGTTCAAGCCCTAGTACCAAGATGTGCCCATGCGCGCGCACACACACACACACACACACACACACACACACACACACACACACACACAGGAATGTGGTAATGATGAGCTGAGCTAGAACTGGGGGCAGTCCAGATGCACAGTCATAGTAAACTCTCAACACGTAAGTTTTTTCTCCCCAACTCCTTCTTGGGCTGAGGGGTCTGGGCCATGGCAGTAAGTTCCATGGAACCTTCACCTCCATCCATGCGTAGGGTACAAGACCAAGGGAAGAACAAGGTGGATGCTCATTTATACTCGGTGCATGATTTCAGACCTGAATCTGCCTCTGAACATTGGTGAGGAAAACAGGGCTCTGAGCCCTGGAACTCCTGGGATAGTCACTGCTACAAGCAGCAGCCAGCCAGCTATAGATTCCTGAGCCTACAAGTCTTTCATGAGCCCAACTCAACACCCACGCAAGGTGTGCCTGACAAATTTGCCCCCGTGAGTAGGCATTACCTGCTGTGCCATCTTGCAGCTCTTGCCCCTCCTGGCCCAGAAACCTGGTCTGCAATGTTGATTTACTGCTCAGATCCACACTGCACCCATGACAGGTGCCTTTCTGATGACCTGGCCAATGACTTCCGTGCCCCAAGGCTAGACCCTTCTCGGATATTTTGGCCCGCTCTGTATGCAAAAGCTCCCAAAAAGGCTGCTTTCAAGACTTGTAGGACACCTAGATATTGGGAGACCCTTAGGGACCCACTGGAAATTACTCTGCCTAGAGCCACAGAGTGAGGTTCAAGCAGGCCAGGTGGGGCTTGAACTGTGGGCCTGGGTACTGTCCCTTCAGCTCTTCAGCTTACCACTTGAGCCACAGTACCACTTCCAGTTTTCTTGTGGTTCATTGGAGATCAGAGTCTCCTGGACTTTCCTGCCAGGGCTGACTTTGAAACATGATCCTCAGATCTCAGCCTCCTGAGGAGCTAGGAGGATAAGCATGAACCAGCAGCACCCAACTGATTTGGACTTTCACCACAGTGGACTAGGAACTCCTGAAAGCTTTTCTTTATTTTTTATGTGCCAGTACTGGGGCTTGAACTTAGGGTCTGGGCTCCGGTCTCTTTAACTTTTGCCTCAAGGTTGGCACTCTACTACATGAGCCACAGCTCCATTTCTGGCTTTTGGGAGTTCATTGGCAAGAAGAGTCTCACTAACTTTCCTCCCCTGAGCTGGCTTTGACCCACGACTTCTGATCTCAGTCTTTTCAGTAGCTAGGATTTGCAGGGGTTGAGCCACCACTGACACTGGGCTAGAAGCTTTTCTTAAGCAAGTTTTCTTCTCTGCATTTACCCTTACTCCTCCATGTAAAGGAAGCCTGAGGGTCAGGAGCTGTGAAAAATAGGCTTCCAGCCACAGGAAATGGCTGGGGTCCATGGTGAAAAGCCAAACTAATGTTCCCCTTAGGTCTCATTCTGGGACCTTAACCCTCTGCCCTCCCTGTGACTCAAGTACAAACCTTGACCCAGCCTTGAATGTCCTGCTGGACTGGTCTGAAGCCACAGAACCTTCATTCCACCCACACCACCTATTCTATACTACACCTCAGGAAACTTTGTGCATGTTGTACCATCTGCCTGAGTCTCTCTATCTTGTTCCACATCTTAGAACTCCTGTGAAATTTTGACACTGGTTATATCACCTCCAGGAGCAAGTCTTTCCTTTCTTTCTCCCTCTTTTTTTTTTTTTTTAATATTGAGTTACTAGAGATAGAACTTGTGCAGGCTGACTGGCAAATGCTCTAGCTTGGTGTGTATGTGTGTGTGTGTGTGTGTGTGTGTGTGTGTGTGTGTGTGTGTGTGTGTGTATGTGTGTGTTTGTGCCAGTCCTGGGGTTTGAATTCATGGCCTGGATGCTGTCCCTGAGGTTTTGTGCTCAAGCTAGCACTCTATTACTTGAACCACAGCTCTACTTCTGACTTTTGGGGGGTTTAATTGGAGAAAAGTGTCTCATGTAGACTTTCCTGCTAGCAATTGTGGTCTTCAGATCTCAGCCTTCTGAGTAGCTAAGATTATAGGTGTGAGCCACCAGCAACTGTCCTCTACCCTACCTCTTACCTCTAACCTTGGCCCTCCTATGAGTAAGAGAAGAATGTGTCTCACCAGGCTCACTTTTTTGCCAGTCTTGGGGCTTGAACTCAGAGTCTGGGCATGTTCCTGAGTTTCTTTTGGTCAAGGCTAGCACTCTTATCACTTAAGCCACAGTGCCACTTTTGGCTTTTTCTGTTTCTGTGATCCTGAGGAATCAAACCCAGGGCTTCGTGCATGCTAGGTAAGCACTCTACCACTAAGCCACATTCGCAGCCCAAGGCTCAGTTCTGACAGGAACTATGAGGGTGGGATTTATTGGCTTACCCCTTTTGGTGCAGAAATCGCTGGCTATTTCATACCTCTGCCAAGATTTGGGACCAGTCTGTGACTGGGCAATGGGGAATGGTGAATGAGGGATAGCCACCAGACCCCAGAGGAGTAGGCTCACATATTCTACAGAGGGATAGAGAATATGGAGCCAGAACCTTTGACAACTCCTACAGCCTAGGAACTGTGGTCTCCCTGGAGGCAGTGGCTGGCTGCTAGGTGACCCAATGGGACATCTCAGCCAGAACATAAGGCACTTGTTGCACAGCCCAGGCAATGCCGGTGGGGCTTCAGTTATTAAATGGCAGAGAAGGATGCTTTGTTCTAGCTGCTGGCTCTGACTTAGGACTCTCTGAGGACTTGCCTAGGTTGGGGGGATGGACATGGGCAACCTGCTGAATATCCATCATCCATACATCATCCATCCATACACAGAGACATGGAGTTATTGCCTCCTTTATTTGAGGGGATGAGGCAAGTCCAGGGTTGTACTATGAGCCTAGGCCTGTCCCTGAGCTCCTTTTGCTCAAGGATAGCACTCTGCCCTTGATCCACAGCCCCAATCATGTTTTTTTCCCCCTGTAATCTCTTAGAAAGAAGAGTGTTGTGGACTTTCCTGCTCCGGATGCGTTCAAATTGGCATTCTCTACATCTCAGCCCCAGGAGGAATTAGGTTTAAAGGCAGGAGCCACTGACATCTGGTTTTCTTTTCTTCTTGTTGTTCTCTTTTTTAATCGTGACACTCTGAAATCTTCAAGGTGTCATTCCAATGATTTGCATTCAAAGTAATCTATCCAGGCCTGGAATTCGATTGCTATGACTACCACCCACAAATGGAGGGAGATCCTGATGGACTCATTCCTGTTCATGTGAATACTAATGGAATGTTATAAAAGTAATAATTAAATTTGCAGTTAATTCATGATTCTATTTTAGAATGCCACACAAATATTATTGGATTTATATCTTCCATTCTAGCACCATGGTATGATTAAGGATATTGACTAATTTGTAATTAATGCTTTTGATAAGTATTCAACCATGATACTTTATTAAATGGAGTAATAATTTAGTAACTAATAATTGGTAATAACATATATATATAATTTAATAATATCCTCACATTCTCTCTTTGTATGTGTGTGTGTGTATATATATATATATATATTCATATATATGTAGGTATATATGTATGTATATATATATAATATCAATGTACACATCTATCTATTGGTCACTACTGTGGCTTGATTACAGGTCCTCAGAATTTCCTAGGTGCTCAATTTGCCGGAGGCTAGTGTGCTAAGACTGTACCCCATTTATGGATTGGGCATTGTAGGTGAGTTGAAATCCCAGCATGGCCATAAATTTATTTGTGGAGTAAGAAGCCAATTTAACAAATTTTTTTCCTTCTCCATGAATGTCCTGGGTCTCAATACGATGTATAATCCATATGCAAATATATCCTATGTGATATGATATAATAAATGAAATGTTATATGTGTAATAATACTAAATAAATAAGGGTAATAAATGTCATATGAAGTAGAACCCATATATGTAAATAGATCTCATATATATGAATACTATTTTTTCCAGTGCTGGGGCTTCAATTCAGGCCCTGGGAACTGGTCTGAATTTCTTTTTCTTTTTTTTGTTAATCATGGTGCCTGAACTCTGGGCCTGGGCACTGTCCCTCAGCTCTTCAGCTCAAGGTGAGTGCTCTACCACTTGAGCTACAGTGCAACTTCCAGTTTTTCTGCTTATGTGGTGCTGAAGAATTGAACCCAGGGACTCATGCATGCAAGGAAAGCACTTTACCACTGAGCCACCTTCCCAGCCCCATGAATTTCTTGTCTTCAAGGACGGTGAGCTCTCCCTTTCACACACAGTGTCAGAGTTACCCAGACCCTGAGTTCAAATCGCAGGCCTGCTAGAAAAATGGTGCAATTTCCTAGCCAGGGTGTTATTGTTATTATTATTTTTTTTTGGCCTAGCACAGAGCTTGAACTCAGGTCTTCGCATCTCTGCCATAGCTTATCATTGGATCCTACCACCCTACTTCAATTTTTGGGGCTGGCAAAAAAAAAGATAAATAAAAAGAAGAAGGATAAAACTGAGAAGTTCAAGAAGGTGGTTTTACTTTTTTTTCCCTTTGTATTGTGACCATTCTGGGTCTAAATGACAAACCCCAGAATGTGTACATGATTGCATTGCTAATGTTTGGTGGGTTATTAGGGAAGCCATAGCTGAAACCAGCAACTTAGGCCTGGAGGTCGAATCTTAGAACTGCCACTAATGAATGGTGAGAGGTTCTAAGAAACCCATTCTGATATACATCCGTACAAATGGAATGTTATAAAAGTAACATTTAAATTAGTATTTAGTGTATGATTATATTCTAAAATTATACACAATAATTATTCTACATTAACTAATTTTCAATTAATGTTTTATTATGTATTCAATGATGATACTTAAAAAAGGAAGGAATAATTTAATTGCCAAAAATTGGTATTAATATCATATATGCAGTTTCACAATATGCAGGTATCTCTTGTTTTATACATATACATCTATCTATCTATCTATCTATCTATCTATCTATCTATCTATCTATCTATCTATCTCTATCTATCAATCTACACATTTATCTGTTTATACACTTGTCACTCCTGGGTCTCAGTGTTAGAGTGCTCACCAAGTATGTGCAAAGTCCTGGGTTCCATTCCTCACTACCACTTGCACAGAAAAATCCAGGAGTCATGCTGTTGCTCAAGCAGTCGAGTACTAGCTTTGAGCATAAAAGTTTAGGGACTGTGTCTGGACACTTACTCAAGCTGTTGAACTAGCACCAAAACAAAACGATAGAATGTTCTGACTACGAAGATTTAAGGATAGGACTGCAAATACATCATCGTAGAGCAAGCTAGGAGTCTGGTGCTGAGAGCTGCCATCTAACCTGACTTAGCCAGAGGTAAATTGCTTGCAACCCAGCTACACAGAACCAGATGCTTGTGGCTCACTCAACCCTGTCATCCAAGATACTGGGGGACCGAGATCAGACACTGGTAGTTTTAAAATCCAGCCCTGACAGGAAATCTGCAAAACTCTGAGCTGTGGCTCAAAGTGGTAGAGCTCTAGCCTTGAGCAAAAGATTTTAGGAGAGTACCCCCAAACTTTCAGTGGAATCTCCGTGGCTGACTCCCTGCTCCCTCAACAAAAAACCCACCCCTCTAAATCATTTGATGTGAACTTTGTGTAGTTTGTTGATACTGATGAAAGCACCCTAATTCTAATGACAGCATGTAGGATACATCTATGTCTTGAGTCTTATATGAGGAATGGTTTACTGAGTGCATTCTTGCATCTGGTCCTTGTAAGAGCTCCACAGATTATTGTGCAGATGAGAACCTTGAGGCTCAGATATGTCCCCATGTCAGAGCCAAAATGATGTATGTACTGAACTCTAGTGAGTTTTCTCCTGCAGACAATTGTTTTGGTTTATTTTTCTTGGTCATGAACCTTGAACTCAGGGCCTAGCCACTGACCCTTCCCTGTTGGGCTCATGGTTAGCACCCTACCAAGGGGACCCAAGGACACCCGTACAAAAGCGTTACAGTCTAGGCATCTGTGGCTGATATCTGTCACCCTGCCTACTTTGACACATTTTTTTTCCTTCTCTGTAAAAATCTTGGGTCTCAGTATGAAGTATAATCCATATGCAAATATATCCATGTGATAAGATGCAATAAATGAAATAAATGTTATATATGTAATAATACTAAATAAAATAAATAATGAATAAATAAGGGTAATAAATGTCATATGGAGTAAACCCATGTATGTAAAAAGATCATATAAATGAATATTATTTTTTCCAGTGCTAGCGCTTAAATTCAGGCCTAGAAACTGGTCTGAAATTCTTGTCTTCAACAATAGTGAGCTTCCCCTTCCCCACAGTGTCACAGAGTTACCCAGACCCTGAGTTCAAATCCCAGGCCTGCCAGAAAAATGAAACAAATTCCAAGTCACGGCCTTAATTTATTTTGTCCAGGCTCCAGGCTTGAACTCAGGTTGTGGCAATTCTGCCTTAGCTTCGATCACCCTAGGCTGGGGTGCAGCCAATGGACCCACAGCCCATCCTGAGATCCTAGGACCCGAGTTCAAATATTTTGACTGATTAAAAAAAAAAAAGGAGAAGGGCAGGGAAGGTGGCTCAGTAGTAGAGTGCTTGCCTTGCATGCATAAGGCCCTGGGCTTGATTCCTCAGCACCACATAAGGAGAAAAAAGCTGGAAGTGGTGCGATGGCTCAAGTGGCAGAACACTAGTCTTGAGTGAATAGTTGAGGAACAGTGTCCAGACCCACATTTCTGGCCCCACAACCAACAAAAAAGAAAAAGAGAGAGAGAGAGAGAGGGAAAAAAAGAATAAGGCTAAAACTGGGAAGTTCCAGAAGGCAGTTTTACTTTGTTTTTTCCTTTGCATTGTGACCATTCTGGGTCTAAATGAAAGGGACCAGAAAGAGTATGTGACTTTACACTGCTGAAGTTTGGTGGGCTATCAGGCAAGCCATAGCCAAAACCAGCAACCTAGGCCCAGGGTTCAAATCCCGGGACCACCACCTTCAAATGGCGGGAGATCCTAAGAAATGCATTCTGACATATATCCATATGAATGGAATGTTATAAAAGTAACAATTACATTAGTAGCTAGTATATGATTATATTTTAAAATTGTAAACAATAATCATAGTACATTGAGTATTTTTCAATTAATACTTTATTATATTTTCAACAATGAGAAATAAAGGTAGGAATAATTTAATTATGGATAATTGGTAGTAATATGGTATATGTAATTTAATAGTGTACAGATATATTTCTTATTTTATACATACATATATATGTGTATATATATATAAGCTGTCTATATATCTATTTCTACACTTGTCACTCCTGGGGCTCAGTGTAGAGTGTTTGCCTAGTATGTATGAAGCCCTGGGTTCGTTTCCACACTATCACATGCATAGAAAAAGCCGGAAGTGGTGCTGTCACTCAAGCACCAAAGAAAAGTTAGAATGTTCTAACTGCAATTATACAAAGCCAGGACTTTAAATACTTCATGACAGAGCAAGCCGGGAATCTGAAGATGATGGCTGCCATCTATCCTGACAGCCAGAGGTTAACAGCTGCAAACCAACTCCATCAAAGCAGATGCTGCTGGCTCATTTCTAGCTGCTCAGGGGATGAGATATGACACTGGTGGGTTGAAAACTCAGCCCTGGCAAGAAGTCTGTGAGACTCTGAGCTGTGGCTCAGAGTGGTAGAGCTCTAGCCTTGAGGAAAAGATCTTAGGACAGTACCCACAACCTATGAGTGCAACCCCTGAGTCTGATGACCCTCCCCCCGACTAACCACCCATCTAAATCATTAGATGTGAACTTGTGTGGCTCGTGACATGTTTCTGAAGGAATGGTGATACTGATGAAAGCATCCTAATTCTAATGACAGCTTGTGGGATACAGCTATATAAAGAGTCCTTCCTGGGGTGCTGGGTGCTGAGTCCTTCATGGGGTGCTAGGTCCTTCATGGGATGCTGTGTGCTGAGTCCTTCACAGGGTGCTATGTGCTGAGTCCTTCACGGGGTGTATTCTTTCACCTGATCCTTGTTAGAGCTCCAAAAGTAAGAAGATTGTGCAGATGAGAAACTTGAGACACAGATATTTCCCAAGCTAGGGCCAAATTTATCAATGTACTGAACTCTACTGACTTGTATCCTGCAGACAATTGTTTTGGTTTAGTTTTCTAAATCATGAACCTTGAACTCAGAGCCTAGACTCTGATTTTCCTCTTGTGCTCTTGGCTAGCACTCTACCACGTGGAGCCAAGGACCCCCTTGCAGCAAAGTGTCACGGGTTAGGTGTCTTTAGCTGAGTTCTATCATCCTGCCTGCTCAGGAAGCTGAGGATCTGGGTTCAAAAGTATCCCACACACAACAGGTCCCATGACACTATCATCTCTTATTCACCACTTAGAAACATGAAGTGGAAGCTGGGTGCCGGTGACTCATGCCTGTCATCCTAGCTACTTACTCAGCAGGTCGAGAGCTCAGGATCATGGTCCAAAGCCAGCTTGAGCAGGAGATTCCTTGAGATGATTATCTCCAATGAACCACCAGAAAACCTTAATGGGCTCTGTAGCTCAAGTGGTAGATCTCTCCACTGGAGCTGAAGAGCTGAGTGACAGCACCCAGGCCCAGACTTCAACTCCTCCAACTTACAAGGAAAGAAAGAAAGAAACCTGAAGTGCACTGCTGGGAATGGGTCTTGGGGGTAGAGTGCTTTGCATGTATGAAACCCTGGCTTTGAATCCTCAGTGGCACATCACTAGAAAAAAAGCCTGAAGTGGCTCTGTGGCTCAAGTGGTAGAGTGCTATCCTTATACAGGAGAAACTCAGGTACAGTGCTGAGGTCCTGAGTTCAAGCTCCAGGACTGGTATATGCACACAAATTATCCCCCCCACCCCCCACACACAGATACCAGAATTGAAACTGTGACATCAAAGGGTAAAGCACTGGGAAATAGGCCCTTAGAGGAGACTTGAGCTGGTACAGCTTCTTTCCAGGCTTTGCCTTTGTTTTAGGTATTTTAGAAAAAAAAACTTTAAACAAGGTTAACTAGACCTTGGCTCCAAGCAGCCATATTCCTGGAATGGAAAGAATGCCTCTAGGTCCCCCTCTCCTTAACAACCTAACTCACCTTGATTGTTGAGTTAAAGACTGACCCATAAAACAGATAGATTGTTAAACGGCTCCAACTACCCGACAGCACGTGCTTATGGTGGTAAAACCTGCCTTTCACACATGCTTACAGTAAACTCTGCCTATTGGACACCAGTGTGTGGTCTGGTATGACCATGCAATCCTTTTGTGTGGTATGATCCCATTGGTCACCTGTGCATTACCAGGCTCAACCTCATGGATTTTGCCTTTACAGACCAAAGAACGGGGGCTGCTCAGGGTGGCAGTATCAGCTCCTGAGCCTGTGCTGTGGCCCTGGCTGGTCAGTGTAGGAAACTTCTCAATAAAGTTGCTTCTTTGTTAACAACTTTGTTGCGGTTGTTTCTGTCACTCCAGACGACTAGGTGGCTTTGCCTGCCTGAGTAGGGGTCTTCCTACTACACACTGAGCTTCTGTTCTGAGCTGTACTGCTCTGGTCAGTACTCAGGCCGTGTGTTCAACCCGGAAAGCTAGCCACCCAAGGCCCAACTAGGAGAGGTCAAAGGTTTCTAAACCTGATGAGCTCCACCAGCCTTACATAACAGGGAACTTAGTGATTTTGCAAATGTGCTTAGATGTAGCAAGCTCCCGACAACCTAGGTAGGCACCGTTGCCAATAATGAATCATTGCATTAGGTTCAGCTCCCTAGTTGTTGTCTGCCAGAAGAAATCTTGAATTAATTGTAGCAGTTTGTTTCAACACAGAAACATAGTCTAAGAAAGACAGGATAAGTGCAGGGAACTTGGCCTGCCATGGGAGGTGGCACAAATGAAGGCTTCCTGTCAAACCAGAGCACTGGGGAGAGAGATATCTTGGTACAAAGAGGCCTTTTTTCTCCTGGTCTTCAGAGCCTGTCCACACTCATCATCACTAGTTGGCCCGGATAGAGTTGTTTGTTACAGAGCTGTACAGGAGTGAGGCCTTTTTTCTGCCTGTTCCAACAAAGAGACAGAGTTCCTCTAGCAACCTGGGGTGTGGAGAAACCCTCAGGCTACACTAGGAACAGGGAGGGGAGCCCTGGCACATGCACTGTCTTGAAAGCACTCTCTGTGCTATGAAATCATTCTATTCAAAGAAAATTTCCTAGCTAGGTGCCTTTCTTCATAGCGACTCTGGATGTTCACCAATAGAAATACATTCACACATACACAGACACATGGAGTTACTGGCTCTATTTTTTATTTTTTTAGTACAGGTCCTGAGGCTTGAATTGTGTGAGCTTAGACATTGTCCCTGAGCTCCTTTTGCACAAGGAAGCACTTTATTGTGCCTTAAACCATGATACATCATTAAATGAAGGCATAATTTAATACCTAATAATTATTAGTAATATATTACATGTAATTTAATGATATATAGATATCTCACATTCTTTTTTTTTTTTTTTTGTCGTTCGTGGGGCTTGAACTCTGGGCCTGGGCGCTGTCCCTCAGCTCTTCAGCTCAAGGCAAGCACTCTACCACCCGAGCTACAGCGCCACTTCTGGTTTTCTGGTGGTTTATTGGAGATAGGAGTCTCATGGTCTCTCCTGCCTGGGCTGGCTTTGAACCGTGATCCTCAGATCTCAGCCTCCTGAGTAGCTAGGATTACAGGTGTGAGCCACCAGCACCTGGCAAATATCTCACGTTCTATAAATATATTTATATATTTACATATACACTGGAATATACATATACATCTCTCTCTCTTTCTCTCTCACTCTCTATGCATATCTATGTATTTGTAGCAATTTATGCATCTATCTATTTATATATTGGCCACTCCTGGAGGTTAAACTTAGGTCCTGGGAACTCCCTGGCATTGAATTTGTTTGAGGCTGCTGTGCTTACATTGATCTCTTTATGAATTGGCATTCTAGGCCCTGAGTTCAAATCCCAGCAGTGCCAAAGACAATAGGTGGAGTAAGAAGCCAATGTTGACCTGTTCTGCTGTCTGTGAAAATATTGTTTCCTAGGTACAATATGTAATACCTATGCAAATACATATATATGATGGACATTATAAATGTATATAAATATTTTCCAGTCCTGGGGCTAGAATTCATGCACTGGGAAATGCTCTTGACTTTCTTTTATTCAAGGAGGGTGAGCTTCCACTTCACCCACAGCAAAATAGAGTTACCCAGACCCTGATTTCAAATCCTAGGTATGGCAGATAAAATATACCAAATTCCAAGGCAGGACCTTAACTTTTTGGGGGGAGCAGGCATGGGGCTTGAACTCAGGTCGTCACAACTCTGCCTCAGCCTTGATTACCCTAGGCTGGGGTGCAGCTTTTACACCCTCAGATGATCCAGGGATCCTAGGACCCAATTTCAACTCCCAGCACTGGCCAAAAAACAAACAAATCAAAATGGAAGAGGAAAAACCAGAAAGTTTTGCACAACAGTTTTACCTTTGTTTCTTTTGCACAGTGACCATCCTGGGTCTCACTGACTTGGCTTGAAAATTGTACATGACTTTGCATGGCTGAGGCTGGTGGGCTGTCAGTGAAGCCTGAGGTTAACCCAGACACCTGGGCCCTGAGTTCATTCCTGGGACTGCCACATACACATGGCTGAAGGTCCTAGGAAACTGGTTCCTATCTCTAGGAACATTAATAGAATGTTTGAAATGTACTAATTAAATTACTAATTAACGTCTTTCTAATGTAAGATTTTATGCGTTAAATATGGGTCATTCATTAATTTAATTAATACTTTATTAAGTCTTCTATTGTGATTAATTAATGGAGGAATAATTTTAGACCAAAAATTATTAGTAACAGAATATATAAAAGTAAGATATAGACATCACTCTTTATATAGAGTTATACACTAAAATCTACATAAATGTCTAGTTATACACTAGAATCTACAGAAATATGTAAACACACACACTGCATTTTACGCATCTATATGTTTATATATTGGCCACTTCTAGGGCCAAATTTGCCTGACAACTTCACTTGCTTCACACTGGTGCAAATTGATCCAGTCTCCATTCATGAAGTGGGCTTTCTAGGCCCTGAGTTCAAATCACAGAACTGCCAAAAACTTAAGTAATCCTGGTGGAAGAAGCCAAATGTCCCGTTTGTTTTCCTTATCGGTGAAAGTCCTGAGTCTCAGGAATGATTTATAGTACATTGGCAAATCTATGTCCTATGTAATAAGATGTAAAAAAGGTTATGTGTGTAATCATATTCACTAAAATACATAAGAAATAAATAAAACACAAAATAAAATGAATAACCACACTAACTGCAATATGCAGCAAACATGTGTATGTAAATATGAATCCTGCATTTAAAATGCATACAAATATTATTTTTGCAAGAGCTAGGACTTGAATTCAGGCCCTGGGAACAGGCCTGACTTTCTTGTCTACCAGCACGGTGAGCTTCCCCTTCTCCCACAGCGCTGTAGATGTACCTAGGCTCTGAGTTCAAATCCCAGGACTGGCAGAAAAGAAAGCATTAATTCTAAGCCAAGCAGCCTCATATTTTTTAAAATATTTTGAATGTGTTTATTATTATTTTTATTTATTTTTATTTTGTCAAGCACAGAACTTGAACTCGGCATGGCAACTCTGCCTCAGCTTCAATCACTCCAGGCTTGGTGCAGCCACTGGACCCACATCCAAACCTGGGTACCTGGGGACCAAATGCTGACAGGAATAATAAATAAATAAAACAACACAGAAACAAAGAAGAAAAACCTGCAACTTGCAGATGGCTGCCGGTTTTATATTTGTTTTCTTTTCAAGGTGAACTTCCTGGGTCTGAATGACATGGCTGAAAAGTGTTGGAAACCTGGCATTGTTGAAGGCTGGAGGGCTACCAGGGAAGCCATAGGCCAACACCGCAACATAGGCCCTGGGTTCAAAGCCTGGTCCTGACCCCTACAACTGGCGGGAGATCCTAATAGTCTCATTCCTATTCATAGGAATACTGATGGAAGGTTATGAATGTCAAGGTTGAATAAGTTGGTCCTGAATGATACTACGATAAAATTAGAGTGATTTTAGGAGGCCAATGGATTTTAATGAATATTTTTGACACATTAAAAGAATACTATTAATTACAGGGACGCAATAGTTTCGGGAGAGTGGTTGGTTTAATTAATAATTCATTAAGGATGAAAACAATAATATAAATTACATGGAGGCATTAAAAATACCCAAATATTGGTAGGAATGTAGCCTATTTAACTGAATAATGTATAGACATCTCTGGCACTCTATAAAGATCTATATTTATTTGTGTACTACCATCTGCATGTCAATCTGTTCTTATTTTGTCAACCCCTGCGGCTTGACCTCAGGTGCTGGAAACTGCTTGTCAGCTCAATATGCCCCAGGCTGGCGTACTGACACTCACCCATTCATGAATTGGGCCTTGTAGGTTCTGAGTTCAGATGCCAGCACTCACAAAAATTGACTCATGGAGTAAGAAGCCCATGGTGACACAGGTTTTCCTTTGCTGTGAAAGTCCTGGATGTCAGGTGTGATGTTTCATACATAGGCAAATCTATCCTATGTAATAAATGTAATAAATAGTCCATGTTTAAGAACAGTCAATAAAATAAATGGTAAATAAATGAATAAAACAAAAAAATGAATAGCTATACTAAGCACAATTTGGAGTCAATATATGGGGCTCGATCTCAGGGCCTGGGCACAACCTGGCAGCTGAATTGGCTAGAGGCTGCTGTCCTGGCAGCCACCCATAAATGAATTGAGCCTTCTAGGCCCTGAGTTTAGATCCCAGCACTGCCAAAAATGTAATCGTGGAGTGGGAAGCCGAATGTGACACATGATTTTCTTTTCTTTGAAAGTGCTCCGTGTAAGGTAGGGTATATAATTCAGATGCAAATCAATATGCTATGTAAATAGGATGTCACAAAGTTAAAAAAAATATCATAGGTGGAAGAATTGTCACTACAATAAATAATAAACAGATTGAATTAGTAATGAATCATTCTAGGATAAAATTAGATGCAGTAATTATAGGACATGGATTAAGTTTAATTAATATTAAGTATTAACAGAATAAAAATTGCATGGAGACATAAATACCTAATAATTGGTAGTAGCACATGATGCATAATTTAATAATATATAGACATCTGTCTCATTCTTTAAAATATTTAATTATATGCATAGACGTATGTACATATGTGATAAACAATAACAGGATATTGAGTATTAATGCTTTATTAATTGTTAGCTGGGACACATCATTAAATGGAGATATAACTTAATACCTAATAATTGGTAATAATATTATCTATAATTTAATAATATAGACATCTCTCTTTTGTGTATATAATATTTATATACAACAATCTATGTATTTATACCTCCTTTACTCCTGGGGCTCAGTGATTGAGTGTTCCCCTAATAAGCACGAAGCCCTGGGTTCGATTCCTCAGTGCCACATAAGCAGAAAACCTGAAAGTTCTGCTGTCTTTCAATCAATTGAGTGCTAGCCTTGAGCACAAATGCTTAGGGACAGTGTCTAAGCCCTTACTCAATTCCCAGCACTGCCACCAACAAAAGGTAGAATGTTCTAACTGCAATTATAGAAGGACAGGACTTCAAATACCACATCACAGAACAAGCTAGGAGTTGGCACTGACAGCTGCCATCTAACCTGACTCAGGCAGATGTAAACAGCTG
Organism: Dipodomys spectabilis; assembly: GCF_019054845.1. Taxonomy (NCBI): domain Eukaryota; kingdom Metazoa; phylum Chordata; class Mammalia; order Rodentia; family Heteromyidae; genus Dipodomys; species Dipodomys spectabilis. The sequence continues at coordinate 804,012 of NW_024870959.1, forward strand.
CAACCCAGCTCCATAGAACCAGATGCTGCTGTCTTACCCCCATCATCCTGGCTGCTTGGGAGCTTTAAAACCAAGCCCTGGTAGGTAGTATGTGAGACTCTTGGAGATGTGGCTCTAAGTAGTAGAGCCTTAGCCTTGAGCAAATGTTATTAGAACAGTATCCCCATGCATTGAGTTCAAGCCCTATGGGTGGCCTTCCCCCCCCAAAAAAAAACACCCCCACTAAACCATTAGAAGTGAATTTGTGTGATTTGTGAAATGTTCCTCAAAGAATGGTGATACTGATGAAAGCAACCTAATTCTAATGACAGCTTGTGGAATAGAGCTATGTGCTGAGTCCTTCATAGGGTGCTATGTGCTGAGTCAGTCACAGGGTGCTGTGTTCTGAGTCCTTCACAGTGTGCAGTGTGCTGAGTCTTACATTGGGTGCTGGGTGCTGAGTCTTCACAGGATATTGTGTGCTGAGTCCTTCAAAGAGTGCCATCTGCTGTGTCCTTCACAGAGTGCATTCTTTCATATGGTCCTTGTAAGAGCTACACAACTGAGATGATTATGCAGACAAGAATATTGAGATGCAGATATGTCCCCATGGCAGGGAAAAAATTATGTATTACTGAAGAGTGGGTGAGTTGTCTACTGCAGACAATTGTTTTGTTTTGATTTTTCCCAATCATGAACCTTGAACTAGCGGCATAGGCACTGACCCTTACCTATTGGGCACATGGCTAGCACTCCACCATGTGGAGCCAAGGACCCCCTTGCAGTAGAGTGCCACAGCCTTGGGGTTTATGGCTGAGGTCTGTCAGCCTGCCTTCTCAGGAAGCTGAGATCTGAGAATCTGGCATCTAAACTATGCCAGACACAAAAGGTCCCATGAGACTATTATCTCCAATTCACCACTAAGAAACCTGAAATGGAAGCTGGATGATTGTCACTCATACTTGTCATCCTAGCTCCTCCTCAGGAGGTTGAGCTCGGAGGATCATGGTTCAAAGCTAGCCTAGGCAGAAAAGTCCTCGAGACATTTAGCTCCAATGAACCATGAGAAAACCTAAAATGGTGCTTTGGCTCAAGTGGTAGAGCACAAGACTTGAGGGACAGCACCCAGGCCCAGACTTCAACTCCTACAAGAAACAGCAACAAAAAAGAAACAAAATAACAAACCTGAAGTAGAGGGCTGAGAATGTGCCTTAGGGGTAGAGTACTTTGCATCTATGAAACTCTGGACTTGAATTCTCAGGAACACATCACTAGAAAAAAACCTGAACTGGCTCTGTGGCTTAAGTGGGAGAGGGCTATCCTCGTAAAAGAGAAATTAGGTACAGGGCTCAGGTCCTGAGTTCAAGCTTCAGGACTGGTGTATGTGTGCACGCGTGCACACACACACACACACACACACACACACACACACACAGACTAGAAGTAAAGCTGTGACAGAAAATTGTAAAGCACTGGGCTCCTGCACTGAGCTCATGGTCAGCACACAGGTCCTGTGTTCATCTCCAAAACCTTGCCACCCAGAGCTCAACTAGGAGAGGTCAAAGGTTTCAAAACCTAATGTGCTTCAGCAGTCCTAGATGACAGGAAGCATGGTGAGATCAGACAGGTGCTTGGATTTAAAAGGCTTCTGGAAACCTAACCCCATCATCACCCTCAATGGAACATTTCTTGAGGTTAAGTGCCCTAGTTGTCTGCCAGAAGGACTCATGAATTATATTGAGCACTGTATCTGAACACCAGAATATAGTCTCACAAAGGCAGGATAAGTGCTGGGAACATGGCCTGTCACAGGAGGTGGCACAAATGAAGGCTTCCTTTCAAAATGGAGCACTGGGGAGAGAGATAGCTTGGGGTACAAAGAGGCCTTTTTGTCGTGACCAGAGCTCATCCACACTCATCCTCACTAATTGTCCCAGATGGAGTTGTTTGTTACACAGCTGTACAGGACTGAGGCCTTTTGTCTGCCTGTCCAGACAATGAGAGAGCCTTCTTCCAGCAGGCCTGGGAGGCAGAGAAACCCTCAGGCTGCACTGGGAACTGTGAGGGGAGCCCAGGAACATGCACTGTCATGAAAGCAGTCTCTGTGTTATGAAATCATTGTATTGAAAACAAATTTTCTAGCTTGGTGCCTTTCATCATAGCTACTCTCGAGCTTCACCTATAGAAATACATCCACACATACACAAGGACATGGAAGCAGGTCTTGGGGTTGAACTGTGAGCATAGGCTTTGTCCCTGAGTTACTTTTGCTTAATCGTAGTGCATTAACCTTGAGCCACAGCCCCACTTCTGGGTTTTCTGTGATCTCTTAGAAATAACAGTGTCATGGACTTTCCTATGCTGGCTGGATTCAAACTCAGATTCTCTACATCTCAGCCTCCTGAGAGCTGAGATTACAGTCATCAGCCACTGGCACGTGCTTTTCTTTTCTTCTTCATTTTTTAATCTGGACAATCTGACTACTTAACAGCATCATTCTAATGTCTTGAATTTATAAGTAAACTACCTAATGTTCTTTATAGGTGCTTTCTCTGAGAAGCATTTTCTTTCCTTATCTTCTCCTCTGTACACAGGTTTGAAGCCAAAGGTGAGAAATGAGTGTCACATGATTTTGGCAGCAAATGTCCACAGGACATGCCAGTTCAGTCACTTAGCATTGAGCTGCAGTGAATTTACTGTCTCAGGTTGAGAGGACCAAAAGCTGGAGTGATCCTCATACTGTCTGCCTACAAAATTATCTAATAATTTAGAGTGTTTTGTGTCTCCAACCTGAAGTATCTAGAACATACTAGAAGCATCTTCATGTTTTCTTTTTTCTCTAGGACCTCTGGAGATTTAGACTAAGGGTTTATGTGGAGCGGATTATTGGTGAATCCCTGAGAAAAGCCACTTGAAGTCTCCTCAGGAGATCTCTGTTCAAAGCCAGCCCTAGCAGGAAAGTCTGTGAGACTCTTATTTCCAATAAACCACCAGAAAACCAGAAGTGTATCAGTGGCCCAGAGCGTAGAGCTCCAGCTTTGAGAAAGAAAGCCGAACAGGAGATACAAGCCAGACCAGGCAGGAAAACCTGGCAGGCGCTTATGTCCAATTAAGCCAGATGGCTAGAAGTGGAGCTGTGGTAGTGGTAGAGTCTCAGCCTTGAGCAAAACAGCTGAGGAACACATAGGGCCCTGAGTTTAAGCCTTGAGATGACCACCAAAAAAATTCAAAAAGAGAAGGCCAAGTTTATGTATCAGTGTCCTACCTACTTATGTGTGTATATTACCTCCCTGAGTGCAAACAGATTGTATGCAATGCTTCTCCTTTTAAGTACAGATTTATATTTCAGATAGGCTTGTTGCACATACTGCATCGTTCTCTTCTTTTCAGTCCCATGGCTTTTCTCTTCCAGAATTCCAAGCCTGGGTCCTTATATGATGCACACTTAAGATCTCAGCAGCCTTTATTTACATTTTATTATGAGGCCAAGGCAGGAACAGCCACAAATCAGGCAGGGGAAGAGAAGATCAGGGTTTTTGAAATAACGGGTATTCAGAAAATTAAACTTGGGGGATGTAAAATGGTAGCATACTTATGTAGAAACTACCATTAAGAAAAAGATGAGAGGGCTTGGAATGTGGATTAGTGAGAGAGTGCTTTTCCCTGCCATGCAAGAAGCCCTACAGAGGGTTTGATCCCTCTGTAGCACATGCACAGAAAAAGCCAGAATTGGTGCTGTGGCTCTAGTAGTATAGTTGTAGAGACAGTACCCAGGCCTTGAGTTCAACTCAAGTACAAGTAACTTCTCATCACCAAGGGAAATCCAGGAAGTTCTTGAACAGCTGCCTTTCAAAAGTGGAAATCAGAGTGTCATAGACTTTCCTGCCCTGGCTGGCTTCACCTTGTGATCTTCAGACCTCCTGAGCAAGGGTGATGGGCCTTAGCTACTGGTGCTCTGCTAGGTCAGAAGTGTAATGACTTTGACAATACAAGTCAACTGCTTATCACAAAGGACTTGGGGCGCATATTAAGCCTTTCAAAAATGGACCTTTCAGAACCATGTAGGACACAAGGTTATAATGCTAGGGTCTGAGAGGCTGGGCATATGGATCTGCTAAACTTGAACCTTGAGCTCTGACTCCAATTCTGGTGTACATCAGCATCAGCGTTCATTTCCCAGAGAATGTTCTCCTAATTAGCAAATAGGACAAGTACTTTGATTAACACTCACTTTTTTCCCATTGTGTGTCTCGAACTCAAGCCTGGGCACTGTTCTTGAGCCTTTCATCTCAAGGCGAACACTCTATTACTTGAGCCACAGCACCATATGGGGTCTTTTGGTGGTTCATTGGTGATAAGAATCTAACAGGCTTTCCTTGCCTAGGATGTCTTTGATTTGTGGTCTTCGGATCTCAGCCTCCTGAGAAGATAGGGTTCCAGGTGTGAGCCACTGGCATCTGGCCTATTGTTTTTGAAAGTGCTGGGGCTTGAAGTTAAAGCCTGGGTACTGTCTCCATGCTTCTTTTTCTCAAGGCTAGTGCTCTACCACTTGAGCACTCCACAGCTTCTGGCTTTTTCTGAGTATGTGGGACTGAAGATTCAAACCCTGGCATTCATGCATGCTGAGCGAGCTCTCTACCACTAAGCCACATTCCCAGTCCCACCCTTACAATATTATCCCTCAACTTGCATATCCTCAAGGAAAGGCTTCTGAGTATAAATCATCTAAAGAAATCCCTATAGGAAGGTGTTAAAGATAAACAAGTCAAAGCTCATATTTGGGAGAGACTCCAAACATGTGAAGACTGTGACAAAAGTCTCCATTTAATTATGTATCATGTTTCAACACTTAATAAAGTATTAATGAAAAATGAGTCAATGTCATAAATTATTGTATATAATTCTATAATAGATGTGCAAAATATAATAAATATTATATGTATAATAATACTAATACAATAAACAATAAGTAAATGACTAAAATATAGAAATACAGAAATACAAAATCAATAATAAAAAATCATAGTTTGTATTGAACATACACATGTAATACATAACATATATTACACATGTACATAAATATTTTCCATTATAGGGACTTAATTCAGGCCCTGGGAACTCTACCCTGAATTTCTTTTCCTCAAGGACAGTGAGCTTCCCCTTCACCTACGATGCAAAAGAGTTACCCGCATGGTGAGATCAAATCCCAACAGTGGCAGAAATACTAGCCCCAGTTCCAAGACAGTGACTTAATTATTTTTAATGGAAGCAGTTATTTTTATTCAGTTCCATACTGAACATTTTAAAAACAGCAGTGTATTAATTTGTATATCTATTCAGACATCCTTCCCTTACCTGCAAAGTGCTTCTCCGAGCTCTAAATTGTTTCCTTTTTTGTGCATTTTTTGTTGTAAAAATGTTGTATAGAGGGGTTACAGTTACATGAGCAAAGTAATGAGTACATTTACTATTGAGCATTGTTGCCTCCTCCTTTGTTTTCCCTTTGCCATCCCTTCCTCCCACCTCCACAGCTACCCCCCATCCCCCAACTGAAGTCAGTGACTTAATTTTTCATTTTTGGCTTGGCACAGGATTTGAACTCAAGTATGAGTGCATGAAGTGTGACAATTATAATTACATTCAGGAAATCCAAGCATTGGGAAAGATCCAAGAATCAGTAGTCACATGAAAGATAGGATTCCAACACAGCTCGCCACATCTCCTACTCTATACAAACAGGCCTTTATTAGCATATTAGTTTCAGCTTATGAATGGATGAATATGGTGCTCCACCCCCACCCCAGGGCTAGGTCTCAGGTCCTGGGAATGGCCTAGCTCCTAAGTGGCTCACAAGCTGGTGTGTTCATGTGGACCCATTTGGCAGTTGTTTGTGCCAGTCCCTGAGTTCAACTTCCAGCACTGCCAAAAGGTTCATCCTGATGTGAGATGCCAAACCTTGCAGATGTTTCCCTATCCTGTGCAAGTCCTGGGTCACAGCTAGGATCTAGAAAGCATAGGCAACTCTATACCCATGGGAATAGGTTGTCATCCATGTGAGTACAGTTATATATGTCATCCTATACTCAATAAAATACACAATACATAGATGAATAAGACACAAAATAAAAAGATTAACTATACTGAAAACAAAGTTCATACCACACCTGTATGTAAATAGAGATCCTATGTTTAAAAGAGGTGGGCTTGTCCAGTGCTGGGGCTTCAAATCAGGACCAGTACCAGGTCTGACCTTTTAGTCTTCAAGGATGGTGAACTTCACCTTCCTCCACAGTGCAACAGAGTTACCCAAACCTGAGTTCAAATCCCAGCTCTCGCAGTAAAATGGCACAAATTCTGATCTAGGGTTCTTCATTCATAGTTTTTCCATTTTTTTTTTTGTTACCAGACCCGGGGCTTGAACTCAAGTCGTGGCAACTCTGCCTCAGCTCTGATAATCCTAGGCTGCAGCCTCTGGACCAACAGCCCGTCCTTGGACCCTCGGACCCTGGGGCTTGCTCGAAGAAAAAAACAAACCGGCGAGGGGAAAAAAAAGCACTGGGAAGTTCCACCTGCCGCTTCTATGTTTATTTTCCTTTGCATGGTGACCATTCTGGGTCAGAACATGGCTGCCTGCAGAGTGAAGGTAACCTGGCATGGCTGAAGGCCTGCTGGTTTTCGGAGGAGCCACAGTTTAACCAGACAATGAAGGCCCCGAAGATGAATCCCAGTCAGCCTTGTTACTACGAAGGAATGGCTGGAGATCCTGGGACACTCGTTTCCAGACCTAGGAAAAGTCGTGGAATGCAATCAATCTCATCCTTGAATGAGTAGTTCCTGCTTGATGCGAGTAGGAGATGATAGGCAAGACTCATGGGGTATCGATTATTTTTAATGAAGAATTGATGAAGCGTGACCATAATCATCACAGTCATGAAATGGAGGCATCGGGGAAGATCCAACCATTGGTAGTCACAAGGTAGATTCCATCAAGGTCGTCATCTCTCCTACACTATAAAAATATGTACTTATTTGCATATTAACTTACACTTATAAATGCATGTCTATTTCCGCCCTCCTCCCAATCTCCTCTTCCCAGGGCTGTATCTGAGGTTCTGGGATTGGCCTACCTCCTTAGTGGCTCACAGGCTGGTGTGCTCACCTTTACCCATTCACCAATTGGGCCTTCTAGGCCCTGAGTTTGTATCCCAGCACTGCCAAAAGATTATCCTGATGTGAGAAACCCATCAATCCATCTGTTTTCCTATCTTGAGAAAGACCTGGGTTTCAGGGAGGACAGAGATTACTACATAGGCAACCCTATACCCAAGGGAATGGGTTGCCATCCATGTCAGCACAGTTATATCTGTCATCATAATCAATATAATACACATTGCATCCATGAATAAGACACAAAATAAAGAGAATGAGTACACTGAATGCAAGATGTCACCCATCCATGTATGATAATATAGATCCTGTCACCCATCCATGTATGATAATATAGATCCTGTATTTAAATTATGAATTCATGACTATATTGATCCCCGCTTCCAGGGCTCAGTCTCAGGACCTGGGTACATCCTAGCTCCATAGTGGCTCACAGGCTGGTGTGCTCAAATTGACCCATTCACCAATTGGGCTTGCTAGGCCCTGAGTTCAAATCCCAGTACTGCCAAAAGCTTCACCCTGATGTAAGAAGCCCATCGATCCCCCTGTTTTCCTGTCCTGTGAAAGTCCTGGGCCTCAGCGAGGATGGAGAATGTTATATAGGCAACTCTATAGAAATGGGAATAGTTGTCATCCATGTCAGCACAGATATACCTGTCACCATACTCAATAAAATACACAATACATCCATGAATAACACTCAGAATAAAAAAAAGATAACTACATTGAATGCAAGATGCATACCACACCTGTATGTTAATAGAGATCCTATGTGTTAATGAAGTGGGCTTGTTTTTGTCCAGTGCTTGGGCTTCAAATCAAGACCTGGACCAGGCCTGATATTCTAGTCTTCAAGGATGGTGAGCTTCCCCTTCTCCCACAGTGCAATGGGGTTCCCTAGACCTGAGTTCAAATCCCAGCTTTAGCATTATAGCACTGTGAGTTCTTAGCTAGAGTGCTTCATTCATAATTTTTTAATTTTTTTTTTTGCCAGACCCAGGACTTGAACTCAAGTCATGGTAACACTGCCTCAGCTCTGATCATCCTAGGCTGCAGCCTCTGGACCCACAGACCTCAGACCCTAGGATCCCGGGGCTTGCTGGAAAAAAAAAAGCCGCGAGGGGGAATAAAAGCGGTGGGAAGTTCCACCTGGCACTTTTACATTTATTTTCCTTTGCATGCTGACCATGCTGGGTCCAAACACGGTGGCCTGCAGAGTGAAGGTGACCTGGAGTGGCTGATGGCCTGTTGGCTATCAAAAGAGCCAGAGGCAGACCCAGCAATGGAGGCCCCGAGTTCGATTCCCAGTCAGCCCCCATACATTGAGGGAATGGCAGGAGATCCTGAGATACTCATTTCCGGACCTAGGAAGAGACATGGAATTCGATGGATCTCATCTTTGAATGAGTAGTTCCTGCTTGATACGAGTAGGAAATGATAGGCAAGACTCATGGGGTATCGAATATTTTTTAATGAAGAGTTGATGAAACATGGCCATAATCATCACAGTCATGAAATGGAGGCATTGGGGAAGATCCAAGAATCGTTAGTCACAAGGTAGATTGGATTCCATCACTGGTCCCTATCTCTCCTACTGTATACAAATATGTACTTCTTTACATACTACCTTCAGATTTTGAATGGATGACTATTGTGCTTCCCCCTCTCCCCTCCCCCTCCGGGGCTCAATCTCAGGTCCTGGGAATGGCCTAGCTCCTCAGTGGCTCACAGGCTGGTGTGCTTACCTGGACCCATTCGCCTATTGGGCCTGCCAGTCCCCGTGTCAGATTCCAGCACTGCCAAAAGATGAATCCTGATGTGAGAAGCCAATCGTTGCACCTGTTTCTCTGTCCTGTGAAAGTCCTGGGTCTCAGCTAGGATGCAGTATGCTATATAGGCAACTCTATATTCATGGGAATCAGTTGCCATCCATGTCAGCACAGTTATAGCTGTCATCATATGTAATAAAATACAAAATGCATCCATGACTAAGACACACAATAAAAAGAATAACTACACTGAATGCATGATGCATTCCACATCTCTATGTAAAGAGAGATCCTATGTGTCAAATAGGTGAGCATATGATTTTTGCCAGTGCTGGGGCTTCAGTTCAGGCCCTGGGACTAGGCCTGACCTTGTAGTTTCAAGGATGATGAGCTTCATCTTCTCCCACAGTTCAACAAAGTTACACAGACCTGAGTTGGAATCTCAGAGGTGGCAGAAAAATGGTGAGAATTCTGAGCCAGGGTGTGCTGTTATTATTATTATTATTGCTAAGCATGGGATTTAAACTCAGGTTATGACAACTTTGCCTCAGCTTCGATCACCTCAGACTGGTGGACTCCCTAGGCCCGTAGCTGATCCTGGGATCTTAGGCTTTGAAACTTTGCAGGAAAAAATGTCAGAAAAATGACAGGAAAAAATGACAGAAAAAATGTCGCAGGATGGATTTTTTATATTTTCTTTTGTACGGTGACAATCCTGGGTCTGAATTACATGGCTGTAAATGGTATTTCACCTTGCATTGATGAAGGTTAATGGGCTATCAGGGAAGAAATAGGCCCATGCGGCAACGTAGGCCCTGAGCTTGAATCCTGATCCTGACACCTACCAGTAGGGGGAGATCCCAAGATACTTGTTCCTATGCATGGGAATAACAATGAAATGTTAGCAAACTCATGATTAAATGAGAAGTTTCTGCATGTATTGGTCTAGTCCAAAATTAGATGCAATGATCCTAGGACGATGATTCACCTTAATGAATGGTTTATTAAGCATGAAAAGAATACTATTCCTTCAATGATGGCATAATAAATACCTAAGAGTTAGTAGGAATATAGTTGATGTCATTGAATCCTAGGTAGATGTCTCTGGCACTCTGTACAAATATATATAAATTGGTGTTCTACCACCTGTCTATCCATGTATGGCTATTTTGTCCAACCCTGTGGCTCAATCTCAGGGTCTGCGAATTCACTGGAAATTCTCTGTCAGCTTCATTGGCTAGTGGTTGCCATGTTGACACACCCATTCTGGGTCTGAATTTGGTCTGCCAGGCCCTGAGTTCAGATCCCAGCACTACCAACAATTGGATCATGGAGTAAGAAGCTGAGTGTGATACCTGTTTTCCTTTTCTCTGAGAGTCCTGGGTGTCACACATGATGAAGAACACATCTACAAATCCAGATACTATGTGATGGGTAGTCATCAATATCATAAATGGAATGTTTGTCATCACAGTCAATAATCTCATATATAAAATATACTTGGAACTCAAAAAATTAAATCCACCAACAACAAATCCTCAAAGAAACAATTGCACAATAAATAAGTGGGCAAAAGACTTAATGAGAAACTTCTCTAACGAGGAAAGAAGGATGGCCAATAAACACATGAAGAAATGCTCAACTTCCCTAGCCATAGAAGAAATGCAAAACAAAACAGCATTGAGATACCACCTCACCCAGTTAGAATGGCTATAATCAAGAACTCTAATAACAACAGATGCTGGAGGGAATGTGGACAGAAGGGAACCTTACTTCATTGTTGGTGGGAGTGTGAACTTGTTCAACCACTTTGGGAAGTAGTATGGAGGTTCCTGAAAAGACTCCACATAGAGCGCTCCTATGACCCAGCAATCCCATTTTTGGGCATTTACCCAAATGTTTACAAACAAGACCACACTAAAGCTAACAGCACGACTATGTTTATTGCAACACTATTTACTATAGCTAAGATATGGAACCAACCCAGATGCCCCTCAGTAGATGAATGGATCAAGGAAATGTGGTATATATACACAATGGAATTCTATGCCTCCATCAGCAAGAAAGACATTGCCCCATTTATTAGCAAATGGAAAGACTTGGAAAAAATTATATTAAGTGAAGTAAGCCAGGCCCAAAGAAACATAGGTCCCATGGTTTCCCTTATTTGCAATATCTAGTATATGTCGGAATCAAGCAGAAAAGGTCAGATAAGATGAGTTTAAGGAAATGAACCCTAAGATATGTACTCAAATGTTTTTTTCTTTCTTGTGATTGTTTCTAACACATTTATAAGATTATTTCTTTGTTGCTTTGAGTGACCCTCCCCCACAGTATAACCCCTGCTTTCACTCTTTGATGTCGGTATAATTTGTGGAGGGGAAGGGGAAAAACAATTCACTTAAACAGGGATACAGGTGGACCCATTGCAACAATGAGATGTACAAGTCGTTATGTTGAAAACGAACTTTACAACTTTGGTGCAGGGTGGCATGGGGGAGCAGGGAGGATTGGATGGGTGGCGGAGGGGAGGATGGGAAGGGATGGGAAGGGGAAACAAAGGAGGAAGCTACAATGCTTGATAAGAAATGTACTCATTATCTTGACCATGTAATTGTAACTCGTCTGTACAGTATTTTCGCAATAAAAAAAGGAAAATAAATGAATAAAACAAAAATACAATAAATAACCACTGGGACTTGAATTCAGTCCTAGGGACCAGGTCTTATTTTCTTGTCTTCGAGCATGGTGAGCTTCCCCTTCATCCACAGTGCTTCAGAGTTACCCAGGCCTTAAGTTCAAATTCAAAGGTAGGAGAAACGGCGTGAATTGCAAGCCAGGGAGCTATTTTTTTTTTTTACTTTTTGTGCCAGGCACGGTCTTGAACTCAGGTCAGGGCAACCGTGCCTCAGCTTTCATCACCATAGGCTGGCGTGCAGCCGCTGGAAACACAGCCTATCCTGGGATCCTAGAACTTCAGGCCTTGTGCAGGGGGGGAAATGCACAGAAAAAAAGTGGCGGGATGGCGTTTTTACAGTTTCTTCTTTGCACTATGGCCATCTGGGTCTGAGTGATCTGGTTCCAAAGGATACTTCACCTTGCCTTGCTGAAGGTTTGCAGGCTACTGGGGAAGCCATAATCCCGAACAATGATTAGCCAGGCACCAGTGGCTCTCACCAGTCCTCCTTCATACTTACAAGGCTGTGATAGGAGGATCATGGTCAAAGTCACCCTAGGCAGGAAAGTCCTAGAGACCCCTGTCCAACCTCAATACCAACAAAGCCAGAAGTAGAGCTGTGTGGCTCCAGTGGTAGAGGGCTAATCTTGAGCAAGAACTGTGCCCAGGTCCTGAGTTCAAGGTCCAGGACTGGCAACAAACAGACATACACACCATCTGTGCAGCCATTGGCTAAAGCAGGTCTCCCTCTTTTCCCCAACTGGATTGGACAGAGTTTCCTGGTAAAGGGGCTGCAGTCATCTTGACTCTGTCCATTATGTCTGCATCACAGGATTCCAGGCACACTCCCATTCTTTCATGGTTCTTTTTGACCAATGGGATACAAGAATAGTGGCCACGCCCACATTCCATGCTTCCCAGTTACACCTGGATTCCCTCTGTTGGTTGACACTACTACCAGCAGTTGAGGAAGATAGAGGTGGCTGAGTGGTGAGCAAGAGACTCCAGGTGATTTTGAGGTAGAGTAGGAAATGATGTCCTAGTCCATGAGTGGGAGAATAGAGGATTTCCTAGAGCCTGGGTACTGGCCAGCCCAACTTTTCTGTCCCATTGCTCAGATGTCTGAAACAATGACTCAATGAGAGAACTCTGGGCAAGAAACTGCCCCAAGAACACCAGCAGTATCCTCCCGACAGATATGAAACATTCAAGAAAACAAAGAACAGGAAAAAGGGAGGGATCCCCAAGACAAACAGCACTGGGGAGCCGGATTGAATGGAGAGTCCAGCCAAAGGTGATGCGGACCATGGGCCTCCCCTGCCTTTGGACACAGTCACAGCCACCAGGGTCCAGAGTGTCAAGGGTCCCAATACCACCAAGGATCCACAGAGGTGCTACCCGCATGTGGTGCCCACCCTAGACCACAGAAAATAAGAAACCAGGCACTCTTTGCCAAGATCCAACCACTGAAGCAGGGAAAGACAGACCCGCAGGGTCAATGGGAGTAAGAGAGGGAGAAGATAGTCCAGATATATGCAGAGCCAAAAATGGAGGTAGAGATCCACAAGGCACCCATACAGTGGTTGGTTTCAGCAGAAAGCAATTTACAATGTGCACTGGCCCAAGTGCAGCAGGCCACTGATGACAGAGAAAGGGAGCACGAAGCTCTCACCAGCTGCCTGCAAGCTAGAGTGGCGTGTGGCAGAGCTGGAGATAGCGGCTTCTGCGGTCACTGCTGCAAAGAAGGGGACCAAAATGTTCTTCAAACAGCTGAATGATGTGACCCTTCAGCTCGAGGAAAAGACCAGAAACTTTGATGACCTGGAGTAAGTGAACACAGAGTTGCAGGAGAAGCTGGAAGTGCTGTGGATACAGACGAGCAACATGAAGAAGAGAATATGCAAGTTCCAAGTGCTGGAGTGGCGTGAGGTACTGAAGACACTACTGGACAACCTGAGCTGGCTGGTGACCACAGCGAATCTGGAGAGCCACACCTTCATGGAGGACCTGAGCATTGAGTGGTCGCACGGAAGGAGGAGGCATGGCGGCGGACCCAATGGCTGAGCCAACTGACAGAGGAGAAGGAATGAGGGGCAAGGCATGTGTTGGACCTAGGGAATGAGCTGTGCGAACTGAGAAGGGAGCTGGTAAAGCCACAGCCCACCCCAGGGACCATCTCAGGCCAAGCAGCAGCTGCAAGCATAGGCCTACAGCAAGCGGATGGAATTGAAGAACCTAGAGGAACAACTTCACATCCAGGTCCAGGAAAACCAGAGTCTCCGTCTTCAGAATGTGGAGCAGCAGGAGTAACTGCAGAGACTGGAGGAGAAAGTCTAGGATGGGCAGGAGATCCCTGAGACCCCACGATGCGCATGTGTGTGGGATGAACAACCTGTGGAAAAGCTGGCCCTGCTGTGGGACACTCTCCACAGGGTGAGCAGTGAGAAGGAGGAGCTTGCCAGCATCCTGGACGCAGAGCAGCAGATGAAGGAACATCTGTGGGAATAGTTGGACTGCTCAGAGGAGAAGATAGAGAAATGGATAGTGGTGGCTGAGAGAGAGAGCCAAGCGGCTCAGGAGCAGCAGGAGCAGTCCCTGGGCCAGTGCAGGAGTTCAGAGCCTCCTGTGAATGGCACATCTCCCCCAATGAGCGGCTGTGCTCTGAGAAGGAGGCCCTGCAGCAGCACTTATAGAGGCAGCCCAGCTGCTGGAGCAGCTGAAGCAAGTGCAGGGCTCAACAAACTGGAGGGACCAGGTGGTGTCCCCGAAGTGGCAGGACACTCTCAAGTGCCTGGAAGCCACCAGATCACAGGAGGAGTGCCTACAGGCCCAGCTGAGCTCCTTGGCTTTCCCTGGGGAAGGGGAAGGCATGAGCCCTTGAGAAGCCAAAGGTAAAGAGGCGACTCCCTCCCCCCCGCCATGTGACAATCACAGAGGATGGAGATGTTCCCCAGACCAAAAGTGACATGGCTCTGAGAGTGCTCTTGGAGGATGAGATCCACGGGGGAAACTCCTGACACAAGAATGGCGGGCCAGCTTCAGACGCCCCCTGGCCGCCCCAGCAGCTCAGTGCCAGACTGAGCTGGAGCCAGAGGCCCTCAGCCCCATGAGCTGCCACCACAGCATGCATGGGGATGGGAAGCGGGACACAGGCATCTGAGAAGAAAATCTGCTTTGTCCGTGACCTACCTGATGAGGTGGACTTCCATAGTCCAGCAAGTGAGCTCCACCATTGATGCAGACAGCTGTCAGCACACATCCAAACTATCGAGGAGTCCCTCATGGTGTGTAAAGAGCAGATGTTGATCCTGAATGAACTGTGTTGGGAGAAAGCCCAGTGCATGCACTGGCTGTCCCAGGAGAAGATAGAGAAGAGGAGAGTGCTGCGGGAGCTGCTGTCACTCCTCGCAAGGGAAGGCACAGACAGCAGTCTCCAGATGCCAGCACAGGCTAAGCCTCCCCCCGCCTCCCACAACTCTGCTTCAGATGCAACTTGAAGACAGCATGGAAACTGCCAGAGGAGAGGTCAGGGTTCCCGACCCCATAGTGGACTCCCTCAAGGAGTATGTCCTGCCCCAGATGCCCCACATCCAGATCTGCCCACTGCTCCCAGGCTCAGGGGAGGAGTGCTCTCTCACTTTCTCCTGTAGATTGCTGCAGATCATACCTCTCTATGTGACATACTGACTCTCAAAAACCTTTGCAGCCACCAGAAGTAGGTGATGAAGTGGCTTTCTCTCAGGCCTCCATCTGCCGGGCAACTGGAAGGTTAAACTGGGGGTAGGGTAGGGCAGAGGCTGCAGGAAGTTGGTCCAAACTCAAGGGACATCTAATTGCCCATTGGTGGCCAGGAAAGAGGCCTATGTTTTGCTTATCACAAAGAATAAATTGTTTTCAAAGCAAAAAAAAAAAAAAAAAAAAAAACAGCCTAAAAGCAAAGATTTGTTCTTCCAGCACTGGGACTTGAACTCAGGGTCTGGCCACTGTCCCTGAGCTCTTTTTGTTCCAGGATGGCCCCACCCCTCTTTCCAGCTTTTTTCTGTGTGGAATAGAACCAAGGGCTTCAGGCATGCTAGGCGAACACTCTACCACTGAGCCACATTCTTAGGTAGAATGATTTTCCCCCCTCCCAAACCCATATGGCCATTCCTCAGATAAATAGGAAGTAGGGGCTAGGATGAATATGAAGCACAAGTCTGGTTCCCCCCAAAATATTCCCCCGCACCATCTTCCCACACCCTTAGTTGAAGGTTCTCTTCTACCATTGAGGGATGAGAGAGGGAGAGGGGAGTCCCAAGAGAGTACCAACAACCGTGGCCCCCTGAGTCCCACATCCTTCCCCACACAAGTGGTCCTCCAGATTGTGATTTTACCTGACTCAATGTGAAATCTACACTGTCTCCCCACCACTGCAAGGCTCAGGATGAAATAAAGGTCAGACCAGGCCTCAGCCCACACCCAAAGTGGAAGCTCCTAGTCCAGATCTACTTCCACTTCTGACTGCCTCTAGTTAGGCTAGACCCACCACTTACCACTATGTTGGTGGTGATGACCTCATGGCTGGATTCCAGGAAGAAGGTCTATGGCAAAGAGCAAAAGCAGAAGGGTGAGCAGGGCAGAAGGAAGTGGGGTGATTGCTCTGGGAACTTCCTTGGAGCCCTCCCGTCCAACCAGACACATGCTGACCCAAAGCACGGACAAGGCCAGGGGGTGAGTTGAGATGGAGTAGCACAGGACTAAAGGAGGTACTGCTTTGTCTTAGGGGACTTGATTAATTCCAATTATAATTAATTCCAATGATATTTGGCCCATGCCAATCCCAAAGACAGTATGCAATGTCTCTCCTTGTTGTTGTTGGCCGTGAGCACTGTCCCTGAGCTCTTTTTCTCAAGGCTGGCACTCTACCACTTGAGCCACAATGCCTCTTTTGTTTTCTGATGGTTCATCGATAAGAGTCTCATACACTGTCCTGCCCAGACTGGCTTGGCACCATTATCCTCCTGATCTCAGCTTCCTGAGTAGCTAGGATGACAGGCATGAGCCACCAGTGCCCAGTATGTGATGCCTTTTGAAGGCATCTTGGCGAGTCTGTAAAGGATCCCCAAAGGGCCTGAATAGACCATGACCCAATTAAGGAGCTAGGATGGGGGAAGGTTGACCTTCTAGCCATTCTTTTTCCCCAACATTGAAGATGCCAGGTGATGTGGTATGCACCAAACACCTAGGCCAGCAGACACCAGGCTTATTGTGGAAAAAGTAGAGAATACCCAAAGACTGCAGTGTAGAAATCTCTGATTTTGCATTCATGTGGTGTGTGTGTGTGTGTGTGTGTGTGTGTGTGTGTGAACTCAGGGCCTAGGCTCTATCCCTGGGTTTTCTTTTTTTTTTTTTTTGTCGGTCGTGGGACTTGAACTCTGGGCCTGGGCGCTGTCCCTCAGCTCTTCAGCTCAAGGCGAGCGCTCTACCACTTGAGCTACAGCCCCACTTCCGGTTTTCTGGTGGTTTATTGGAGATAGGAGTCTCACGGTCTCTCCTGCCCGGACTGGCTTTGAACCGCGATCCTCAGATCTCAGCCTCCTGAGTAGCTAGGATTACAGGCGTGAGCCACCAGCACCCGGCTTCCCTGGGTTTTCTTGCTCAAAACTAGCGTTGTGCTACTTGAGCCACAGCCCCACTTGCTTCTGGATGGTTAATTGTAGTTAAGAGTCTCAAGGACTTTCCTGTCCAGGGTGGCTTTGAATCATGATGGGGTCCCCAGGGAAGCAAGAGTAAACACAACTCGCAGGTACAATCTCTATGGTGGGTCACTCCTGCCCCCTTGTGGCCACACAAGGAACAGGCGGTCCCATGCCATTGACTTTTGCTCACCCTGATTGCTGATGCTAGAGCAGGTCTGTTCCACCCTAGGCCAAGAGAGCTCCAGGAGGCCCGGCTTTTCAGCCACACAAGGAAGGGAGAGGTCTGCTCCAGGCTGAGCTAAGAGCCTTTGCTCACGGATACCCCAACTAGGCCTTACTTATCACCATAAGACCTGGCAAAGAACAACCCAAAAAAACAAAATTGGAGCTGTGCCTCCAAGTGGTAGAGTTCTAGCATTGAACCAAAGAGCTCAGGGACAGGGCCCCCAAGCTTTGAGTTCAAGACCCCCAGCTTACCTTCCCCCATAAAACACAACTTGTCTAAATGTGAACTAGTAGGATTTGTGAAGTGTTTCTGAAGAATGGTGATACTCAAGAAAGCACCCTAATTCTAATGACAGCTGAACTTGTGACATACAGCTATGTGCTGAGTCCTTCACAGGGCGCTATTTGCTGGGTCCTTCCCTCATGGAAGTTATGTGCTGAGTCCTCAAAAATGTGCTGTTTGCTGAGTCATCCCAAAGGGTGCTATGTGCTGAGTCCCTGAGAAGAGTGGGCCATCCTGGGTTTTTTAAAGGGGGCTTAGTGCTGAGTCCATTAGACAATGTATTGTATGCTGAGTCCTTCAAAAGGTGTGGTGTGCTAATGCATCCTGAAGGGTCCTGCTATGTGTGAGCCCTTGAGAAGAGAGGGATGAGGTGTATTTTGAGTGCTGTGTGCCAAGTCCTTTACATAGGGTGCTCTGTATTGTCCTTCAAATGGTGCTGTGTGCTGAGAGCTTCCACAGTGTGGTATGTGCTGAGTCCTTCAAAATTGTTCTGTGTGCTGAGTTTATCGAAGGAAGCTGTGCACTGGGTGTTTTACACAGCGTGCTTCAACACAAAGTGTGATGAGTCCCTGGAAAAGATTGCTATGTGCTGAGTGTTTCAAAGTGGCCATGCACTGAGTCCTTTACACTGTGGGCTATGGACTCCCTCCTTCAAAGGGTGCTGTGTGCTGAGTACTCAACCCAGCATACTACATGCTGAGTCCTTCAAAGGGAGCTGTGTGCTGAGTCATTTACACAGGGTGCTTTGTGCTGATTTTGGAAGTGTGCTGTGTGCTGAGTCATCCCAAAGGGTGCTATGTTCTGAGTCCTTGAGAGGTGGTTATCCCCAACAATCACACAGACACAAACACAAACAAACATACACACACGAGTGTCACCATGCACCTGCTTGGTGTGTGGAGTGGAGGAGGATGGAGGAGAGTCTTCTCCAGCGGTGGGGTTGAGGGGAGATTCGATCCCTTGGGCCTGTACTGGGGGTGGAGGGTAGTGCTGAGCTGAGGTAAGGCTGCAATTGCCATGGTCTAGAAGCCTCAGGGCCCAGTCAGGGCTGCAAATGTGGCCAGGGGTGGGGGGCGGGCCCTGGAGATGAGGGGGCGGGGCCCAGGAGCACACTTTGTTGGCAGCAAAGGCCAGGAGCCCAAGGGGGCAGGGGTGTGTGTGCAGCAGGGGCAGGGTGGCCCAGGAGAGGAGTTTGGGGCCAAGAGAGAGCTGGGAGAAGAGGGACCACGAGAACTAGCACCCGTGGAAATGGCTTCAGTGGCTGGCGGTGCTCAGATAATAGTGTGGGTCCTGGCTGGGTGCGCAGAGCATGTGGAGCCTGCATGGCAGGCACATCACCACACGCAGCCCCTCGGAGGCGCCCAGCCATGGTGGCCCTGAGTCTGAGGTCCTGGTGCGGGGAGCAGGGGAGAGGCAGTGGCTGCTGAGGCACCGGCGGCCACAGGTTAGGAGGCCGCTGAGGCTGCGGTGGTGGCTGAGGAGGAGCAGAGGCTGTGAGCAGCTCCACCATGCACCCACGCTGCGTTTCAAACATGGCCCTGCTGGCTGGGACCCGCGGAGCCTCTAGCAGTCACCTGGCTGAGCTGTTGCGCCCTGGCCTGCTTGTGGCCCTGACTTGGTTCCGGCCCTCGGTCTTCAGACTCCCGGCATGCACCTGGAGTCGCAGCCTACAGCTTCTTCCAGCAGCACACGTGAGTGGCCGAACTGCGCTCACGCACCCCACAACCCCCCCTGTAAACCCCGTCCCCACTCTACCCTTCCTCCCAATCCTCGCGAACCCGGATCCTTGCCTCTTGCCTCCCCCTCCCTTCCTGCCTGCGCCTCCCCCCCCCCCCCCCCGTGCCTCACAGTCTGTTCTGGCTCTGCCACAAATGCACCCCAGGGGTGGGGAGTGGAGGTGGGTGTCCACCCAGGGATCCTACCCTCATCCCTAGTGGCCAGTGTTCCAGGAAAAGGGGAGCTTCAGGGATGGGGAGGTGGGGGCACCACAGAGCCCCTGGCCTGGAGCAGAGGGAGCCACACAGCTGTGCATCTGCACCCTTCCTCTCCCTGTTGGGAACCTGGTGGCTTTAGTCAGAGGTGGGGAGCTGCACCTCCACACCTGCCTTCTTGGTTCTTTTCCCTTTTGCTGGGCAGGGGGGGTTTTGGATGCAGAAGATAGACCCCGTTGTTGTGTGAGCCCTTGTCTTCTGTGCTCAGTCACCCTTTCACCTGAGGACATTCCCAGAAGAGCCCACTAGAGAGGTGAGGGCACTGGGGTCAGATAGAAGGTGGGTATTTGGGAGAAAAACACACCCCCTCTGACAGACATACAACCGGCCTGTACCCCCAACCCCAGCATCCGACAGTTCTGACTGGGTGATCACATTTCCCACTTCTGCCAGTTTCTGCTAATGCTCCCAGTCCATTCGGTCTCCTAGTCCTCCCCAAGAATTTGCCAAGTTGCCCAGAAGTATGTAGGAGGGAAGTAGGGAGTCCAACCATGTCTATAGCCTTTAGGACCCCATCAAAGTCCCCAACAACTCCCCCACCGCAGGTCAGACACCTTTCTGGAGGCACCTGCTTTGTTTTCTGTCCAGGCTCTGAGAAGCCACGTGTCTCGGGACTCCTTCACCCAGCGTCCTGGCCTAGGGTTTTGGTGAATGGGGAGTCAAGGCTGCTTGTTCCCAATGGGAAGGTTCTGGCCCTAAAGAAAGGGAGAGTCAGGGTGGTTCTGCATTTTTAGAGCATTGTTCCCCTTGGGTGAGATTCCCTGGTTCTGACAAGGGAACCCCTGTGTTCTAGCTAGTACATTGCCCAGATGAGAAACCAACAAACTCAGGAGAGACACTGCTCTGAATCTGTGTGTGTGTGTGTGTGTGTGTGTGTGTGTGTGTGTATGTGTGTGTGTGTGTGAGAGAGAGAGAGAGAGAGAGAGAGATCATCTTTCTCATTGTACAGTCACCATGTCTAAAAAGAGCAAAAGCATTTTATTTGTGTGTATGTGTGTATTTGTTATTCTTTTTCAATTAATGCCCAGTATGAGCCCAGCCATAATTTTTGTTTTCTCTTTCACCGTTTCATGGCTCCTTTAGAGAAGGTTTCAGTAGATGTTCCTTTCCACCTCTTTCTTCCCCTTTCCTGCAGCCCACAGTAGCTGCTGGACCTGCGTGGGTCTCCCTAGGAGTCCAGTGTGAACCGCAGACGAGAGTGATCACCTGCCCTTCTGTCTTTAGCCAGAAGGCTCATGAGGCTACTGTGATCACAGCCGCACTCTTCCAGCCAGACAGTCTGCTCTGGTGTGTATAGTTGGAGCTAATTCAAGGTTGGGAATGAGTCTGCCAAACAAAAATAGGGAACGAGATGGGAGGTAGTAGGACAGGGGCTGTGAATCTAGGAGGGTCTGGAAAGTGACGAATGGTGTGACATTGCAGATGGTTCACCACGACTGAGGATGAGAGGGGAATCTTACCCAGGGTATTGACTGTGAAAGTGGGCATCTGTGCAGGGGGCTCCGGGCGCCCAATGGTGGCATGGATTCCCTCCAGGGACAGTGCACTGGTGGGCAGTCCTCCCTGGAGTCCTGCAGACTCCAATCTGTGTCCCTCCTGGACTGTTTCCAACTGGGCAATGGTAGGTAAGTGTGTTCCCCCTGCTGGAGCCTACTTGGGATCAGGACATGGCAGTTAGCTAGGGCTCTCTGAGTGCCATTTTCTGTAACCTGCTGTAGGCTGTCTGGAAGGAAAAGGGGACCACTGACTTTGGAACCCTTTAAGTTTGATTGGGACAAGTTGAAATGCCAGCATTTCCAGGCATTTTTCCTTGAAGCTGGCAATTTCTACTAATGCTTGGGATACTGGGTCAAATGAGATGGACCATTTCAGCCACCAAACAATGACATTCAAGCAGCACAAGCAGAGTTCCTGAGCCAAATGGTCTCCTGCTATGAACGTCCTGCCTTGACTGCCTTTCTCCGGCAGCTGTCGATTCTCCTTCCGGCTCTCTCTAGGGTGATCACTACAGCTGAGAATGTTGTGGGGAGCAGAGATTGTGACCTTGTCATCTGCAGCCTGATCGCTGTGAGCAGAGACAATTCCCAGGACCTGTACTGGACTCTGGGAGATTCAGAGACCCAGGATGCCTCAGGGATCCTTTTCTGCAACATGAAAATTGGGGGCCGGATATGGTGGACCATCCTGTCTGGCCCTAGGGAGTGCAGAGGAGGCCCCTTGAGCCAGGCTTTCGCCTCACGACAACCTTGTTCACAGCTGAGTGGGGAATTGAGTGCCATACAGCTGCTCAGTGGCTGGACAGAGATCTTTGAGAAGATAGGCATCCCAGAGGCCCCAGAATACAGTGAGTACATCATGGCTCATGTCCTTGGAACCAAAACAGTTAAGTGCGGTGGCACCAGGAGGGTGGGAAGAGGGAGGAGAGAGAACTGTGGGAGAGCTATATTAGGCTTTACTCCCACCCAGGATGCTTCCCTGAGCTGGATGGGACTTTTCTATAGTATTGTCATAGACAGATGCTCATCTATTTATCTAACAAAACGTTACAGTGTGTGCCAGATCCTGGGGGGGATGGCGTGGGGGTCATACACGATGAAAGGCTCCAGTGCTGGTTCCACAGCACATGAAGAAATCTTGGTTTGAGCTTGATGCTGGTGCCTCACACCTGTCATCCTAGCTACTTAAGAGGCTGAGATAGGAGGATTGAGGCTTAAGGCCCAGGCAGAAAAGCCTGTAAGACTCTTATCTCTAACTGACTACCAAAAAGAAAATGCCAGAAGTGGATGAATAGCTCAAGCTGTCAACTGTTGGCCTTGAGTAAAAAGGCTCAGGGACAGCACCAAGGCTCTGAGTTCATGCCCAGGAGTGACACAAAGAAAGGAAAGAGAAAGAGAGGAGGGAAGGATGGAGGGAGAAAAGGAGGAAAGTAAGGAAGAAGGGAGCATGGAAGCCTTGGTTTGGCGTCCCAGTATCAAGGGAGCCAGCCATTCACAATCTTTGTGGGGACAGTTTCAGAGCCTAAAGCTAGTGTGTAGGACCAAGCCACTGACCCATTCATGACATTAGCAACTTCATGACATCCAAATCTGAGTGGTTGCTGACTGCAGAGGGAAACAGCCCCGGGTAAAACCTAGGGCTCAGGGTGGGTCACAGAGTTTCAATCTCCCCTGGCTCAGATAAGAAGAACCTGTCCCAGGGCTAGGGAGGTATAAGGTGAGGGAGTGGCAGGAGGTGTGATGGCAAGGGATAAGCAGGAAGATGAAGAGGGAGGACAATCCCAGATCCAGTGTGTCAGGCCATTGGAGCCATGACCTCAACTGACAACCTAGACTATCAGTGATAGAATCTTCAACCCAGTCACATGGCTATTAAAAGTCCTGGCACTCTGGGTTCACCATTGACAACCGCACAGGCATCCTGCAGTGGATGACAGTCAGGTAAGCGTGCCACTGGAACAGGACACCCAGGGAATGAGGGCGAGAGTCAGACCCGTGTTGCCCCCAGATTTCATCTAGGGGACTTTAGGGCCCCGTGACTGCCAACCTCAGAGGTAGAGGTGGGTCTCTTTGCTGGCTCAGCCTTTAGTCTAGATGGCAGATGTGGGAGGGGCTGAATGAAGGTCAAGGCTAGTGGGAAAACAGGAGGCACTAGGCTGGGAGCAGGGTTGTTTTTTTGAGGATACTCACAACCCAAGAACATTCCTGAGATGGATCAGCCCTTTTCTCCTCCTTGAGAGAGAGGGGCCTAGAGCCCTCCAGTCTGCATCCCTTGGCTGAGAAAT
Source organism: Dipodomys spectabilis (assembly GCF_019054845.1). Taxonomy (NCBI): domain Eukaryota; kingdom Metazoa; phylum Chordata; class Mammalia; order Rodentia; family Heteromyidae; genus Dipodomys; species Dipodomys spectabilis. Next base: position 827,562 of record NW_024870959.1, read on the forward strand.
TCATTCATTCCCATAACCTTTGTTTGGATAACAAGATCTCACCTGACTGCCCAGTGTCAAGGCAGGACAGTGAGAGATCTTGAGTCCTTGATGAGGTCATGGGATCCTCAGTATGAGATTGTACTTGAATGTCCTGACTTGGTGCATGGTCAGTCCCATCTCAGCCTGCCATGATCTAGGACATAGAATCTAGAGAATCAGAGCAGGATGGGGTCTATTCTGTGAGTCTTGAGTATTATGTGTGAGCTTTGAGCTCCCGTGTGCTCACCTGCTTCCTTTTCTTGGGTGGGTCTATGCTAGAAAAAGCTTAAAACTAGGGCCTGTGTCCCATCCCTTGTTTCATGCTCAAAGCTAGCACTCTACCATTTGAGCCACAGCTCCACTTGCAAGGTTTTTGGGTGTTTAATTGGAGATAAGAGTTCTGAATGACTTTGCTGCCAAGGGTGGCATCCAACTGCAGTTCTCAGATCTCAGTCTCCTGAGGGGATAGGATGACAGGCATAGAAAAGCATCTTTGGCCGTTGCCAGTGGCTCATGGCTGTCATCCTAAGTACTCCAGAGCTGAATCTTAGGATCACGGGTGAAAGCCAGCTTGGGCAGGAAAGACCCTCAGACTCTTCTCTCCAATAAAGCACCAGGAAACTGGAAGTGGTGCTGTGGCTCAAGAAGTACAGTGCTGGACTTGAGCTGAAGAGCTCAGGGATAGCACCCAGGCCCAGAGTTCAAGCCCCACAACCAACAAAAAGAAACAAAGTAAAACATCTTTGCCTGCAAAGGACGATGGAGGTGTGTTTGTGTGTATGTGTGTGTGTGTGTGTGTGTGTGGGGAGGGTGATAGACATTTAGCACCCTGCTCAGTCATCATTTTAGATGGCTTGTGCCAAACTCTTAGTTCACGGCAGCCAATTCTTGACCACAGGTGAAGCTCTGGGTTGGATGTCGACCATCGGACCTCAGTCTCCTCATGGGACAGTTGTGAGTGAATAAGGGGCTAATACAGATGGATCTCTGGAGCAGGACCAGGTACAGAGGGACAGGTGTCAGATACAGTTCTCAACAATTCTGTGAGCATATGACAGGAAGTTGCCAGGAAAGGGCTCAGATGCGGCCTGTTACTAATCATGCAACAGGTGTGGGATTATGGAAAAAAAATGGCTGTCTTTCATCATTACCCTGTCCCCATGAGGAAGGGATCCTTCACTCTATTCATTTTTCCAGCTGGGGAAAATGAGTCATTGAGAAGCCAGGTGACCTACTCATGACCTCCAGCTGATAGGAATCTTGGCCTGATTTCTTTGCCATGCTTCCTAGGACAGTGGGTGTTATTCAGTCCACTTCTTGTGGTGGGAAGACCAGTTCTTGTCATTTGTGGGGATTCTGGGCCTGGATGCTATCCCTGAGCTCCTCAGATCAAGGCTAGTACTCTACCCCCTGTGCCACAACATCACTTCCAGTTTTCTGTTGGTTCTTTGAGGATAAGAGTCTCACAGACATTCCTCCTGAGCCAGCTATGAACCACGATCTTCACATCTCAGCCTCCTGTGTAGGTAGGATTATAGGTCTGAGCCACCGGCACCAGGCTTAAGTGTAATGCTGGACCTCTGTCTCTCCCTCTCTGTCTCTCTGTCGCTCTGTCTCTCTGACTCTCTCTCTCTCTCTCTCTCACCCTCTCTCTTTCTCTCTCTCAGGAACTGATTGAATGAGTGCTAGAGGAGGTGGCCCAGCACCCCCATGTGGCAAGAACCCCAGGTAGCCCTCTCATCCTGGAGATGGCCTGTGGGTCAGGACCTGTTTTGCTCAGCCTGTTGAACCAGCTTCATGAGGTAAGCTCCTCTGTGCCCTGGCTAGACTGTGACAGTTATTCATTGTCCATCCCATGAGTCCTTCCCCACATCCCTCTGCTTCACTGTTGAAGGAAAGTGGATGAGAAGGTGTCACCTTGTCCCCCTGCCCAGCACAATCCTGGGCCTCTGACCTATACCCCCACCTATCTGACAAGACCCTGGCTATAAGACAATAAAAATACTCTGTGTGTACTATCCTTTGCTGGGGAGTGTCATTTTGGTTAGGGGGGCGGGGCTCAGAGGAAAGACCCCAGACCTGACACCTCCCAGGGGGACATTTGTTCTTGTGACAGAGCCAAGTCATTGCTGTGGATAAGGAAGAAGCCTCCATCAGACTGACCCAGAAAAATGCTCAAAGATAGGTAGGCTGTTGAAGTATCAAACCCACTCGTGTCTGCTTCCTACTCCCAACAAGGAGGTGTAGTATGGGTGGCCAGGCCCTTGGCCTAAGGGATTATAAATGGATGGTGGCGGTCAGGAGCTCATGGCTCCCACCCATCATCCTGGCTCTTTGGGAGGCTGAGGTCTGATGGTTGTGACTCAGAGCAGCCCGGACAGGAAAGTCCAGGAGATTCTTATCTCCCATAAACCACCTTCCTCCCCAAACCCACACACAAAAAAGCCAGATGTGGTGCTGTGGCTCAACTGGTAGAGCCTCAGCCTTGAACAAAAGAAGCTCAGGGATAACACCCATGCCCTGAATCCAAGCCCTAGGACTAACACAATCATAAAATAAATGAATAGTGTACATCTTTCATCTGACTACCAAGAAAGATGTATTCAGTTTTCTCACTGGTACATGTAGCCAAAGGTAAGGGGCTCCCTTTCATGTTCCCCTAACCCTCTCCTTCTCTCCTTTATCTGTCCAGGCTTTATCTGCTGCAGGACAGAATTCGGATCATCACCCTGGATGTGACCTTAGGTACCCTCCCTCATCCACCTCTCTTGGGGTCAGGATCCTGGATGCTCTCCCTGCTGGGAGGAGGAGGCATCACAGAGATGAGGGTAGGTATCCCCAACACTCACACACACACACACACACACACACACACACACACACACACACAAACATAAACACCACTAAGCCAACTCAGACTAGCCTTTTCCAAAGACACTTTATCTCCTTGGATTAACTGACCTAGGAGAGGAATTTGATCCCCTGTAACTGGTTATTTTAACTTGGGCTTGCTAGTTCACAGGAGATAAACGGAAGCAAACAGAAACCAAAAAGCTTTTGGTGCCCGTCACCTCTGGCTCAGGGTCAAGCCTGACATCCTGGCGACTTGGGATGCAGAGATCTGAGGATCAAAGATCAAAGCCAGCCATAAGCTGGAAAGCCAGAGAGACTCTTCTCTCCATGGAACCACCAAAAAGCCAGAAGTGGAGCTGTGGCTCAAGTGGTAGAGCACCAGCCTTGAGCAATAAAACTCAGAAAGACAGCTCCCAGATCCTCAGTTCAAGCCCACAAAAAGAAATGGCCCTGTCATGTTGCCCACAGATTGCCCAGGCCTCGAGCCCCGTCTCATGGAGTGTGATACATCACCTGCCCCTGGGTGGTGTATCAGGGCCTTGACAAATCCGGTGGTGGAATCCAGGCCTTCCCCTTCCATGCATTCTCAACCCACACTGGCTGGAGGGCAGAGCCTGACAAGGCTGGCAGCCTGCACAGCGGAGAGGCTCCAGCTTTTCCAAGGTGATCAGAAAGGGCTTCTTGGAGACAGCACTTGAAAAGGGGGTCTTGCTTAACAAGGAGGATCTGAAGGTAGCATAGAGAACAAAGGTGCTACAGATGATGGGCAACATAGCAGAGCGTGTTCATTTCCAGCCAGGGCTGCTGATGAGAGACTTGGTATAGATGTGCGAGACTGTCCCAAGACAGGCCCGAGGGGTCACAGAAGAACAGCTATCCAGGGCTGGGATTGTGTCCTAGAGATAGAAGGCTCGCCTAGCACACAGGAAAGCATGGGTTCGATTCCTAGGTCCTGCATACACAGAAAAAGCTGGAAGTGGCACCGTGGCTCAGGTGAAAGAGCACTCCCCTGCAGACACAGAAAGTCAGGGACAGTGCTGGGCCATGAGGTCAGGCCCCAGGGCTGTCACTATAAAACAGTTCTCCCAGGGACCTTTGTGACAGGTAGATGGCTATGCCCTGAAGCTCTTAATAAATCCATCCGTGCTTTGTGTCTCCTTTGACAGAGGGGAGCTGGACACTCCTTCTGCCCTGGGCACCCTTGGGCCCAGTTATCAGCAACCTTCCCAACGTCTTCCACCGGGACATGGAGCAGCTGGCCCCAGAAGTCCTCAGGTATCGGTTGGGTGGGGTATGGGGACATAGGGCAAGCCCAGAACTCCTAGTGGGTCTGATCTGCCCGGGAAGACCAGGCAAACCAGAGGAGGCAGATGGGAGCTTAGAGGGGGTTAGTGATGTAGAGTGGGCCCTTTAATGCCCATGGCCCCACCCAGATTCTAGCCTCCTTTTACTTTCCCTGAAGGAGGTAGAGGGGTGTCTAGGTTTTAGTGTCTAGATGACTAGGTGGAAATTCTGAAGGACTAGACACATTAAGCCATGAGCCGGTGGCTCACACCTGTCATCCCACACCTGTCAGCCTGGCCACTAGGGAGGCTGAGATCCAGAGGTTCTCATTTCCCAGCCAGGCAGGAAAGTCCCTCCAGAGCCTCATCTCCAATCTCCAACCGGAAGTGGCACTGTGGCTGAAGTGGTAGAGCACTGGCCTTGAGGAAAATTAGACATCAGGGACACTACCCAAGCACTGAGTTCAAGCCGCTCAACCAAAAACAAAAAACAAAAAAACAAACAAGAAAGAAAGACACCCCTTCCTTGCTTGCAAAAGATGGTGAAGTAGTAGGGTTGCTGTGGTTGTGAGACCAGATGCTGACCTCACAGTATAGACTTTTCTAATAAGTCCCCAGGTTTGCCCCAGTATGAAGCCAAAGCAGTGTGGGTGGTGCCTTACCAAGAACTCCAGGGGTTATGGCTATGGCAGGCAGGGAGTGGGTGAATGGGAGCTGGGGTGGAATGGTAGTGTCAATTATATGCTCTCCATCCATGGAAGAATGGTTTTGGATGCTGGTGACAAAGTCTGAAGTGTAGGGTTACATTTGGTTTGTGTCTTGATGAGTTGGGTTTTCCCTTGGTATAAGAAGGTGGCTGCAGAGGAGGCTACAATGCTTGATAAGAAATGTACTCCTTTTATGGCTAGGGAGGTTGAGCATTTCTTCATGTGTCTATTGGCCATACTTCTTTCTTCTTCAGAGAAGTTTCTCTTTAAGTCTTTAGCCCACTTATTTATTGGGCAGTTGTTTCTTTGAGGATTTGTTGTTGGGGGATCTAATTTTTTGAGTTCCAAGTATATTTTAGATATGAGACCCTTGTCCATTGTATGGCTAGTGAAGATCTTCTCCCAATCTGTAAGCTTTCTATTGATCTTGATAGCTATGTCCTTTGCCATGCAGAAGCTCTGCAACTTCATGCAATCCGATTTCTCCAACCTTTCTTTGATTTGTTGTGTTTCTGGGTCTCTATTAAGAACATTTTGGCCTGCGCCAAGAAGACCTAGGGTTTCTCCTATTCCATCCTGTAATGTTTTCAGAGTGTCTGCTTTGACTCCGAGGTCTTTGATCCATTTGGAGTTGATTCTGGTGCAGGGTGGTATATAAGGATCTAACTTTAGTTTTCTACAAGTAGTTAACCAATTTTGCCAGCACCATTTACTGAAGAGGCTGTCTTTCTTCCATTCTATTTTTTTAGCTCCCTTATCAAAGATTAGATGGCTATAGGTTTTTAGGTTCATTTCTGGGTTTTCAATTCTATTCCATTGGTCCTGAGGTCTGTTCTTGTGCCAGTACCAAGCTGTTCTGATTACTATGGCTTTATAGTAGAGTTTGAAATTTGGTATTGATATTCCTCCAGCAGCGTTCTTTCCGTTGAGGAGCGTATTTGCTATTTGGGGTCTTTTATTGTTCCATATGAATTTTTGGATTGCCTCTTCTATTTCCTTGAAGAATGAGGTTGGAATTTTGATAGGTATCACATTGAATTTGTAGATAGCCTTCTGAAGTATTGCCATTTTCACAATGTTAATCTTTCCAATCCAAGAGCATGGGAGTTTTTGCCATTTTTGGCTTAAGATGTCTAGTCCTTCAGACACCTTAAGCCATGAGCTGGTGGCTCACACGTGTCATCCTGGCCACTTGGGAGGCTGAGATCCAGAGGATCTCATTTCCCAGCTAGGCAGGAAAGTCCCTCCAGAGCCTCATCTCCAATCTCTAACTGGTAGGGGCACTGTGGCTCAAATGGTAGAGCACTGGCCTTGAGGAAAATTAGACATCAGGGACAGTACCCAAGCCCTGAGTTCAAGCCCCTCAACCAAAACAAAAAACAAAAAACCAAACAAGAAAGAAAGATACCCCTTCCTTGCTTGCAAGAGATGGTGAAGTAGTAGGGTTGCAAATAAAAACAACATTAAGATACTACCTCACCCCAGGTAGAATGGCAAAAATCAAGAACTCTAATAACAACAGATGCTGGAGGGGATGTGGACAGAAGGGAACCTTACTTCATTGTTGGTGGGGGTGTGAACTTGTTCAACCACTTTGGAAAGTAGTATGGAGGTTCTTCAAAAGACTCCACATAGAGCGCCCCTATGACCCACCAATCCCACTATTGGGCATTTACCCAAATGTTTACAAACAAGACCACACTAAAGCTACCAGCACAACTATGTTTATTGCAGCACTATTTACTATAGCTAAGATATGGAACCAACCCAGATGCCCCTCAGTAGATGAATGGATCAAGAAAATGTGGTATATATACACCATGGAATTCTATGCCTCCATCAGAAAGAATGACATTGCCCCATTTGTTAGGAAATGGAAAGACGGAAAAAATTATATTAAGTGAAGTAAGCCAAGCTAAAAGAAACATAGGTCCCATGGTTTTCCTTATTTGCAATATTTAGTATATATATGAGTCAAGCAGAAAAGGTTAGGTAAGGTGATGTTAGGAAAATGAACCCTAAGGTTTATATTTAAATGTTTTTTTTTCTTTCATGCATTTGTTTCTAATGCATTTATAAGATTATTTCTTTGTTGCTTTGTATGTCCCTCGTCTACAGTACAACCCCTGCTTTCACTGTATTTAATTATGGTATAGTTTGTGGAGGGGAAGGGGAAAAACAAGTCGTTGAAATAAGGATACAGGCTGACTCTTGCATCAATGAGAAGTACAAGTTGTCATATCGAAAACGAACTTTACAACTTTGGTGGTGGGGGGAGGGTTGGTTGGGGGGTAGAGGGAAGCTGGGAAGGGGTGGGAAGGGGAAACAAAGGAGGAGGCTACAATGCTTGATAAGATATGTACTCCTTATCTTGCCCATGTAATTGTAACCCCTCTGTACAGTATTTTCACAATAAAAAAAGAAAGAAAGAAAAGAGCTGAAGAAAAAAAAAAGGAAGTTGGGTGTAGCCGGGTGCTGCCAGTGGCTCACAACTGTCATCCTAGGTACTCAGGAGGCTGATATCTAAGGATCACGGTTCAAAGCCAACTTGGACAGAAAAATCTGTGAGACTTTATCTCCAATGAACCACCAGAAAATTGGATGTGGTGCTGTGGCTCCAGGAGTAGAGCTCACACATTCATCTGAAGAGCTGAGGGCCTGCTGGCTGGCCCAAAGTTCAAATTCCATAACCTACAGCCAAACAAAAGGTATCTGAATTTTCTGCATAACAGTGTGTACAGTAGAAATGCCATGATGTGTTGTGAACCATTCCAGACATGTGAGAGGCTCTGAGTTTTGTCTACAGTTGGTCTGATGATGGTAGTGCCATCATCTCTGGGGTGGAATATTCAGGGTGCTCAGGGACTGTTGAGGCCTTGGGCTACCAGTGTGTGTGTCTGTGTGCTTGTGTGTCTTTTGTCTGTGTGTGTCTGTGTCTGTGTGCTTGGATGTAGAAGACCTGGGCCTTGAACTCAGGGTCTAGGTGAAGTTCCTATGCTTCTGTGCTCAAAGCTAGTGCTCTAACACTTGAGCACCAGCTCCATTTCTGGCTATTTGGTGGTTCATTGGAGATAGGAGCCTCACAGACATTTCTGTGCTGACTGGCTTTGACCTCAGCCTCCTGAGTAGCTGGGATGACAGGTGTGAGACACCAGTGCCATATGTGTGTGAGTGTGTGTGTGTGTGTGTGTGTGTGTGTGTGTATGTGTTTTCCTCATCTTTCTCTGTCCCCTTCTTGGGTGCCTGTCTGCCTCTTTCTGACCTCGGATGGTGCCCCTCCTCCACACCGACCTTGCCTTTAGCCTCCTATCTGGGTCTGCAATGAGTCCTAAATTGCTAGAGACCTGATTTCAAGCTTTTCTTTGGGGCCCAAGTCCAGCTGTCCAAATCTTTGGCCACCTGCAGGGGATTCTGGGTCAGCTGGGCCAGCTGCAATAAAGTCTTGCCTGTCTCTGGGTGGGGAACTCAGACATGGGATGTCCTGCCCTTTTCCTCAGCTAGACCTCTGGCTGCATGTCCCTCTCAGCAGACTGGCTTTGGAGTGGGGGAAGGGGGTTGCCGGTGACTCTGGCCAACTCCAGCTTGATAGCAGACTGAAGGCCGCCCAAGCAAGAAGGATTCTGGGCTACATTGGAGGTAAGGCCAAGGTGGCTTGGAAGTATCTGTTAGTGTCTAGGAAATGTCAACGTACTTTATCTCAGGCAAATCTATCTTCCAGCCCCAGCTGGGTTTCTCCAATCATTCTAGAGAATTCTGGATGCCCAGAATACAGAGGCACAGACTTTAGATTCCAGGGCCAGGGAATTGGGGGAGGAGAGACTGGTATGGCCAATACTTCAATGTTCTGGAGCATTAGCCTTGACCTGGGTATGCCCCCATTGTGCACGTCACTTCTTAACCCAGAACTGGCCAGAAACAGGCCACTTGTGGTGGTGCTGTAGAAGTGGCAGGAGTGGAAGTGAGATCTAGTATGATCAAAATCTGGATTTATGGCCTGAGGGAGGGGGGGGGGTGTCAAAAGATGTCTTTAAAAAAAAAACTTAGAGCTGAAACTCAGGCCCTAGGCACCGAGCTTCCTTTGCTCAAATCTATCACTCTACCACTTGAACCACAGTTCACATTTCATCTTTTTTAGTAGTTTAGTGGAGATAAGAGTCTCGGGAACTTTCCTGCCTGGGCTGGCTTCAAGCTGCCATCTTAAGAGCTCAGCCTCTTGAGTAGCTAGGATTGCTAGTATGAGCCACTGGCACCTGCTAAGGATGTTTGTGTGTGTGTGTGTGTGTGTGTGTGTGTGTGTGTGTGTGTGTGTGTGTTTACCAGGGCTTGAACTCAGAGCCTAGTTGTTATCCTTTAGCTTGTTTGCTCAAGGTTGGTGCTGTAGCACTTGCACTCCAGTAGCTCTGCTTCCCAGCTTTTTGGTGATTCATTGGAGATAAGAGTCTGCCCACCCAGGCTAGCTTTGAATCTTGATTGATCCTCATGTGTCAGCCTTGAGTAGCTAGGATTATAAGCACGAGCCACTGGCATCCAGCTGCAAGGATGTCTCTTCATACTGTCTTCTGTTCTAACAGCTGTCTACTTGCCCTGGCCTAGATCTCTGATCTCCACATCAGCTCCCAGCAGCCCTTGACTGAGTGGAGAACATAAAGCTCAAACCTGTCAAGCATCCTATTTCTATGTCCTCAGGTGAGGGTACGTTTCCTCTGAAGCCTGGAGGAATAGTGGGGGGCGGGGGAGGAAGGTTAGCTGTAGCGGGTGCTAGGCTGGGAGAGAGGTACACTGTCTTAGCCAAGAAGGAAAGTGTGGCCAGAAGCTCATGCTCTCATATTCCTAGCTCCTCAGGAGGCTGAGATCTAAGGATTGGCATTCAGAGGAAGCCCAGCTCACTTTTCTTCTTTCTTTCTTTCATTTTTTTTAGTATCAGTAGGATCTATTTTTTTTTGTGTGTGAAAATACTGTACAGAAGAGTTACAATTACATGGGCAAGATAATGAGTACATTTCTTATCACCAGCTCACTTTTCTAAAGTGTGTGAGACTCTCCTTTTCCAATAACCACCTGAAAGCTGGAAGAAAAGCTGTGGCTCAAGTGCTAGAGTTGCTAGCCTTGAATGAAAAGTGAGGGACAGAGCCCGGATCCTGAGTTCAACCCCTAGTACCACGATGTGCCCATGCACACACACACACACACACACACACACACACACACACACACACACACACACACACAGGAAGGTGGTAATGATGAGCTGAGATATAACTGGGGGCAGTTCAGAGGCACAGTCATAGTAACCTCTTGCCACATCAGTTATTTCTCCCCAACTCTTTCTTGGGCTGAGGGGTCTGGTGCATGGAACCTGCACCTCCATCCATGTCTAGGGTAAAGGATCAAGGGAAGAACACGATGGATGCTTGTTTATACTCAGTGCATGATTGCAGACCTTCATCTGCCGCTGAACATTGGTGAGGAAAGCAGGGCTCTGAGCCCTGGGACTCCTGGGATAGCCACTACTACAAGCAGCAGCCAGCCAGCTGTGGATTCCTGAGCCTACAAGTCTTTCATGAGCCCAACTCAACACCCACCCAAGGTGTGCCTGACAAATTTGCCCCCGTGCCATCTTGCAGCTCTTGCCTCTCCTGGCCCAGAAACCTGGTCTGAAATATTGATTCACTGCTCAGATCCACACTGCACCCATGACAGATGCTATTCTGATGACCTGGCCAATGACCTCTGTGCCCCAAGGCTAGACCCTTCTCTGCTACTTTGGCCCGCTCTGTAGGCAAAGGCTCCCAAAGAGGCTGCTTTCAAGAATTGTAGGACACCTAGATCTTGGGAGACCCTTAGGGGCCCACTGGAAATTACTCTGCCTAGAGCCACAGAGTGAGGTTCAAGCAGGCCAGGTGTTGCTCCTGGGGCTTGAACTCTGGGCCTGGGTACTGTTTCTTCAGCTCTTCAGCTTACCACTTGAGCCACAGTAACACTTCCAGTTTTTCTGTGGTTCATTGGAGATCAGAGTCTCCCGGACTTTCCTGCCTGGGCTGGCTTTGAACCATGATCCTCAGATCTCAGCTTCCTGAGGAGCTAGGAGGATAGGCATGAGCCAACCACACCCAACTGATTTGGGCTTTCACCACAGTGGACTAAGAACTCCTGAAAGCTTTTCTTTATTTTTTATGTGCCAGTACTTGGGCTTGAACTTAGATTCTGAACTCTAGTCTCTTTAATTTTTGCCTCAAGGCTGACACTCTACCACTTGAGCCACAGCTCCTTTTCTGGATTTTGATAGTTGATCGGCAAGAAGAGTCTCACTAACTTTCCTCCCCTGAGCTGGCTTTGACCCACGACTTCTGATCTCAGTATTTTGAGTAGCTAGGATTTGCAGGGGTTGAATCACCACTGGCATTGGGCTAGAAGCTTTTCTTAAGCAAGTGTTCTTCCCTGCATTTGCCCTGACTCCTCCATGCAAAGGAGGTCTGAGGGTCAGGAGCTGTGAAAAATAGGCTTCCAGCCACAAGTAAAGGCTGGGGTCCATGGTTAAAAGCCAAGCTAATCTTCCCCCTGGGCCCCATTCTGGGACCTCCTCCATCTGCCCTCCCTGTGCCTCAAGTATAAACCTTGACCCAGCCTTGAATGTGCTGCTGGACATGTCTGAAGCCACAGAACCTTCATTCCACCCACACCACCATTCTACACCACACCTCAGAAAACTTTGTGCATGTTGTACCTTCTAACTGAGGCTGTCTATCTTGTTCCACATCTTAGAATGCCTGTGGAATTTTGGCACTGGTTATATCACCTCCAGGAGCAAGTCTTTCCTTCCCTTTCCCCCCTTTTTTTTAAATATTGAGTTGCTAGAGATGGAACTTGTGCAGGCTGACTGGCAAATGCTCTAGCTTGGTGTGTGTGTGTGTGTGTGTGTGTGTGTGTGTGTGTGTGTGTGTGTTTGTGCCAGTCCTGAGGTTTGAATTCATGGCCTGGATGCTATTCCTGAGGTTTTGTGGTCAAGGCTAGCACTCTATTCCTTGAACCACAGCTCTACTTCTGACTTTTTGGGTGTTTGATTGGAGAAAAGTGTCTCATATAGACTTTCCTGCTTGCAATTGTGATCCTCAGATCTCAGCCTCCTGAGTAGCTAAGATTACAGAGGTGAGCCACCAGCAACTGTCCTCTACCCTACTTCTTACCTCTAACCTTGGCCCTCCTATGAGTACCAGAAGAATATGTCTCACCAGGCTCAGTTTTTTGCCAGACTTGGGGCTTGAATTCAGAGTCTGGGCATGTTCCTGAGTTTCTTTTGGTCAAGGCTAGCACTCTTATCACTTAAACCACAGTGCCACTTTTGGCTTTTTCTATTTCTGTGATACTGAGTGCTTCGTGTGTGCTAGGTAAGTACTCTACCACTAAGCCATATTTGCAGCCCAAGGCTCACTTTTGACAGGAACTATGAGGGTGGGATTTATTGGCTTACCCCTTTTGGTGCAGAAATCATTGGCTATTTCATATCTTTGCCAAGATTTGGGACCAGCCTGTTACTCGGCAATGAGGAATGGTGAATGAGGGATAGCCATCAGGCCCCAGAGGAGTACGCTCAAATATCCTACAGAGGGATAGAGAATAGGGAGCCAGAACCTTTGACAACTCCTACAGCCTAGGAACTGTGGTCTCCCTGGAGGCAGTGGCTGGCTGCTAGGTGTCCCGATGGGACATCTTAGCCAGAACATAAGGCACTTGTTGCACAGCCCAGGCAAAGCCTGCGGGGCTTCAGTTATTAAATGGCAGAGAAGCATGCTTTGTTCAAGCTGCTGGCTCAGACTTAGGACTCTCTGAGGACTTGCCCAGGTTGGGGGGATGGACATGGGCAACCTGCTGAATGCCCATCATCCATACATCATACATACATACACAGAGACAGTGAACTAGATGCTGCTGGCTCACCCCTAGCTGCTCAGGGGATGAGATCTGACACTGGGCGGTTGAAAACTCAGCCCTGGCAGGAAGTCTGTGAGACTCTGAGCTGTGGCTGAAAGTGGTAGAGCTCTAGCCTTGAGGAAAAGATCTTAGGATAGTACCCACAACCTATGAGTACAACCCCTGAGTCTGATGACCCTCCCTCTCCCCTATCCCCTGACTAACGATCCATCTAAACCATTAGATGTGAACTTATGTGGTTCGTGACATGTTTCTGAAGGAATGGTGATACTGATGAAAGCATCCTAATTCTAATGAGAGCTTGTGGGATACAGCTATATGAAGAGTCCTTCCTGGGGTGCTGGGTGCTGAGTCCTTCATGGGGTGCTAGGTCCTTCACGGGGTGCTGTGTTCTGAGTCCTTCACAGGATGCTATGTGCTGAGTCCTTCACGGGGTGTATTCTTTCATCTGATACTTGTTAGAGCTCCACAAGTAAGATGATTGTGCAGATGAGAAACTTGAGGCACAGATATATCCCAAGGCAGGGCCAAATTTATGTATGTACTGAACTCTATTGAGTTGTCTCCTGCAGACAATTGTTTTGGTTTAGTTTTATCCATCATGAACCTTGAACTCAGAGCCTAGACTCTGATTTTCCTCTTATGCTCATGGCTAGCACTCTACCACACGGAGCCAAGGACCCCCTCGCAGCAAAGTGTCACGGGTTAGGTGTCTTTAGCTGAGGTCTATCATCCTGCCTGCTCAGGAAGCTGAGGATCTGGGTTCAAAAGTATCCCACACACAACAGGTCCCATGACACTATCATCTCCTATTCACCACTTAGAAACTTTAAGTGGAAGCTGGGTGCCGGTGACTCATGCCTGTCATCCTAGCTACTTACTCAGCAGGCTGAGAGCTCAGGATCACGGTCCAAAGCCAGCCTGAGCAGGAGATTCCTTGAGATGGTTATCTGCAATGAACCACCAGAAAACCTGAATGGGTTCTGTAGCTCAAGTGGTAGAGCTCTCCACTTGAGCTGAAGACCTGAGTGACAGCACCCAGGCCCAGACTTCAACTCTTCCAACTTAAGAGAAAAGAAAGAAAGAAACCTGAAGTGCAGTGCTGGAAGTGGGTCTTAGGGGTAGAGTGCTTTGCATGTTTGAATCCCTGGCTTTGAATCCTCAGTGGCATATCATTAGAAAAAAGCCTGAAGTGGCTCTGCGGCTGAAGTGGTAGAGTGCTATCCTTGTACAGGTGAAACTCATGTACAGTGCTCAGGTCCTGAGTTCAAGCTCCAGGACTTGTATATCCACACAAATTACCCCCCCCCGTTCCGCCCTCCTCGATACCAGAAGTAAAACTGTGACATCAATGGGTAAAGCACTGGGAAATAGGCCCTTAGAGGAGACTTGAGCTGGTACAGCTTCTTTCCAGGCCTTGCCTTTGTTTTAGGGATTTTAGAAAAAAAAACTTTAAACAAGGGTTAACTAGACCTTGGCTCCAAGCAACCCTGTTCCTGGAATGGAACAGGGTGTCTAGGTCCCCCTCTCCTTAACAACCTAACTCACCTTGATTGTTGAGTTAAAGACTGACCCATAAAACAGATGGTTGTAATCTGGCTCCAACTACCGGACACCACCTGCTTATGGGGTAAACCCTGCCTTTCACACATGCTTACAGTAAACTCTGCCTATTGGTCACCTGTGTGTGGTCTGGTATGACCATGCAATCCTTCTGTTTGGTATGATCCCATTGGTCACCTGTGCATGACCAGGCTCGACCTCATGGATTTTGCCTTTACAAACCAAAGAATGGGGGCTGCTCAGGGTGGCAGTATCAGCTCCTGAGCCTGTGCTGTGGCCCTGGCTGGTCAGTGTAGGAACCTTCTCAATAAAGTTGCTTCTTTGTTAACAACTTTGTTGGGGTGGGCTGTGTCACTCTACACGACTAGGCGGGTTTGCCTGCCTGAGTAAGGGTCTTCCTATTTCACACTGAGCTTTGTTCTGAGCTCATGGTCAGTACTCAGGCCCTGTGTTCAACCCAGAAACCTAGCCACCCAAGGCCCAACTAGGAGAGGTCAAAGGTTTCCAAACTTGATGAGCTCCACCAGCCTTACATAACAGGGAACACTATGATTTTCCACATGTGCTTAGATGTAGCAAGCTTCTGAAAACCTAGGGAGGCACCTTTGCCAGTAATGAATCATTGCATTAGGTTCAGCTCCCTAGTTGTTTTCTGCTGAAGGACTCTTGAATTAATTGTAGCAGTTTGTTTCAACACTGGAACATAGTCTAACAAAGACAGGATAAGTGCAGGGAAATTGGCCTGCCCCGGGAGGTGGCACATATGAAGGTTTCCTGTCAAAACAGAGCACTGGAGAGAGAGATTTCTTGGGGTACAAAGAGGCCTTTTTCTCCTGGTCTTCAGAGCCTGCCCACACTCATCATCACTCGTTGGCCTGGATAGAGTTGTTACAGAGCTGTACAGGAGTGAGACCTTTTGTCTGCCTGTTCCAACAATGAGGCAGACTTCCTCCAGCAACCTGGGGTGTGGAGAAACCCTCAGGCTACACTGGGAACAGGGAGGGGAACCCTGGAACATGCACTGTCTTGAAAGCACCCTCTGTGCTATGAAATCATTCTATTCAAAGAAAATTTCCTAGCTAGGTGCCTTTCTTCATAGAGACTCTGGATGTTCACCGATAGAAATACATTCACACATATACAGACACATGGAGTTACTGGCTCTATTTTTTTTTTTTTTTTGGTACAGGTCCTGAGGCTTGAACTGTGAGCTTAGACATTGTCCCTGAGCTCCTTTTGCACAAGGAAGCACTTTATTGTGCCCTAAACCATGATACGTCATTAAATGAAGGCATAATTTAATACCTAATAATTATTAGTAATATATTACATGTAATTTAATGATATATAGACATCTCACATTCTATAAATAGATTTATATATTTACATATACACTGGAATATACATATACATCTCTCTCTCTCCCTCTCTCACTCTTTATGCATATATATGTATTTGCAGCAATTTATGCACCTATCTATTTATATATTGGCCACTCCTGGAGGTTAAACTTAGGTCCTGGGAACTCCCTGGCAGTGAATTTGTTTGAGGCTGCTGTGTTTACATTGATCCCTTGATGAATTGGCATTCCAGGCCCTGAGTTCAAATCCTAGCAGTGCTAAAGACAATAGGTGGAGTAAGAAACCAATGTTGACCTGTTCTGCTGTCTGTGAAAATATTGTTTCCTAGGTACAATATGTAATACCTATGCAAATACATATATATGATGTACATTATAAATGTATATAAATATTATTTTGCCAGTCCTGGGGCTAGAATTCATGCCCAAGAAAATGCTCTTGACTTTCTTTTATTCAAGGAGGGTGAGCTTCCACTTCACCCACAGCAAAATAGAGTTACCCAGGTCCTGATTTCAAATTCCAGGTATGGCAGATAAAATGTACCAAATTCCAAGTCAGGACCTTAACTTTTTGGGGGGAGCAGGCACGGAGCTTGAACTCAGGTTGTCACAACTCTGCCTCACCCTTGATTACCCTAGGCTGTGGGGCAGCTTTTACACCCTCAGATGATCCAGGGATCCTAGGACCCATTTTCAACTCCCAGCACTGGCCAAAAAACAAACAAACAAATCAAAATGGAAGAGGAAAATCCAGAAAGTTTTACACAACAGTTTTACCTTTGTTTCTTTTGCACAGTGACCATCCTGGGTCTCACTGACTTGGCTTGAAAATTGTACATGACTTTGCATGGCTGAGGCTGGTGGGCTGTCAGTGAAGCCTGAGGTTAACCCTGACACCGGGGCCCTGAGTTCGATCCTGGAACTCCCGCATACACATAGCTGAAGATCCTAGGAAACTGGTTCCTATCTCTAGGAACACTAATAGAATGATTGAAATGTACTAATTGAATTGCTAATTAACTAGTCTTTCTAATGTAAGATTGTTTGCATTAAATATAGGACATTGATTAATTTAATTAATACTTTATTAAGTCTTCTACTGTGATTAATTAATGGAGGAATAATTTTAGACCAAATAATTAGTAGTAATAGAATATATAAAAGTAAGATATAGACATCACTCTTTATATAGAGTTATACACTAGAATCTATATAAATGTCTATCTGTCTCTCTCTGTATATGTTTATAGATGCATATACATATGTAAATACACACACACTGCATTTTACACATCTATGTGTTTATATATTTGCATCAGACTGCTCTGCTAATATTGACCCACTCCCCATTCATGAAGTGGGCTTTCTAGGCCCTGAGTTCAAATCACAGAACTGCCAAAAACTTAATCCTGGTGGAAGAAGCCAAATGTCCCATTTGTCTTCCTTATCGGTGAAAGTCCTGGGTCTCAGGAATGAGGTATAGTACATTGGCAAATCTATGTCCTATGTAACAAGATGTAAAAAAGGTTATGTGTGTAATCATACTCACTAAAATACATAAGAAATAAATAAAACACAAAATAAAATGAATAACCACACTAACTGCAATATGCAGCAAACATGTGTATGTAAATATGAATCCTTTATTTAAAATGCATACGAATATTATTTTTGCAAGAGCTAGGACTTGAATTCAGGCCCTGGGAACAGGCCTGACTTTCTTGTCTACCAGTACAGTGAGCTTCCCCTTCTCCCACAGTGCTGTAGATGTACCTAGGCCCTGAGTTCAAATCCCAGGACTGGAAAAAAGTGGCATGAATTCAAGCCAAGCAGCCTCATAATTTTTTAAAATATTTTTAATGTGTTTATTTATTTATTTATTTTATTTTGTCAAGCACAGACCTTGAACTCAAGCCATGGCAACTCTGCCTCAGCTTCGATCACTCCAGGCTGGGGTGCAGCCACTGGACCCACAGCCAAACCTGGGTTCCTGGGGCCCAAATGCTGACAGGAATAATAAATAAATAAAACAACACAGAAACAAAGAAGAAAAACCTGAAACTTGCAGATGGCTGCCGTTTTACATTTGTTTTCTTTGCAAGGTGACCTTCCTGGGTCTGAATGACATGGCTGAAAAGTGTTGGAAACCTGTCATTGCTGAAGGCTGGAGGGCTACCAAGGAAGCCATAGGCCAACAAGGCAACATAGGTCCTAGGTTCAAAGCCTGGTCCTGACCACTACAAATGGCGGGAGATCCTAATAGTCTCGTTCCTATTCATAGGAATACTGATGGAAGGTTATGAATGTCAAGGTTGAATAAGTTGGTCCTGAATGATACTACTATAAAATTAGAGTGATTTTAGGAGGCCAATGGATTTTAATGAATATTTTTGACACATTAAAAGAATACTATTAATTACATAGAAGTAGTAGTTTCGGGACGGTGGTTGATTTAATTAATAATTCATTAAGGATGAAAACAATAATATAAATTACACGGAGGCATTAAAAATACCCAAATATTGGTAGGAATGTAGCCTATTTAACTGAATAATGTATAGACATCTCTGGCACTCTATAAAGATCTATATTTATTTGTGTCCTACCATCTGCATGTCAATCTGTTCTTATTTTGTCAACCCCTGGGGCTCGATCTCAGGTGCTGGAAACTGCTTGTCAGCTCAATATGCCCCAGGCTGGCATACTGACACTCACCTTTCATGAATTGGGCCTTGTAGGTTGTGAGTTCAGATGCCAGCACTCACAAAAATTGATTCATGGAGGAAGAAGCCCATGGTGACACAGGTTTTCCTTTGCTGTGAAAGTCCTGGATGTCAGGTGTGAAATTTCATACATAGACAAATCTATCCTATGTAATAAATGTAATAAATAGTCCATGTGTAAGAACAGTCAATAAAATAAATGGTACATAAATGAATAAACAAAAAAAATGAATAGGTACACTAAGCACAATATGGAGTCAATATATGGGGCTCAATCTCAGAGCCTGGGAACAACCTGGAAGCTGAATTGGCTAGAGGCTGCTGTGCTGGCAGCCACACATAAATGAATTGAACCTTCTAGACCCTGAGTTTAGATCCCAGCACTGCCAAAAAGGTAATTGTGGAGTGGGAAGCCAAGC
The DNA here is from genome assembly GCF_019054845.1 of Dipodomys spectabilis. Lineage (NCBI taxonomy): Eukaryota > Metazoa > Chordata > Mammalia > Rodentia > Heteromyidae > Dipodomys > Dipodomys spectabilis. The sequence continues at coordinate 846,420 of NW_024870959.1, forward strand.
GTGACACATGATTTTCTTTTCTTTGAAAGTGCTCAGTGTCAAGTAGGATGTATAATTCAGATGCAAATCAATATGCTATGTAAATAGGATGTCACAAAGGTAAAAAAAAAGTCATAGGTGGAAGAATTGTCACTACAATAAATGATAAACAGACTGAATTAGTAATGAATCATTCTAGGATAAAATGACAGTAATTATAGGACATGGATTAAGTTTAATTAATATTTTATTAAGTATTAACAGAATAAAAATTGCATGGAGACATAAATACCTAATAATTGGTAGTAGCACATGATGCATAATTTAATAATATATAGACATCTGTTTCATTCTGTAAAATATTTAATTATATGTATGGATGAATGTACATATATGATAAACAATAACAGGATATTGAGTATTAATTAATGCTTTATTAAATGTTAGCTGGGACACATCATTGAATGGAGATATAATTTAATACCTAATAATTGGTAATAATATTATCTATAATGTAATAATGTAGACATCTTTCTTTTGTCTATATAATATTTATATACAACAATCTATCTATTTATACCTCCTTTATTCCTGGGGCTCAGTGATTGAGTGTTCCCCTAATAAGCACGAAGCCCTGGGTTCGATTCCTCAGTGCCACATAAGCAGAAAACCTGGAAGTTCTGCTGTCTTTCAATCAATTGAGTGCTAGCCTTGAGCACAAATGCTTAGGGTCAGTGTCTAAGCCCTTACTCAATTCCCAGCACTGCCACCAACAAAAGGTAGAATGTTCTAACTGCAATTATAGAAGGACAGGACTTCAAATACCACATCACAGAACAAGCTAGGAGTCTGGCACTGACAGTTGCCACCTAACCTGATTTAGACATATTTAAACAGCTGCAACCCAGCTCCACAGAACCAGTTGCTGCTGTCTTACCCCCATCATCCTGGCTGCTTGGGAGCTTTAAAACCAAGCCTTGGTAGGAAGTATATGAGACCTTTGGAGATGTGGCTCTAAGTAGTAGAGCCTTAGCCTTGAGCAAATATTATTAGAACAGTATCCCCATGCAATGAGTTCAAGCCCTATGGGAAGCCTGCCCCCCCAAAACACCCCACTAAACCATTAGATGTGAACTTGTGTGATTTGTGAAATGTTCCACAAAGAATGGTGATACTGATGAAAGCAACCTAACTCTAATGACAGCTTGTGGAATAGAGCTATGTGCTGAGTCCTTCATAGGGTGCTATGTGCTGTCTGGCACAGGGTGCTGTGTACTGAGTCCTTCATAGGGTGCAGTGTGCTGAGTCTTGCATTGGGTGCTGGGTGCTGAGTCTTCCCAGGATGCTCTGTGCTGAGTCCTTCAAAGAGTGCCATCTGCTGTGTCCTTCACAGAGTGCATTCTTTCATATGGTCCTTGTAAGAGCTACACAACTGAGATGATTCCGCAGACAAGAATATTGAGATGCAGATATGTCCCCATGGCAGGGACAAAATTATGTATTACTGAAGAGTGGGTGAGTTGTTTACTGCAATTGTTTTGTTTTGATTTTTCTCAGTCATGAACCTTGAACTCGCGGCATAGGCACTGACCCTTACCTCTTGGGCACTTGGCTAGCACTCCACCATGTGGAGCCAAGGACCCCCTTGCAGAAGAGTGCCACAGCCTAGGGGTCTATAGCTGAGGTCTGTCACCCTGCCTTCTCAGGAAGCTGAGATCTGAGGATCTGGCTTCCAAACTGCCAGACACAAAAGGTCCCATGAGACTATTATCTCCAATTCACCACTAAGAAACCTGAAGTGGAAGCTGGATGCTTGTCACTCATGCTTGTCATCCTAGCTCCTCAGGAGGATGAGATCCGAGGATCATGGTTCAAAGCTAGCCTAGGCAGAAAAGTCCTCGAGACATTTAGCTCCAATGAACCATGAGCAAACCTGAAATGGTGCTTTGGCTCAAGTGGTAGAGCACAAGACTTGAGGGACAGCACCCAGGCCCAGACTTCAACTCCTACAAGCAACAACAACAAAAAGAAACAAAATAACAAACCTGAAGTAGAGGGCTGGGTATGTGCCTTAGGGGTGGGCTGCTTTGCATCTATGAAACTCTGGACTTGATTTCTCAGGAACACATCACTAGAAAAAATCCTCAAGTGGTTCTGTGGCTCAAGTGGGAGAGGGGTATTCTTGTACAAGAGAAATAAGGCACAGTGTTCAGGTCCTGAGTTCAAGCTCCAGGACTGGTGTATGTGTGCACGCTAGCACACAGCCACACCCACACACAGACCAGAAGTAAAAGCTGTGACAAAAAATTGTAAAGCACTGGCCTCCTGCACTGAGCTCATGGTCAGCACCCAGGCCCTGTGTTCAACCCCAAAACTTTGCCACCAAGGGCTCAACTAGGAGAGGTCAAAGGTTTCAAAACCTAATGTGCTTCAGCAGTCCTAGATGACAGGAAGCATGGTGAGATCAGACATATACTTGGATTTCTTAAGCTTCCAGAAACCTAGCAGAGGCATCATAGGCCCATCATCGCCCTCAATGAAACATTTCTTGAGGTTTAGTGCCCTAGTTGTCTGCCAGAAGGACTCCTGAATTATACTGAGCACTGTATCTGAACACCAGAATATAGTCTCACAAAGGCAGGATTAGTGCTGGGAACTTGGCCTGCCAAAGGAGATGGCACAAATGAAGGCTTCCTGTTAAAATGGAGCACTGGGGAGAGAGATAGCTTGGGGTACAAAGAGGCCTTTTTGTCCTGACCTTCAGAGCTCATCCACACTCATCCTCACTAATTGTCCCAGATGGAGTTGTTTGTTACACAGCTGTACAGGACTGAGGCCTTTTGTCTGCCTGTCCAGACAATGAGAGAGCCTTCTTCCAACAGGCCTGGGAGGCAGAGAAACCCTCAGGCTGCACTGGGAACTGTGAGGGGAGCCCAGGAACATGCACTGTCATGAAAGCAGTCTCTGTGTTATGAAATCATTGTATTGAAAACAAATTTTCTAGCTTGGTGCCTTTCATCATAGCTACTCTGGAGCTTCACCTATGGGAATACATCCACACATGCACAAAGACATGGAAGCAGGTCCTGGGGTTGAACTATGAGCATAATCGTTGTCCCTGAGTTACTTTTGCTCAAGTGTAGTGCATTAACCTGGAGCCACAGCCCCACTTCTAGGTTTTCTGTATCTCTTAGAAATAACAGTGTCATGGACTTTCCTATGCTGGCTGGATTCAAACTCAGATTCTCTACATCTCAGCCTCCTGAGGAGCTGTGATTACAGTCAGCAGCCACTGGCACTTGGCTTTCTTTTCTTCTTCATTTTTTAATATGGACAATTTAACTACTTAGAAGCATCATTCCAATGCTTTGAACTTATAAGTAAACTACTCAATGTTCTTTATAGGTGCTTTCTCTGAGAAGTATTTTCTTTCCTTATCTTCTCCTCTGTACACAGGTTTGAAGCCAAAAGTGAGAAATGAGTATCACATGATTTTGGCAGCAAATGTCCACAGGACATGCCAGTTCAGTCACTTAGCATTGAGCTGCAGTGAATTTACTGTCTCAGCACGAGAGGACCAAAAGCTGGAGCGATCCTCATACTGTCTGCCTATAAAATTATCTAATAATTTTGAATGTTTTGTGTCTCCAACCTGAAGTATCTGGAACATACTAGAAGCATCTTCATGTTTCCTTTTTTCTCTAGTATCTCTCGAGATTTAGACGAAGGGTTTCAGTGGAGCAGGTCATCGGCGAATCCCTGAGAAAAGCCACTTGAAGTCTCCTCAGGAGATCTCTGTTCAAAGCCAGCCCGAGCAGGAAAGTGTGTGTGACTCTTATTTTCAATAAACCACCAGAAAACCAGAAATGTATCAGTGACACAGAGGGAAGAGCTCCAGCTTTGAGAAAGAAAGCCGAGCAGGAGATACAAGCCAGACCAGGCAGGAAAGCCTGGCAGGTGCTTATGTCCAAGTAACCCAGATGGCTAGAAGTGGAGCTGTGGAAGTGGTAGAGTCTCAGCCTTGAGCAAAACAGCTGAGGAACACATAGGGCCCTGAGTTTAAGCCCTGATATGGCCACCAAAAAAATTCAAAAAGAGAAGGCCAAGTTTATGTATGAGGGTCCTACCTACTTATGTGTGTATATTACCTCCCTGAGTGCAAACAGATTGTATGCAATGCTTCTCCTTTTATGTACAGATTTATTTTTCAGATAGGCTTGTTGCACATACTGCATCATTCTCTTCTTTTCAGGCCCATGGCTTTTCTCTTCCAGAGTTCCAGGCCTGTGTCCTTATATGATGCACACTTAAGATCTCAGCAGCCTTTATTTACATTTTATTATGAGACCAAGGCAGGAACAGTCACAAATCAGGCAGGGGAAGAGAAGATCAGGGGTTTTGAAATAACCGGTATTCAGAAAATTATACTTGGGGGATGTAAAATGGTAGCATACTTATGTAGAAACTACCATTAAGAAAAAGATGAGAGGGCTTGGAATGTGGATTAGTGAGAGAGTGCTTTTCCCTGCCATGCGAGAAGCCCTACAGAGAGTTTGATCCCTCTGTAGCACATGCACAGAAAAAGCCAGAATTGGTGCTGTGGCACAAGTAGTAGAGTGCTAGAGACAGTGCCCAGGCCTTGAGTTCAACTCAAGTACTAGTGACTTCTCATCACCAAGGGAAACCCAGGAAGTTCTTGAACAGCTGCCCTTTCAGAAGTGGATGTCAGAGTGTCATAGACTTTCCTGCCCTGGCTGGATTCACCCTGTGATCCTCAGACCTCAGTCTCCTGAGGTAGGGTGATGGGCCTTAGCTACTGGTGCTCTGCTAGGTCAGAACTGTAATGACATTGACAATACAAGTCAACTGCTTATCACAAAGGGCTTGGGGAGCATATTAAGCCTTTCAACAATGGACCTTTCAGAACCATGTAGGACACAAGGTTATAATGCTAGAGTCTGAGAGGCTGAGCATATGGATCTGCTAAACTTGAACCTTGAGCTCTGACTCCAATTCTGGTGTACATCAGCGTCAGCATTCATTTTCCAGAGAATGTTCTCCTAATTAGCAAATAGGACAAGTACTTTGATTAACCCTCACTTTTTTCCCATTGTGTGTCTCGAACTCAAGCCTGGGCAGTGTCCCTGAGCCGTTCATCTCAAGGCGAACACTCTACTACTTGAGCCACAGCACCACATGGGGTCTTTTGGTGGTTCATTGGTGATAAGAGTCTAACAAGCTTTCCTTGCCTAGGCTGTCTTTGAACTGTGGTCTTCGGATCTCAGCCTCCTGAGAAAATAGGGTTCCAGGTGTGAGCCACTGGCATCTGGCCTATTGTTTTTGCCAGTGCTGGGGCTTGAACTTAGGGCCTGGGTACTGTCTCCATGTTCCTTTTTCTCAAGGCTAGTGCTCTACCACTTGAGCACTCCACAGCTTCTGGCTTTTTCTGAGTATGTGGCACTGAGGATTCAAATCCTGGCATTCATGCATGTTGAGCAAGCTCTCTACCACTAAGCCACATTCCCAGTCCCACCCTTACAATATTATCCCTCAACTTGCCTATCCTCAAGGAAAGGCTTCTGAATATAAATCATCTAAAGAAATTCCTATAAGAAGGTGTTAAAGACAAACAAGACAAAGCTCATATTTGGGAGATATTCTAAACATGTGAAGACTGTGACAATTGCCTCCATTTAATTATGTATCATGTTTCAACACTTAATAAAGTATTAATGACAAATGAGTCAATGTCCTAAATTATTGTGTATAATTTTATAATAGATTGCAAAATGTAATAAATATTATGTGTATAATAATACTAATACAATAACAATAAGTAAATGACTAAAATATAGAAATACAGAAATACAAAATCAATAATAAAAATCATAGTTTGTATTAAACATAGACATGTAATACATAACATATATTACATATGTACATAAATATTATTTTCCATTATAGGGACTTAATTCAGGCCCTGGGAACTCTACCCTGAATTTCTTTTCCTCAAGGACATTGAGCTTCCCCTTCACCTATGATGCAAAAGAGTTACCCGGATGGTGAGATCAAATCCCAACAGTGGCAGAAATACTAGCCCCAGTTCCAAGACAGTGACTTAATTATTTTTAATGGAAGCAGTTATGTTTATTCAGTTCCATAAAGAACATTTTAAAAACAGCAGTGTATAATTTTGTATATCTATTCAGACATCCTTCCTTTACCTGCAAAGTGCTTCTCCGAGTTCTAAATTATTTCCTTTTTTGTGCATTTTTTTGTTGTAAAAATGTTGTATAGAGGGGTACAGTTACGTGAGCAAAGTAATGAGTACATTTACTGTTGAGCATTGTTGCCTCCTCCTTTGTTTTCCCCTTGCCATCCCTTCCCTCCCACCTCCACAGCTATCCCCCCATCCCCCAGCTGAGGTCAGTGACTTAAGTTTTTCTTTTTGGCTTGGCACAAGATTTGAACTCAAGTAGTAGAAACTCTGCACCTTCCCTCACATTGCTACAGATTTACCAAGATCCTGAGTTCAAATCCCAGGCTGGGAGGAAAACTGGCAGAAATTCCAAACCAGGGGGATTTTTTTCTATATAGTTAAAGAAATTATTTATTTATTTATTCTTTTTTTTTTTTTTTGCCAAACATGGAGATTGAACTCAGGTCGTGGCAACTCTACCTCAGCTTCGATTGCCTTAGACTGGGCTGCAGCCTCTCACCCAGAGTCGATCCTGGGATCCTAGGCCCAGAGGGCTTGCAGGAAGAAAAAAAAAAGTGGGACAGCACAAAAAGTGGCGAGCTGCAGAGGACTGGGGGTTTTACATTATTTTTTTCTTTGCAGGGTGACCATCCTGAGTTTGAATGACACGGCTGCAAAGTGGAGCTGAACTGCTATACTGCTATTCCTGAAGGCTGGTGGGCCACCAGGGAAGCCATAGGCCAACCTGTCAACATAGGCCCTGGGTTAAAAATGTAAGTCCTGATACCTACCAATGGCAGGACATCACAAGAGACTCGTTCCTATGCATAGGAATACTGATTGAAAGAGTAGTTTGTGCATCAGTCGAGTCTAAAAGTGGATGTAATAATCCTAGGATGCTGATTGGTTTTAATTGATAGTTTATTAAGGAAGGAAAGAATAATATTACTTCAAAGCCAGTATAATAAATACCTAAGTTTTGGTAGGAATGTAGTAGCCGTCATTCAGTCAGATAGATGGCTTTGGCACTCTTTACCAATATGTATTAATTGTTTACCACCATTTGCCAATCCATGTATCACTGTTTTGGCCAAACCTGGGGCTCCATCTCAGTGCCTGGGAACCACCTCACAGCTTCATTGGCTAGAGGCTGCATGTTCACCCTTACTCATTCATGAATTGGGCCTGCTAGGCCCCGAGTTCCAATTCCAGCACTGCCAAAAATTTAATCTTTGAGTAAGAAGCCGAGTGTGACACATGTTTTCCTTTTCTGAGAGAGTCCTGGGTGTCAGGCATGATAGTGAACACATCTACAAATCTAGATGCTATGTGATAGGAAGTAAAAAAATGTAATAAAAGGTATAGGTGTCAAAAGAGTCAATAAAATAAATGGTAAATAAATGAATAAAACAAGAAATGAAATGAATAACCATACCAAACATGATATTGTCTGACTATATGGAAGTATACATCCTGTCTTTAAAATGTAAATAAAAGGCATATAAGGAGTATGTTTTGCAGGACTGAGGCTTGAATTCAGGCCTAGGGAACAGGACTGACTTTCTTGGCTTCAAATATGGTGTGATTTCCCCTAGCCCAACAGTGCTGCTATTTAACCAGACCTTGAGTTCAAATCCCAGGCCCGGCAGAAAAAATGACATGAATTGCAAAACAGGGAGATAAATAATTGTCTTTTTAATTTTTTAAATTGTTTTAATTGTTTTAATATTTTTAATTTAATTTTTTTGTTTGTTTTTGGCCGTGCACGTGGCTTGAACTCAGATCGTGACAGCTTTGTCTCAGCTTCCATCACACTAGCCTGGGGTGCAGCCTCCAGAACCAAAGCCGATCCTGGAATCCTAAGACCCGATGTCTAACAGGAAAACAAAATGAAAATGACACTAAAACAAGCCATGAGCCTCACATGGTAGGCGGTTTCTTGGCTTTGGTTCCTTGCACGGTGACCATCCTAGGTCTGAATGACATGGATGCCACGCACAGGTGACCTGTCATTGCTAAAGGCTTGTGGACTGTCAGGAAAGCCATAACCCAACCCCGCAACACAGTCCCTGATCTCCAATGGCAGGAGATCCCAAGAGACTCCTGCCTGTGCATAGAAATTCCGATGGAATGGTATTCAACTCATGATTGAATAGTTCGTGCAGTGATCTAGACTCAAATTAGACGCAATAATCCTAGGATGCTGATTGAACTTAATGAATGGTTAATTAGGCATGAAAAGAAAAATATTCCTTCAGTGGACCATAATAACTACCTAAGACTTGGTAGGAACGTAGCAGATGTCATTGAATACTAGATACGCAGCTCTGGCACTCTGTTCTAATATGTATTTATTGGTGTACTACCACCTGCCTATCCATGTATGGTTATTTTGGCCACCCCTGGGGCTCGATCTCAGAGCAAGCAAAAAATTTCATCCTGGAATAAGAAGCCAAGTGTGACACCTGTTTTCCTTTTCTGTGAGAGTGCGGTGTGTCAGGCATGATGGAGAACATGTCTACAAATCTAAATGCTATGTGATAGTGTGTAAACAATGTAATACATGGTTAGGTGTCATCACAGTCAATAAAATAAACGGTAAATAAATGAATAAAACAAAAAGTACAAAGAATAACCACACCAAACATGATATAGACTGAACACCTGTCTGGAAATTTAATCCTATCTTTAAAATACATGTAAGGACTACGTTTTCCTGGGTTGGGGCCTGAATTCAGGCCTAGGGAAGAGGCCTGACTTTCTGATCTTCAAGCATAGAGACCTTCCCCTTCAGCCAGAGTGCAAGAGTTACCCAGACCCCGAGTTGAAATCCCAGGCCTTGCAGACAAAAAATAGCACACATTCCAAGCCAGGGAGCTTCATTAGCTTTTTTCATATTTTTTAAAATTCACTTGGCCTTTATTTGATACATTTTGATTTTATAACATGAGAGATTTTCAAAAAGGGGTTTAGATGCTTATATTTCAGCATAGCACATTGGTGTTTCCATTTTGACCCTCTGCCATTAAGAGTGAGAATGAATATCAGTACATCATTCCTCGCTAGAGGGACAGTTGATGTTATTTCTATTTAGAGTTATTTCTATAACTATAAACTCTCTGCAATTGTATCATGTGAGTTTTACTCAGTGTCTACCACAAAATATACTAGGGAAGTCCTCATACCACAAAAGGTTGGGTTTCTGAATAAAAACTCACTTCTGTGAGGACAGCAAATGCTTGTAAGCATTTTGGGAATAAAGTGAATTGTAAAATGAAAAACAAAAACATTGGGACTGGGATGTAGCTCAGTAGTGGAGTACTTGCCTAAAGAGCATAAGACCCTGGAAGAAAAGGAAGGCAAGTTTCCTAAAGCTCAGAAGGTTAGAATTTTATGATCTATATGAACAAACTTCTTTCTTTCTTTCTTTCTTTTTGTCAGTGGTGGGGCTTGAACTCTGGACTTGGCTGCCTGCCTTCAGCTCTTCAACTCATGGCAAGTGCTCTACCGCTTGAGCCACAGTGCTGTTTCCGGTTTATTGGAGATAAGCCAGAGTGCCATTTCTGGTTTATTGGAGATAAGGGTCTCATGGGCTTTCCTGCCCAGGCTGGCTTTGAACCACCATCCTCAGATCTCAGCCTCCTGAGTAGCTAGGATTATAGGCGGGAGCCACCGACGCCCGGTGCATGAACAAACTTCTTAAAGATTGATTCTGAGGAAAGAAACTTGGAATACACTTTTAATATAAATAATTTATAATGCCATGGTTAAAGAACTAATTCAGAAGTATTTATTCATTGGCTGTTTTCTTAGTTTATTTAAAGATATATATATATATATACATTTTTAATATATATACGTATATATTACGTATATATTATTAAAACATAGCTTTTAAGTGTACCTAAAAACATATGTGCTCATGTAAAGTTATACAACTTCACAAGCTTGATTTTATTTTCAGTTTGTTGGTACCATAAATTAGGTGGGATGTGTGTACTATTGTTTTGTTCTCTGTTTTTGGAGGAGTTCTCTCTGCTTTCTTCCCCTCCCCCCTCTCTCCGCACTTGAATTCAGCTTGCTCTTTCTTGGCTTGATTGTTCATAGCTGATTTTCTACCACTTCAGCCATACCTGTAGCCTGGCTTTTTGCCAGTTAATTGGAGATGTCATCTCTCAGGCTTTTCTGCCTGGATTGGCTTTGAAACTTCATCTTCCATTTCTCACCTCATGAGTAGCTGGGATTACATATGTGAGCCACTGAGGTGCCTAGGGATGAATTCGATTTTGGTTGGTGGATTCTTTCTGTTTTTCTAAGCATGGGATCATCTACTATAGAATTTCTGTGAATGTCCTGGGTCTGAAGTAAGATATATAATATATATGCTAATCTGTATAGTTCTCATAAGATGTAATCCACTTAATACATGTTATAAGTGTAATAATAGTCAATATAAATAATGAATGAATGAATAGTGAAAAAAATAAAATAAATACACAGTAAAATAATATGCGGTAAACATAAGTATGTAGATATTATTCATTATTTCAAATGTGGGTGAATATTACTTTAACAGGGCTGGGGATTGAATTCAGGCCTAGGGAACAGGCCTGAATTGCTTGTCTTCAAAGAAGGTGAGTTTCCCCATCCCACACAGTGCATTAGAGTTACCCAGACTCTGAGTTCAAATCCCAGGCCTGAAAGGAAAAAAAAAAGCCATGAATGCCAAGCTGGGGAGCTTCATTAGTATTTTTACAGTTTTTTTTTTCGTGGGGCTTGAGCTCTGGCCTTGGGCACTGTCCCTGTGCTCTTCAGCTGAAGGTGAGCACACTACCGCTTGAGCCACAGCACCACTTCTGGTTTTCTAGTGCTTTATTGGAGATAAGAGTCTCATGGGCTTTCCAGCCTGGGTTGGATTGAACCACAATCCTCAACCTCTTGAGTAGCTAGGATTACATGTGTGAGCCACCGGCGCCTGGTTATTTTTAATATTTTAATTTTTTTTTGATTGATTGATTGCCAATCACGGGGCTTGAACTGAGTTCATGGCAACACTGCCTCAGCTTCCATCACCCTAGGCTGGGATAGTGCAGCCTCTGGATCCTTAGCCGATCATGGGATGGTATGCCTCGGAGGCTGACAGGGAAACAAAATGAAAACAGCACCAAAAAAACTGCGCTGTGTGAATGGTCGGCGGTTTCTTGGTTTTCCTTCCTTCATGGTGACCATCCTGGGTCCAAATGACACGGCTGCAACCTGTAGGTCACCTGGCACTGCTGAAGGCTGGCAGGGTGGCAGTGAAGCCATAGGCCAACCTGAACACCTAGGTCCTTAGTTTGAATCCCGGTCATGCCACTTACAAAGGGCTTGGGAGCCAAAGAAACTATTTCATGTGCATAGGAGCACCAGAGTAATGTGAACGTCATGGTTAGATGAGTAGTTCATCAATCCGTCTAGCAGAAAATTAGACCCAATAATCACAGGACACTGACTAATTTTAATTCATAGTTTATTATGCACTAAAAGAATACTATTGCTTAAATGGAGTCCTCACTAAAGACCTGAGAATCCGTAGGAGCATAGTATGTGTCATTGAATATTAAATAGACATTTCTGGCAGTATGTAAATCTCTAAATTAATATTTATTTGTATGCCATTATCTGGATAGAACATTTTTGCTATTTTGGCCAAACCTGGTATTTGTTCCCAGGTCTTGGGATCCACTTGGCACCTGCATGGGCTAGATGCTGCTGTGCTGACACTCACCACTTCATGAATTGGGCCTCCTAGTCCCTCAGTCAAGTTCCTATCATTACCAAAAGCTTCTTCCTTGTGTAAGATTCCATGTGTGACACCTGTTTTCCTTTTTTGTGCAAGTGCTGGGTGTCAGGTATGATGTACATATTATGTCTGCAAATCTACATGCTATGGAATAGATTGGAACAAATGTAATAAATGTTATAGGTGTACTCACAGTCCATAAAATAAATGCTAAATCAATCAATCAATCAATAATAATAAAATATAATGAATCACTCCAACAAACATGATTTAAAATGAATATAGAGATATAACTCAAATATTTAAAATGCCTATAAATGTTATGTTTTTCAGTACTGGTGCTTGAATTCAGGCCTAGGGAAGAGTTGAGAAGTTCATGCATGATTCACATAGGAAATGATCTTAATTAAGACTGCATGAAGTGTGACAATAATAATTACATTCAGGAAATCCAGGCATTGGGAAAGATCCAAGAATCGGTAGTCACATGGAAGATAGGATTCCAACACAGCTCACCACATTTCTAACTCTATACTAACAGGCCATTATTAACATATTAATTTCAGCTTATGAATGGGTGAATATAGTGTTCCACCCCCACCCCGGGGCTAGATCTCAGGTCCTGGGTATGGTCTAACTCCTTAGTGGCTCACAAGCTGTTGTGCTCACGTGGACCCATTTGGCAGTTGGTTCTGCTAGGCCCTGAGTTCAACTTCCAGCACTGCCAAAAGGTTCATCCTGATGTGAGATGCCAAACTTTGCAGATGTTTTCCTATCATGTGCAAGTCCTGGGTCACAGCTAGGATCTCGAAAGCATAGGCAACTCTATACCCATGGGAATAGGTTGTCATCCATATGAGCACAGTTATATATGTCATCCTATACTCAGTAAAATACACAATACATAGATGAATAAAACACAAAATAAAAAGTTTAACTGCACTGAAAACAAGGTGCATACCACACCTGTATGTAAATAGAGATCCTATGTTTAAAAGAGGTGGGCTTGTCCAGTGCTGGGGCTTCAAATCAGGCCCAGTACCAGGTCTGACCTTTTAGTGTTCAAGGACGGTGAACTTCACCTTCCCGCACAGTGCAACAGAGTTACCCAAACCTGAGTTCAAATCCCAGCTCTCACAGTAAAATGGCACAAATTCTGAGCTAGCGTTCTTCATTCATATTTTTTTAATTTTTTTTTTTTTATCAGATCCAGGGCTTGAACTCAAGTTGTGGCAACTCTGCCTCAGCTCTGATCATCCTAGGCTGCAGCCTCTGGACCCACAGCCAGTCCTCAAACCCTCGGACTCTGGGGTTTGCTGGAAAAAAAAAAAAAACCTTCGAGGGGGAAAAAAAGCAGAGGAAATTCCACCTGGCTCTTTTATGTTTATTTTCCTTTGCATGGTGACCATTCTGGGTCGGAACATGGCTGCCTGCAGAGTGAAGGTGACCTGGCATTGCTGAAGGCCTGCTGATTTTCGGGGAAGCCACAAGCTAACCAGTGAAGGCCCTGAGGACAAATCCCAGTCAGCCCTGTTACAATGAGGGAATGGCTGGAGATCCTGGGACACTCGTTTCCAGATCTAGGAAGAGTCGTGGAATGCAATCAATTTCATCCTTGAATAAGTAGTTCCTGCTCGATGCGAGTAGGAAATGATAGGCAAGACTCATGGGGTATTGATTATGTTTAATGAAGAGTTGATGAAACATGACCATAATCATCACAGTCATGAAATGGAGGCATTGGGGAAGATCCAAGAATCGTTAGTCACAAGGTAGATTGGATTCCATCACTGGTCGCCATCACTGTGGGGCTCAATCTCAGGACTTGGGAATGGCCTAGCTCCTTAGTGACTCAAAGGCTGGTGTGTTTACCTGGACCCATTCGCCTATTGGCCTGCTAGTCCCCAAGGTCAGATCCCAGCACTGCCAAAAGATGAATCCTGATGTGAGAAGCCAATCGTTGCACCTGTTTTCCTGTCCTGTGAAAGTCCTGGGTCTCAGCTAGGATGCAGTATGCTATATAGGCAACTCTATATTCATGGGAATCAGTTGCCATCCATGTCAGCACAGTTATAGCTGTCATCATATGTAATAAAATACAAAATGCATCCATGACTAAGACACACAATAAAAAGAATAACTACACTGAATGCATGATGCATTCCACATGTCTATGTAAAGAGAAATCTTATGTGTAAAGCAGGTGAGCATAGGATTTTTGCCAGTGCTGGGGCTTTAGTTCAGGCCCTAGGACTAGGCCTGACCTTGTAGTCTTCAAGGAGGGTGAACTTCACCTTCCCCCACAGTGCAACAAAGTTCCTGAGCCAAGGTGTGTTATTATTATTATTATTATTGCCAAGCATGGGATTTGAACTCAGTTCATGACAACTCTGCCTCAGCTTCGATCACCTTAGGCTGGTGGGCTCCCATGGGCCCGTAGCCAATCCTGAGATCCTAGGCTCTGAAGTTTGCAGGAACAAATGACAGAAAAAATGTCTCAGGATGGATTTTTTTATATTTTCTTCTTTTGCATTGTGACCATCCTGGGTCTGAATCACACGGCTGCAAAGGGTACCTCACATTGCATTGGTGAAGGTTAATGGGCTATCAGGGAAGAAATAGGCCTATGTGGCAACATAGGCCCTGAGCTTGAATCCTGATCCCGACACCTACCAGTGGGGGGAGATCCCAAGATACTTGTTCCTATGCATGGGAATAGCAATGAAATGTTAGCAAACTCATGATTGAATGAGAAGTTTCTGCATGTATTGGTCTAGTCCCAAATTAGATGCAATGATCCTAGGATGATGATTCATCTTAATGAATGGTTTATTAAGCATGAAAAGAATACTATTCCTTCAATGGTGGCATAATAAATACCTAAGAGGTAGTAGGAATGTAGTTGATGTCATTGAATCCTAGGTAGATGTCTCTGGCATTCTGTACAAATATATATTTATTGGTGTTCTACCACCTGTCTATCCATGTATGGCTATTTTGTCCACCCCTGCAGCTCAATCTCAGGGTCTGGAAATGCCCTGGCAGCTTCATTGGATAGAGGTTGCCATGTTGACAGCCCCATTCAGGGTCTGAATTGGGTCTGCCAGGCCATGTGTTCAGATCCCAGCACTGCCAACAAATGGATCATGGAGTAAGAAGCTGAGTGTGATACCTGTTTTCCTTTTTTCTGAGAGTCCTGGGTGTCAGACATGATGGAGAACCCATCTACAAATCTAGATACTATGTGATGTGTTGTCATCAATATCATAAATGGAATGTGTGTCATCAGTCAATAAAAAATCTCATATCTGGGACTGGGAATATGGCTCAGTGGTAGAGTGCTTGCCTTGCATGCATGAGGCCCTGGGTTCGATTCTTCAGCACCACATAAGCAAAAAGAAAAAAGTCAGAAGTGGCGCTGTGGCTCAAGTGGTAGAGCGCTAGCTTGAGCTGAAGAGCTGAGGGACAGTGCCTAGGCCCAGAGTTCAGGCCCCACGACCGGACCCCCTCCCCCCAAAAAAATCTCACATGTAAAATATACTTGGAACTCAAAAAATTAAATCCCCAACAACAAATCCTCAAAGAAACAACTGCCCAATAAATAAGTGGGCTAAAGACTTAAAGAGAAACTTCTCTGAAGAGGAAAGAAGCATGGCCAATAGACACATGAAGAAATGCTCAACCTCCCTAGCCATAAAAGAAATGCAAATCAAAACAACATTGAGATACCACTTCACCCCAATTGGAATGGCTATAATCAAGAACTCTAGTAACAACAGATGCTGGATGGGATGTGGACAGAAGGGAACCTTACTGCATTGTTGGTGGGAGTGTAAACTTGTTCAGCCACTTTGGATAGTAGTATGGAGGGTCCTCAAAAGAGTCCACATAGATCTCCCTTATGACCCAGCAATCCCACTTTTGGGCATTTACCCAAATGTTTACAAACAAGACCACACTAAAGCTACCAGCATGACTGTTTATTGCAGCACTATTTACTATAACTAAGATATGGAAACAACCCAGATGCCCCTCAGTAGATGAACGGATCAAGAAAATGTGGTATATATACACAATAGAATTCTATGCCTCCATCAGAAAGAATGACATTGCCCCATTTATTAGGAAATGGAAAGGCTTGGAAAAAATTATATTAAGTGAAGTAAGCCAGGTTCAAAGAAACATAGGTCCCATGGTTTCCCTTATTTGCAATATCTAGTATATGTTTGAGTCAAGCAGAAAAGTTCAGATAAGGTGATGTTAGGGAAATGAACCCTAAGATATGTACTCAAATGTTTTTTTTTTCTTTCTTGAGATTGTTTCTAACACATTTATAAGATTATTTCTTTGTTGCTTTGTATGTTCCTCCCCCACAGTATAACCCCTGCTTTCACATATTTGATGTAGGTATAATTTGTGGAGGGGAAGGGGAAAAACAAATCATTTAAATAGGGATAGAGGTGGACCCATTGCAACAATGAGATGTACAATTCCTTATGTTGAAAATGAACTTCATAACTTTGGTGCAGAGGGGGCGGGAGGGGTGCGGGGTGGGGAGGATTGTGGGGGGGGCTAGGAGGAGGATGAGAAGGGGTGGGAAGGGGAAAAAAAGGAGGAGGCTACAATGCTTGGTAAGAAATGTACTCATTATCTTGCCCATGTAATTGTAACCCCTCTGTACAGTATTTTCAAAATAAAAAAATGGAAAATAAATGAATAAAACAAAAATACAATAAATAACCACAACAATCAGGATATGGACTGACCATCTATACGTAAGTACATATCCTACCTTTACAATGTATATAAATAGAATGTTTCCTGGGTGGATACTTGAATTCAGGCCTAGGGACCAGGCCTTACTTTCTTGAGCAGTGAGAAGGAGGAGCTCGCCAGCATCCTGGACTCAGAGCAGCAGATGAACAAACATCTGTGGGAACAGTTGGAGTGCTCAGAGGAGAAGATAGACAAATGGGTGGTGGTGGCTGAGAGAGAGAGCCAAGCGGCTCAGGAGCAGCAGGAGCAGTCCCTAGGACAGTGCGGGAGTTCAGAGCCTCCTGTGAATGGCACATCGCCTCCATTGAGCGGCTGTGCTCTGAGAAGGAGGCCTTGCAGCAGCACTTAGAGAGGCAGACCCAGCTGCTGGAGCAGCTGAAGCAAGTGAAGGGCGCAACAAACTGGAGGGACCAGGTGGTGTCCCCTAAGTGGCAGGACACTCTCAAGTGCCTGGAAGCCACCAGATCACAGGAGGAGTGCCTGCAGGCCCAGCTGAGCTTCCTGGCTTTCCCTGTGCAAAGGGAAGGCATGAGCCCTGGAGAAACAAAAGATAAGGACGCGATTCTCTGCTCCCCGCCCCCATCGCGATGTGACCATCACAGAGGATGGAGATGTTCCCCAGACCAAGAGTGACATGGCTCTGAGAGTGCTCTTGGAGGATGAGATCCACAGGGGGAAACTCCTGACACAAGAATGGTGGGCCAGCTGCAGCGCCCCCTGGCCAACCCAGCAGCTCAGTGCCAGACTGAGCTGGAGCCACAGGGCCTCAGCCCCATGAACTGCCACCACAGCATGCATGGGGATGGGAAGCGGGACACATGGGCATCTGAAAAGAAAATATGCTTCGTCCATGACCTGCCTGATGAGGTGGACTTCCAGAGTCCAGCAGGTGAGCTCCCCCATTGATGCAGCGAGCTGTCAGCACACATCTGAACAATCGAGGAGTCCCTCATGGTGTGTAAAGAGCAGATGTTGGTCCTGAATGAGCTGTGTTGGGAGAAAGCCCAGTGCATGCACTTGCTGTTCTAGGAGATGCTGGAGAAGAGGAGAGTGCTGCGGGAGCTGCTGTCCCTCCTCGCAAGGGAAGGCAGCAGTCTCCAGATGCCAGCACAGGCTGAGCGCCCCCCCCCCCACAACACTGCTTCAGATGCCTCAGGGCCTGTGGTGGGGGAAATGAGGGAGGAGCAGAAAGCTTTTGAAGAATTGCAACTTGAAGACAGCATGGAAACTGCCGGAGGAGAGGTAAGGGTTCCCGACCCCATAGTGGACTCCCCCAAGGAGCATGTCCTGCCCCAGATGCCCCACATCTAGATCAGCCCACAGCTCCCAGGCTCAGGGGAGGAGTGCTCCCTCACTTTCTCCTGTAGACTGATGCGGATGATGACTCTCTATGTGACATACTGACTCTCAAAAGCCTTGGCAGCTACCAGAAGTAAGTGGCCAAGTGGCTTTCTTTCAGGCCTCCCTCTGCCGGGCAACAAGAAGGATAAACTGGGGGTAGGGTAGGGCAGAGGCTGCAGGGAGTTCGCCCAAACTCAAGGGACATGTAATGGCCCATTGGTTGCCCGGTAAGAGGCCCATGTTATGCTTATCACAAAGAATAAATTGTTTTCAAAGCCAAAATAGGCCTAAAAACAAAGATTTGTTCTTCCAGCCTTGGGGCTTGAACTCAGGGCCTGGCCACTGTCCCTGAGCTCTTTTTGATCAGGGCTGGTCCCACCTCCCCTTCCACTTTTTCTGTGTGGAATAGAACCCAAGGCTTCAGGCATGCTAGGTGAACACTCTACCACTAAGCCACATTCTCAGTTAGGATGATTCTCCCCCCTCCCAAACCCATATGGCCATTCCTCAGATAAATAGGAAGTAAGGGCTAGGATGAATATGAACCACAAGTCTGGTTCACACCAAAATATTCCCCTGACCCCTCTTCCCACACCCTTAGTTGAAGTTTCTCTTCCACCATTGAGGGATGAGAGAGGGAGAGGGGAGTCCCAAGAGAGTATCAACAACTGGCCCCCTGAGTCCCACATCCTCCCCCACACTAGTGGTCCTCCAGATTCCGATCTTACCTGACTCAATGTGAAGTCTACACTGTCTCCCCACCACTGCAAGGCTCATGATGAAATAAAGGTCAACCATGGCCTCAGCCCACACCCAAGGTGGAAGCTTCTAGTCCCAGACCTACTTCCACCTCTGACTGCCCCTAGTTAGGCCAGACCCACCACTCACCACTATGTTGGTGGTGATGACCTCATGGATGGATTCCAGGAAGAAGGTCTATGGCAAAGAGCATAAGCAGCAGGGTGAGCAGGGCAGAAGGAGGTGGGGAGATTGCTCTGGGATCTTCCTTGGAGCCCTCCCATCCAACCAGACACATGCTGACCCAAAGCACGGACAAGGCCAGGGGGTGAGACGAGATGGAGTAGCACAGGACTAAAGGAGGTACTGCTTTATCTTGGAGGACTTGATTAATTCCAATTATAATTAATTCCAATTATATTTGGCCCATGCCAATCCCAAAGACAATATGCAATGCCTCTCCTTGTTGTTGTTGGCTGTGAGTGCTGTCCCTGAGCAATTTTACTCAAGGCTGGCACTCTACCACTTGAGCCACAATGCCACTTTTGTTTTCTGATGGTTCATTGATAAGGGTCTCATACACTGTCCTGCCCAGACTGGCTTGGTACCGTGATCCGCCCGATCTCAAATTCCTGAGTAGCTAGGAAGACAGGCATGAGCCACCAGTGCCCAGTATGTGATGCCTTTTGAAGGAATCTTGGCGAGTTTGTAAAGGATCCCCAAAGGGCCTGAATAGACCATGACCCAATCAAGGAGCTAGGATGGGGGAAGGTTGACCTTCTAGCTATTCTGTTCCCCCAACATTGAAGATGCCAGGTGATGTTGTGTGCACCAAACACCTAGGCCAGCAGTCACCAGGCTTATTGGGGAAAAAGTAGAGAATACCCAAAGACTGCAGTGTAGAAATCTCTGATTTTGCATGCATGTGGTGTGTGTGTGTGTGTGTGTGTGTGTGTGTGTGTGTGTGTGTGTGTGTGTGTGTTTGCGTGTGTGTGTGAACTCAGGGCCTAGGCTCTATCCCAAAGTTTTCTTGCTGAAGGCTAGTGCTGTGCCACTTGAGCCACAGCCCCACTTGCTTTTGGATGGTTAATTGTAGGTAAGAGTCTCAAGGACTTTCCAGTCCAGGGTGGCTGTGAATCATAATGGGGCCCCAGGGAAGCAAGAGTAAACACCACTCGCAAGTACTATCCCTATGGTGGGTTACTCCTGCTCCCTGGTGGCCACACGCGGAACATGCGGCCCCTGGCATTATCCTCTAGAGTTCAATTTGGGGAAGTGACCAGGGCCAAGTTGACTTTTGCTCACCCTGATTGTTGATGCCAGAGCAGGTCTGTTCCACCCTAGGCCAAGAGAGCTCCAGGAAGCCCGGCTTTCCAGGTACACAAGGAAGGGAGAGGTCAGCTCCAGGTTGAGCTAAGATCCTTTGCCCACAAATACCCCAACTTGTCCTTACTTATCACCATAAGACCTGTGAAAGAACAACCCAAAAAAACAAAATTGGATCTGTGCCTCCACATGGTAGACCTCTAGCATTGAACCAAAGAGCTCAGAGACAGGGCCCCCAAGCTTTGAGTTCAAGACCCACAGCTTACCTTCCCCCATAAAACACAGGTTGTCTAACTGTGAACTAGTAGGATTTATGCAGTGTTTCTGAGGAATGGTGATGCTGAAGAAAGCAACCTAATTCTAATGACAGCTGAACTTGTGACATACAGCTATGTACTGAGTCCTTCACAGGGCACTATTTGCTGGGTCCTTCCCACATGGGGGTTTTGTGCTGAGTCCTCAAAACGGTGCTGTTTGCTGAGTCATCCCAAAGGGTGCTATGTGCTGAGTCCCTGAGAAGAGTGGGCTGTCCTGGGTTTTTCAAAGGGTGCTGTATGCTGAGTCCACTACACAACGTACTGTATGCTGAGTCCTTCAAAAGGTGTGGTGTGCTAATGCATCCCAAAGGATCCTGCTATGTGCTGAGCCCTTGAGAAGAGAGGGATGAGGTGTTTTTTGAGTGCTGTGTGCCGAGTCCTTTACACAGGGTACTCTGTACTGTCCTTCAAATGGTGCTGTGTACTGAGTGCTTCCACAGTGTGGTATGTGCTGAGTCCTTCAAAATTGTTCTGTGTGCTGAGTTTTTTGAAGGATGCTGTGTACTTGGTGTTTTACACAGCCTGCTTCAACACAGGGTGTGATGAGTCCCTGGGAAAGAGTGCTATGTGCTGAGTTTTTCAAAACATGCCATGCACTGAGTCCTTTAAACTGGGGACTATGGACTCCTTCCTTCAAAGGGTGTTGTGTGCTGAGTACTCTACCCAGCATACTACATTCTGCATCCTTCAAAGGGAGCTGTGTGCTGAATCATTTACACAAGGTGCTTTGTGCTGATTTTGGAAGAGTGCTGTGTGCTGTCATCCCAAAGGGTGCTATGTTCTGAGTCCTTGAGAGGTAGTTATCCCCAACACACACACACACACACACACAAACACACACACATACACACAAGTGTCACCATGCACCTGTTTGGTGTGTGGATTGGAGGAGGATGGAGGAGAGTCTCCTCCAGGGGTGGGGCTGAGGGTAGATTCGATCCCCTAGGCTGGTACTGGGGGTGGTGGGTAGTACGGAGCTGAGGTAAGGCTGCAATTGCCAAGGTCTAGAAGCCTCAGGGCCCAGTCAGTGCTGCAATTGTGGCCAGGGGTGCGGGGCGGGGCCCAGGGAGGAGGGGGCAGGGCCCAGGAGTGCACTTTGGTGGCAGCAATGGCCAGGAGCCCAATGGGGCAGGGGTGTGTGGGCAGCAGGGGCGGGGTGGCCCAGGAGAGGAGTGTGGGGCCCAGAGAGAGCTGGGAGAAGAGCAAGCATGAGCACAAGTACCAGTGGAAATGGCTTCAGTGGCTGGAGGCTGCTCCGATCATAGCATGGGTCCTGGCCGGGAGGGCAGAGCATGCGGAGCCTGCACGGCAGGCACATTGCCACATGCAGCCCCTTGGAGGTGCCCAGCCATGGTGGCCCTGAGTCTGAGGTCCCGGTCCGGGGAGCACGGCAGAGGCAGTGGCTGCTGAGGCAGTGGCGGCCACAGGTTAGGAGGCTGCTGAGGCTGCGGTGCTGGCTGAGGAGGAGCAGAGGCTGCACACAGCCCCACCATGAACCTGAGCTGCATTTCAAACATGACGCTGCTGGGTCGGACCCTCGGAGCCTCTAGCAGTCACCTGGAAGAGCTGGTGCACCCCTGGCCTGCTTGTGGCCCTGATTTGGTTCCGGCCCTCTGTCCTCAGACTCCTGGCCCGCACCCAGCCTACAGCTTCTCCCAGCAGCTCATGTGAGTGGCCGACCTGCCCTCCAGCACTCCACGACCCCTCCTCCCTTAAACCCAGTCCTCCACTCTACTCTTCCTCCCCACCCTCGCGGACCAGACCCTTGCCTCTCCCCTCCCAGTCCAGTCCTGCCTCCGCCTCCCCCAGGCCCCACAGTCTGTCCTGGCTCTGCCACAAATGCACCCCAGGTTTGGGGTTTGGAGGTGGGTGTCCACCCGGGGATCCCACCCTCATCCCTAGTGGCCAGTGTCCCAGGAAAAGGGGAGCTGCAGGGATGGGAAGAAGGGGGCACCACAGAGCCCCTGGCCTGGAGCAGTGGGAGCCACACATCCTTGTATCTGCATCCTTTCTCTCGCTGGTGGTAACCTGTTGCCTTTAGTCAGAGGTGGGGAGCAGCACCCCACACCTGCCTTCTTAGGTCTTTTCTTTTTGCTGGGGAAGGAGGTGTAGGATACAGAAGATAGGCCCCCCTTGCTGTGTGAGCCCTTGTCTTCTGTGCTCAGTCACCCTTTCACCTGAGGACATTCCCAGAAGAGCCCACTAGAGAGGTGAGGGTACTGGGGTCAGATAGAAGGTGGGTATTTGGGAGAAAAACACACCCCTTCTGACACACATACAACCGGCCTATACCCCCAACCCCAGCATTCAACAGTTCTGACTGGGTGATCACATTTCCCAGTTCTGTCAACTTCTGCTAGTGCTCCCAGTCCATCTGGTCTTCTTGTCCTCCCCAAGAATCTGCCAAGTCGCCCAGAAGTATGTGGGCTGGAAGTAGGGAGTTCATCCATGTATAGAGCCTTTAGGACCTCATCAAAGTCCCCAACAACGCCCCCACCCCAGGTCAGACACCTCGCTGGAGGCACCATGACCCCCTGCTTTGTTTTCTGTCCAGGCTCTGAGGAGCCACGTGTCTCTGGACTCCTTCACCCAGCGTCCTGGCCTAGGGTTTTGGTGAATGGGGAGTCAAGGCTGGTTGTTCTCAAGGGGAAGGGTCTGGCCCTGGAGAAAGGGGGAGTCAGGGTGGTTCTGCATTATTAGAGCATTGTACCCCTTGGGTGGTTGCCCCTGGTTCTGACAAGGGAACTCCAGTGCTTGAGCTGGTACATTGCCTAGATGAGAAACCAACAAATTCAGGAGAGGCACTGCTCTGAGTCTGTGTGTTTAGGTGTGTATGAGAGAGAGAGAAAGAGAGAGGGAGAGAGAGAGAGAGAGATCATCTTTCTCATTGTACAGTCAGCATATCTAAAAAGAGCAAAAGCATTTTTTTTGGGGGGGGTGGTCCGGTTGTGAGGTCTGAACTCTGGGCCTGTGCACTTTCCCTCAGCTCTTGAGCTCAAGCTAGCACTCTACCACTTGAGCCACAGCGCCACTTCTGACTTTTTTCTTTTTTCTTACATAGTGCTGAGGAATGGAACCCAGGGCCTTGTGCATGCAAGTAAAGCACTCTACCACTGAGCCACCTTCCTAGCCCGAGCAAAAGCATTTTATTTGTGTACATGTGTGTATTTTTTGTTCTTTTTTCATTAATGCCCCGTATGAGCCCAGCCACAATTTTTGTTTTCTCTTTCACAGTGTCATGGCTCCTTTAGAGAAGATTTCATTAGATGTTCCTTCCCACCACTTTCTTCCCCTTTCCTGCAGCCCACAGTAACTGCTGGGTCTGTGTGGGTCTCCCCTAGGAGGCCTGTGTGAACCGCCGCCCAGAGTGGATATCTGCCCTTCTGTTTTTAGCCAGAAGGCTCATGAGGCTACTGTGACCACAGCCGCACTCTTCCAGCCAGACAGTCTGCTCTCATGTGTATAGTTGGAGCTAATTCAAAGTTGGGAATGTGTCTGCCAAACATAATTAGGGAACGACATAGGAGGTGTAGGTCAGGGGCTGTGAAGCTAGGAGGGTCTGGGAATTGATGAACGGTGTGACATGGCAGATGGTTCACCATGAGAGGGGAATCTTACCCAGGGCATAGAGGGTGTCCATGGGCGTCTGAGCAGGGGGCTCCGGGACGCCAATGGTGGCATGGATTTTCTCCCAGGGCAGTGCACTGGTGGGCAGTCCTCCCTGGAGTCTTGCAGACTCCAATCTGTGTCCCTCCTGAGCTGGGCAATGGTAGGCAAGTGTGTTCCCCCTGCTGGAGCCTGCTTGGGATCAGGACATGGCAGTTAGCTAAGGCTCTCTGAATGCCATTTTCTGTAACCTGTTGTAGGCTGTCTGGAAGGAAAAGGGGACTACTGATTTTGGAAACCATTAAGTATGATTGGGACAAGTGAAATGCCAGCTTTTCCAGGGTTCTTTCTTCAAGCTCAAAATTTCCAGTAACATCTGGGATTCTGTGTCAAATTAGATGGACCATTTCAGCTACCAAACAATGAAGTTCAAAGCAGCACAGGCAGAGTTCCCAAGCCAGATGGTTTCCTGCTACGAATGTCGTGCCTTGACTGCCTTTCTCTGGCAGCTGCTGATTCTCCTCCGGCTCTCTCTAGGGTGACCACCACAGTTGAGGATGTCTTGGGGAGCACAGATTGTGACCCCGCCATCCGCATCCTGCCAGCTGTAAGCAGAGACAATTCCCAGCACCTGCACTGGAATCTGGGAGATTCAGAGACCTGGGATGTCTGAAGGATCCCTTCTCTGCAACATGAAACTTGGGGGCTGGATATAGTGGACCATCCTGTCTGTCCCAGGGAGTGGAGGTCCCTTGAGCCTGGCGTTCACCTCACAGCAACCTTGTTCACACTTGAGTGGGGAATGGAGTGCCACAGAGCTGGTCAGTTGCTGGACAGAGATCTTTGAGAAGATAGGCATCCCAGAGGACCTGGATTCCAGTGAGGACATCATGGCTCAGATCCTTGGAACCAAAACAGTTAAGTGCGGTGGCACCAGGAGGGTGGGAAGAGGGAGGAGGGAGAACTGTGGGAGAGCTACATCAGGCTTTGCCCCCACCCAGGATGTTTACCTGAATTAGATGGGACTTTTCTGTAGTATTGTCATAGACAGATGCTCATTTATTTATCCAACAAACCGTTACAGTGTGTGCCAAGCCCGGGGGGGGGGATGTGGGGGGGGGAGTGGGGCGGGTTATACACGATGAAAGGTTCCAGTACTGGTTCCACAGCACATGAAGAAATCTTGGTTTGAGCTGGATACCATTGCCTCATTCCTGTCATCCTAGATACTTAAGAGGCTGAGATGGGAGGATTGAGGCTTAAGGCCCATGCAGGAAAGCCTATAAGACTCTTATCTCCAGCAAACTACCAAAAAGAAAATGCCAGAAGTGGATGAGTGGCTCAAGCCATAGACTGTTGGCCTTGAGTAAAAAGGCTCAGAGACACCACCCAGGCTCTGATTTTAAGGCCCAGGAGTGACACAAAGTGAGGACAGAGAAAGAGAGGAGGAAAGGATGGAGGGAGAACAGGAGGAAAGTAAGGAAGAAGGGATCATGCAGGCCTTGGTTTGGAGTTCCTGGATCAAGGGAGCCAACCATTCACAATCTCTGTGGGGATAGTTTCAGAGCCTAAAGCCAGTATGTAGGACCAAGCAACTGTCCCCTCAGCAACTTCATGACATCCAGGATCTGCGTGGTTTGCTTACTGCAGAGGGAAACAGCCTGGGGTAGACTCTAGGGCTCCGGGTGTGTCACCGAGTTTCAATCTCCGCTGGCTCACTGAGTTTATTTTCTGGTCAGATAAGAAGGAAGAGTCCAAAGGCTAGGGAGGATAGGGTGAGGGAGTGTCCAGAGAGGGGTGGCAAGGGATAAGCAGGAAGATGAAGAGGGAGGATGATCCCAGATCAGGTGTGTCAGGCCATTGAAGCCATGACCTCACCTGACAACCTAGACCATCAGTGATAGAGCCTTGGACCCAGCCACATGGCTATTAAAATTCCTGGCACTCTGGGTTCACCGTTGACGACCTTGCTGTCGTCCACTGCAGGATGCCTGTGCAGTACATCCTTGGGCACTGGAACTTTTGCTGGCTCAATCTGAAGATGACACCCCCAGTGTTCATTCCTGGACCAGAGACAGAGGTAACCAGGCCACCGGCACAGGACAGCCAGGGAATGAGGGCAGGAGTCAGACCAGTGTTGCTCTGAGACTTCCTCTAGGGGACTTTGGGCCCCGTGACTGCCTTTCTCAGAGGTAGAGGTGGGTCTCCTTGCTGGCTCAGCCTTTAGTCTAGATGGCAGATGTGGACTTTAGAGAGGGCTGACTGAAGGTCGAGGCTGGTGAGAAAACCAGAGGCACTGGGCTCAGAGCAGTGTTGTTTCTTTGAGGATACTCAAACCTAGGAATATTACTGAGATGGATCAGCCCTTTTCTCCTTCCCAAGAGAGAGGGACCTAGATCCCTCCAGTCTGCATCCCTTGGCTGAGAAATTCATTCATTCCCATATCCTTTGGTTGGATAACTAGATCTCACCTGACTGCCCAGTGTCAAGGCAGGACAGTGAGAGATCTTGAGTCCTTGATGAGGTCATGGGATCCTCAGTATGAGATTGTACTTGAATGTCCTGACTTGGTGCATGGTCAGTCCCATCTAAGACTGCCATGATCTAGGACATAGAATCTAGAGACTCAGAGCAGGATGGGGTCTATTCTGTGAGTCTTGAGTATTATGTGTGAGCTTTGAGCTCCCCTGTGCTCACCTGCTTCCCTTTTTTGGGCGGGTCTATGCTAGAAAAAGCTTAAAAATAAGGTCTGGGTTCCATCTCTTTTTCATACTCAAAGCTAGCACTCTACCATTTGAACCATAGCTCCACTTGCAATGTTTTTGGGTGTTTAATTGGAGATAAGAGTTCTCAATGACTTTGCTGCCAAGAGTGACATTCAATTGCAGTCGTCAGATCTCAGTCTCCTGAGGGGATAGGATGACAGGCATGGAAAAGCATCTTTGGCCGGGTGCCAGTGGCTCATGGCTGTCATCCTAAGTACTCCGGAGCTGAATCTTAGGATCACGGTTCAAAGCCAGCTTGGGCAGGAAAGACCCTCAGACTCTTCTCTCCAATAAAGCACCAGAAAACCGGAAGTGGTGCTGTGGCTCAAGTAGTAGAGTGCTGAACTTGAGCTGAAGAGCTCAGGGATAGAACCCAGACCCAGAATTCAAGCCCCACAACCAACAAAAAGAAAGAAAGTAAAACATCTTTGCCTGCAAAGGACGGTGAAGGTGTGTTTGTGTGTATGTGTGTGTGTGGGGTGGTGGTGGTGGTGGTAGACTTTTAGCGCCCCACTCAGTCATCGTTTTAGATGGATTGCCCCAAACTCTTAGTTCACGGCAGCCGATTCTTGACCACAGGTGAAGCTCTGGGTTGGATGTTGACCATCGGACTTCAGTCTCCTCATGGGACAGTTGTGAAGAAATAAGGGACTAATACAGAGGGATCTCCGGAGCAGTGCCAGGCACAGAGGGAGCAGGTGTCAGATATGGTTCTCAACAATTCTGTGATTATATGACAGGAAGTTACCAGAAAGGGCTCAGATGGGGTCTGTTTTTAATAGTGCAACAGGTGTGGGAATATGAAACAAAACCTGTCTGTCTTTCATCATTACCCTATTCCCATGAGGAAGGGGATCCTTCACTGTATTCAGTCTTGCAGCTGGGGAAAAAGAGTCATGGTGAAGCCAGGTGAACTACTCATGACCCCCAGCTGACAGGAAGCTAGGCCTGATTTCTCTGCCATGCTTCCTAGGACAGTGGGTGTTATTCAGTCCACTTCTTGTCATTTGTGGGGATTGAATTCTGGATCTGGATGCTGTCCCTGAGCTCCTCAGATCAAGGCTAGCGCTTTACCACATGAGCCACGGCATCACTTCCGGTTTTCTGTTGGTTCTTTGAGGATAAGAGTCTCACAGATCTTCCTGCCAGGGCCAGCTATGAGCCATGATCTTCACATCTCAGCCTCCTGTGTAGGTAGGATTATAGGCCTGAGCCACTGGCACCTGGCTTAAGTGTAATTCTGGTCCTCTCTCTCTCTCCATCTCTCTTCCCCTCCCCCCTCTCTCTCCCTCTCCTTCTCTCTCTCTCTCTCTCTCCCTCTCTCTTTCTCTCTCTCAGGAACTGGTTGAATGGGTGCTGGAGGAGGTAGCCCAGCATCCTCATGTGGCTGGAACCCACAGGGACCCTCTCATTCTGGAGGTGGGCTGTGATTCAGGAGCTGTTTTGCTCAGCCTGTTGAACCAGCTTCATGAGGTAATCCCCTCCATGCCCCGGCTAGACCATGATGGTTATTCATTGTCCAACCCATGAGTCCTTCCCCACATACCTCTGCTTCACCGTTGAAGGAAAGTGCAAGAGAAGGTGTCGCCTTTTCCCCTTGCCCAGCACAATCTCGTGCCTCTGACCTATACCCCCACCTATCTGACAAGACCCTGGCTATAAGACTATAAAAACACTCTGTGTACTACCCTTTGCTGGAGAGTGTCATTTTGGTTAGGGGGGCGGGGTTCAGAGGAAAGACCCCAGAGCTGACACCTTCCAGGGGACATTTGTTCTTGTGACAGAGCCAAGTCATTGCTGTGGATAAGGAAGAAGCCTTCATCAGACTGACCCAGAACAATGCTCAAAGATAGGTAGGCTGTTGAAGTATCAAACCCATTCATGTCTGCTTCCTACTCCCAATAAGGAAGTGTAGTGTGGGTGACCCGGCCCTGGGCCTAAGGGATTATAAATGGATGGTGGCAGTCAGGAGCTCATGGCTCCCACCTATCATCCTGGCTCTTTGGGAGGCTGAGGTCTGATGGTTGTAACTCAGAGCAGCCTGGGCAGGAAAGTCCGTGAGATTCTTATCTCCCATAAACCATCTCCCTCTCCAAACCCACACATAAGCCAGATGTGCTGTGGCTCAAGTGGTAGAGCCTCAGCCTTGAACAAAAGAAGCTCAGGGATAACACCCAGACCTTGAATCCAA
Source organism: Dipodomys spectabilis (assembly GCF_019054845.1). Taxonomy (NCBI): domain Eukaryota; kingdom Metazoa; phylum Chordata; class Mammalia; order Rodentia; family Heteromyidae; genus Dipodomys; species Dipodomys spectabilis. The sequence goes on from NW_024870959.1 coordinate 875,440, forward strand.
GTCCTAGGACTAACACAATCATAAAATAAATGAACAGTGTGCACCTTTTATCTGACTACCAAGAAAGATGGATACAGTCTTCTGCTGGTACTTGTAGCCAAAGGTAAGGGGCTCCCCTTGATGTTCCCCTAAACCCCTCCTTCTCTCCTTTATCTGTCCAGGCTTAGGCTGCAGGACAGAATTCAGATCATCCCCCTGGATGTGACCTTAATTACCCCCCCCCCACCTTCCTTGGGGTCAGGATCCTGGATGCACTCCCTGCTGGGAGGATGAGGCACCGCAGAGATGAGGGTAGGTATCCCAGACACTTTTACACACACACACACACACACACACACACACACATACACACACATACAAACACACAAACACCCCTAAGCCAACTCAGATTAGCCTTTTCCAAAGACACTTTGTCTCCTTGGATTAACTGACCTAGGAGAGAATTTTGATCCCTTATAACTGATTATTTTAAATTGGACTTGCTAGTTGACAGGAGATAAACAGGAGCCAAAAAAAAAAAAAAAGCCATTGGTGCCCATCACCTGAGGCTGAGGATCATGCCTGTTATCCTGGCTACTCTGGAGGTTGAGATCTGAGAATCACAGCTTGAAGCCAGCCATAAGCTGGAAAGCCCCTGAGACTCTACTCTCCATGGAACCACCAAAAAGCTAGAAGTGGAGCTGTGGCTCAAGTGGTAGAGCGCCAGCCTTGAACAATAAAACTCAGAGAGACAGCTCCCAGATCCTCAGTTCAAACCCACACAAAGAAATGGCCCCATCTTGTTGCCCACAGATTGCCTGGGCCTCGAGTCCCCTCTCATGGAGTGTGATACAAAACCTGTCCTTGGTGCCTGGGCCTTGAGTCCCCTCTCATGGAGTGTGATACAAAATCTTTCCCTGGGTAGTGTATCAGGATTCCAGTGGTGGAATCCAGGCCTTTCCCTTTGTGCACTGTCAACCCACATTGGCTGGAAGGCAGAACCTTACAAGGCTGGCAGCCTGCAGAGTGGAGAGGCTCCAGCTCTGCCAAGGTGATTGGAATGATCTTCTTGGAGGCAGCACTCGAAAAGGGGGTCTTGCTTAAGTAGGAGGATCTGACAGGAAGCCCAGAGAGCAAAGGTGCTGAATATGATGGACAACACAGCAGAGCATGTTCATTTCCAGGCAGGGCTGCTGGTGAGAGACTCGGTATAGATGTGCGACTTGGTATAGATGTGCGAGACTGTCCCTATACAGGTCTGAGGGATCATAGAAGAACAGCTATCCAGGGCTGGAATTGTGTCTTAGAGGTAAAGGGCTCATCAAGCTCGCAGGAAAGCACAGGTTGGATTCCTAGGTCCTGCATACACAGAAAAAGCTGAAAATGGCACTGTGGCTCAGGTGAAAGAGCCCTCTTCTGGAGACAAATAAAGTCAGGACAGCACCAGGGTCCCGATGTCAGGCCCCAGGGCTGTCACCATAAAACAGTTCTCCCAGGGACCTTTGTGACAGGTTGATGGCTATGCCCTGAAGCTCTCAGTAGATCCACCCGTGCTTTGTGTCTCCTTTGACAGAGGGAAGCTGGATACTCCTTTTGCCCTGGGCACCCCTGGATTCAGTTATCAGCAACCCTCCCAACGTCTTCCACCAGGACATGGAGCAGCTGGCCCCAGAAATCCTCAGGTACCAGTTGGGTGGGCAGGAGGATATAGGGCAGGTCCCAGAACTCCTTGTGGGTCTGATCTGCCCTGGAAGACCAGGCAATCAGGAGGAGGCAGATGGGAGCTTAGAGAGGGCTAGTGATGTGGAGCGGGCCCTTTAATCCTCATGGCCCCACCCAAATTCTGAGCCTCCCTTTGCTGTCCCTGAGGGGTGTCTAGGTGGTAGCTTATAGAGGAGGAGTAGGTGGAAATTCTGAAGGACTAGACACCTTAAGCCAGTCACTTACCCCTCTCATCCCACACCTGTCATCCTGGCCACTCGGGAGGCTGAGATCCAGAGCATCTCATTTCCCAGCCCAGGCAGGAAAGTGTCATGAGAGGCTCATCTCCAATCCAACTGGAAGTGGCATTGTGGCTCAAGTGGTAGAGCACTGACCTTGAAGAAAAATCGACATCAGGGACAGTACCCAAGCGCTGAGTTCAAGCTCCTCAACCAAAGAAGAAGAAAAATAAAAGAAAAAAGGAAAAAATAAACAGGAAAAAAAGAAAGGCATCCCTTCCTTGCTTGCAAGAGATGTTGAAGCAGTGGGGTTGCTATGGTTGGGAGACCAGATGCTGGCCTCCCTGGGTTTGCCCCAGTATGAAGCCGTAACAGGGTGGGTGGTGCCAAGAACTCCAGAGGTTCTGGCCTGTGGTAGGCAGGGAGTGGGTGAATGGGAGCAGGGGTGGGATGGCAGTGTCAATTATATGCTCTCCATTCATGGAAGAATGGTTTTGGATGCTGGTGACAAAGTCTAAAGTGTAGGGTTACATGTGGTTTGTGTCTTGATGAGCTGGGTTTTCCCTTGGTATTAGAAGGTGGCTGAAGCTGGTCGTTGCCGGTGGCTCACAACTGTCATCCTAGCTACTCAGGAGGCTGAGATCTGAGGATTGTGGTTCAAAGCCAGCTTGGGCAGGAAAATGTGTGAGACTTTATCTCCAGTGAACCACTAGAAAGCCAGAATTGGTACTGTGGCTTCAGTGGTAGAGCGCCCACCTTCAGCTCAAGAGCTAAGGGATTGTGTGCAGGCCCAGAGTTCAAACCCCATGACTGACAACCAAAAATAAAGTAGCTGAGTTTCCTGCATAGTGGTATGTACATTTAGGAAATGCCAAGATGTGTTATGAGCCATTCCAGATGTGTGAGATGTCCTGAGTTTTGTCTACACTTGGTCTGAGGATGGTAGTGCCATCTTCTTGGGTGTGGGATGTTCAGGGTGCTCAGGGACTGCTGAGGCCTTGGGCTAACTCTCTCTCTGTGTGTGTGTGTGTGTGTGTGTGTGTATTTTTCCTTTGTCTCTCTCTGTCTCCTTCCTGGGTGCCTGTCTGCCTCTTTCTGACCTTGGATGGTGCCCCTCCTCCACACTGACCTTGCCCTTTAGCCCCCTATCAGGGTCTACAATGAGTCCTAAATTGCCAGAGGCCTGCATTCCAGTTTTTCTTTGGGGCCTAATTCTGGCCTGTCCAAATCTTTGGGCACCTCCAGGGGATTCTGGATTCTGGGTCAGCATGGCCAGCTAGCATAGGGTCTCCCCTGCCTCTGGGAGGCCTCAGTCATGCGATGTCCTGCCTTTTCCTCAGCTGGGTCTCTGGCTGCACGTCCCTCCCTGCACGCTGGCAGTGGAGTGGGGAATGGAAGTTTTCTGGTGGCTCTGGCCAACTCGAGCTTGATAGCTGACTGAAGGCCACACAAGCAAGGAGGATCTGGGGCTACATGTGAGGTGAGGCCAAGGTGGCTTGGAAGTATCCGTCAGTGTCTAGGAAATGTCAACATACCTTGTCACAGGAAAGTCTATTTCCCCCTCTCCCCCCCCCCCCCCCCCCCGCCCAGCTTGGCTGCTCAGGTCCTTCTAGACAATTCTGGATGCCCAGAATACAGATGCACACACTTTAGATTCTAGGTCCAGGGAACTGGGGCATGAGAGACTAGTATGGCCAATACCTCAATGTTCTGGGGCATTAGCCTTGACCTGGCTATGTCCCCCTTGTTGTATGTTCACTTCTTAATCCAGTGCTGGCCCCACACTGGCCATTTGTGGCAGTGCTGTGAAAGTGGCAGGAGTGGAAATGAGATCCAGAGTGACCAAAATCTGGATTTATGGCCTGATTGGGGGTGAGGTGGGGGCAAAGGTTGTCTTAAAAAAGTCTTAGAGCTGGAACTCAGGGCCTAGGCACTGTCCCTGAGCTTCCATTGCTCAAAGCTAACACTGTACTACTTGAACCACAGCTCACCTTTTATCTTTTTTAGTAGTTTAATGGAGGGAAGAGTCTCATGGACTTCCCGCCTGGGCTGGCTTCAAGCTGCCATCCTAAGAGTTCAGCTTCTTACTTAGCTAGGATTGCTGGTATAAGACATTGGGACCTACTAAGGATGTTTTTGTGTGTGCTTTGTGTGTGTGTGTGTGTGTGTGTATGTGTGTGTGTGTGTGTGTGTTTGTGAATTTACCGGGGCTTGAACTCAGAGCCTAGGTGGTATCCTTTAGCTTTTTTACATAAGATTGGTGCTCTACACTTGAACTACAGTACATTTCAGCTCCCAGAAGCCCCTGACTATGTGGAGAACATAAAGCTCAAACCTGATCATATTTCTTTGACCTCAGGGAAGGGTATGATTCCTCTGCAGTCTGGAGGAGTAGGGGTGGAGTACGAAGGGTAACTGTAGATGGGTGCTAGGCTGGTAGAGAGGTACTCTGTCTTTAGCCAAGAAGGATAGTGATAGCTCAAGCTCTCATTTTCCTAGCTACTCAGGAGGCTGAGATCTGGGCCAGGAGGGGCAGAAGCTGCAAGATGGCACTGCAGGTAATTCTCGCTCATGCAGGGATCACAAGAGTGCAAATCTGTCAGGCACACCTTGGGGGAGGGGGTGTTGAGTTGGGCTCATGAAAGACTTGTGTGCTCATAAATCCACAGCCAGCTGGCTGCTACTTCTAGCAGCAGCCTGGAGTCCCAGGGCTCAGAGCCCTTCTTTCCTCACCAGTGCTTGGGGGCAAATGGTCTGCAATCATGGGCCAACTACAAAGGAGCATCTGTAGTGTTCTTTCCCTTGGTCCTGTGGCCCCATGCATGGATGGAGGGGCGGGTTCTCTGGAACTTACTGCCTTGGCCCAGACCCTTCAGCCCAAGAAGGACTTAGGGAGAAACCACATGATCTGGCTTGAGAGTTCTGGCTCAGCTCATCATTACCACCTTCCTGTGTGTGGGGGTGCATCTTGGTACTAGGGCTTGAACTCAGGTCCTGGGCTCTGTCCCTCAGTTTTTTTCATTCAAGGCTAGCACTCTACCACTTGAGTCCCAGAAGACTATGTCTCACCAGGCTCACCAGGCTCACTTTTTTTTTTTTTTTTTTTTTGAAGGTCATCAGGCTTGAACTCAGGGTCTGGGCATGCTCCTGAGCTTCTTTTGCTCAAGTCTAGCCACAGTGCCACTTTTGGCTTTCTCTGTTTCTGTGGTACTGAGAAATCAAACCCAGAGCTTTGTGCGTGCTAGGTAAGCACTCTACCGCTAAGCCACATTCGCAGCCCAAGGCTGAATTGTAACAGGAGTTATGAGGGTGGGATTTATTGGCTTACCCCATTTGGCATAGAAATCGCTGACTATTTCATATCTTTGCCGAGATTTGGGACCAGTCTGTGACTCGGCAATGAGGAATGATGAATGAATGAGAGCCACCAGGCTCCAGAGGTCTAGGCTCACATACTACAGAGGGATAGAGAATATGGATCCAGAACCTTCGACCACTCCTACAGCCTAGGAACTCTGAGGACTTGTCCCAGCTTGCCCAAGTTGGGTGGGCTGAGTATGGACAACCTGCTGAATGCCCATCATTCATATATCATCCATCCATACACAGAGACATGGAGTTACTGCTGCCTTTTTTTTTGAGGGGGGGGGCAGGTCTGGGGTTGAACTATGAACCTAGGCCCTGTCCCTGAGTTCCATTTGCTCAAGGGCAGTACTCTGCAACTTGAGTCACGATCCCACTCATGGTGTTTTTTTTTTGTTTGTTTGTTTTCCTGTGATCTCTTAGAAATAAGTGTCGCCTACTTTCCTGCCCTGGCTGAATTCAAGTTGGCATTCTCTACATCTCAGCCTCCTGAGGAGCTAGGATTACAGTCAGGAGCTGGTGACACCTACCTTTCTTGTTCTTTTTTAAACCATGACAATTTGAAATCTTCACCGTGTCATTCCAATGGTTTGCATTCAAAGTAAACTATCCTGGAGTTCAATTGCTAGGATTGCCACCCAGAAATGGAAGGAGATCCTGACAAACTCATTCCTATTCATGTGAATGCTAATGAAATATTATAAAAGTAATAATTAAATTTGCAGTTAATTCATGATTCTATTTTAGAATGCCACACAAATATTATTGGATTTATATCTTCCATTCTAGCACCTTAGTATGATTCCCCTAACTGAAGGATTTTGACTAATTTTTAATTAATGCTTGTATAAGTATTCAACCATGATACTTAATTAAATGGTGGCATAATGTAATAACTAATAATTGCTAATTATATATATATATAATTTAATATCATCACATTCCCTCTCTCAGTATATATCTCTATATATACATATATATATATATACATATACACACACATATATACATATACATATCTATTAGTGTATATATTGGGCACTACTGTGGCTTGATCAAAGGTCTTCAGAACTTCCTGGCAGCTCTGCTTTCTGGAGGCTGGTGTGCTAAGACTGTGACCCTATTTATGGATTGGGCATTGTAGGCCATGAGTTGAAATCCCAGCAAGGCCAAAAATTTATTCGTGGAGTAAGAAGCCAACTTTGACACATTTTTTTTTCCTTCTGTGTGAAAGTCCTGGGTCTCAGTATAATGTATAATCCATATGCAAATATAATCTAGGTGATATGATGTAATAAATGAAGTGTTATATGTGTAACAATACTAAATAAATAAGGGTAGTAAACGCCATATGCAGTAAACCCATGTATGTAAATAGATCTCATATATGAATATTATTTTTTCCAGTGCTGAGGCTTGAATTCAAGCCCTGGGACCTGATCTGAATTTCTTATCTTCAAGGACAATGTCACAGAGTTACCCAGACCCTGAGTTCAAATCCCAGGCCTGCCAGAAAAATGGTGCAAATTCCAAGCCAGAGCCTTATTATTTATTTTATTTTATTTTATTTTATTTTGGCCAAGCACTTAGGTCTTGGCACCTCTGCCACAGCTGACCCTGGGATCCTAGGACCCGAGTTCAAATCTTGGGGCTGGCAAAAAAAAAATAAGGAGAAGGATAAAACTGAGAAGTTCAAGGAAGTAGTTTTACTAATTTTTTTCCTTTGTGTTGTGACCATCCTGGGTCTAAATGACAAGGACCAGAAAGTGCACATGACCTTGCATTGCTGATGTTTGGCAGGCTATTAGGGAAGCCATAGCTAAAACTGGCAACCTAGGCCTGGAGGTCAAATCCCAGGACTGCCACTAATGAAAGAAATACATTCCGATGATACATCCGTACAAATGGAATGTTATAAAAGTAACAATTAAATTAGAATTTAGTGTATGATTTTCATATTATAAGATTATACACAATTATACTACATTAACTAATTTTCAATTACTACTTTATTATGTATTCATTCATGACACTTAAAAAAGGAAGGAATAATTTAGTTGCCAATAGAAGTAATATCGTATATGCAATTTCATAATATCCAGACATCTCTCTTGTTTTATTCATATACATCTATCTATCTATCTATCTATCTATCTATCTACCAATCTACACATTTATTTGTTTATACACTTGTCACTCCTGGGGCTCAGTGGTAGAGTGCTCCCCTAGTACATACAAAGCCCTGGTTTCTATTCCTCACTACCACATGCACAGAAAAATTCGGAAGTCGTGCTGTCACTCAAGCAGTCGAGCACTAGCTTTGAGCATAAAAGCTTAGGGACTGTGTCTAGACACTTACTCAAGACCCAAGACTGGCACCCAAAAAAAGAATGTTCTGAGCACAATGATATAAGGATAGGACTGCAAATACCTCATCACAGAGCAAGCTGGGAGTCTGGTGCTGACAGCTGCCATCTAACCTGACTTAGTCAGAGGTAAACCACTGCAACCCAGCTCCATGGGACCAGATGCTGCTGGCTCATTCACCCCTGTCATCTAAGATACCCGGGGGCTGAGATCTGACACTGGTGGGTTTAAAACCCAGCCCTGGCAGGAAGTCTGAGAAACTCTGAGCTGTGGCTCAAAGTGTTAGAGCTCTAGCCTTGAGCTAAAGGTCTTAGGACAGTAGCCCCAACTTTGAGTGCAATCCCCATGGCTAACTCCCCCCCCCACAAAAACTCCCACCCCTTTAAACCATTAGATGTGAACTTTGTGCAGTTTGTGACATGTTTCTGAAAGAATGGTGATACTGATGAAAACACCCTGATTCTAGACAGCTTGGGGGATACAGCTATGTGATGAGACCTTTATGAGGTGTTTTGTGCTGAGTCCTTCACGGGGTACATTCTTTCATCTGGTCCTTATAAGACCTCCACAAGTAAGATGATTGTGCACATGAGAAAATTGAGGCTCAAATATGTCTCCATGTCAGGGCCAAAATTATGTATGTATTGAACTCTAATGAGCTGTCTCCTGGATTACTTTTCTCGGTTGTGAATGTTGAACTCAGGGCCTAGGCACTGACCCTTCCCTGTTGGGCTCATGGCTAGTGCCCTATCACGTAGAGTCAAGGACCCTAGGTATCTGTAGCTGAAGTCTGTCATCCTGCCTGCTCAGGAAGCTGAGATCTGAGGATCTGGGTTCAAAACTATCCCGGACACAAAGGGTCCCATGAGACTATTATCTCCTACTCACCACTTAGCAACTTGAAGTGGAAGCCAGTGCTGCTGACTTGTGCCTGTCATCCTAGCTACTCAGGAGGCAGAGAGCTGAGGATCACATTCCAAACCAGCCTGGGCAGGAAATTTCCTTGAGATGGTTATCTCCAGTGAACCATCAGAAAGGCTGAAAGAGTGCTGTAGCTCAAGTGGTAGAGCTTGAGCTGAAGAGCTCAGAGACATCACACAGGCCTGCCATGGGAGGTGGCACAAATGAAGGCTTCCTGTCAAAACACAGCACTGGGGAGAGAAAGACCTTGGGGTACAAAGAGACCTTTTTCTCCTGGACTTCAGAGCCCACCCACATTCATCCTCACCAATTGCCCCCAGATGAATTGTTACAAAGCTGTACAGGAGTGAGGCTTTTTGTCTGTCTGTTCCAGCAATGAGGCAGACTTCCTCCAGCAGCCTGGGGTGCACAGAAACACTCAGGCTACACTTTGAACAGTGAGGGCAGCCCCGGCACATGCATTGTTTTGAAAGCACTCTCTGTGCTATGAAATCATTCTATTCAAAGCAAATTTCCTAGCTGGGTGCTTTTCTTCATAGAGAATCTGGATGTTCACCAATAGAAATACATGCATTCATACACAGACACATGGAGTTACTGGCTCTTTTTTTGTGTGGCAGGTCCTGAGGCTTGAACTGTGAACCTAGACATTTTCCCTGAGCTCTTTTTGCTCAAGGAAGCATTTTATTGTGCCTTAAACCATGATTACTCTAGGCTGGGGTGCAGCTTTTACCCCCACATATGATCCAGGGATCCTAGGACCCGAGTACAACTCCCAGCACTGGCAAAAAAAAAAAAAAAAGAAAAATCAAACCAACACAAATGGAGGAGGAAAAAACCAGGAAGTTTTACATAACTGTTTTACTTTTGTTTCCTTTGCACTCTGACCATCCTGGGTCTCAATGACTCGGCTTGAAAATTGAACGTGACCTTGCATGGCTGAAGGCTGGTGGGCTGTTAGTGAAGCTCAACTCACACACCTAGGCCCTGAGTTGGATTCTGGGACTGGCACCTACACACTGCTGAAGATCCTAGGAAACTTGTTCCTATGTATAGGAACACTAATAGGACGTTTGAAATGTACTAATTGTATTACTGATTAGCTAGTCATTCTATAAGTTTGTATGCAATAAATACAGGTCATTGATTAATTTAATATTTATTAAGTCTTGTACTGTGATTAATTAATGGAGGTATAATTTTAGACCAAATAATTGGTAGTATTAGAATATATAAAAGTAAGATATAGACATCACTTTATATAGAGTTATACACAGAATCTATATAAATGTTTATCTGTCTCTGTATACATTTATGGATGCATATACATATGTAAATACACACACACACTGAAGTCTACACATCTATGTGTTTATATAGTGGCCACTCCTAGGGCTTGATCTCAGGTTCTCAAAGTTGCCCGACAACTTCACTTGCATCAGACTGGTGTGCTAACATTGACCCATTCATGAAGTGGGCCTTCTAGGCCCGGAGTTCAAATCACAGAACTGCCAAAAACTTAATCCTGATGGAAGAAGCCAATTGTCCCACTTGTTTTCCTAATTGGTGAAAATCTGGGGTCTCAGGAATGATGTCTAATACACAGGCAAATCTATGTTCTATGTATTAGGATGTAAAAAATGTTATATGTGTAATCATACTCACTAAAATATATAATAAATAAATAAAACAAAATAAAATGAATAACTACACTAACTGCAATATGCAGTAAACATGTGTATGTAAATATAAATTGTGTATTTAAAATGTATATGAGTGCTAGGCCTTGAATTCAGGCCCTGGAGACAGGCCTGACTTTCTTGTCTTCCAGCATGATGAGCTTCCCCTTCCCCCACAATGCTTCAGATTTACCCGGACCCTGAGTTCAAATCCCAGGCCTGGCAGAAAAAAAATGGCATGAATTCCAAGCCAAGGAGCCTCAAAAAATATTTTAGATATTTTTAATGTATGTACGTATGCATATATGTATGTATATATGTATGTATGTATATATGTATGTATGTATGTATGCATTTTTATTTTGTCAAGCACAGGGCTTGAACTCAGGTCACAGCAACTCTGCCTCAGCTTCAATCACTCTAGGCTAGGGTGCAGCCACTGGACCCACAGCCAAACCAGGGTTCCTGGGCCCCAAAGGCTGACAGGAAAAAAAAATAACACTAAAAAAAAAAATAAACTCGGGAACTTGCATATGGCTGCAAGTTTTACATTTGTTTTCTTTGCAAGGTGACCTTCCTGGGTCTGAATGACACAGTTGAAAAGTGTTGGTAACCTAGCATTGCTGAAGGCTGGCGGGCTATCAGGGAAGCCATAGGCCAACACGGCAACATAGGCCCTGGGTGGGAAGCCTGGTCCTGACCCTTACCAATGGCAGGAGGTCCTAAAAGTCTCGTTCCTATTCATAGGAATACTGATGGAAGGTTATGAATGTCAAGGTTAGAGTGACTTTAGGAGGCCGATGGAGTTTAATGAATATTTTTGGCACACTAAAAGAATACTATCAAATACATGGATGCAATTATTTTGGGACAGTGGTTGATTTAATTAATAATTCATTAAGGATGAAAACAATATTAATTACATGGAGGCATAATAAGGACCCAAGAATTGGTAGGAATGTAGCATATATAACTGAATATTATATAGACATCTCTGGCACTCTATAAAGATCTATATTTATTTGTGTACTACCATCTGCATGTCAATGTGTTCTTATTTTTCAAACCCTGGGGCTCGATCTCAGGTGCTGGGAACTACTTGTGGGCTCAATATGCACCAGGCTGGCATGCTGACATTCACCCATTCATGCATTGGGCCTTGTAGACTGTGAGTTCAGATGCCAGCACTCACAAAAATTGAATCGTGGAGTAAGAAGCCCATGGTGATACATGTTTTCCTTTTCTGTGAAAGTCCTGGATGTCAGGTGTGAAGTTTCATACATAGGCAAATCTATATCCTCTGTAATAAATGTAATAAATATTCCATGTGTAATAACAATCAATAAAATAAATGGCAAATAGATGAATAAAACAAAAAATTTAATGAATAGCTACACTAACTACAATATGGAGTCAATATATGGGGCTCGATTTCAGGGCCTGGTAACTGCCTAGGAGCTGAATTGGCTGCTGTGCTTACAATCATCCATTCATGAACTTCTAGGCCCTGAATTTAGATCCCAGCACTGCCAAAAGTATAATCTTGGAGTGAGAAGCTGAGCATGACATGTTTTCTTCTGCTTTGAAAGTGCTCAGTGTCAGGTAGGATGTATAATTTGGATGCAAATCTATATGCTATGTAATAGGATGTCATAAATGTAATAAATGTCATAGGTGGAATAATTGTCACTACAATAAATGATAAAGGGTTGAATTAGTGAATCATTCTAGATTAAATTAGATGCAACCATTATAGGAAGTGTATTAAATTTTATTAATATTTTATTAAGCATTACCAGAATAAAAATTACATGGAGACATAATTAAATACCTAATAATAGGTAATGACACATGATGCATAATTTAATTATACATAGACATCTGTCTCATTCTATAAAATATGTAAATATATATGTGTATATATACATATATGATAAACAATAACGGGATATTGAGTAATTATTAATTAATGCTTTATTAATTGTTCAACTGGGACACATCATTAAATGGAGACATAATTTAATATCTAATAATTGGCAGTAATCCCTGCAACTACTGCTGCCTCCTTCTTGCCCTCATCGCTGGCCTGTCAGTCCCAAAAAAGGCCTCCAGGAGAACCCCTCCACCCCTGCAACCAATGTGTCCTGTACTTCCAGTGACTCCTGGTAGTCAGTATGATCTACATGACCACAGAAGAGCATGAGGATATATGTTACAAACAGACATGAAGAACTAGTATGATGACTTGACCTTCATGGCCTCTGAAAATGGAGGTTTGACCTGCATAAGTTTTGCTTCACTATAAATTTTCTATTTTCACACTCAACACCATATACTTTCCTTGTGCTTCCTTTATTGGTTTTTGTCTTATTCTCTCAAAGTAAGTCTATTACCATGGGCTGATACCATGTCTCTGGTGATGGCACCAGCAGATCCAAGTGGAAAAGGAAGTGGGACATAGAGTACCCATCCTTTTCACAAGAGTCCACCACAGGTCAGAAGAACAAGTCTTAGGAGAGTGGGCACAGCTGCTGCTTCCCTCTCTGAAGCATGGCTCAAGTTTGGAGAGGGATTTCAGAACATCTAAAATATTGAATTATTGAAATATTGAATTATCTCCAAGACCAAAGAAACAACCACATCTAGTAATTGAGCTCACAAGTATACCATAGAGATCCAGTGAAAATGATCAGTCAGATGAAGATAGGACACTGTTTAAAATACAGAGAAACAATGGGATTGGCACTATTGGCAGGAACAATTTGTGTGCAGAAGATAGGGCCAAGGGAGATGAACTGCAGTTGATTGACTAGAAAATGGACAGTGACAGAGAAGAAACCAGTAAAGGCAATGAATGTGAAGATGGAGAGGGTGCCATGGAAATCTCAGATGGTGCTTCTAGTGCAAGTAGTTATTCTTTGGCAAGTGATAGTAGGAAACCTGAGCTTCCTAAGGCAGGACCTGACTTTATTGCCTAGCTGGACTAAAAGTGAAGATCCTCCTGTCCCACATTCCAGAGTTCTAGGATTACAGTCATGCATTACCACATTCCTGTTTGAAACATTTAACTTTCATGTACATTATTTCTTTTTCACCTGTGGCCTTTATCAGCCTGACTTCGACATTTTTGGACCTTGGTTCGAACATTTGTCTGGATTATGAGGAAACAATAATTATTCCAACAGTTTCCCATATTGAAACACCCACTCCTTGGGTACTTGTCAACTCACTGTGTTCATCTGGCCTGTGTGGAGATTGTCTATTCTGCTCTGGTCCTTAAGAGGTCTGCCAGATTCTCAGCTGTGTACCAGAAGAACACAGAGATGGAGGGTTTTAGATAGCAATGAGAAAAAAGAAATTGACTTCACTGAAACTCTGTTATTTGCCTTATTTTTGCCTGCCATATTTACCTTGCTCACAGTTTACATTCTTTTATGGTATAATGAGGTAATAACATTTATTTTCCTCAGCATTTAAGTTTAATTCTTTGTTTTCATTGAGACAAACTTCTGAGAAAGAACAACTAATCTCATGCTCATTTCCACAAATGGATGTTTTTATTTTCATATTCCCTTGTAAGACAATAATTCTTGGTGTGGCAAGTCAGGAAATACAAATAGATTAAAATTTTAAACATGATACATTTATTTGTGATGTCAGTAGGCTTTGGAATTTTAGTCACTAAAATGTGTTTGACTACTATGTTTACTCTTGCCCACTCTGGTGAGAGCATCCTTAATTACTAAGTTATTAACAAGTGAATGGATTGTCAGACAAACTTTGAGAGTTTTTGTTTTCTTGGCAGACCATTAAACATTTCTTTAGAGGAAAAAATACCACACTATTTCTGCTCTTCATAGAGTCTACTATACTTCAGTTAATTCATCTGTAACTATTAGCATACAACTGAGTGTATTTGCATTTGGGTTTATTGGAACATTCTAGCAGCCACAAATAAGGGAAACCATGCAGCTTGTGTTCTCTGGGTCTGGATTACTTCCCATAATATAATGCTTTCCCAGTCTTCCCACATTATTACAAATGATAGTCTATCATGCTCTCTGATGGATGAGTGGGATTTCTCTGTTTGTGTGCGCGTGTGTGTGTGTGTGTGTGTGTGTGTGTGTGTGTGTGTGTGTGTGTGTGTGTGAGTTTATACATACATTTATATATATGTATATATGTACATACACACACATATATTTATATCTATATATACATATATGTATATAAAATGTGGTATACATGTATGTAACCTCATACATACATACATACACACACACACACACACACACACACATATATATACATATATATATATGTAACCTCATACATGTATACCACATTTTATTGATCCATTCACCATTTGAGGGTTTTCTGGGTACTGGAAAGTGAGAGACAGGATCCTTATCCCTCTGTTTGTGGGAAGACATGAGCTCTTGTAGCAACAGTCCTGAGCCTTGTTACCCTTTTTTATGACCTGAAGTGGTAAAAGCTGATCAACAATTTGTTCATTTTTGTAATTCCTGGGGCCTGAACTCAGTGCCTGTGCACTGTCCCTAAGCATTTTTTGCTTAAAGCTAGCATACTAACACTTGAGCCACAGCAACACTTCCAGCTTTTTCTGGATATGTGGTTACTGAAGAATCAAACTCAGGGCTTCATGCATGCTAGGCAAGCACTCTACCACCAGGCCACCTTCACAGCCCAAGATTTTATTTTTTAAAAACTAACATGTAAAAGAACCAACTACATGAACAACTGTATTACAGGAGGTGAGCTCCATGACTAGAACCATGACTTCCCTGACCAGAAACCTGGGATACCAGGCCTTTGCCACAAGTCTCCTGTGTGGTCAGCTTCCAACCACTGAGCATCATTTCATTGGCCTGAAAGGAAGCAGAGTGTTGAGATGTGAAACATGATGCAAGCAGACAGAGGGAGCCTCATCCCCCAATGTCAACAATGAGGATGGGTGCTCACAAACCCCAGATCCTGTGGCACACGTGCTAGTAGACGCTAATTATGAATTGTGGGGAGTCATGATCCAATGGGCAGATGGGCTGGGCTATTATGAGAAAGGCATAACCTCCTTCAGAATCATATGGACTCCAAAAATGTGAACTAGAAAAGGTCTACTTTGTGTTTGAGGTTATTGTTTTAACTTCCTTTATCTGCACTCTGTCCTCTAAAGCCAGCTCCCATGTGTGAACTCTTCATATGCAAGAAAATGAGCCATAAATAAGGCCAAGTAATTGTTAATCTTATGGAAGTCAGCCAGGCCTAGAGTGGCTGTCTGGGGTTTCTTTTCCTCTCTGAGTTACAAAAAGTGACTTGTTCCTGAGACACAGAGCCCATGTTCTAATGGCTGAGCTATTACTGCTGGATATCACATTTCACCATGTGGATATAACTATAAGAGGCAAAGCAGCCAGGACTTTCATGTTCCCAAAATTATTGCCATGCTGAGTGAGTCTGACACATGACTTCGAATGACTGCATGAAGGAAGTGGACATTCTTTTGTTTTTACAATATGTAGTAGTGTATACATCGATACATGCTTATTCACTTTACGCTGACTTTAATTTTGTCCCAGGTTTTCATTTTGGTTTCAGAGGAAAGTGTCTGGATTTACCATTCCAGCAACAGGCTCCCAGATGCTCATGCAGGGTGAGGAGGGGAGAATGGGTTGAAATGATGACTTCCTTCTGTGTTTCCCTGGCAGTGCTGAAAACCAGACCCAGAGCTTCTGGGCTTCAGGTAAACAAGCAGTGGATAGAGTCTCCCTTCTCAAGAGATGAAATCTTCATGAAAATTTCTCAGAGGACACTACAGTTTCCACTGCTTTTTTACTTCCACGCAGTGCACAGAGCACACGAGCAAATGCTGGAGGGCACAGGTATGGCTGACTCACCACCCTTCAAGAGAGTCAAAAAAGATGAACACAGTGGCAGGGGACCTGTTCCTCAGCAGAAAGCCTTGCAAGGTTCTGAACATCACCCTAAGTGAGGCTGGCATTTGAGCACAGTCTTGGACAGGTCATGAGCATCTGAAGAGTGTGGAATGTTCTGCTAATCCACAGGTTGACTAAGCAGCCTCTCCTTGGGGGAAAAGGATCTACTATAAGTAAACACTTATCAGAAATCTCACTAAACCTTGTTCTTTATATTAAGTCAGTTCTTCAAGGCAGACAAGTGAGAATGGATAAAGGAGAAGGGCCCTAGGACCACTGAATTTTCCCATCTTAGAGCATCATTTTCTTTCTCAATATACAGTAGGGAAGCCACAGCCTAGTCCTGCTAGCCAATAGAAGTATATTCTCAATAGTATATGCCAACATGTTCAGGTCCAGAGAACTCAGTGATAGTGGTTCCACTCTGTTCTCTCAGTAACTTCTCTTCTTTTTTTTGAGATAGGGTTTAATCTAAGTAGGACTTTGGGCTAAGCTACCTTTGTATGCAGAACATAGGCATGTACCACCATGCCTAGCTTCATTACTTCTTTTTGTTTTCTTCCCTTTGAAAGTCAGCCAATAGCTCTAAAATCGCTCTCTTCCATTTACATTCTATTCATGCCCTTATCTGGTTCTCTCCATCTGGTCTAACTGGAGCCATCTGTCTCTAGCCAGCACACTGTCATGGTGGTCCATCTTCCTTCTTCCCAGCTAGCTCCATACACATCTCTTTGTTACTAGGGAGTCTTTCCTGACTTGTGCTTTTCACTTTTCCAAATGACTGGATGTGCAAGACAACAAAAGGAGTTCCTGAATTTTGCCAAGAGTGTGAATGACATGGCTGATTCAAGGCTGTTAACCATTTTCCACTTAAACACACAAGCAGTGGGCCAGGATTGGTGGCTCACACCTGTGATCTTAGCTAATCAGTAGGCTTAAATCTGGAGGATGGTGGCTCCGAGACCAACCTGGAGGATGGTGGCTCCGAGACCAACCTAAGCAGAAAAGTCTTGAGATCCCACCTTCAAAATAATCGCAAAAGAGGGGCTGGAAGTATGGCTTATGGTGAGCATACAATCTGAGCAAGAGCTATCATAGTGTAGGTCACCTTGTGCTGCTGGTAGCACAGGCCCTTTAGTCCCAGGTCTGTACTAATAACATCTCTTCAATTCCAACTTTGTGTATGTGTGTGTATGTGTACAACTTCACATACTCATGCACTTGTTGTGTACACTGATAATATTAAGTTGCACGTGCTTATGTTGCAGAGACTTCAAACCAATTTGAATCTTTCCAAACACAATGAACCATCAAGAATTCTACCACTGAAACATTCAGTACAAAGATTCCACTTCCAAAATGCCATTTGGTTAGATGGTGTTTACCTATTCATATTTACTTAGTCTTTCCTCTAGTTGACCCTCATCCTCCCATACCATTGCACCTCCACACATTCCCCCAGATTATTGTTTACAATGATCTTAACATTTTCCTGGAAATAAGGATTCTTTAGTGGTAGAATTAGCATTTAATTGTTAGCAAGTCACCTTCTTCAGTAATAACTCACAATGAGCTTAAAGATCTTAATCAGGTAGGGATAGGTGGACACAGGATAGTAAAATGTACAAAACAGCATTTCAATGCCAGGTGGAGCACTATGGGACCTGACCCGATATCATCATGTGCTAAACATGGACCTCCCAGGTGAGGGCAGAATACTCTCTTGTACTTATGGGACTCCTGGATATCAGGAAAGTAGGAGGCTGAGACCTGAGTCCAACCCTTACTCTTCTCAAATTGCTGGCGAAGTTTCAGAAAAACTCAGTAATCTGCCCAAGGAAGGTATGCTAGGCTACAGGTGAAGAAAGACAGGAGCCTAAAACGTGGCATGCAATTTCTGAGAAGACACCTTCATACTTACTAAGAACTTATGAGCTTATAGAAATGGATTGGTTGTGGTCAGACAGTATGGGTATGCAAGCCAAGGAGGGGACTGGCCACTTCCTTACAGTATCATCCTATAGTGACAAGAAGAGGAAAATAACCCCAAATGGGACTGCACTGGTCATCTACTTGATGTCAAAGTATTGGGGCTGAACAGTACTGAGTGTTAACCTGGACTGCTGGTCAGAGAGCTGGAAAAGTAGGGAGTAGGATGTGAATTGAATGATAAATAGAGGGATGAGTTGATGGAAAGAATTGTCAACTGCAACATCACATTCAGATCTACCAGAGATCTCTCATAAAGGGCCAATACAGTCAACCATGTGAACCCATTAGCACTGGTCATTCTTGTTTGCTAGCCAATCACTTTCTGACTTATCAGACATACACACACACCACAAATGGCCATGGTTTGGTGGACACAGAGGGCTAGAATATAAATGTCAGTAAATGCCTGACATGTTAGCAGAGAGTATCAAGGTTTAGCCACCCTGCACTGTTCATTCCCAAGATTCTCAGCCTGTTAGGTCCTTGTGGCAAACTCAGTGCTCCAATGGGAACAGATGCTGCCTCCAGGCCTCCCTTTTGTATTCTCCAGGTCTCAGAAGTCCCCAAAAGGCTGGTCTGGAGGTGTGGGGGAATAATGCAGGCAAAGCCCAAATTTTGGAGGCTCCAATTCATAGCAATGATAGGGTGCTGCAGAGCTCTGGATTGTGTTGTGCCT
Organism: Dipodomys spectabilis; assembly: GCF_019054845.1. Taxonomy (NCBI): domain Eukaryota; kingdom Metazoa; phylum Chordata; class Mammalia; order Rodentia; family Heteromyidae; genus Dipodomys; species Dipodomys spectabilis. The sequence continues at coordinate 894,311 of NW_024870959.1, forward strand.
CCAAGGGAAGGAGGCACTGTTGGCACATGAGTGCATCAGGGCTTCCTGATCCTCCCTGCCCAACAGCAGCTGTTCTGGATTGAGCAGCACACTGGGATGGGGTATGAGGCACCCTGGGGACAAGTACCCACCAGTAGAGGGATGGATAGGGCAGGTAAATCTACAGAGAACAGTGCCAGTACTGGGGAGCTGTGCTCTTTTATCAACTTCTCCACATTTCAGTTTTCAAAAACAACTTAGACTTTAGAGTAAGTTTCAACCTATGGAAAACTTAAACAAGTGTGTTTCCCTCACTGCGCTAGCTCTCCCTTGATTCACATATCATAAAATATATTAATCAAAGTCAGAACATTTCCACTGAAGCCATATTAGTCATTAAACACAAACCCCGTACCAACCTCAACATTGCCTCCTTCTGCCCTTCTCTCACTCAGGAGTCCAACTGGTCCTGCAGATCATTGCTCTCCTCCCCTTTGAGGGGCCAAAGTTCCAACCAAACCTCCATCCTTGGCAATTGTGAGGGGTTCTGCTCAGCATTTGCTGTCTTGGTAGGCATAGATTGAGGATGTCGACGGACTGTTCCTCTTTGGCAGGAGCCTACAGAGCAACAAATGCTGCAGCCATCTCAGTGAATCACACTGGGGCACCGAGGTCACCATGCTTACCCTTGTTCATGGTACTCATGTTAGAACTCAGAGTACTGTACTTGCTAGGTAGGTGAGCTATATGCCTATTTTGTGCTGGTCATTTTTTAGTTATGGTCTTGCTTCCTATCCAGGTACATGCCTGGGCCTGGACTCACCTATTTTAAGCTTCCTGTTGTAGTGAAGTTGATATTCATTGCTAGCTTAAGAGGAGATGTCACCCAGTTTTTGGCCTGGGCTGGCCCTGAATAATGATCATCCAAATCTCAGCATCTTAAATAGTTAGGATTACACATATGACTCCCAGCTCCAATGTGCCTTCCTTCTCAACCCTACCAACTCAGCAGTGACTGACAGCTTCCTCTCCTCAGTTACTCTTACCCTCTGGAATTTCAGAGAGGAGACACACATTTTCTTCTTCATTGTACTCTAATTGCTCCCAAGATTGCCTGAAATTGTACTATCTTCCCTCATTGTAGGCTCCCCAAGGAAGTGATACCCTTGGATACTGGATATTTCTACATGAGGAGGTAAACTTAGCTGTGAACCCCAAAGGGAGATCCTGTTATTTCAGCTGTGGGTTGTCAGTTCCTTCCGCAACTCCCTCAGCTACAGTCATTTTCCATGACACAATGGTCTTCCTGCACTCCCCACACTGATGGGTACAAAGACAGCATCATGCCAATTGGCCAGGTCAAACTATGGGACACTCAGTGGTGGAGCTGGAGGAGTTGCACTTGTCCCCTATCCAATCTGACATCCAGTCCCTCCCTTCAACAGAATTCAATCTCTGTGCATTCTCCTCTCTCCCAACACTCTCAGTCTGTCTCCAGAACTAAGGAACAAGGTATATGTAATTGAGAAAACACAAACACAATCTCTCATCATGAATGGACCAATTTAAATAGTGAAAAAAATGAACCACAAAATTATACTGAACCCCTCTCCCCACTTCTTTTATTTGGTCAAGTTTGCTCCCTAATTGCTTTTGTGTGTTTGTTGGGGAAGGTGTGTGGGGACATTGTGTATAATAGGACTTGAACTCAGGGCCTTTAGCTCTTAACCTGGCTCTTTTTGTTCAAAGCTGGCACTCTACCATTCCAGCCACTGATCTCTAGTGGCTTTTTCCAGGCTAATTGCAATAAGAATCTCTTGGGTTTCTCTGCCTACACTGGCTTCAAACTGCAAATCTGGTATCAGCCTCCCAAAAGGCTAGTATTACAGGTGTGTGTAAGCATCTAGTGCATAGCCTCCCACTGCTACTTTAAAAGGGCAGCTTTTAAAGTGAAGCAAAAGAAAATTCTTGATTGAAAACTGGGTATCAGTGTGATTTCGGTAAATCTGGAGGCTCCTCATGGGAGGAAAGGCCTCCTGGGAAGTATTATAGCACTGCATGAACCAAGTAGGTTTGATGAAATGTCCCCAGAGAACACACAAGATACCTTGAGTGGAACAACACCCAAAGCACAGGTTCTTAGGACATTGTCTAAAATAAGTTTTTAACCAAGGTACTCACAGATGTGCCTCCCATATCCTTGGGAAAGATACCAGTAGAGCAGCCATCTGGATCCTGTCCTACGGGGGTACAGGGTGTTTGGAACCAAGTCTTTTCCTTGGTCCAAACCACATTACAAAGAGGCAATATGGATGCTCCTAGTCCAATGGCTGGGCCCTTTACTGCTACAAAATTCGGCTTCTTAAACTGGATGAAAGTATTCACTAAGTTTCTAAAGTTAAAAAAATACACAGGGAACAAGTAAAAACATTGCATATGTGAGCAGATGACAAAAATCTATTCTAGATTGGAAGTTGCCAAGCAGAAACTGCAAATCATAAAAACTAATATTTCTTAAAAAGCCTCCTCCCAGAAAAGGTAGACTGTGGATCTACCTGCGGCAGGTTGTAAAGGCTTACCTACAGCCTGTATATTACACAGGTGTGGCTGCTGCCACCGGTTGTAGGTGACATAGCCAGAACGGCTTTTGTATTTACAGTGGCTCTTGGCCACTCTGACTATTGCATATAGCATTTCCAATTTTCTCTCTTTGAAGACCCAAGGATCATACTGACTTTAGGGAGTTCTTGTATCCAAGAAAAGGGAAAATTCAGAGTGAACTTGGCACTAAGATTGTCTGGTACTGACTGAAGGGTTATTGACTAAGGAATATAACCTGCCCCTGCAAGGAGACTTTACACATTGAATTGGAAACATGTATTTTCTTTCTTTTTTTTTTTTACTTTTTTTTTTAATTTAATTTAATTTTATTTGTGAACATACTGTACAGAGGAGTTACAGTTACATGGGCAGGATAATGCGTACATTTCTTACCAAGCATTGCAGCCTCCTCTTTTGTTTACCCTTCACATCCCTTCCCAGCCTCCTCCCTCCCCCTGGAAACACGTATTTTCTAAGGTCTTATAAACTGGACTAAATTAACTTATGGACATGGAGATAAGCTAATTTAAGACATAAGGTTGGAAAGAAAGATCAGCAAGCATCTCAATGCCTGTATCCCATTATGTGTTGGTGGATGCTACTGCCACAGGAAATTGGAGAGCAAAGCAGACATGGGAGAGGGTGGCCTTTGCAGGGGACAAGAACTTACCATAAAACACAGCCAATGCTGTGCTGGAGTTTGTTTTATAGGCTTTGTAGTTCCAGGGAGGTTGATGCTATACTATATAGGGAATCTGCTTCTTCCTCCCCACCATACAGCTGATTCTGTTTTCAGAGGTAGTTTCTTGTTCTGATTTCACACAGTAGATCAAAGCATAAACTTATACCCACATACATATAAAGTGATTCTTTATAGGTAGTTTGAGCTTGACCATTGAAGAATAACTACAACTTTTCATATACAGAGTTCTAAGCCAGGACTTGACTCACAACAGCTATTGAAGCACTTCCTACTAGTTCCTCATCCTCTGAACACTATCAAGATGGAATATAGTGCTGCATCTCCCCTCCCCCCTTACCCCCCACCCCTTTGCAAGTCCTGCAGTTGAACTCAGGGTCTTCTGCTTAGTTGGCTGGCACTTGACTACTTGAATCACACTTTCAGTCCTGTTTGTACTAATCATTAGAGGCTCAATTTTAACAGACTTTTCTAATTGATCTGGTCTTAACACAAATCCTCTGGATGTATCTCAGATTTTGAGTAGCTAGAATTACAGACGTGAGTCACTGCTTCCAGCTAGATTATATTGTAAGGAGGGAGGTTGGGAAGTTTGTAAGGAACACAGGAGAACAGGGCTTGCAGATGCAGATTCCAGCAATTGGTGTGAGGTGTAGTCCGTTAGGTGAGGCCGACTTCATCTCAGCCTTGCCAATTGCCCCCAAGGTAAGTAATGTTTTGCATTATGCAAGAATTGATCCTTTAAAAGAACAAGCTGCACTAATATCTAAAGTTTCTAAATGAGATGGCCCAAGGCATTGTTCGAAAGCTCACAATGGAGTTTAACGATAAAGCTGTGGTACATGAACACATAAGAATCAAAAACTGTCCACGATTCCATGCTTCTCCCATGATATATTTGTACATATATAAAACATTCTCATCTCAAGCCCAAAGAAACACAGGTCCCATGGTTTCCCTTATTTGCAATGACTAGTATATGTCTGAGACAAGCAGAAATGTTCAGAGGAGTTGATGTTAGGTGAAATGAACCCCAAGATAAGGACTCACATTTTTTTCTTTCTTTCTATTGTTTTAAACATATTTATAAGATGATTTCTTTGTGTTTTTTTATGTCCCTCCTCCTCGGTATAACCCCTGTTTTCACTGTATTTGATGTTGCTATAATTTGTGGAGGGGAAGGGAAAAACAAATTGTTTAAACAGGGATACAGGTGGACCCATTGCAACAATGAGATGTACAAGACATTATGTCGAAAAACAAACTTTACAACATTGGTGTGGTATGGGGAGGGAGATGGGGAAGGTAAGGTAAGGGGAAACAAAGGAGGAGGGAACAATGCTTGATAAGAAATGTACTCATGTGGGCTGCAATGCTTGATAAGAAATGTACTCATGTGGGCTGGGAAGGTGGCTCAGTGGTACAGTGCTTGCCTTGCATGCATGAGGCCCTGGGTTTGATTCCTCAGCACCACAGAAGCAGAAATAAAAAGCTGGAAGTGGTGCTATGGCTCAAGTGGTTGAGCACTAGCCTTGAGGTGAAGAGCTGCGGGACAGGGACCAGGCCCAGAGTTCAGGCCCACGACCAGACTCCCTCCCCCCAAAAAGGAAATGTACTCATTACCTTGCTTGTGTAATTGTAACCCCTCTGTAGTGCATTTTCAAGATTAAAAAAAATTCTGGTTTCAAAGTCTTTGAGGAAAATCAATACCAGGATTTCAATAGGATTGATACATTGTTTTATAACTGGAATTTCAATTTTTGCCTGGAATGATAATAATGTCAAATGAAATTATGTCTCTATTTCAGAGGTCCATGCTAAATTCAACAGCAGCCCTGCTCAGAGGAAGGGTGCTATGATGATGTGTAAACTCATTTGTAAACATGAGTTGAACAGAAACTCAGTTTGTTAAAACACAGCCACACACCAAATCTTTGTAGAAATGACCTGTCAGGAGAGACCTCCCCAGTCCACAAAGCTGTACGATCATGAACTACAAAAATCCAGTGGCAGTGTGGCTAGTGGTAGGAGATCATGATGGACCTAAAGAGGAAATGTGTACAGTTTTGTTAAGTATAAATGCTGTTTTGTTTGCTAGCCATGGGGCTTGAACATAGGGCCTGTGCACTGTCTCTGAGCCTCTTTGTGCTCAAGGCTAGTGTTCTACCCACTAAATCCCAACACCACTTCCAGCTTTCTCTTAGTAGTTTATTGGAGATAAGAGTCTCATGGGCTTTCTTGTCTCAGCTGGCTTCAAATTGCAATCCTCAGATTTCAGCCCCCTGATTAGCTAGGATTACAGGCATGAACCAGCAGGCTCCTGGTTTTTATAGGTATCTTTTAAAACTTAAAATTAAAGCCCATAAACATTAAGAGGTGTACAATGCAGCATACTCAATTTGTATTTGTTCCCACTGGATCATCTGTGTACTGAGTTAAAGGCTGTCTTAGATATGGAAGGGAAGTAAAGATTTTCCACAAAGTTAGTTTTTGAAGACATTATTATTCAATAGAATTCCTTCTGAGAAGACACTTGACAAGATCAGATGTTAGGTCAAACCCTCATGGAAGGGTGTAGGAATTGTCTGGGGAAACCAGGCAACAAAATTTGAATTAGGAGGTGGTGTGCTTCCTTCCTCAGCTTACTCAGCTTTATTATCTGAAGAAGAAAGGAATGAGTGGGAAGAGGTCAAGTTCTAGGGCCAGTTTACGGGTTTGTTTTGTTCTCTCTCCAAATCCTGTAATATGGGAGTGCTGAGTAATAGCCTCTTCCTTTGGAAAGTCCTCACATTATCTCACTCTATCATGAGAGGAGACCTCACTTCTGTGGAGATAAGCTTGCTCTTGGGTCCTTCAGACACATAGTGTGCAGGCATCAACAGTCCAATGCTATAAAGGGAACCCAAGATACTCAGTTTTATCAATGATGTAAGGGCCATTTCATGACAATGAATCTGCAAACTGGGTATCATCAATTCCAATAGTGGAAATAGCAGCCCTGGACAGTGGATGATGTAAGATGTTAATTGATCTCCATTCTCACTTCCCTTTCCTTCCATTCTGAATATTTGCCACAATGAAGATCTTTGCCTCAAAAAGTTTAAGGAATTTGAGTCATGATACCACAGAAACAAGCAAAAAATATATACATAGAAAGATTGTTTTGTGTAATGTCCCTCATAGGCATATGAAGTTAATTTAAATAAACTGAGTAAGAGAAAGGTTAAGTGAAACTGCTTTAAATAAGTAGTTTTTTCTGTTTCTCCCATATTCCATTAAGAAAAATTATCGCTGATAAAAATACATTTACTCAAAGCAGCAGCAATGCAGGTTTCACAGAAGCACAATGTTTCGGTTTCCTATAATATCAGCTGAGCCTTCTGTGGGATCTAGGAGAAGGACATGGCATTGGGAGGCTGGGAGAAGTAATAGGAGTGAGGATCTGTTGAAAACAAGCATCTAAATTCACCTAAAAGTGCAAGAGATGAGGTTTCTACTTAAATATCTGTATCTATCTTTTCTCTTTCTCTAATCCCAGTACTACAAGCCTCAGCCACTGTCAAGGGCAGAGACTGGACACCTGAGGAGGGAGAAGACTGGAAAGCAGCAAGATTGGTAACAAAAGCTCTAAGATGCATAAGAGAGGACTCAGGTGGTCTCACAGAAGATGTACAAAGTCACCACTGAAAACAACGGTATGTGTGTGTGTTTGTGTATATGTGTGTGCATGTGTGTGTGTGTGTGTGTGTGTGTGTGTGTGTGTGTGTGTGTGTAAAAAGTGAGGCTTAAAGACATGCAACATATCCTGAACTATGATTTAACAATGAGCAGTGTCTACACATTGATATGAGGTTCTGATAGTCTAGAGCAGAATTATGTCCCCTGATGAAGGTTTAAAATTTCAAGTCAAGTAAGAAGGCAATGCCTTCTAGCACCACATCTGAGAACTCAGAATAATAATGGGATTATAATATTTCAAACCATAGGTATGTTATTTTGGGGAATAACAGAGATGGGAGGGGACTGAGATCCAAGGCTAGTCTAGGCAAAGTGTTAGCAAGCAGACCTTATCTCAACAATTTCTTCTGGCTAGGTGGTTCATTCCTGAAATCCCAGCTCTGTGGGAGGTATATGTGAGGAAAGAGCAAAGCCCAAAAATTACTTAAAATACTTAAAGCAAGAAGGGGGCAGGATGTGTGGTAGAATGCATGCCTAGCATGTATGAGGCTTTGAGTCCAATCAAACAATAGTACTATTAAAACAACCCAACAGATGTAAGATGTGTTCATTAGCTGATTCAGCTTTTTTCCTCTCTACTAGAAATATTTAGAATTTGGGGAAGCATAGGAGAAGTGTACAGCACAAGTACCATGCAGCTGTACATTATCTATACAGCACTCTTAGCCAACATGCTGAGCACTTGCTGGGTTTCAGTTGTTGGCCTCTGATAAGCAGTCATTAATGTCAGACTCATAGAAAGAGCAGATGAGTTAATTGAGTCAACTGACTTAAAACTAACCCCAACCCTGATGCAAACACATTGGCTCTGCAAACCTGATTGCATCTGCCATCTTGGTGCCTTTTCTCTTTCTATCATCTGTGAGATGGTCTATGAAGTAAGTTAAGTCCAGGCCACAATAGAAGATGCTGCCCGGTGCACTGAGATAGACCTGCTGTCATTGGCAGTGGCTGTTTTCAGGGCACTCAGGACTTCTTTTATCACTGGGAAGTCACCATAAATTCCAATGATAAGGACCACTTTGGGTACAGACTACTATAAGCATTTTAAAGACCCCTCTGTACGGTATTTTCACAATAATAATCATAATAATAAAAAGAAAGCCTTTGTTTCTCTGAAGGTTACAAGAAATGGGTATTTCTGCAGTTTGAACAGCAGGTGGCACTTTTAACTACTTTACAAGTGACTCCAGTCTGTTGTTTTTGTTATTGTTGTTGCTGATTTAGCTTAGGATAGAAACCTAAGTGATTTGGTGAGAGGGCACAAAATCATTTAAAATGATCTTGGAAACATTAAAAACCTCACCAGTGAACAGATTGCAGTCTAAAAATGTACGAAAAATCAAGCCCTGAACTGCTTGTTCTGTATGAGTGTAGCTAGCACACAGACCTTCTGTAGGTAGCTTTCCTTGTCTGGAACAACCTACTCAAGCTGTGTACAAAGGAAAAGAAACAACACTAGAACTTAAAATTTGGAAATGCCCAGTGCAAGTTGAGATGTATGCATTTCCAGAGCCTTCCTAGCACTAGGGGCTTTTGAACAACAATCTCTTCAACAACAATCTCCTTGGCCTTTGCAAGCTACCTTTTCAGGTATTAGTCAATATGCATGCATAGAAAGCCCCCTTGCTGTGTGCTCTGCCACAACACTAAGACCATCAGTGTTGTATAGGATGATAGGGAAACTTCTTCCAGGATAGAATGCGGCCATTGTTATGTTTAGCAAATAATTAACCTGTCAAACTGGGCACCAGTGGCCCTTGACTGTAAACCTAGCTACTCAGGAGGCAGAGATCTGAGTATGCCAGTAAAAAACCAGCTTGGGCAGGAAAGGCCTTGAGACACTTATCTCCAAGAAACCACCAGAAAACTGGAAGTGGCACTATGGCTCAAGTGATAGAGAGCTAGACTTGAGCTGAAGAACAGAGAGACAGCCCCTAGGCCTAGAGTTCAAGTCCCATGACCAACAAAATAAAGAAAAAGAAAGAAGGAAGAAAGAAAGAAAGAAAGAAAGAAAGAAAGAAAGAAAGAAAGAAAGAAAGAAAGAAAGAAAGAAAGAAAGAAAGGAAGAAAGGAAGAAAGGAAGGAAGGAAGGAAGAAAGGAAGGAAGGAAGGAAGGAAGGAAGGAAGGAAGGAAGGAAGGAAGGAAGGAAGGAAGGAAGAAAGAAAGAAAAAAACCTGTCATGATGAGAGATATGGCAAAGCTCAAGCCTCTGCAGATAAAGACATCTTGACCTGGGAGATGGCTCAAAAACAGAGGCACTGTTACCTTCTCCTGGTAAGAACCAAAGCTCCCACTGGAGCCCATACCATTAGAATGGAGCAGATGCCCAGTCAGTGTGGCCAGAGTGATTAGCAGCCAAGCTTCCAAGTTCCCTTTGATTCCTGCCTCCTGGGCACACTGTGGGCCAGCTCAGAAGGAGGTTTCAGAAGAGCATAAAGAGCCATGAAGCAAAGCAGTCGTGTAGAAATGCAAAGCACATGACTCTCACCTCTGGGATTCCAGAGTTATTCTCAGATTATTTTGTGGATAAGAAGATGTGAGTGAATCATCTTGCTTCCTGAAAAATATCTCTGTATAGGTAGGCACTCTTTGCCTCACACTGAAAGGCAACCACTTGTCCAAAGGCTGGTCTCATCTGTGGCCAATAAATGTCCTTTTCCCGGCTATCACCCCTTTAACAGACATCTGTATGTTGGCTGATAGCACATCCATGAATGGAGATGTACCTGCGAAGGGTTTGAAACCATAGTGGTCCATGATGTCCTATCACCATTTCTCTCCCATTGTCATTTCAGAATTAGACCAGAAGCTGGTTGCAATCACAGCACATATCAACACAAGACTGTCAATACCAGAACCTTGTCAAAGTCTACTTTAAAGATACCTTTCAGTTTCAATCTATGTCTGACAGAGTATCTACCCCCTACTTTTTTCGTCTAGGATATGTGCAGCTATAAACTGGGAGACTTTTAGAGAATAAGATTAGAGAGAATGGGTCTCCTGGACAGGATCTGCTATAGGTATGACAAGTTGGAAGGAAAAAGGAAACAGCATAAGGAAATATCATTAACATGGCCAAAGTGGTCAAAAGACATCTCTCCAATGCAAGAATGTCTGTTCTTGTCGGGCCATGGCCTGGTATGGTGTTGCCACTTACACTTTGGTCCCATTAGAGTAACATGCATGTCATGGCTTCTTCCTTCCATGGCCTAGGCTGACTACCAGAGGTTCATTCCCTGTTTCTACCTCTGCTTTCTAAAAGGGTACACACATCAAGGGGCTCTCTTCTTTCCCCCTACAAATGTTCTACCAATGTTCCCTCATTTCACAACTCCTCATTGCCAATCTGGGTGCTGCTTTTCTATGAGTCGTAATGTATCCTCTCCTGAGCCTAACATTTGTTGCCTTTCCTCCTTTTGGTGCTGGGGACTGAACTGAGAGTCATGTGTTTGCCAGGGATGTACTTTACCACTGAGCTGCATCTTCACCTCTGAACTTTGTTTATCATACTTGTCAAGAACTCTATTAAGTATTTGATACAATTACTAAGGTACATGAGAATAAGGGAGATGCTGCACTTAGCAATTGGACAAAACATCACCTATCTATAGGAATCACCTCCACATTAGCTTGTGTGGCAATGAATGCAGAGCTCTGGCTAGGAGAAAACAAAAGTCATGCCTGAGAAATACATGGTGGTCTACTGGTAAAATTATCAACAGGAGTTTTCTAAGGAGTGAGGCATGAGTCATTAATTATGAACCACGAACTACGTCTTCAAAAGTGTAAAGAAATAAGCCAAAGCCACCAGAAAAGACTCATGAAAAGACTCATAAATGGGTACTTAAGAGAAAACAAAAACGTTCTTAGTCAAACACTGGTAGATAGGATGGGTGGTGCCTCCATCACAGCTTGGCCTCAATCCTTAACCCACTGAGGAATGAGAGTGCCTTGGCCAGGCCTGCCTTCAGTTCTGACCCAGCGACCTTAGAAGATTTGGGGTTATCCAACCTGGTCAGTTCTAGGACTAGAGACCCAGGGGTGTCAACACTTACTCCCTAGGACTCCCACAATGGAAGCTATTTGCACTCCTGGGGCAAGGACACAAAACAACCTGCTTCTAGTCACAGATCACTCGCTGGGACAGTTTACTTTCTAATGAGTGAGACCAGCTTGGCTGGTCTCCCCACCCTACCCCAACCTCAGGCCTCGTAGAGGAAAACTTATGGAACTTACCATCTCCCAACTTTACTAGCAACAAGGGACTTGCACCTCACCCAGAAGTACCTTTTCCTTAGAGCTTTCTATAAGTTGCAGTATTCCCATAGCCCTGTTTCTGAAGAAAAAGGTACTCTTACAGGTTATTGGTGGCCATGGAGGAATGCTTGGCACAGACAACCTGCCTGGAGCCTCACTGAAAGAAGAGTGAAAGATTCTGGCAAAAAGAACCAGTGACTGATTTGGCCTCCAGTGAAAACAGAAGTGTTCACCCTCTTCCTGGCCATTGTAGGTTCTAAGCAATTGAGATTTCTGTTTCACTCATGTAAAGTAAACATACCCAACAGGCTAGATCCATCCATCCCTTATATCCTTACAACACCTTGTGGGCCTCAGACAGCTTTGACTGCTGGAAAAATGAACATGAGAATGGGTCATTGAGACAGGCGATGTCTCCCCTCCTCTCCTTGACTTGGAAGTACTGTGTCAAGCAGTTCTTGATACACTATGGGACTGGTCAGCTTCTCAGCCTCTCACTCCCTCAAACAGCTAGAGTCACTTCTGTACTTAAAGCTGCCAGATACCTTGAGAAACTACCCTGGCAACCAGGAACTTGCACTCATCCTGTGAGCGCTGCTTCATTGCCAATTGAACTCTAAACACAGGGATCAGTGTTCCTGATACTGTTTCTGGGGAATGTGACTGAAATCCCTCTGATGGGACATGAGACAAGAACCTGTGGTTGTCTGAAGGAGAAGTAGCATCTGGATCTAGTTTTCTTTCTCTTCAGACTGCTTTTTTGCTACTTGCATGTTTTTGAGAGATTGAAAACTATAAAACTGGGCCAGGGGCCAAAACAACAACATTGGCACTTGTCATCCTCCTCTTCAAAATAGCAGAAAAACCATGAATTTAATACTCCTCTTGAGCACCAGTCCTATATTGCTAAGATTAAATCCTTCTGGCCAAATTTATATTTCAAATACACTGAAAGAATAAAAAGGATTCTAAAGAAGAATAAGGGCTCAGGGTATAAAATGTATACTTCTTTATTTATACAAATAGGGTTTTAAAACAATCATATTTAAAAGAAATTTGCATTTTTACATTCACCATCAGTGAGTTCCTGACAGAGAAGGCTGAGCATGATGATACATAGCAAGGTCCCACTGCAGACAAAGTAGCTCAGGAAAGCACCATTTATTTGAGAAGCAGTAGGCAGGCTCTGGCATTCCTGTAGCACTGCTAGCAATGGGAAGTCTTAAACCTCTTCTTCCACAAGACTTCTTCAAATTCCCCCTGTTCATCAGCAGTGGCATCTTTGCATTGCTGGTATTTGGACACTGGGTCGTTGATGTTGCTCTCAGCCTCAGTGAACTCCGTCTCATCGATGCCCTCGCCTGTATACCAGTGCAAGAATGTCTTGTGCTGCAACATGGCACTGAACTGCTCTGAGGTGTGCTTGAAGGGTTCCTGGATGGCCGTGTTGTTGCCAATGACTGAGGCCAACATCGTGAGGCCATGTGGGGGGATGTCACACACAAGTGTCTTCACGTTGTTGGGGATCCATTCTGCAAAGTAGCTGCTGTTCTTGTTCTGCAAGTTGAGCATCTGCTCATCCACCTCCTTCATGGACATGCGGCCTCGGAAGATGGCAGCCGCTATCAGGTAGCAGCCATGGCGGGGATCACAGGTGACCATCGTGTTCTTGGTGTCACACATCTGCTGGGTGAGCTTGGGCACTGGAAGAGCATTGTACTGCTGGCTGACACGGCTAGTCAGGGATGCAAGGCCAGGCATGAAGAAGTGCAGGCAGGGGAAGGACACCGTGTTCACGGCCAGCTTGCGCAGGTCTGTATTCAGCTGGGCAGGGAAGCACAGGCAGGTGGTGACCTTGCTCATGGTAGCCAACACCAGGTGGTTCAGGTCTCCATAGGTGGGCATGGGCAGCTTCAGGGTGCAAAAGCAGATGTCATACAGGGCCTCGCTGTCAATGCAGAATGTTTCATCTGCATTTTCCACCAACTGGTGGACAGACAAGATGGTGTTGTAGGGTTAGGTGAGGATGATAGGGTTAGGTGGATAAAGGCTCAGCCCAGCACTGGGAACTAGAGTGTCTGGATGTTAGGGAGGAGGGGTGCCTGTTAGCCATCTCCCATGGACTATGATGACATATCAAATATGAAGTTGTCTGGTCTGAAACTCTGGCCAAATGGTTCTGATCTCACTGAGTCTAAGGTGCCAGTGTCCAACATCTTGGGCAAGGGCATGACACTGAAGGTGTTCATGATGCTGTCTGGGAACTCCTCTCGGGATCTTGTTGAGAATCAGGGTGCCCATGCCTGACCTGGTGCCACCTCCCAGGAAGTAGGCCAGCTAGAAACCCTGGAGACAGCCACACCTTTCTGCTCACCACTTCCAGCACTGACTCCACCAGCTCGGCTCCCTCTGTGTAGTGGCCCTTGGCCCAGTTATTGCCTGCCCTGTTCTGGCCTATCAGACACAAAGACATGATGAGACACATACTCCAGGAATAATGACTGTGCTATATGCATTGTGAAGACTATAGGCTCCTCTGAGCAACTTTGGCTATTAGTTTAGATACACTTCGGTGAAATAAAGGAAATGTTTTCTTTTTTGTTGTCCAGTCGTGGGCCTGAACTCTGGGCCTGGGCACTGTCCCTCAGCTCTTCAGCTCAAGGCTAGTGCTCTACCACTTAAGCCACAGCACCACTTCTGGCTTTTTTTCCTGCTTATATGGTGCTGAGGAATCAAACTCAGGGCCTCATGCATGCAAGGCAAGCACTGTACTGCTGAGCCACCTTCCTAGCCCCCAGGAAATGTTTTCAATGTATCTGGGACCCTACAAATCACCCAGGTTCTAAAGAAAGTAAAGACAATGTGGAGGAAGATACATTTTAACCCAAACCATGTACTTCTAAAAATGAACAGAGCCTGGGGATGGGAAGGGCTCTCAGTGGTAGAGTGCTTGCCTCACATGCACAAGGCCCTGGGATCGATTCCTCAACACCACATAAACAGAAAAAGCCAGAAGGGATGCTGTGGTTCAAGCGGTAGAGTGCTTGCCTTGAGCTGAAGAGCTGAGGTACAGTGCTCAGGCCCAGAGTTCAAGCCCCACAACCGACCAAAAAAAAAATGAACAGAGCCTGCCTCAATACTGGAAAAGTACTTACTTTCACAGGAGGAACAGGAGAACAGAATGGTCAGAGGGAGGCTAAGCTGCAAGCATTTGTCTGCACCTTGCTCATACATAGCTGTGCTTTGATTTCTGGTGTCCTGAAGTGGTTCCCTGTTATTGCCAGGTATTTGAAATGGCCAGCAGTGCTGAAACCTTGTTGGAGGCATTCCCTGCTCGCTGTTCATTCCCTTCAGAGGCTGTTTGCAGACTGGCACTTATCTGTGCTGATTGAGTGGCCAGGGTCATGACTCCCGTGGACTGAAATAGGTGGGTTAGGTGAGGATGATATCTAGATGGATAAAGGCTCAGCTCAGCACTGGGAACTGGAGTGCCTGGATGTTTGGAAGGAGGGGTGCCTGTTAGCCATCTTCCATGGACCATGCTGACATACTAAATATGAAGTGTCTGGTCTGAAACTCTATGGTTCCAATCCTACTGAGTCTAAGGTGCCAGGCTCTACGTCTACCATGATGGCCCGAGGAACATATTTATTGCCTGTGGGAACAAGATTTGACTTAGGCCTATACTTGACAAGGAGCTTAGGGGCAGAGCTTATGATTCTAAGTGGCACTCAGCATTCATTACAGAAATTACAGCATTTCAGACATGGAAACAGAAAAGATATCTTGAGAATGAATCACCATGCAAGAGGCTTCAGCAACTTTAAGGACGTTTGCAGTTGTCTATTTCCATGCATTTCATTCCTTTGCTTTGGGCATGGTGGCTGAAATCTCAGCTACTCAGGAGGCAAAGATGAGCATCAGGCTTTGAGTCTAATGGGGCAAAAGAAAGATGACAACACATTTTTTTGTTGTTGTTGTTCATGGTGGGGCTTGAACTCTGGGCCTGGGTGCTGTCCCTCAGCTCTTCAGCTCAAGGCTAGCACTCTATCACTTGAGCCACAGTCTCACTTTCAGTTTTCTGAGTTGTTTATTGTAGATAAGGGTCTCAGGGACTTCCCTGCCCAGGCTGGATTTGAACCATGATTCTCATTTCTCAGCCTCCTGAGTAGCTAGGATTACTGGTGTGAGTCATCATTGCCTATCAGTAAGAACCTTTCTCTTTTTTGTTAATTTTATTTTTATTGTAAAGGTGCTGTATAGAGGAGTTACAGTTACATGAGTAAGGAAATGAGAACATTTATTGTCGAACATTGTTACCCACTCCTTTGTTGTTCTCCCTATCCCTTCCCTTCCCTAATTAAAAGTAGCTAGGTGCAGAGCACCAGTGGCTCATGCCTATAATCTTAGCAACTGTGGAGTTGGAGATCAGAGGATCACTGTTCAAAGCCAGCCTGGGCAGGAAAGTCTGTGAGACTCTTATCTCCAAAAAACTAATAGAAAACCAGAAATGGCACTGTGGCTTAAGTGGTAGGGCTGCTTGTCTTGAACAGAAGAGTTGGGGCACAGTGCATAGGCCCAGAGTTTAAGCGCCACTGCCGACAAAAAAAACAAACAAACAAAACAAAAGAGCCAGGTGTGGCTCTTCAGCAAGTAGATGTAGGGGGAATTCAAGTATAATGCTTTCCTAGGGAAAATACATAAAATACATATTTCTTGTGTTACAATGTTTCAATAATTGTTATCAAATAGCACATTTCCCTGTATTCAAATACTCAGAGCAACTTTGGGCAATTACTTGCAATTTGCCATTTAACCTGATTTTTCAAAAGGGATATTAGTTAAAATGATATAAACATGAGTTTGAGACTGCCCCCTTCCTAAACAATCACATGAAGAAAACTGGCCATCCTGCCTGATATATAGAATCTAATAAAGACACAACATAAAATACTGTTCATAGGAGTAACACAATCCCACACAACAACTCTCAACCAAGGAACCACAAGATTGAAGTCTTATATCTTACTTAAGCAATATTAACACAAAATACCAAGGTGGGGACATCCCCAAATGTAGATCCATAGAACTCAAATACATTAAATAGCTCTGTCCTTTTGTTTGCACTTTTTCATTTGTTTATTACAGAGGAAAACCAATTATCTACGATTCTGTTTGTATACAATAATGTAGAATGGAAACTCTTTATATAAAATTAAATGAATTTCACATTGACAGTTACAAAAACTGAAAATCTACTCTGTAGACTTCAGAAAGGTTGTTTGTATTAGGAAAGACAATATGAATCATTTAAAAGCAGTGTTTACACATTATTATTGGGTTTTTCTACATCACAACAATGTTTTTTACTTTAAAAACCTTAAAAAGAATTTATTGTTGGCTAAGTATTCATATTCAAAATGCTGAAGTCCAGAAGTGTTATAGATTTCAGGGTGAGACACTTTATTTATGCTTTGTGATTTGGACTATTCACATATATATTAGTGACTGAACATCCCTCTTTACAATTTTAAAATTTTCAATTAAAAAATTTTTTTTAGAAATTTAATCTGTATTTTAAAGAGGGCAATGCAATTGGGCTCTGGTTGCCGAAGGGTGAAATTCTAGCTACTCAAAAGTCTGAGATCTTAGGATCGCAGATTGAAGCCAGCTGGGGCAGGAAATTATGGGAGACTCTCATCTCCAAGAAACTACCTGAAATAGTTGGTGCCATGCCACCTCCTGCGGAGTCTGCATGAGATCCCCTTAGACAAAGAGCTTTAAGGAAGCATGCCTGCAGGACGGGGGTGTTGGTTCAAGGCTTCCCATACACTTGGCTGCACCTTTATAGCCTCTAACTTTATTCTTACTATATTCTTCTTGGCTGTACATTCATTGCTTTTATTCTCATTTTGGCTATTTTTCTATTAATCTGTGAACAGAGCATGTTGTTTCTTTCCAGTCCAATAGAGAGGGCTTCTTTAAATAATAAAGACTAGGACCAAAGATTAAATGTGGGTGATGCCCCAATCAATCTATCATCTGATGTGACGCTGCTTCCAAAAACTCCTACAACTTCACAAGCGGTTTTGCAGCTCATGCATAGTAAACATAAAAACTTAAAATTTCCAAATATGTTACAACAAGCAGAATTAATGAATTAAACTAAGCTAGAAGGACTTATCCCAGAAGCCCAGAGTTCTAAAAAAAGGATCCCCTGATAATAAAAGGAAAAGAAAGATTGAAGAGATGAAGGACAATGCCTATGCCCAGAGTAGAAGGCCCATGACAAAAAAAAAAAAATCCAGGTGTGGCTACTCAGCAAGTACAGGTAGGGGGAATTCAGTAAAAGGCTTTCCTGAGGAAATTCACAAGTGTATACTCAAAATATATGGTGGAGTGGCTCAGGTGGATACAGCACTTGACTTACAAGATCGAGGCCCCAAATTCGAACTACAATACCACCCTAAGAAAGGCAGGAACTCCTTCCTTGTCATTAGTATTCCTCGGGGACCTATTCTGCCACGGTATTGGAAGCCAGATGGGAGATACTCACTAGCTGCCTCATTGTAATACACCTCGATTCTCTGCAGCTGTAAGCTGCTGTCTACATAGTAGTTGCCAGTGCAGTCAATGTTGTGCTCATCGCTTAGCATTTCCCAAAACTGAGATGGAAATAGAAGTGTATTATGGCCTAGAATGTTAACTGTCCAAACAATGGACTTTAAAATAACTATAAGAAACCCAAGTCCTGTTGACACAAATATTTTTGTAAAAAAATTAGATTTTTTAAATTAAAAAAAGCACAAAAATTGATGGTATTTTAGTTTTGTTAATCTCTTTGCTATCTGGCTGAATAGAAGACATCTGTGTTCTCCTATGAGTATTCCATCTTATGGGATACCATATTCTGTTTGGATTCTATGACGAGAACCTGGCCTTATATGGACATGAAGTTGCCAAAACAGTAACTTGAAGACTTAGCTAGAAGGCTCTCCAGAACCCCAACGGTCCTCAGAGCATACACCGACAACCACTGATTTAGAAAACACCCAACTTAAGGGAACTGAGATAGGGCATGAAAACTCAGAGAAATTTGCATTAAGGTGGACGAACTGTTCTCAATTATCTGATACTCATCAGCTGACAAAAAGGGAATCCTCTGTATCTGTCAGCTCAAAGACACTGCACTCCTTTCATTCAAATCAGACCAAAAATGCATTAGTCTATTCCCAGGAAACTAAGTACAATGACTTGAGTCTCAGGTAAGACTAAGACATGCAAGAGAGTTGAAACCACCCCAGCCTTGCTTAAAAAACCCCACCCACCTGGGCCACACAAATTAGGGAAATTGGGGAAACTATCTGGGGGACTTGATTTCCAGGAGGTTAGGGACTACTATGGAGCCCCACCTACCTCAGCCTAGACATGACCACTACCACCTGCACCCTCCAACCCTATCCTCTTCCTCCTCATCCCCCTAAATTTGAGACTAGGATCCTAGGCCAGTGTCATGCTCCCCTTTGGGCCAATCTGGTTGCCACTGTGGCTTGCCTCTATGTACACGATCTCCCTCATGGTGTAAGGCTGCAGAGCAGTTGGATGCATGTCCTCAGCAATGGTGTACACAGAGGCAAACAGGTAGGGCTGGGGAGCAGGAATCTGACACAGCCAACTCAGATCCCCATTTAAACCTCTGGTTGTTACAGGGGCAGAGGAGATGGGGTGGACTTGATAGGCAGAGCCAGTAGGTGCTCCAACTCAGTCTCCCTACTGCTGGGTAATCAGAGATAGCTACCTGTTATCACTTAGCCCTGGCATCCAGCTGTCAGCCTCAAGTCAATTAGCACAGCTGCCACTCTATTTGGAACCTCTTGTCACACTGCCATCCACCTCCCACCTTGACTCACAAGAGAGGCTGAACCCTGGGATACAGGAAGCAAGAGGAGGGGCTTCCTCTACACAAGGTACTTGTGCCAGAAGCCAAGAACAAGCCTACCTTCTATTTTTGATAGGAGGGCCTAGAACTGAAGGGGCACGTTCAGCTGTGATCCCAAGAACAAGCACAAACTGTTGAATTCCATGACTGATTTCCATTCTGGGAAGAGTCAGGGGCTTAGGGCCTTGCCTTCATACTCAGGTTTTCTTTTCTTTTCTCTTAAAAGCAGCTTGCTTTATTACTTAAGCCATAGGTCTACTACAGTCTACTTTTTGTTTCATTTGGCTTCTGCCTCGAGTGTGAGAACTCGGCTCCTGCTCTGTGTGTGTGTGTGTGTGTGTGTGTGTGTGTGTGTGTGTGTGTGTGTGTGTGTTTGGCTGGAGCTTGAAATTAAGGCCTGGTGACTCTTTCTGAGATTTTTACTATTATTGAGATTAGGTGATTACCTAAATTTCTCTTATTTCAGAATATTGTGGAATAGTGATATTTAGTTGAAGTCACAAACATATTTTAACCTTCACAATGCAAATTGTCATTATTATGGTCGATAAAGTTTGTGAATTCTATAAGCTTTGACAATACAATTCTATAAGCTTTGACAATACAATTATTTCTTCCAGGTGATATATACATTTCTTTCCTTTTGCTTATTATAAGACATTCTGTCTTTCACTCTCATTCCTCTCCTCTCTTTCTGAGGTTTTATTGATTTACTTAGTTAACTGAAGGGTAGATGGCTCTACTACTTGAGCCACAGCTAAACTTCTGCCTTTTTTAAGTGATTAATATGAGGCAAGAATCCCATGGGTAGTCCAGGGCAGTACAGAGAGGCTTGAAATCTGAGGATCAGAGTTCAAAGTCAGCCTGGGCAGGAAAGTCAATGAGACTCTTATCTCCAGTCAACCTAATAGGTGGAAGATAGTAGAGCTGTAGCCTTGAGCAAAACACTTCAATTTTAAGTCCCTCGACTGAACACACTGAAGCAAGTTTCATGGACTTTCCTGTCCAGTATGGCTTTGAACCATGATCTACAGATTTCCGATTTCTTAGATTCAGAATTATAAGTGTGAGTCAACATTTACAAATCTTTAATTACCTCTTCTTTCACCTTTTCAGTTATTTATTATTTCTTTCTTTCTTTTTGGCATTTGTTATTAGGCGCTAGCTATTATGCTGTTTTTTTTGTTTCCCTTGAAACTACCATGCCCTACAACTTTGACCACAGGTAAACTACAGGCTGTTTTTCTTTTTTGCAGCTCTTTTTCTAGGGCTTAAACTCAGGTCACAGTGACTGAGGTTCTATTTTTTTTTAATTGAGTGGTGGTTCTTATGTCTTGAAATTAAGTCATGATGACTTTCCTTGAGGTTTATTTATTTTTACCTTAATAGTAGCTGGTTTCACTACTTGAGCCATAGCTCAACTTTTGCATTTTTTGTGGTTAATAAGAGATTAGAATATCAATAGAAAGTCAAGAGCATTACAGAAAGGACTGAAATCTGAGAATCATGTTTCAATGCCAGTCTTGTGCAAGAAAGTCAATGAGACAATTATCTCTAATAAACACCAAGAGGTTGGAAGAAGTAGACCTGTAGCCATGAGCAAAACATAGCAAGTTCAAGCCCCCATACTGAACACAGTAAAATATGTCTCCTGTACTTTCCTGCCTGGGCTGGCTTTGAACCACAGTCCTCAGTTTTCAGTAATCTGAGCAGGTAGAATTACAGTTTTGATTTAGAAAACCTTAATATGCTCCTTTTCTACCTTTTCATTTATTTGATTGTCCCTTCCCCCTTTTTCAAAGTTCATGTCCTTTATTATTAGGGCCTACTCATTTATGCTCAGTATTTAATTAATTAATTTATTGATATTGTCAGTTGTGGGGCTTGAACTCAATGCCTAGGAACTGTCCGTCAGGGACACAACAGGCACACTACTATTTTCAGACACAGTGCCACTTCTACTTAGTTGGAAAAAACAGTCACCAGGGGACTTTTTTTTATTGTAAAGATACTATACAGAGGGTTACAGTTACATGAGTGAGGTAATGAGTACACTTCCTCTTGAACATGTTACCCCCTCCATTGTTTTCCCCCTACCATTCCTTCCTTCCCTACCTTCCCCGAGGTTCTTTTTTTTTTGATTGTGATTAAGTGATTACATAATTTCCG
This sequence comes from Dipodomys spectabilis, assembly GCF_019054845.1. Classification (NCBI taxonomy): domain Eukaryota; kingdom Metazoa; phylum Chordata; class Mammalia; order Rodentia; family Heteromyidae; genus Dipodomys; species Dipodomys spectabilis. Next base: position 915,698 of record NW_024870959.1, read on the forward strand.
GAATTTCACAGTATTGTGGAATAATGATGCTCATTTAAAGTCACAAGTTCATTCTAACTTTCCTGGAGCAAATTGTCTATCACAGTCTATAACATATAACGGTGTTCACATGTTATACACCATACATGTGATCAGCAGCATGGGGATATTTAGTAGTGGTTCAACCAGATGAGTGGGAGTTCTTTGTTTCTTAAGTCCTGTTAGTTTTGTCGTATCACCTAACATTTTGGATTTAGCATCCACTTATCAGGGAGACCATGTACCGTTTGTCTCTTTGCTCTTGGCTTACCTCGCTCAACATGATTCCTTCTAGCTCCATCCATTTCCCTGCAAATGCCATTATTTTGTCACTTCTAATGGCTGCATAATATTCCATTGTGTATAGATACCACAATTTTTGGATCCATTCATCTGTGGTGGGGCATCTGGGTTGTTTCCATATCCTAGCTATTTGAACAGTGCTGCAATAAACATGGAGGTGCACGTGTCCTTGTATATTGGTTACCAGGGGACTTTTTAGCCGAGGCTGGCTTCCAAATGTGATTCTCAGATCTAAGCTTCCTGAGTAGCAAGGATTACAGGCATGAGCCTGAGGCACCTGGCTTGTTTTTTTTAGATCAAAACTAGCAGGCTCTACATTTAGGCCACACTACTTCACTGTCCATGAGATTTTTGGCCTTTTGTTTTTTGCTCAAAGCTAGCAGGAACAAAAACTCAACTCTTGAGGTCTTTTTTTTTGGGGGGGGGAGGCTTGAATTCAAGGCCTAGTGACTGTCGCTGAGGGTTGTTTTGTTTTGTTTTGGGTATTTTGTTTTTCATTTCAAAGCTAGCAGGCTCTACTACTTGAGCCTCAGCTCAACTTCCGCCTCTATTTTTCTTTTAGTGGTTAATAGTAGATAAGAGTCCCATGGGAACCAAGGCACTACACAGTATCCTAAAATCTAAGGATTACAGTTTAAAGCCAGCCTGGGCTAGAAAGTCCATCAGTCTCATCTCCAATTAAGCACATGATACAGGAAGTAGTATTTTTAAACTTGAGTAAAAACCCTCAAGTTCAAGCCCATGTCTAGAACACTCAAAAAGAAGTTAGTTGGACTTTCCTGCCCAGGCTGGATTCGAACTGTGATCTTTACATTTCAGCTTGGATTAAAGATATGAGTCTATATTATAAAAAACTAATTGGCTCTTTTCTTCTTCACATACATTTATTTATTTGTTGGTTCTCTGTCTTGTTTTTAGGGCCTCACCAATCTTGCTGAAAGATAGAATGCTCTAAAACTTTAGTAACATTTGCAATTTGGTTCATTTTTTGGTTTTGGTGGTTAGTAGGAAGTAAATATAGACACTCCCACAAGGTCCTGACTTATACTGATTGCGATTCATTGTCAGGGGACAAGGAAAGTTCATGAGACTCTTATCTCAAATTAACCTCCAAAACATTGGAAATGGTCAAGTAAAAACTTGTAGATCATATCCCAGAAAGGAACACACACACAGTCATACACACACACACACACACACACACACACAATGGGCTTTTTACACACACACACACACACACACACACACACACACACACACACAAAATGGGCTTTCCTGTCCTGGCTGCCTTGGAATAGTAATGCTCGATTTCAGTGTTTTGAGTAGCTAGAATTTCAAATGTGAGCCACCAGTTTCTTGTTAATTTTTATCATTTTTAAGACTCTTTCTGCTCTCTTGCACTTTTAAAAAAAATTTATTTTGTGGTTGTCTTAGTGCTAGATCTATTTTTCACTTACATTTTTTAAAACTTTTTTTCTTAGCTTTTTCTTAGCTTTTTTTATGTTCAAGGTTGCTGCTCTACCACTTCAGCCACAGTTCCACTTCTTTTTGCTGATTAGTTGGGAATAGGAGGCTCATTGACTTTCCTGCCCAGGCTGGCTGTGAACCACAGTCCTCAGATTTGAGGATACTTAGTGCCCTTGGCTTCCTGTGAGACACTTCTGTCCTATTTACTACCAAAAGATAAAGAGAGTGGGGCTGAAGTTGATCTGTGGTTCAAATAAGAGAGCCTGCTAGCTTTGAATTAAAAATAAAATACTTGGAAGTCTAATTCTGGTACTAATTGTACACTATTCAAACAAAACAAAACGAAAAAAAACAAAAACAACTTATGTGCAGTGACCAGGTAATAAGGATTACTAACTGATAACCTGAACTCATTTCCCAAAGCCTTTTTTAGACATATATGGTCATTTGTGTCAGCTGAGGAGAGATTAAAGAACAAGGCTTTACAGGCCAGTTACTCAGGACTTGGAAATCAGGATCCATTGGCAAAGCTTTTCAGAAAATGACTAAAAACTCACTCTTCACAATTCCAAATGGTTCTTCCCTCTGTGCAAGGGAAAGAGGGATGAGAAGGAAGAAATATGGGAACTAAGAAACCTCAAACAAGTTATGTTAACTTTATTAGATAAAGTAAAACATAGGTGTACGGTGTGCAATCCAGAAAAGGACATGTCACCTCTGTGTGGATCCCAGTTAATTTAGTTAATCGATGGTAAAGAGTAAAATCCATTATTGTATTTATAGAAAGGAGGTACATGGCAGGCAAGTCAGTTCACTAACCTCAAGGATTTTGAACATAAAGGAGTGAAAGTGTTTGACTCTGTTTGGGCAACAGGAAGGAACAGAGCTGAGGAGGACTGAGATGTGCAGACATTCCCCAAGAAAGATCTCACTGACATCAAGTCTTCAGATGCATGCTGGTTGCCAGTGGCTTATGCCTGTAATCCTACTCAGAAGGCTTAAATCTGAGGATTGTGGTTTGAAGCCATCTGGGATAAGAAAGTTTGTAAGTCTTTTATGTTTTACAACTCAAGAATATTCATATTTGTTGCTAATTGCAACCCAAGGCAGTGCAATAGGATACCAAGCTGAAGAAAATTAGAAAATAGACAGGTATAGAGAAAAAGAAAAAAAAAATCAATGAGGACCCAGGGTCCCAAGGCTTACTGGCTCCTGGGCCCCAGGTCACACAAGCAATCATATTTATTTGAATTCACACTGGGAAGGTTACCATGGATACATGCAAAAATGAAGCTTCTATATTGCAATCAGAGCCACCACAATGAGTGAGAAACACTGGTTCCCTTTTTGTTTTGAGAAAGGAGAATGCAACCTAGAGAAAATCCAGACATTTGGTCTATTTTATCTAGCTTCCTAGGTTAAATTGTCAATTCTTTTACCCCCCAGGCTTCAAGGCCTTTAAAGCACTATGGAAGGGGGCAATAGCTTAACCCTCTCCAGAGGTATGCTTTTTTTTTTTTAATTGTGAAAATACCATACAGAGGAGTTACAATTACATTGGCAAGATAGTGAGTACATTTCTTATCAAGCATTCTTGCCTCCTCCTTTGTTTCCCCTTACCATCCCTTCCCCTCTCAACCCCCCTTCCCTTCCCCTACCCCCCACCGAAGTTGTAAAGTTTGTTTTTCAACATAACATCTTATACATTTCATTGTTGTAATGGGGTCACCTGTAACCCTATTTATATATTTATTTATTTTTTGATTTTTTTATCGTGAAAATACCATACAGAGGAGTTACAATTGCATGGGCAAGATAATGAGTACATTTCTTATCAAGCATTGTTGCCTCCTCCTTTGTTTTCCCTTCCTATCCCTTCCCATCTCCCATCCCTCCCTCCATTCCTCCCCCCACCCCTCCCTCCCGCTCTTCCTACCCCCCCTCCAAAGTTGTAAAGTTCGCTTTTCGACATAACGTGTTGTACATCTCATTGTTGCAATGGATCCACCAGTATCCCTATTTAAACAATTTGTTTTTCTTCCCTTCCTTTCCACAAATTATACCAACATCAAATACAGTGAAAGCAGGGCTAATACCATGGGGGAGGTACATACAAAGCAACAAAGAAATCATTTTATAAATATGTTGGAGGGGCTGGGAAGGTGGCTCAGTGGTAGAGCGCTTGCCTTGCATGCATGAGGCCCTGGGTTCGATTCCTCAGCAGCACATAAGCAAAAAGAAAAAAAGCCGGAAGTGGTGCTGTGGCTCAAGTGGTAGAGCGCTAGCCTTGAGCTGAAGAGCTGAGGGAAAGCGCCCAGGCCCAGAGTTCAGGCCCCACGACCAGATCCAAAAATAAATAAATAAATAAATAAATAAATAAATAAATAAATAAATAAATAAATATGTTGGAAACAATCTCAAGAAAGAAAAAAAAAAAACATTTGAATCCTTATCTTGGGATTCATTTCACCTAACATCAACTTGTCTGACAGTTTCTGTTTGTCTCAGACATATACTAGTTGTTTCAAATAAGGGAAACCATGGGACCTATATTTCTTTGGGCATGGCTTACTTCACAGAGCTGTGTTTTAACCTTTCCATGGTCAGCTCTCAGCTTTCTGAGTACTATTGAGGTGGTGTTCCAACCTCTCAAACCTTTTCCAGGTTCAACAGCTCAGCTTGAGTCTCCTACACCTATTAATATTAATAGTATGGATTACAAACAGTAAAAAGAGAAAAATAACATTATACATTTAAACAGAAATAACTGACTGCATTCATTTATCCAGGACAAAAAATTTAGCACTGCTGTTTAAGTCACTAATAACACTTTTTTTAGATATACTTTCATGGCTTTCATAAAACTTCCTATATAGTCCTTAGAGTGTCTTTTTACCTCCCATTTTTATTTATTGCATTTGCATAGTAGTATATCATCCTTAAAATCATATCACCTCATAATTAAAGTTTATCTTGTAAGTAAATACTTGTGAGACTCCAATAAAATATCAAAAAAGCTGAAAGTGGAGCTGTGGCTTAAGAGCTATAGTACAAGCCTTGAGCAAAAAAGGCTCAGAAGTTGAATCCCTAGTGTCCACACATACACCTCCCCCCACCCCAGACCCCACACACAATCAGATGATAATGTCTATGAAGTTCTTCCTTAGGATGATCTTGGTGATGTCAGCAACTGTATCAAGTTTCTATCTCTCTTCCATGCATTTGTGGTAGTAGACAGCAGAGTCGCTGTAGTATAACACTTGTCTAAGACCTGGCATTAGCAAAGGCTATCATGTAACATATCCAACATAATGTCCAGCTCTCTTGATGGGACCCATGTACTCTTCAACTCGCTTTCCCATCCTCTGTGCCACCTGCTGCAATGATTCACTATCCACACCAAATAAGCTTTCATAACCTTTCCCTAATTATCTGAATACTGGATGCCAGAGATGTCACGGAGACGCTCTGTGGCTATTCCCCTCCCCTGACAGTCCATTTTACCTCCTATGCTCTCCTCACAGATGTGGGCAATGGTCTCAGAGACTTTGTGCCTCATCTTGGAGAGATTTAGTTTCATTGTATCCATAAGCTTTGGGAAATCATGCAGTGAAGGGTCCAGGTTAGGAACATAGCTCCTCCTTCTGGAGGTTTTCCTGTATGTTCTCTTGGCCATTGAACAGAAGTGGGGACTCTGAAAGGGGACTTATATGGTGTTCTCTGTCTGTCTTGGTCCATATAACATAGAACCACTTTCCCATCCCTTTAATGATTTAGACATGTTCCATGTGATTTGTGCTGCACTGCTCTCAATGTAGTAACAATGTAGAGGACACAACTGGATGTTGTGTGGTAGCTGTCCATACTTGGGCATGAGTCCCCTTCCAGGCAAGGCCCATAACTCCATGCTGGGAAAGTGAGAGGAAGATTAGCTGGCTTATATCTGTGTAGTCTGAATGACCCCAGGAGGCATTGAGGCCTCCTCTTCATGTCCATGGCCCCTCAGCATATTGATAAAGAATGACACACCATGCCCAATCATCACCAAAATGCTCACCTGGTCCTGGGCATTATCACCACTGTCTCACCCACTTCTAGCAAATTCCCTTTTTCAAGGCATTGCCAATCCTCCTCCTTGCATTCTCAGTTAAAATACTGCTGTCCATGAGTAAAGAGCAGAAGACAAGGAAGCAGGTACCCTAGGGAAAGTAAATACTGGACCTCTTCCATGGTGAGAAGATAATGCAACCTGCAACTATAGAAAAGCGAAGGAGTTAAGATGGTTGTGCACATAGTTTGTGCAGAAAAAATGCCAGACCCAGTATGCCCTGTTCAGAGTTTCAGTCCATAATCGTTTCTAACAAAGACATCTCAGGTACAGATAAACCAAGTTCATAGTGTCTTTCCTTCTTTTATTCTGTGCCTTTCTGGGGCTTGCAATCAGGAAATGGATACTATCCCTGTAGTTTATGTTTTTTCCCTCAAGACTACTGCTTTACCACTGGAGCCACAACTCTACTTCGAGATTTTTTTTGTACATAATTGGAGATAAAAGTCGTATAGGCTTTCCTACCCAAGTTGGCTTCAATCACTGATCCTCAGCCTCATGAATAGCTAGGATTACAGGCTTGGCACTGAGCCTGGAAGCAATACTCTTCCTTTTATATTTCCTTTTCTTTATTTTTTTGTCAGTTATGGGCCTGAATTCTGGGCTTGGGAACTGTCCCTCATGTCTTCAGATCAAGGCTAGTGCTCTACCACTTGAGCCACAGCGTGCCTTCCAGCTTTCTTTCTACTTATATGGTACTAAGGAATTGAATTCAGGGCCTCATGAATGCAAGGCAAGCACTCTACCATTGAGCCACCTTCCCAGCCTCATCTTTCCTTTTCTTAAAAAAATATTATTAGGAATATGATGTTCAGAGGGGTAACAGTTAAGTCAATTAAATTAAACCGTTGTCAGGTAATGAATACATTTTTTGGGGACAATTACACCCCTTCCCTTGCTCTCAGTTTATCCCTCCCACTGTGGCTTTGCTGCCCAGGGTGACTTTGAACCACAATCCTCAGACATCAGTCTGCTGATGAGCTAGGATTAGAGGCTTGAGCTTTAAAGTCAGGATGACTGTTCTGAAGGTTGTTCTATATTGCCTATGGGCTGTGGGCCTGAATGGACTTAGGCAGTGAATGCCAGGCAGGTCTGTCATCCGGAAGCATGTGTCCTACTTAAGCCTGACTGGTTCTCAGAACAGATAGGTGATGCTTTCAGAGCAAGAACCAGTGTGTACTAGCTCAACAGAAGTCCTCACTGTATTTATCTCATTCAACAACTACTGGGTTGCTTATATTATCAACACTTTTTCTTTCTTAAGAACATTTGTATTGTAAGATTGCAGTAACTACAGATTTGTAATGGCCTAGGAATATACATAACTGCTCCAAATCATGTTTTATTTATCTTAAAGTAGTTCTTGAATAATACTCTTTATTAGTAATGATATTATTAATATAAGTATTAAAGTTCTTCAAACATGTTTCTCTTATTAGATGAATCTTTACAGTGACATTGAAAGCATCTTCTGGAGCAGCAATGGAAAAGATACTTGGTGAATACTAAAAATGAGGGATGAGAAGTGTGAAAAACAGAACTAAGAGACTTACAAGTGTGACTGGGAAACATCTTCCACAGAGCAGAATCCCAGACTTTTGAAGGTATGTCAGTGTGAGAATAGGTCTTCAACCAGTTCACGTGACCACATGGGTGAGTCTCAATGTTGCCACATAGATATTATTTTGATTCCTATATGAAAGACTCATGTCCGATGGGCTTTCACAATGCCAGATTTATGAAAGTTTCCTGTCTTCTTTCCTTCAATATTACTTCACACTTTACTATTGAGTGCATTTTTTCTTTTAAAACATGAAAACTCAACACCATCTTTTGGACTGAGGTGTTTCTTGTCTCCCTAAAAATAGCTCTGTTATTTAAGAGGCTTCCTGACAGGTTCCAGTGCCTCACTTCTTTAATACTAGCTATTCATGAGGCTGGGATTTGAAGATCACAGTTGAAGCCTGCCATGGTAAGGAAGTCCATCAGAATTTCATCTCCAATCAATTACCAAAAAAGTCAGAAGTGGAGCTGTGGATGAAGTGGTAGAGCAGCAAAAAAAGGCATAAGGGCAGGCTGCACTCAGCCTCAGCCTGAGCCCCAGCCCAGCCTTCAGGCACACACACACACACACACACACACACACACACACATACACGGGTCTTCCTGCCAGGCTTGTCCATGGGGTCCCATGAAATTGTTGGAGACCTCTCTTCAAATGGACTCACCCTTGTATTCATGCCATTAATGTGGAAATTGACTCTCAGTCACCTATAGATCTATTGGTTCAGATTGTGTATTCTGCATCCCATTTCCTCTGCTTGTTTTCTGAGGTGAGTCTTGTAGTTCAATACAGCTGTTCATATACTTCAAGAGGCTGCTTATGGTCTCAGGGCCTTCATTCACACTCCAAATGGAAAAATAACATATAACCTGAGACCCTCTGCTTACTTTGAGGATCATCTATCCAGGCAAGGGCAGCTCCCTATGAATGGCATACTGGAAGCCAAGCTCAGGGTGTTCAAAACAGACAGAAGTGAGGTGTGGAGGGCTTGAGTTGTTCTGAGGAAAAGCAGAGAATGGAGGAAGACAGAGAAACTGGGAAAAGACAATCTACCTTCCCATGTTTCCTTGCAGTTCCTGATCCACAGTATAACCTTTGCTAATTGTTCTGCTGTGTGTGTGTGTGTGTGTGTGTGTGTGTGTGTGTGTATGTGTTTGTATGTCTCCGTGAATGTTTGCATGTGCACAGTAGTTCTGGGCCTTGAATTCAAGGGCTGGGCACTGGGAAGTCAGGATGAATGTGAGCAAGTATATCATATGCGTGTGTGGAAGTAACTCCATCAAACCTCTCAGTGTGTGCAACTAGTATATACTAATGAAAGTGAAAAAATGATTAAGCAATGCTTAAACTCCTTCCTAAGCTATTTAGAGATAACTTCAAAAAGTATGAGAAAGCATTGTTGGTAGGGGATATGAAAACAACTGTAGTTAAAACTATGGGATTATTCAAGCCAGGTGCTGGTGGCTTATACTTGTACTCCTAGATACTCAGGAAGCTGAGAACTAAGGATCATTATTTGAAACCTGCCTAGGCTGGAAAGTTATGACACTTTATATAAGATATACTACTCGAAGTGGTGCTTTGGGGCTTAAGCCATAGAGTGCCCTAAGTTCAAACCACAGGACTGCCAGAAAAAAAAAAGAAATAGTCCAAACTTAAGATGTCTAGGGAGTTTTAGACTAAATGTCTTATAAAAACAAATCACTATATCTTGGGGTTCATTTGTTGTTGTTGTTTTAGGTTTATTATGTAAGTGTTTGGTTTCATTTGTATATTCTTCCCCCTGTGGTATATCCCCTTTTGTCACTGTACTTGATTTTGATACCCTGCATCTTGTATATACATTTTTCTAATTTGGGGAGGGGAAGGGAAATAACAAAATGCTAAAACAAGGACACAGGATGACCCGTTGCAACAATGATATCCATAAGACCGTATGTTGGAAATGAACTTTACAGTTTTGGGTGGGGAGAGGAGGAGTGCAGGAGGTGAGGGAGGTAAGGGATAGTGGAAGAAAAACAAGGGAAGGGGTAACAATGCTTGACCAGAAATGTACTCATTGCCTTATTTACGTAACTCTAACCCCTCTATAGACTCTTTACAATAAAATAAAATTTAAAAAATGAAAAATAACTAGTTACAGCTAAAGTAGGAAAGGAAAAAAAAACTTTTACCCACTGGCCTGTGGGAACAGTAACTAGAAATACACAGTCAATACAAATAAATTGCAATCCCTCTACAGATTCATGCTCATGGCTACTTCACCTTCTTTGTCCCCAGGGGAAAGTCAGGAGAAATCAATACAAGCTTCCTATCCTATGACAGTCTACTCAATACCTGTACCAAGGTTGTCATCTGTAGGACATCAGATGGAAAAAGTCAACATTCCTTCCAAAAGGGTCTCAAATGAACCTTATAAACCATAGCCTCCTACTGTCCTGATTTAAATCTTATTTCCCTTCTCAAGCTACAAATACATATAAACTTGTGGAGGGCTCTAGAGAGATGGACAAAGACTTATAAAACATATACTATGTTTCACACCAGTAGAAAACTAAAACTAGATCCTTATATAGCACCCTGCAACAGAATCAACTCCAAATGGATCAAAGACCTTGGAGTCAAAGCAGATACCCTGAAAACATTACAGGAAGGAAGAGGAGAACCTCTAGGTCTCCTTGGCACATGCTGAAAGTTTCTTAATAAAGACCCAGAAACACATCAAATCATAGAAAGGTTGGACAAATGGGATTGCATGAAACTGCAGAGCTTCTACATGGCAAAGGACATAGCTAGCAAGATCAATAGAAAGCCCAAGTATTGGGAGAAGATCTTCACTAGCCATACAATGGACAAGGGTCTCATATCTAAAATATATTTAGAACTCAAAAAATTAAATTCCCCAAAAACAAATCCTCAAAGAAACAACTGCCCCATAAATAAGTAGGCTAAAGACTTAAAGAGAAAGGTCTCTGAAGAGGAAATAGGAATGACCAATAGACACATGAAGAAACCCTCAACTTCTCTAGCCATAAAAGAAATGAAAATCAAGACAATGTTGAGATTCCACCTCACCCCAGTTAGAATGGCTATAAAAAAAAATCAAGAACTCTAATAATAACAGATGATGGAGGGGATGTGGTCAAAAAGGAACCTTACTGCATTGTTGGTGGGAGTTCATCCACTTTGGAAAGCAGTATGGATATTCTTCAAAAGACTCCACATAGAGCTTCCCTATGACCCAGCAATCCCACTTTTGAGCATTTACCCAAATGATCACAAACAAGGCTATATTAAAGCTACCAGCACAACTGTTTATTGCAGCATTATTTACCATAGCTAGGATATGGAACCAACCCAAATGTCCCTCAGTAGATAAATGGATCAAGAAAATGTGACATATATATGTATATATACATATACATGTATACACACACACACACACACACACACACACACACACGCACACACACGCACACACACATATACACAATGGAATTCTATGCCTCCATTAGAATTACATCACCCCACTTGTTAGGAAATAGAAAGACTTGGAAAAAATTATATTAAGTGAAGTAGGCCAGGCCCCCCCAAAACGTAGGTCTTATAGTTTCCCTTTTTTTCAATAACTAGTATATGTCTAGGACAAGAAGAAAAAATCAAAAGCTATGTACATATGACCATATAAGATGATGTTAAGTGAAATAAACCTCAAGACAGTAACTCAAGTGCTTTTTTCTTCCTTACTATTGTTTTAATATATTTATAATGTACTATGTGATTTTTTTTGTTTCTCTGGTATGTTCTTCCTCCAGGGTATTACTCTGTTTTCACTGTATTTGTTTCTGGTGACCTGCATCTTATATGTACATAACAAGATGCTTAAATAAGGATACAGTTTAACCCATTGTAACAATGAGATGTACAAAACACTATGTTGAAAACAAACTTTACAACATTTGTCGGGGATGGGAGGTGTTGGGAAGGTGGGGAGGGAAGGGATGTTTGGGGAAAAAGAAAGGAGGAGGTGACAATGCTCGCTAGGAAATGTGCCCACTACTTTACTCATGTAACTGTAAACCTTCTGTACAATATTTTTACACTAAAAATATTTTAAAAACAGCTTAAAGAATATATACTATGTTTCAATAAATTGAATGAGGATTCATAAAAGACATGTTTTGAATTTTATTTTTAAAATAAAATGAGGGCTGGGAAGGTTGCTTAGGGGTAGAGTGATTGTCTTGCATGCATAAGGCCCTGAGTTCCATTACTCATCACCACATAAGTCGGAAAAAGCCAGAAGTGGTGCTGTGGCTCAAATGGTAAAGCACTATCCTTCATCTAAAGAGCTGAGGGACAGTGACCAGGCCCAGATTTCAGAGTTCAGGCCCCATGACTGACAAAATGAAAGAGAGAAAGGAAGGAAGGAAGGAAGGAAGGAAGGAAGGAAGGAAGGAAGGAAGGAAGGAAGGAAGGAGGGTAGGAAGGAAGGAAGGAAGGGAGGAAGGAAGGAAGGAAAGAAGGAAGGAAGGGAGGAAGAAAGTTGAGATAGTGTCCAGGGCCAAAGTTCAAGCCCTGAAAAAGTACCCCCTCACCAAACACAAAATCATACACAGGGCTGGGATTCAGCTTAGCAGCTTACCATGCATGAGTTTTGATCCCTAAAACAAGGAGAGGGAGGGATTGGGTGAGGGAAGAGAGAGGGAGGGAGAAAAGGATAGGGAGAAATAACAGCATATAGAAAAGAGGGTAGCTCTGCATAATGATATTCACTAGGGTACATGGTCAGGCAAACATTTTCTGTAAAGGAACAGAGTAAGTACATCCAGGCCTTGGGAGTCACATGATATGCCGTAACTATTCCATTCTTCTGTGGCAGTGTGACAGGGGACACAGATAAAATGAATGCATTAAAACTTTACTAACATTCACTGAAACTTGAATTCTATTTTTATTTGAAATATGGCTAGTGTAACTGTGTGTCTGAATTTTTAATTTTATGTAATTTTGCTTACTGTAAGTATTGTCGCTTACAGCGTTGTGGCTAGCTACTCAACTGAGTAGAACAAGTCTGGCCTCTGATGAAGTCTTAGAGCACCTCCAAAGTAATCCAGGAATACAAGCCATGGAAGTCACTCAGCTTTTTGGTAGTCACAGTAAGAAACAGTAAAATAAGAAAATAAATAAAACCTTCAATTAAAAACACCAAAGGAGCTTTAATAAAAATTCAGCAAAATTTATCTAGTATTTAAAGCTTAATCCTCAGATTTCAGCATTCTGAATAGCTAGGATTACAAATGTGAACTACTCTCACATGTTTGTTAGTTTTTTAAATACCAAGTCAGCCTTGTTACTTACCTGGCAGGGGAGATGCTATGATCACGAAGGTGGTTTTCCCAGGGCCAGGCTTATCTATTGCACTCCAGATTTGCTGACCCCTGAGATTTCCCCAAATGTGGGAAATTCGACTGCATAATTTGTGGTAGTGGGGGACTGTGTTAGTTCTCTCCACTGGATGGATAGATAGATAGATAGATAGATAGATAGATAGATAGATAGATAGATAGATAGATAGATAGATAGATAGATAGATAGATAGATAGATAGATAGATAGATAGATTAGATAGATAGATAGATAGATAGATAGATAGATAGATAGATAGATAGATAGATAGATAGATAGATAGATAGATAGATAGATAGATAGATAGATAGTATTGTATTTTATATTGGCCTCATCTGCTTTCCTGCACTCAGCAGTCACTTGGTCCTAAGGAGTACTGTAAAGGATGAGGTACCTCTAGGCCTACTTTGTAGTTGCTAGGAACTACAAGGAGTAGAGAAATCAGCTTGAACTCACCATGAGAAAATAAATGAGGAAGTTGGGTGCAGGTGGCTTACACATGTAATCCTAACTACTCAAGAGGCTGAGATCTGAGGATTGCAGTTCAAAGCCAACCCATGTAGGAAAGCTCATGAGATTCTTATCCTCAATTAACCACCAGAAGACCAGAAGTGGGCTCTGGCTCAAGTGGTAGAGCACTTCACTTAGGCTGAAGAGCTCAGGGACAGCACCCAGAGTTCAAGTCCCATGATTTACAAATAAAAAGAAAGAAAACAAATGAGTGACCAGAGCCAATGGCTCATACCTGTAATTCTAGATAGTTAGAAGGCTGAGATCTGAGGATCAAGGTTCAACACCAGCCTAGGAAGGAAACTCTATGAGATTCTTACTTCCAATTAATCACTGAAAACCGTAAGTGACAATGTAACTCAACGCGGTAGAGCACTACCCTTGAGCACAAAAGATCAGGGACAGGATCCAGGACCTGAGTTCAAGCCCCACAACCGACCAAAAAAAAAAAAAAAAAAAAGGAATGAGAAGCCACCTTAATGAAATAGCTAGGCAAGTACAAGATACAGAATAACTCCTCCCTTCCTTCTTTTCTTCCTTCTATTCCTTCACATCCTTTCCCCCTTTCTATCCTAGAACTTAAACTCAGGGCCTCATGCACTTTAGGTAGGTACTTTACCAGATGAGCCATACACCAGCTTTTTTTTGGCTTTAGTTATTTTTCTTTCTTTCTTTCTTTCTTTTGGTGGGGAGGGGGTCCAGTCATGGGGCCTGAACTCTGGGCCTGGGTGCTGTCCCTCAACTCTTCACTTGAGCCATAGCGTCACTTCTGGCTTTTTTTTTTTGCTTATGTGGTGCTGAGGAATCGAACCCAGGGCCTCATGCATGCAAGGCAAACGCTTTACCACTGACCACCTTCCCAGCCCTCATTTTTCTTTTGTTGGTTATGTTACTTGAACTCTGTGCCTGGGTGTTGTCCCTGAGTTCTTCAGCTCAAGGTGAGGGCTCTACTGTTTGAGCCACAGTACCACTTCTGGTTTTCTAGTGGTTTATTGGAGATATGAGTCTCACTGGGCTGCCTGGGCTGGCTTTGATCTGTGATCTTCAGATTTCAGCCTCCTGCGTAGCTAAGATTACAGGCATGAGCCACCTGCGCCCGGCTCGGCTTTAGCTATTTTTGTGGTAGGGTTTTATGTCTATGACCAGGCCAGCATGGACCATAATCCTTCTTTTTACCCTTTCTGAGTAGATGAAATAAGAAGCACAATGCATTGGGTTCAATATTAATTGCGATCCAATATTTTGAATGTTTTTCCTGGGCTAACATCAAATCATAATCCTCTCTGTATCTGTCAAGACCCAGCAGCTAGCATTACAAGTGTGAGCTCCCATCCCTGGCTCAAATTTCTGATGACTAAAATATCTGAACAAAGTTTTAATAATTTTAAATGTTGAATTTGGGGGCAATGGGTGCTCTTACTTGCCTAGTTGCAAATTGTACCAAAAATCCCAAATATTAACTTTTGATTTCCTAGAGTACATTAAATAAGCAGATAAACTTTATAAAGCAATTAACTAAAGAAAAAAGCTAAACAGAATACATCCTTACCATTGTAACTTTGGACTAACACCTTGTCAATCATTGCTTACATCATAGTTGTTTGTCTGGGCAGTATATTCCATACACGGATCATGCCACCCCCAAGGTTGTGGGCTAAACAGCCTATATCCACAGGAGTGAAAGCCAGGCTCTAGGCAAACACACCAAAGGAAGGTAGCGTCCAGCAGCATTGTACATGGCAATGTCCCAACATATCACCAGAAGTTTTAGGGCAGCTTAAATAAAGCTTTTTCCTTAGGAATAGTACTCTATTAAGGCATACCTCTTCTTCTGGGTTTATCACTGCTTAATTGGAGACAAGTCTCATGGACTTTCTGCTTGGGCTGGCCTGAAATCATGTTCCTCAGATCTCAGCCTCCTAAACAGCAAGGATTATAGGCATGAGCTACCAATGTCTAAATTGACTATTCCTTTAATAAAAATGAAAATGGCTACAGTATGGTTTAACAGAGAGCTTGAATCCTTTTCTGAGCCTTATAAATTTTCTATCTACAAGCAGAAGGACAAACTGACACGTGGGAAACAATCTACCATATTAAACCATTTTTCAGAAGAGTATCTGGCTCATCAGTTTGGCTCTTGTCCTCCTATTCTAATGGTGACTTTTCTGCCCGGGCTGGATTCAAAACACAATCCTTACATCTCAGCCTCTTGAGTAAGATTATAGGCATGAGCTACCTGTCCCTGGCACCATCCACATTTCTGTACAAGTGAATAAAGCTCAGTGATATAGTGTCTACCTATTTAACCAAAAGCAGGTAAGAAACCAAAATTGAATTTGTAATTCAGTTGAATATGAGTCTATATTCTTAACAACTGGGTTGTAAATTATTTGGTCTTTGCACAAGTCTCTTAGTAGATATAGCGCACATGTCATGATTTTTCTATTTCAAATGGTCCATGAGAGATAGCTGGGCATGGTATGGTAAGCCTGTAATTCCATCACTTGGGAAGCTGAAGCAGAAGCAAAATAAGTTCAAAGCCATCTTGGCTATGTAGTGAGATGCCATTTCAGAAGGGCAGGAAGTAAATGGCTCCTAACTATATAAGCCTTGGCAATTACTTTCCCATCTTCTGTGTCTACGAAGAGAAGCCTAAGACTCCAAGGCCAAACAGAAAACATGACCCAAAGACTAACACAAAACAACTGGATACCAGCTGTGTTGACTCATTCTTGGGCCAATAGAGTGTCACCCAAAGGCACTCTCGAACAGTTGGGTCTATGTCCCCTCCTCTTCTCTTCAGAAAGGGTCATTTCAAAATCATCATTCTTAGAAATTAAAAGACATCAGTGATATTAGGATTTCCATTCCAGCATATTTACAAGTCAGTGAACACTTAAGACATTGGCAACTATAAAATTAAGTGACTAGCAAGTGGAATATGGTACCTGAAGATACTAATAGTTCATAGTATATGGTCTGTGAATTAGAACTTATTAAATTTGCTCCATAGCTGCAGCAGGTGCAGTAACAGTTGGGGGAGGCAGCAGCAACCTTGGCTCCAGCCCCTTGACCTCCGGAGTGCATCATGGAACCTAGCAGCCCTTCACAAAGGCTGGGAGAGAAGAGAGCTGCCATGGAATGCTAGGATCATGCCTCTGGTGTGGCATGCGACCATCACCTCACTTCTGCTTCCTGGCTAGATAAGTAGGGGCCGCATGCCTGTGTCACCTCACTCCTGCTTCTGGTCTGGGTGGGTAGGAGCCGTGTGCCTGCACCAGCTCGCTCCTACTTCTGGTCTGGGTGAGTGTGGGCTGCATGCCTGTTTCACCTCACTCCTGCTTCCACTCTAGGTGAGTGGGGGCCACGTGCCTGTGTCACCTCACTCCTGCTTCTGGTCTGCAAGAGTGGGGGAGTAAGGGCCATGGTGCCTGTGTCACCTCATCTGGTCTGGGTGGGTAGGGGCCATGTCCTTGCATCACCTCACTACTGCTTCCTGGCTGGATAAGTCTGGGCTTGGTGCCCTTGTCACCTCACTCTTTCTTCTGGTCTGGGTGAGTGGGGGCTGCTTGCCTGTGTCACCTCACTCCTGATTAGTCTGGGTAAATAGGGGAGTAGGGGCCATGTGCCTGCACCACCTCAATCCTGTTTCTGGTCTGGGTTGGTCTGACTGGCTGTGAGCTAATTACTATATCCAGATGCTGTTTACCAGCCCACGCCAGACGTTAGACTTTTCCAGTTCTCATAACAAAGCATGACATTAATGGATTAGGATGGCACCTTGCTAGGTTTGAGAATCATGTTATTAAATTGTGTGTGTTTGAATGTGCACTGGTCTTGGGCCTTGAACTCAGGGCCTGAGGTCTATCCCTGAGGTATTTGATCAAGGTAGAGCTCTACTTCTTGAGCCACAACTCAACATATGGCATTTTTTTTGTGGTTAATTGGGACTAAAAGTCTCACAGATTTTCTTGTCTGGGCTGGCCTTGAACCACTATCCTCATATCTCAGACTTTTCAGTAGCTAGGATTTACAGGTGTGAGCTACTAGTGCCTCTGTATTTGCTTGATTACCATCCAGAGAGAACTGTGCTTGGCAAGTGTTCTGGAGGAAAAAGAATTGAAATCTTCCAATGAGAAATGGTGAAAATACTCAGGTTCTAGCCCAGCATTGGTGGATCAGGCCTCTAATTCTACCAATTCAGGAATGTGAAATCTGAGAATTGCAGTTAGAAATCAGTGTGTGGAGGACAGAGTCTTGAGACTCTTTATCTCCAACAAACTACCACAAACCCGGAAGTGGCACTGTATCTAAGTGGTAGAGCACCAACCTTGAGGGAAAATGCACACGGACAGCACTCAGGCCATGAGTTCAAGTCCAAAGGCCACAAAAACAAAACAAAACAAGAAAAAAATTGGGTTCTTCAGTAGAAGTTTATCATTATAAATATATCTTTCCCATTATATTTAGATCTGTCATAGATGTATGAATCTTAGGGGAATAAGAAACTTGGCTAAAAAATATAGGAATCATTGTGTGTGTGTGTGTGTGTGTGTGTGTGTGTGTGTGTGTGTGTGTTTGCGTGTGTGTGTGTGTGTGTGTTTGCCTGTCCTGAGGCTTGAACCTAGGACATTAATCTCTTGATTGGCTTCCTTCCATCAAGGCTGGTACTCTGCAACTTGGTACACAGTTCTACTCCCAGATTTTTTAATTGTTAATTGGAGATAACAGTTTTACACACTTTTCTGCCTGTGGTGGCCAATTCTGGAATGTGATTATTTTGAATCATGCTGTAAAAAATGTGTGTGCAGATAAGGCTGACTTACATTTCTTCAGGTGTATATGTATGATTTCTTGTGTGGAACTTCCACACTGATTTCTGTTGGGGCTGCAATGATTCACTTAATTGCCATCATTGTGTAGGATATCGTTCCCCACCTCCTTGCAAGTATTTCTGTTTTCTTTTTTAATAGGCATTCTGATTAGGCAGACATGAACTTCAACATAGATTTGATTTGCATTTCCTTGATTACTAAAGGTGTTGAATATTTTCATTTATTCCTTAGACACCTACATCAGTTTTGGGGAACTATCTAGTCAATTCACTTGCCTATTTATTGATTAAATAATTTGTTCTTAGGGTGTTTCATTTTTTGTCTATATATTCTAGATACTAGGATTTCTTCTGTTACTCAAAAGGCAGGAGTTTAGGCTTATTTTATTTAATCTTAACAAAAGATGCCTTGTGAGCTTCAAATTATTTAAATGATGATTGATTTAAAAATGAGAAAGATGTGGCTCACAGAATAGAGTGTCTGTCAACAAGTACAAGTTCTGAACTCAGAGTACAGTGTCTACAAAAAAGGAGATAGATTCTATTATTTTAGAACAATAAAAGCTAATAAGCTACATTTTCTCAAAATATGTAATTCTAAATATTTCACTATTCTTCGTGGTAAAACTATTGCAAATTTTAGCACAAACTAACAATTTTAGGTTCTATTTTTTCCTTGGTAATCATTCAAGCCAGCAAAACTGAAGAAAATACAAGTTTGGCTAGGTGCTGGTGGATCATGTCTGTATTCCTATCTACTCAGGAGGCTGGGACCTGAAGATTGCAGTTCAAAGCCAGCCTGGGCAGGAAACACCATGAAGCTTATCTACAAATAACCACCAGAAAACTAGAAGTAGTGCTGTGGCTTGAGTGCTAGAGTGCTTTCCTTGAGCTGAATAGCTAAGGGACTGCCCCTCGGCCCAGAGTTCAAGCCCCACGACTGACAAAAAAAAAAAAAAAAAACAAAAAAACAACTTTGTATAAAGAGTAAGAATCTCCAAGTTTTTATTCAAGTTTTTTAATTCTTGTGGCAAATGTTTTCATTGGGTAGAAAGTGGACAGATTATATGTCATTGTGATAAACTTGCTACTATGTGATAAACTTGCTACTATGTGGTTGCTTTTCTCCCATTTATAATTTCATCCATCTAACATTGTTGAAGATGAAAAATCCATCAAGGACAAGACATACTATTTGGAAAAACTGGTAAGTTGAAATGACTATTACTTGCTAGTTTGGCAAAGAAGCTGTGATTTTCCTTCCCTCCCCAGGATTTGAACAATGAAAAAAATTGTCTTGATTTTTCCAAAAGTGAGGAATACAGCTCATATTCAAATAATTAGAAGATAATGAAATGAATGTTTAGGATACATAATATGCTTAATTTTGAACCTTCCTCTCAAGAAACTTCCAAGAAACAGCACACATTGGTTGTAGATATTGATATCAAAGAGCCCACTGCAGGAGCTTCATACCTATAATTGGCTACTCAGAAGGATGAGATCTGGGATTGAGATTGGTGCCAGTCTGGAAAAGCAGTAATTGCATGGATGAAGTCCCCTGCTGTTAGATCATATGTCTCTTCCTCCCATCCTCAATGTGAAGCTGTCTCCCCAGATCACCATCCTTCTGATTCATTGATATTATCATTGGGATTTCTGGTTTTCTCCTTCAGCATGAAATTTGCATGGAGAAGGCCACTCATAACTGTATTCACATGTTTCTCCAGTTGCCTACAACAGTGCCTGGTCCTTAGTGCTTAGTAGCCGTATGTAGAGATGAGCCTTAGTGCTCAGTAGCCTTGTGTAGAGGTGAGCCTGCTCTGCTCATGTAATCTCAGAATTCAGTCAGGAAAACTCATCAAGCTGTGGTCTTGTTAATAGTCATTTCTTCTAATAATTTTTTTCCTCCTTGTGTATCTAAGTCCACATAAGGGTGAGATCAGTGGCTGACACCTATCGGTTGTGATGGAAAAAGAGGTTGTGACATCATAGAAGTTTATTGTGAAGCTGCAGGAAGACCCCACCACCAAAGCATCCAAAATGGCAGGCTCCCACATTTAATGGAATGTAAATATAAGGCATGGAAAAAAAACAACATAAAAGTTCCTAGGGAAAACATCAAAAGTGGCAGCTGCTACAAAAGTTGGTTCTTAAAACCAACTGGTGTCTCACACCAGTAATCCTAGTATAATATAATCTAATGAAAGTTTTCTTTTTGTGCCAGTCCAAGGGTTTGAACTTGAGACCTGGGCTCTGAGTTTTTTGCTCAAGTCTAGCAATTTACTACTTCAGTCATATCTTCACTTCTAGTACATTTGGTAGTGTAGTTGAGATAAGAATTTCCAAGATTTTTCTGTCTGTGCTGGCTTCAAACTGTGATCCTCGATGTCAGCCTCCTGAGTAAGATAACAGGCATGAGCCACCAGGACCTAGCTAAAAGTTACTTTTGTGAGAAAAAAAAATTACTTATGTAAGGTATAAAAAGCAACATAAACAAATGAAACATTAGAACAAAACTGAAACAAGTTATATAGAAGACATAAAAAGACAAACACCAAAGCCCCAAGTTAAAGCCTAAGGACCACCACAAAAGAAATAAAGAAGTGTAGAAGAAAAGTAATAGCCAGTGACAGACTTTTAAATTAATCAATCACTGGTGGCTTACACATGTTATATTAACTACATAGGGGACTAAATCAGAAAATACCATTTAAAAGGCAAGCCCAAGCAGGGAAATCCATTGGTCATTTTTCTGTGTGTGCAGGTCATGGGAGTTGAATTTGTTCTACTTTATTCAAGGCTGGAGTTCTATCAATCTCAGCTTTTTGGTGGGATCACTACCAGCTAACTGGAGATAAAGAGAATCATGGAATTTCTTTTGCAGGCTGGCTTCCAAACTGTGATCCTCAGATTTCAGCTTCCTGAGGTATTCAGTGCTTTGCATGAGACTCTTATCTCCAATGAACCACCAAAAAAATAAAGAAAAGAAAAAAAAAAAACAGCTGGAGGTTGAGCTGTGGCACCAATGGCAGAAATGAGACTGATTTCTGGGACAGCACCTACATCTTGAGATCAAGCTTTGGGACCAGTACAAACAAGAATAAAGTAAATAAATGAAAAGAAAGGTAGAAGAAGAAAAGGGAGAGCCAATTTCAGAGGATAAAATCAAAACTGAGGTAGCGTACACTTGTTATTAAAGTTACTCAAGGGTCACACATCTGAGACTCAGTGTTCAAGGCCAGCCAAGGCAGGTGAGTCCATGGACTCATCTCTAATTAGCCAACTACAGTTTAAAAAAAAATCCACAAATTGTGCTGTGGCTCAGGTATTAGCGTACTAGTATTAAAAATGTACTGGGAGGGGGGACCAAGATGGCGACGCGGCAGTAGGGAAACTCCACAGCTCTCTCCAACCAAAAAGAGAGTTCGAGTTCCAACGCTTAATCTCCCCAAGAGACTGACAACAACAAAAAGACGAACACTCAGAGAAAAACCAGAGGTGGAAAATAACAAAAAAAGAAAGAGAGGAATAGAAGAATTTCAGAACAGAGAAGAGCAAAGACCCCTCCCCCAACCTCTACTGGCCGCGCGGCAGTGCGCCAAGCCGCAGGCCAGCCAGCCCGACGGGGGCTGCCGGAGCCCCAGAGACACAGGGGGCCGCTTGCAGATCACCAGGTACCGGATTGCAGAACAGCGGATCACCAGAAACAGAGAAACCTACCAGCCGCGAGTCTCCACGAGGATCCCACCCCCACCCCTCACTCTCCACCGGAGCAGAGAGGCTCCATCCCGCCAAAGCCGCCCAGCACCAGCAGCGCGACAAAGGGACCTGTCGGCAGACCACCCGCCCAATCTCGATCACAACGACCTGGCGGGGACCGTCCAACCAAGCCCGCAACCACCCCAAGTGAACTCGGATTGCAACAACAACTGACGACCTACACCACACAGAAACAACCAGCTCCAGGGTGAGTACCCCACAGGGGACAGTGTATCCCTCAAGGGAGACCAAAGCTGGAGGGAATCCCCAGACCCTGACCTAGACTCCCTACCCCAACACCCGGACCACAGGACCCACTAAAACTGGGAACTGTTCGAGAGCTCCACCAGCCGGTGGAGCACACTCTGCTGGCCAGGCCAGAGCAAGAGTGCCCCTGGAAGGGAGCTTAAATGCCCAAGCCAGGAACAGCGCCCCTGGGTCAAGACTACCAACAGTAGAAGAAATTTCAACTGTGTCCTCCAGGCTGCATAACCTAGGTGGTATACACATCAGCACAGGCCTAATGAGCGCGCTCCTGGCTGGGGCCGGAACCAGGCCCGGGGATTCGGCGCCTGAACAACACAACCAACTCCTCCCAACTGAAGTAAAAAGCTGAGCATACGCCTCAACAGAGGGGAGAAAACCAGGAAACAACACTCCCCGGGAAGCACGCCTGTGACAACAAAAGACCTGGAGGCTCAGGACAAGAGAAGCCCAAACCCCACCAAAACTCCACCCATATACCCTAGGTTGGGAATTGGGCAACACAGGCTGCCAGCACCTGATAGTAAGCAGGAGCTCAGGCTGATAAGGCGGCTCAGCAATAGAGTGATAGTCTTGGATGTATGAGGCCCTGGATCTGATTCCTCAGCATCACAAAAGCAAAAAGGGTCAGAAGTGGTGCTGTGGCTCAAATGGTAGGGTGCAAGCCTTGAGCTGAAGAGCTGAGGGACAGCACCCAAACCTAGAGTTCAAGCCCACAACCAGCCCAAAACAAACAAACAAAAACACATCAGGAGCCCATAACAGACTCCAGTATTTGGGAGAGTGCATCCAGAGCATCTGATCTTCCCAAGAGCACCCATAGGAGCAAACACAAGCAGTCTAGGCTGCTCAACCCTTCCAAAGGTGGGAATTGCGAGCAATCTACAGCAGAGAGCTGAGAATCCTAAGTAAGTCAGAATAGCAGCTGGAAATAGGCTCCCAACAGAACCCAGATCAGGCACAGACTCTCTCTACCAATACAGAATCAGCAACCAAGCAAAGACAGACACACCAAAACAAAATTGAAGAGCAGTCTCCTGAACCCCCATGCGAAAATCACAGAGAAAAATCACAAGGTTTACCACCACCCAGGACAGCAAGCTCACCTCAAAAGCCAGCAGCCACGCAGGGGAGAGCCCCAGTGGGAGCAAAGCAGGAATGGAAGACAAAAGCTACATCCAAGGGTTGCTGGAGGCAATGACTCAAGAAATAAAGTGAGAAATGGATCAGAAATTGAAAGAGCACAAGGATGAACTATCAAAAGAGATACAGGATATCAAACAAAAGTTGGATGCAAAAATAGAAGCTGCACAAACCTCGGTAAGAAGTGAGATAAACGCCAAATTAGAGGTAATGCATACTGATCTCACCTCATTGAGAGGTGAGATCAGTACTCTGAGAACTAACATTGAATCCATAAAGGGATCCATTTCCTCCGTGCAAACCACAATAGAAGCCACGGTCAACAGAGTGTACAAAATGGAAGGTAGAGTGTCAGATACAGAAGACAGAATGCACCAACTGGACCAAAAAGTGACAGATATGGAAAAATCACTCAAATTAAACCAAAGGGAAATTCAAGAGCAAGCAGATAATGCTAAAAAATTTAACCTTCGCATAATCGGAGTGGACGAAGGTGAGGAATTCCAGAGCAAGGGAATGCAACACCTATTTAACAAGATAGTCAATGAAAATTTTCCCCACCTCAAAAACGACCATCTTAACTACATCACAAAAGCTTATCGAACACCCAACAAGCAAGATCCCAGGAGAAACACTTTTAGACACATTATAGTAAAAATGATGGATCTGAATAATAAGGAAACAATCCTGCATGCAGCAAAAATGAAGAAGGAGCTATACTACAACGGGAAAAAAATCAGAATCACTGCAGATCTCTCCACACAAACAATGAATGCAAGAAAAGCCTGGGAAAGCACCATACGAGCCCTGAGAGCCAATAACTGTCAACCCAGACTGATATACCCGGCAAAGCTAGCATTCACATTCGATGGAGAACTGAAAACTTTTAATAGCAAAGAAAAACTAAATGAATACATAAACATTAAGCCAGCATTACAAAGAATTCTAAGAGGGGGGACACAACCTGAAGAAAGCAACCAGGAACTGGGACCTGCCCCAAACAGGCATTACTCAAAGTCTAACTGAGCAAGCACAGGAGGAAAGGAAAGAAGAAAAACTTAGGAAAACGGAATGGCAGGGACAACAATGCATCTCTCTATACTTTCTCTTAATATAAATGGGCTGAATTCGCCAATTAAAAGAAAACGAACTGAGGACTGGATCAGAAAACAAGACCCATCCATCTGTTGCCTTCAGGAGACCCACCTCTCAGCCAAACATACAAACAAACTCAGAGTGAAGGGGTGGAAAAGGATCTACCAATCAAATTCCCCCAATAAGAAAGCAGGTGTAGCTATCCTGATATCTGACAAAATAAACTTTTCATTAAAATCAGTACAGAAAGACAAGGACGGACACTACATATTAATAAAGGGAACAATCCAAGAGGAGGATATAACCATCATCAACTTATATGCCCCAAATATTGGTGCACCCAGATATGTTAAACAAATGCTCTCAAACTTACAGAATAAAATAGATCCCAATACGATAATACTAGGAGACTTTAACACGCCACTCTCACCAAAGGACAGGTCTACCAACCAGAGGATTGGCAAAGAAGCTACCGAATTAAGTGAGGCCATACTTCAAGTGCAATTAACTGACATCTACCGAGTATTTCACCCTAAAACAACACAGTACACATTCTTCTCAGCAGCTCATGGAACTTTCTCCAAAATAGACCATATCATAGTTCATTCAAGGAACTTAAGCAAATACAAAGGGATCGACATAATCCCCTGTATCCTATCTGACCTATCCTCTCAATAACAAAGCATACCGCAGAAATTTCTCTAATACATGGAAATTGAACAGCACACTCCTTAACAAGGCCTGGGTAACAGAAGAGATCAGAGAAGAAATAAAGCATTTCCTACAACTCAATGAAAATGAAAACACCTCACAAAGAAACTTGTGGGACACAGCAAAAGCAGTCCTGAGGGGCAAATTTATTGCCCTCAGTGCCCACATCAAGAGAATGGAGACAGACCAAGTAAATAATCTCATGTTGCAACTAAAACAGCTAGAAAAACAAGAAAAAATGGGACCTAAAGCTACTAGACGAAGCCAGATAACCAAATTGAGAGCAGAGATTAACCAATTAGAAAATCAGAAAACCATAACCAAAATAAACCAAACAAAAAGCTGGTTCTTTGAAAAAATAAACAAAATTGATGGCCCGTTGGCAAGATTAATTAAAAAAAGAAGAGAGGAAACCCATATTAATAGGATTAGGGATGCCACGGGAAACATCACAACACGTACCCAAGATATCCAAACAATTCTAACAGACTACTTTCAAAAGCTATACTCCCTAAAGGAAGAAAACCTGGCAGAAATGGATGCATTTTTAGAGAAATACAAGTTACCCAAACTGAGCAAAGAAGAAGTTAACCAATTAAATAAGCCAATATCCTATAATGAGATACAGGAAGCTATCAAAAGTCTTCCAACAAAAAAAAGCCCAGGACCAGATGGATTCACAGCAGAATTCTATAAGACCTTTAAACAAGAACTAATACCCATACTCCTCAAGCTCTTCAGAGAAACAGAGAAGGAGGAAGCTATCCCAAACTCATTCTATGAAGCCAATATCACACTCATCCCCAAACCAGGCAAAGACCCAACCAAAAAGGAGAATTACAGGCCAATCTCCTTGATGAACACAGATGCAAAGATCCTTAACAAGATTCTAGCTAACAGAATCCAGAAACACATAAAAAAAAAATACACTATGATCAGGTAGGCTTCATCCAGAGACACAGGGATGGTTTAACATACGTAAGTCAATAAATGTAATCCAGCATATCAACAGAGCCAAGGTCAAGAATCACATGATTATCGCCACAGATGCAGAAAAGGCCTTTGATAAAATTCAACATTCATTCATGCTAAAAGCTCTGGAGAAAATAGGAATAGAAGGAACATTTCTAAAAACAATAAAAGCCATTTATGACAGACCAATAGCCAATATTATACTTAATGGGGAAAAGCTACAACCAATCCTCCTAAAAACAGGAACAAGGCAAGGATGTCCACTGTCTCCACTCCTCTTCAACATAGTCCTAGAACCCTTAGCCAGGGCAATAAGGCAAGAAAAAGACATTAAAGGGATCCGCATAGGGAAAGAAGAAGTGAAACTATCCCTTTTTGCAGACGACATGATACTATACCTCTACGATCCCAAAAACTCCATCCCCAAACTTTTAGAAATCATAAGTCACTTCGGCAAAATAGCAGGATACAAAATAAACCCACAAAAATCAGTTGCCTTCCTATACACTGAAAACGCACAGGAAGAGAGGGAAATAAAGGGAGCAACCCCATTCACAATAACCTCCCAAAAAATAAAATATTTAGGAATTAACCTAACCAAAGATGTAAAAGAACTATTTAATGAGAACTATAAAAAGTTAAAGAAAGGAATTGCAGAAGACGCTAGGAAATGGAAAGACCTCCCATGCTCCTGGATAGGCCGACTTAATATAGTAAAGATGGTGATACTTCCAAAACTAATATACAAATTCAATGCAATTCCTATTAAAATCCCAATGACGTACATCACTGAAATACAGAAAACAGTCCAAAAATTTATATGGAACAACAAAAGACCTAGAACAGCCAAAACAATTCTAGGGGATAAAGACAATATGGGAGGGCTATCCATGCCGAACTTCAAACTCTACTACAGGGCTATAATCACAAAGACAGCATGGTACTGGCACAAAAACAGACCCGAAGACCAATGGAACAGAATAGAAGATCCAGATATAAATCCACAGGCCTACAGCCAGCTGATATTCGACAAAGGAGCCAAAGACATACAATGGAAGAAACACAGCCTCTTCAACCGCTGGTGCTGGGAAAACTGGGCAGCCACATGTAGAAAACTAAAAGTGGACCCCAGCCTATCACCATGCACCAACATCAACTCAAAATGGATTAAAGACCTTAACATTAAACCTGAATCTCTGAAACAACTGCAGGACAGAGTAGGAGAGACACTTGAACTAATAGGCACAGGAAGGAACTTCCTGAACAGAGTCCCAGGGTCACAACAAGTTGGAGAGAGACTCGACAAATGGGACTACCTTAAAATAAAAAGCTTCTGCACAGCTAAATCTATCGCAACTAAGCTAGAAAGACAACCAACTAATTGGGAAAAAATATTTACCAGCAATATATCAGACAAGGGGTTAACATCCTGTATATACAGGGAACTCAAGAAACTAATCCCTCCCAAACCTAACACACCAATTACTAAATGGGCAAGGGAACTAAAGAGGGACTTCTCAAATGAAGAAATAAAAATGGCAAAGAAACACATGAGGAAATGTTCATCATCCCTGGTGGTGAAGGAAATGCAAATAAAGACAACCCTGAGATACCACCTTACCCCAGTCAGAATGTCCCACATCCACAAATCAGCCAACGACAAATGCTGGAGGGGATGTGGAGAAAGAGGAACCCTATTACACTGCTGGTGGGAATGTACACTTATACAACCACTTTGGAAAGCAGTCTGGAGGGTCCTTAGAAAGCTAAAGATTGACCTCCCTTACGACCCAGTCATACCACTTCTAGGCATCTACCCTGAACAACAGGAACCAATATACAAGGACACGTGCACCTCCATGTTTATTGCAGCACTGTTCGCAATAGCTAGGATATGGAAACAACCTAGGGGCCCCACCACAGATGAATGGATCCAAAAATTGTGGTATCTATACACAATGGAATATTATGCAGCCATTAGAAATGACAAAATAATGGCATTTGGAGGGAAATGGATGGAGCTAGAAGGAATCATGTTGAGCGAGGTAAGCCAAGAACGAAGAGACAAACGGTACATGGTCTCCCTGATAAGTGGATGCTAAATCCAAAAGGTTAGGTGATACGACAAAACTAACAGGACTTAAGAAACAAAGAACTCCCGCTCATCTGGTTGAACCACTACTAAATATCCCCATGCTGCTGATCACAAATATGGTATATAACATGTGAACACTGTTATATATTACAGACTGTGATAGACAATTTGCTCCAGGAAAGTTAGAATGAACTTGTGACTTTGAAATTATGTAATCACTTAATCACAATCAAAAAAAAAAAAAAAACCTCGGGGAAGGGAGGGAGGAAGGGGATGGTAGGGGGAAAACAATGGAGGGGGTAACAATGTTCAAGAGGAAGTGTACTCATTACCTCACTCATGTAACTGTAACCCTCTGTATAGTATCTTTACAATAAAAAAAAAAAGAAAGTCTAGAAAAAAAACTATTTTGAAAGTTCAAACCATAGAGATGGCAAATGTTTGAAGAGATATGTTTAACCTGACTTAAATATTACAAAATGAGAGTTTAGAGGCATGGGTCAGTTGGAAGAGTGATAGCCAAAGAGCAAAATACTAGATACTGAGTTTGATTCCCAGTCTCTCAAGAACAACAACAAAATTACAAAATGTATACATGCATCAAAATATTATACTACCCCATTAATATGTACAATATTATGTTTTATGTATCAATTTAAAAAATAAATTTGATTTTAAATGTTTCAAAAACAAAAAAAATTGTACTGGGACGGGGCTGGGAAGCTGGCTCAGTGATAGAGTGCTGCCTTGCATGCATGAGGCCCTGGGTTCAATTCCTCAGCAAAAAATAAGAAAAAAAGCCAGAAGTGGAACTGTGGAACAAGTGGTAGGGCTCTAGCCTCAAGCTGAAGAGTTGAGAAACTGTGCCCAAGCCCACAGTTCAGGCCCCATGACCAGCAAAAAAAAAGTACTGGGACAATACCCAGGCTCTGATTTATAGCCCAAAGCCCAGCATACATATGGAAATAAAAAATAGAAATTAAAAAATGTATTGGAAAATCCAATTAAATTTTCCAAATGAGCCATGAGTTTTTGT
Source organism: Dipodomys spectabilis (assembly GCF_019054845.1). Classification (NCBI taxonomy): domain Eukaryota; kingdom Metazoa; phylum Chordata; class Mammalia; order Rodentia; family Heteromyidae; genus Dipodomys; species Dipodomys spectabilis. The sequence continues at coordinate 944,991 of NW_024870959.1, forward strand.
TTCATTCTAGAAACTAAGATAGATGAAATCTGAGGATTATGGTGTCTCATCATCAAATCACCAGCAAAACAAACAAACAAGAAAACAGAAGTGAAGCTGTGATTGGAGTTGTAAAGCACCAGCCTTGAGTGAGAAAGCTACAAAACAGTGCCCTGAGTGCCTCAGAGATCCAGCCTCCGGATCACAAAAAAAAATGATAAGAAAAATAGAACCCAGGGCTGGTGACTCATGCCTGTAATTCTAGAACCTCAGGAGGCAGAAATATGGGGATCCAGTGTACAGGCCAAACTTAGCAAGAAAGCCCAGAAGACAGTTGTTTGTGGTGCGTCCTGGGGCTGGAACTGTACTACTCCCAGATTTTTGGCAGTTAATTGGAGGTAAGGATCTTAGACTTTCTGCTCAGGGTGGCCTTGAACCATGATGGTCAGACTTCAGCCTCCTGAAACAGGCCAGGCCTTGCATGAGTTCTAGCTCTAGGACCATTACACACAAAACAATGAAATGAATAAATGTAAAGAAGGGTATAAGAAGAACCAATACCTGAGGCTTCAATGAGCCAATCAGCCAATCATTGGTGGCTCATAACTGTAATTCTAGTTACTCAGGAGGCTAAAATCTGAGGATAATATTTAAAGACCAGACCAATTAGGAAAGTCCATAAGACATGTGTGTGTGTGTGTGTGTGTGTGTGTGTGTGTGTGTGTGTGTGTCTGTATGTCTGTGTGAGAGTCCTGTTGCTTGAACTTGTACTGTTTTTCTCAAGGCTCTACTATTCTCAGCTTTTTAGTGGTTATAATTGGAGATATCATGGACTTTCCTGCCCAGGCTGGTACAAACTTTGATCCTCAGATTTCAGCCTCATGAATCTGGACTGGCTCTACTCATTTCTAATTAACCACCAAAACAGAAAAAAAAAAAAAAAAAAAAAAAACAACCCTGGAATTGAGCTGTGGTCAACTGGCAGAACTGGGCAATAGTATCTGGTACAGCACTCAGACCCTAGTTCAAGCTGTAGGACAAACACAGAAGAAATAAAAGAAAAGGAGGATAGAAGTACAAAACCTCTATCAGTGATAGAGGTTGAAATGAATCAAACATTGGTTGCTCACACATGTTATACGAGGTACTCAGGAGGATGAAATCTAAGGATCACAGTTCATGACCAGCCAAGGCAGGAGAGTCCATGAGACTCATCTATCTAATTTGCCACCAAAAATAAGCTACAAGCTATACTTTGGCTCATGCGGTTGAGTGGTAGTCTTAAACAGTAAGCTTGGAACAGCACCTAAGCACTAAGTTGAAATCCTAGACACACATTTCAAAAAACCAAAAAAACACAAACTAAAAATGATGGGAAAAGAGAAAGCCAGTTTCAAAATGAGCATTGGTTTTGGTTCATATGTGTATTCCTAGGTATTCAAGGTTCAAAGCTAGACTGGGCAAGAAAGTACATGAGACTCTTATACCCAACTACCCAGTGTAGATATCATTGTAGTTGTAAAACATTGTATTTGTTGAAAAAGCTAAAAAAAACTTGTTTATTGATCCAGAGATCAATTCCTGGTGCTAAAAAAAAGTGTAGGAGAAGAGAATAAAGGCCAATTGTAAATTGAAACATAAGCCTGGTGCTTGTTGATCGTGGAGGCAGAAATCTGAGGATCAACTTTCTTTTTTTCTTTTTCTTTTTTTTTGGGTCCAGACGTGGGGCCTGAACTCTGGGCCTGGGCACTGTCCTTTAGCTCTTCAGCTCAAGGCTAGTGCTCTACCACTTGAGCCACAGTGCCACTTCTGGCTTTTTTCTTTTTGCTTATGTGGTGCTGAGGAATTGAACCCAGGGCCTCATGCATGCAAGGCAAGCGCTCTACCTTTGAGCCATCTTCCCAACCCCTGAGGATCAACTTTCAAGGCCAGGTCAAGAAGCAAAATCCAGGAAACTTTGGGTGTATGTGTGTGTATGTGTGTATGTTTGTGTGTGTGTGTGTTTGTATTTGTGATGTGTGTGTTTGTGTACCATACTTTGCTAGTACCCTAACATTACCAGATTTTGGGTGGTGAATTGGAGATGAGTGTCATTGATTTTCTGCCCAGGCTGGCTTTGAAACATGGTCCTCAGATTTCAGCCACCTAATTCAGCTGGAATTTGAGCTATGGCTTAAGTGGCAGAACTGGGCAAATATTTTCTGGGATTCCACCTAAACCCTGAGTTGAAGCCCCAGGACATGCACAGAAGAAATAAAGAAGAGTAGAAGTAACCAAGGAAGAGTGATTGACAAAGGCTTAAATGAATCAAGCATTGGTGGCTCATACATGTTCTACTAGCTATTCAAGTGGCTAAAATCTGAGGATGATGGTTTATGTCCAGCCCTGGCAGGAGATTCCATGAAAATCTTGTCTGTAATTAATCACCCCCCCAAAAAAAAGGGCCAAAAAGTTATAGTGTGTCTCATGTAATAGAGGATAGCCTTGAATAAAAACTTCTGGGACAGAATATGAGCCCCAATTTGTAGACCCAGTAACAGCACACACATGCAAAAAAGAGTAAACAACAGTAGATAGTGGCAAGCACATATTAAAGTTTTAAAATGACACAAGGGTTGTTGGTCCTGTGTATAATCCTAACTACACAAGAGGCTGACATCTAAGGATTGTGATATCAAATCAGCCTGGGCATAAATGTGCTTGAGATGCTTATCCAAGCTACCTAGCACAAAGCCCTGAGCTGAAGCTGAGGTGGTAAAGTAGCAGCCTTTGTTTAAAAAGCTAAGAAATAGTCCCCAGAGCCAGAGGTCAAGCTGCAGAACCACTAAAAATTACAAATAAAAACAATAAATAAAAAGGACAGTGGAAGAAGAGAGACTGAAATCTGAGGATCAGAGTTCAAAGCTAACACAAGCAAGAAAATCCATGAGACTTTGTGTGTGTGCATCTCTGTGCCATCCTGCAGCTTGTGTGTGCCATCCTTGAACTTGTGCTGGTTTGTTCAAGGATAGAGCTCTACCACTCCCAGCTATTCAGTGGTTAATTGGAGGTCATAGTCTCATGGACTTTCCTTCCCAAGCTAGCTTGATTTATGCTAGGCTTTGTCTCAGACTCTTATCTCCAATTAATTGTCAAAATAAAAGAAAAAAAAAACTGGGAATTGAGTTATGGCTCAAGTGGCAGAATTGGGCAATCAGTTTCTGGGACAGCAACCAGGCACTGAGTTCAAGCCCCAGGACAATCACAGAAGAATTAAAGGAGGGTAGAAGTGCAGAAGGAAGATCCAATGACAGAGTTCAATGACAGATCCAATGACATTGGTAGCTCACTGATGTTCTATCAGCTACTCAGGAGGATGAAAGCTTAGGATCACAGTTGAAGGCTAGCCCAGGTAGGAGAATCCCTGAGACTCTTATGTCTCACTTGTCACCAAAAATATGCCACTAGTTGTGCTTTAACACATGTGGTGTGGGTGCTAGTCTTAAACAGAAAGCTCTGGGACAGCACACAGACCCTGGTGCTGATGTCCTAGCATAGACACTTACAAAGAAAAGAAAAAAAAACACAAATTATAAAAGATGGGAGAATGAGAAAATTATAGTTTCAAAATGAGTCGAGTTATTGGTTTATGTGTGTATTCCTAGCTATTCAGAAAGATGAAATATGAGGATCACCGCTAAAAGCCAGCCTGGGAAGGAAAGTGATTGAAATTCTTTTCTCCAACTACCCAGTAAAAGCTGGAAATGAAGGTTGACAGTAGTTGTAAAGTACTGAAATTTCATGAAAAAAACTGGGAAACAGTTCCCTGGTCCATAATTCAGCCCAAATTCGACCAAAAACAAAACTGAAAGAAGAGGAGAAATGACCATTTGAGATTTGAAAATAAGCCTGGGGCTGGTGGTTCTTGCTTATTATTTTAGCTATTCATGGAGCTGAAGTCTGAAGATACATTTTAAGACCAGTCCAAACAGGAAAGTCCATGGGGCTTTTTTATTGTGTGCCTAGGGCTTGAATTTGAGTATTTAGTTGATGCAAATAGTCTCATGGACTTTCCTGTCCAGGATAGCTTCAACTTCAATCCTTAGATTTCTGCCTCTTGTGTTTTGCTGGGCTTTACATAAGACTCTTATCTCCAATTAACCACCAAAAGGAAGAAAAATAAAACCTGGTGATTGAGCTGTGGCTTCAATGGCAGAAATGAGAAAATAATTTCTGGGACAGCACCCAGATCTTGATATTAACTTCAGGACCAACATACACAAAAACAATAAAATAAATAAATACAGAGAAGTTAGGAGAATAAATGACCAATTCCAGAGCTTAAAATGAGCCAAGCAGGGCTGGGAAGGTGGCTCAGTGGTAGAGCGCTTGCCTTGCATGCTCGAGGCCCTGGGTTCGATTCCTCAGCACCACATAAGCAAAAAGAAAAAAGCCGGAAGTGGCGCTGTGGCTCAAGTGGTAGAGCGCTAGCCTTGAGCTGAAGAGCTGAGGGACAGCGCTCAGGCCCAGAGTTCAAGCCCCACGACTGGACCAAAAAAAAAAAAAAAAAAAAAAAATGAGCCAAGCATAGGTGGCACACATCTGTGATGGTAGCCACTCGGGAGGCTCAAATCTGAGGATCACAGTTGAAAGCCAGCCCCAGTAGGAGAATTCATTGACTCAACTCTAAGTAGCTACTTAAAACAAAACAAAAACTAATAGCCACAAGTTATGCTGTGGTTCATGTCTTAGTGTGCTAGTCTTGAATAAAAACTTCTGGGACTGCAACTGGGCTGATTTTTAGACCCAGGACCAGCATACACAAGAAAATAAAAATACAAATAGAAAGGTGTAAGAATGGCTGGGAATGTGGCTTAGTGACAGAGTGCTTGCCTACCATGTTTTAATCCCTGGATTTGTATCCTCAGTACCTCATAAATAAAAAAGGCTGGAAGTAGCACAGTGGCTCAAGTAGTAGAGTTCTTACCTTGAGTAACAAAAGTTCAAGGACAGTGCCCAAGGCCTGAGTTCAAGCCCCAGGATTAGGAAAAAGAAAAAAAAACCATGTGAGAAAATCCAATTAAATTTTCAAAATGATCCATGCATGAATGTTTGCTCGATATGTGTAATCCTACTGACTCACAAGAATGAAATCTGAAGGTTGTTGTTCATAGCCAGCCTGGACAGGGAAGTGCATAAGTCTCCAACTAACCAGCAAAAAACGCCAGAAATAAAGCTGTGGTTGTAGTTGTAAAGCACCAGCCTTGAAAGAATAACTTATTGAAACAGTGCCCTGGCTCAGAGATCCAGCCTCAGGATCACAATAAGAAAATTAAATGCTTGCAAGTAGAGAACCAAGGACTGTTGGCTCATGTCTGTAATTCTAGAAATGCAGGAGACTGAAATATAAGATCCTGTGTAAAGGCAAACCCAATCAAGAAATTCCAGGAGACTGTTTTGTGTGTGGTGGCCACACTGGGGATAGGTTTTTGTTGATTGAAGGGAGATAAGAGTTTCATGAACTTTCCTGCTCAGGCTGCTTTCAAACCATAATGGACAGATTTCAGCCTCCTGAATTAGGCCAGGCCTTGCATGAGTTCGAGCTCCAGCACCAACACACACAAAAGAAGTGAAATAAATGAAAAGAAGGGTAGAAGAAGAGAAGAAAGACCAAGTAACAGGTTTTGATGAGACAATCATTGGTGGCTCATGTCTGTAATTCTATATACTCAGGCTGACATATGAGGATACTCTTTAAAGCGCAGCTCAGGTATAGGTGTTCATAAGACGTGTGTGTGTGTGTGTGTGTGTGTGTGTGTGTGTGTGTGTGTGTGTGTGTGTGTGTGTGTTTGCCAGTCCTGGTGCTTGAACTTGCACTATTTTGCTCAATGGTCTACAACTCTCAGACTTCAGTGGTTAGTTGGAGAAAGGAGTGTCATGAACTCTCCTAAATTTTCAGCCTCCTGAAATTGGCCTAGATCTATATGATTCTTTTCTCTCCAATTAACCTCCCCTCAAAAGCCAAATGTTATGGTTGGTCCCATGTATGCCGTGAGACAACATCTGAGCTTCAATTTCTACTCCCAGGACAAGCAAAAATGGAAAAAGGAAAAGAAAAAAAAGGTGGAAGCAAGCACATATTAAAGTTTTAAAATGACCCAAATGTTGATGGCCATGTGTGTAATCCTTACTACACAAGAGGCTGACAACTGAGCATTGCAGAGTCAAGTGAGCTTAGGAAGGAACGTGCTTGACAATCTTATCTCTAGCCACATGGCAAAAAGCCTTGAGCTGTGGATGAGGTGGTAAAGCACCAGCCTTGAGTTTAAAAGCTAACATATAGGCCTTAGAGTCAGAGGTCAAGCCACAGGACCAATAAAATTTTCAAAGGAGAGAGGATGAAGAGAGGCTGAAATCTGAGAGCATGGGTCAAAGCTGGCCCATGCAAGAAAGTCCATGAAGCTTTCTCTGTATGTGCATTTGTGTGCTATCTTGTGGCTTGAACTTATGTTGTTTTGTTCAAGGACAGAGCTCTACCACTCTCAGGTTTTCATTGATTAATTGGAGCTAAGAGTCTCATGGGCTTTCCTGCCCTGGTTGGCTTTGAACCATGATCCTCAGAATTCAGCCCACTGATTCATGCTAGGCTTTGCATAAAACTCATCTCCTATTAACCTGGAGTTGAGCTGTGACCAAAGATGCAAACTGGGCAATCACTTTCTAGTACAGCACCCAGGGCTTTAGTTCAAGCACGAAGACAAAACAAGTATAGCCACAAGTTATACTTTGGCCCATGTGGTAAGCCACTAGTCTTGAAATAAATCTCTGGCATTGTATCAGGCCCTGATTTGTAGTCCCAGGACTAGAACATATACAACAATAAAAGCAAGGAAAATTTTAAAAATAAAAGTGAATAAAACATATTAATATTTTTAAAATGATCAATGGGTTTGTGGTTCATATGTATCATCAGAGCACCTCAGGAAGCTGAAATCTGAGGATCATGGTTTGAAGCCAGACTACCCAGAAAACTACATTTGAAACTTATGTCCAATAAACCAAAAAAATCTAGAAGTGGAGCTGTGGTTGAAGTTGTAAAACATCATCCTTGAGTCAAAAAGCTAAGAAACAGAAGGACACTGCTGGTTCTAGCCTGCAATCCTACTACACAGGAGGCTGAGATATGAAGATCATGGGTCAAAGCCAGCCTGGTCAGGAAAGTTCATGAGACTCTTATCTGCAATTAAACACCAGAAAACCTGAAGTGGCTCTGTGGGTGAACTGGTAGAGCATTTGCCTTAAGCTGAAGAGCACAAAGACAGCACCCAAGCTGAGAGTTCAACCTCTACCCCCTTCAAAATAACTAAGAAACAGCATTGTGGCCCAATGATCAAGTCTACTGGACAAAATTTAAAAAAGTATTGAGGTTGAAGGCAAGAAAGAGATGGTTAAAAATAGTAAAATAAGCCGGGTACCAGTGGCTCACGCCTGTAATCCTAGCTACTCAGGAGGTTGATATTTGAGGAACACAGTTCCAAGCCACCCGGGGCAGGAAAGTCCGTGAGACTCTTATCTCCAATAAACCACCAGAAAACTGGAAGTGGTTCTATGGCTCAAGCAGTAGAGTGCTTGCCTTGAGCTGAAGTGCACTGGGACAGCACCTAAGCCCAGAGTTTAAGCCCCATGAATGACCAAAAAAAATTAATATAAGTCAGCAGTTGGTTTCTCATGCCTGTTAATTCTAACTACCCAGGAGGCTGAAATCTAAGGGCTGCAGTTCAAAGCCAGCCCAAGCAAGAAAGTCCATGAGACCTGTTTGTGTAATTACCAGTATTAGGGCTTGAACTTGCCCTGTTTTACTCATGGCTAGAGTTCTACTACCCACCACTTTTTGGTGATTAATTGGAGATAAGAATCTCAGACTTTGCTGCTCAGACTGACTTCAAACCAAGATCCTCAGATTTCAGCCTCCTTAGTTGTGCTGGGCTTTGCATGAGACTTTTCAAAAGAATGAATCTGGAAGTTGATCTGTGGTTCAATTGGCAGAACTGAGAAAAATCTCTGAGAGAGTGGCCACTCCCTATATGCAGAAAAAAATGCTAAAAGCTTTCAAAAATAAATAAAAGTAGTTGTAATATAGGAAAAATAAACATGTTTAATATGATATAAAGAAAAATTATGTTTTTTTTTAATGTGGCAAATGAGAACATAGTGCAAAGTTTCAAAATGACATACTGAGAGTAAGGGAAAAAGGAAAATTTTTAAAAATCATGTAAATATTAAATACAAGCTGACATGACCAAAATATAATGTGATCAAAAGCTTATCTCTCTCTTATCTCTCACTTGTAATTGCCTGCAAATAATTGTCCCTCCAGTTTCAGCAGATACCACAGTGATTTAGACATGACCTCTCTATGAAGCCTTAACTGTGTAAGGATCTTCCTGCTTTAGCCTCTTGAGTTAATACTGCAAGCATTGCTCTCATTTTAATATATGAGGTTTCCTTTAAAACTCAGAATTAATATTCAAATAATGGATTTTCTGTAATACATGACTAAACATCAGAGATCCACCAGAGATCCTCTGAGGAATACAATCAAAACAGTAGGAAAGCACCTACCACTCAAGGTAGGTAACAGAAGGAAGATTTAGCATTTTTTTTTGGATGTTCTGGGGGTTGAAAGCAGGGCTTCATGCTTGCTAGGCAGGTATAAAATTCAGTGACATTAATTATATCCACACTGATTTGTAACCATTACCTCTATTTGTGAACTATCTTTTCGATACTGATGGAATCCACACAATCATTGAGTAATAATCACCCCAATGACCTGCCCCAGAAATTTTAATCTTCCAGTTTCTCTTATGAAATGGTTTAGTCAATATGTTTCACATAAATAGTAGATTATTTTTGGTGTCCATCCATGACAGACATATATTAAATTGCAGCTTTTCTGTGGATAAGTCATAATCCATTTATGCATACCTCATATTTTATAAACCTGTTCATCTGATAGACACTCCAGGTATTTCCAACTTCTGACTATTGTAAATGTTGCTGTTATCATTGGCATATGAGCTATTAGTTTTTTCTTTTCAGTTCTTTTGGTTATGCAATGAGCAATGGGATTGCTGGGTAATGTGGTCGTGCTATGTTAGAAGAATGTGTCAAATTCTACCATAATTGTTATATCACTTTTCATTACCACAGAAATGTAAAAATGGTCAATAAAATACACAAGAGTATTTCAAATCTTCCACAGCTGTGCCCTAAAGGATCATTTTTCTTACTTTTTACTTTTTTTTATTTAGGTCATGCAGGCCTGGAACTGTGAAGCATTGTCTAGAGCTGAAGTGAGAACAATACCAAATGCCACTTACCTAGCCTCCAAAAAAATTTAATCTGGTAGTCATTTTTTTCTAGAGATAAATTTTAGTGCTTATTTGCATTTTTACTCTTTTAAAATAAGATTTTGAATTTTAAAATGACTTATATAAATGTAACACCTCTGTGTACCTTCTTTTTAATAAGAAGAAAAATTATATTTACAAAAAATATAAAAGGACAAAAAAACTTCCCAGCAGGAAAATACATTACAATCACAGTCTGATTCTGACCCAAGCAAAATAATACAATAAGAACTCATCTAAAGTAAAATGAAGTACAGGGGCTGGGGACAGGGGTCAAAGGGTAGAGCACTTGCTTGCCCAGCACCAGCCTCTGAATCAAAACCACAGTACTGCCAAGGGATAAAATAAAGTATTAAAACTTAAGGAAACATGCAAATAATAGTATGATGGATAACATAGATGTACACACCTGTAATCCCAACACTTGGGATACTAGACAGGAGAATTATGAAGTTAAGATCAGACTTGGCTATATAATGAGACTGCAAAGAATAAAATAAATCAAACTATATTTTTAAAGACTAAGGTGTATTTCAAGTGTAATTCAAGTAGTTTTGAATGTGCAAGGAACTGATACAATGCACAAAAATTACATGCTTTGATAACTACAACGTTCAGTTACACTGCAGTATAAGGTGCCCCTTGGCTGGAATCTCTCCTGAGGAAACCTAAGGCAGTTGATGCATCTGTCTTCTTGGCTGGACTGAGGGTGTTGCTGGGCAAAATGTTTTGATCTCCATTCTTGAATCCCACTTACAACTCTTTTTTAGTAGACCACCTACAAATCTCTCCCATCTCAATAACAGGGTCTTCTGTGTTTCAAGTGAAGTTATCTTTGATATCTCTTAGGGCTCTCCTCCCCTTTGTCTGGAACTGCTCTGTTCCTAGGCCCACATTCAATAGCTTGTTCTGAAAAGAGTGGTAGCTATTTTGCTAGCCTCCTCTATCCACTGCCATTTCCTCCTCAAATTAGTCTTTGGTATCAGTATGAGTCTGCTCAGAGGGTAGAGCCCGTCTGGGCTGGCTTTGAACCATGATCCTCAGATCTCAGCCTCCTGAATAGCTAGGTGTGAGCTACTGGCACCCGGCCATCATTTCTTTTTTCCAGGAAAATTTAGGGGTATTGAATAGCACAGCAGTACATATATTCGATAGCAACTGCCCCAGGGTGAACCAGATGCTCAGACCAAACCGCTGACCTTGATATTGCCTTTGGTATCCAACAAGATGTTGTTGGACTTAAGGTCTTGGTGTGTGATTCTATTCTAGTGTGGGTAGTGAACAGCACTTATAATTTGTGTGAAGAGCTCTTGGTTTCATCCTCATATAGGTTGCAGAATTTTCAGATCCAACCCAGGTGGTATCCTTTACTGGCCAGTTCCATGATAAAATACACACACTCTTCCTTCTCCATCACCTGGTACAACCTCATGATGTGTTTGTGCCATACCATCTTAAAAATGTCCACCTCATTCTTTAACTGATGACTGGAGAACTCTCCTTTCAGGAGAGTTGGAACAAGATATAGGATAAGGTGGCATCAAGAATGGAGGCTATTGGTTAGTGTCTCCACAGAAGCAATTTATGAGATTCAGGAGTCTTCTATAAGGTCAGAGGACTTTGAGTACTGTCCTAGTGGTTTCAGGAATGGCATAATAGTGACCAGAGCAACCTCAAGCCCACATGGAGTCCTTAGCCACAGTCTTTGAAGCCTATGAGCTACAGTAGCAATGCTGGCAAGCTATGATTGGTCCACTTTTTCTCTGCCACTTCCATGTGTGTGAGGTGAGGATGGGCCAGCTTCACTTGTCCATTAGTACCATAGTCAATGAGCTCTTTCATCTGGTATTGTTTGATGATCTCCTCCTTCAAAGATCTGGAGGATGATTCTTTGTATTCTTCCATGCTTCTGCTATGGTGGCAGGCAGCAAGTCTACCTAAAATTAACTAAATAAAATAATGAAAAAACCCAGAAAAAGTAAAAATAAATACTAAAATCCAAAATACAACTCACCCCCCAGCCAAAAAAAATCATGAATTTAGCTTTGAGACAGTCCAGCAGGTCACCAATCAAGAGCTCCTAAAGGTGTTAACTGACATAGGTTGGAGTATAGTGGCTTCCTATATATCCTGCATGACCTCTCAAAATGGAGCTATCACAGCCCGGCATAGTGACATCATAGAGGAAATGGACCAATCAGAGTCTGGGCCAGTGAGGTCAGAGAAAAAGTGGACCAATCATAGCTTGCCAGCATTGCTACTGTAGCTCATAGGCTTCAAAGACTGTGGCTAAGGACTCCATGTGGGCTTGAGGTTGCTCTGGTCACTATTATGCCATTCCTGAAACCACTAGGACAGTACTCAAAGTCCTCTGACCTTATAGAAGACTCCTGAATCTCATAATTTGCTTCTGTGGAGACACTAACCAATAGCCTCCATTCTTGATGCCACCTTATCCTATATCTTGTTCCAACAATGAAATGGCAAAAAGGCCTCTGCCTTCTCAAGGACAGCTGTCCTACAACTTGCTCCTGAGGGGACAAGGTCCAGAATATCTGAGCTACAATCCTCACAATTCACCTTCCTGAGTAGTTAGGATTATATGCCTGAGCCATCGTTAGGTACTTAGCTCATCTCTCACATTTGGAGGAAGTATATATATTTGTTAGAAAGGTTGGTATTAGATACGTCCTTTAGCACCTTAAATTTGTTGCCCTTGCTGTCTAATAGTTAATCTAGTGTCTGATGAGAAATTTGTCATAATATCATTGAAGATCACTTGTGTGTGATGAGTTGTGTCTCTGTGCTTTGGGAGATTTTCTGTCTTTGACTGTTTAATTAGAATGTGTCTTAGTGTGGACCTGTATAATTATGTTAATTGACTTCTTTAAGCTGCTAGATTCCTGCATAGAAGGGTTCATGCTTTCAATCAAATTTGGGAAGGTTTTGGTCATTATTCCTTCAAATACTATGTATTTTTTTCTCCCTGTATGTTTTATATATATATATATACACACACACACACACACACACACATTATACATACAATACATATTCACATTGCATATGTGAATACACATATATATGCCTACATATTTATATTATATATACATTTATATACATATTTTTTCACATGACA